>NC_079147.1:22677423-23410016 GCF_945859685.1 Eupeodes corollae
AGACTTGTCTAGCTGTAAGATATTAAAACAAAAAAAGAGGCTGGGATGCGACCCACACTGATAACTTCCCATCCCGTCTGTCGATTTGTCTTGCTTAAAAGTTTGTCTATATGTACTCGTATCAATTTTACCAAATTTGCGTACTATTTTTTGTAGATTTTATTTTTTATGAAAAAACGGAGTGTTGGATTTTTGTATAAAAATTACTGAATATCGAAAACTATATTTTCTGTTAAATAAAATAAGTTTGAAGCCAATATTTTTAATTTTTGAAAAGCTATTTAAATCGAAAGTAAATTTTTACCAAGTTTTAGTATTGTTTTTTTTAGAGTTTTATTTTTGTAAAAAAACTGCCAATTCGATTTTCTTCAGAATTCTATTGAATGTTGAAAACAATATTTCTTATAAGATAAAATAACTTTAAAGCCAATATTTCAAAGTTTTGAAAAGATATTTGAGTCGAAAATCAATTTTTACCAACTTTTGTTAATTTTTGTTCGGTTTTTAATTTTTTGTAAAAAAACTGTCAATTCGATTTTGTTCAAAATTTAACTGAATGTTGACAACAATATTTTTTTGAAAGATAAAAGTAAATTAAAGCCAATATCTCAAAGTTTTGAACAAATATTTGAGTCGAAAATCAATTTTTACCAACTTTTATACATTTTGTTAAGGTTTTTATTTTTTGTAAAAAAACTCTCAATTCGATTTTTCTCAACATCTTTTAGAATGTTAAAAACAATATTTCTTATAAAATAAAATAAGTTTGAAGTCTAACTTTCAAGTTTTTGAAAAGATATTTGAATCGATATTCAATTTTTACCAACTTTTGTTATTTTTTTTCGGTTTTTAATTTTTTGTAAAAAAAACTATCAATTCAATTTTTTTTAAATTTTACTGAACGTTGACAACAATATTTTTTGAAAGATAAAAGTGAATTAAAGTCAATATCTTAAAGTTTTGAAAAGATATTTGAGTCGAAAATAAATTTTACCAACTTTTATTTTTTTTTTGGTTTTATTTTTTGTAAGAAAATCTGTCAATTCGGTTTTTCTCAAAATTTTATCAGTTCTCCGTTGCTCAAAATTATTTTGGAGATGAAATTATATTTTAGTCGTTAAATTTTGGAGGTGAACATTTTTTTTTTCAGTTTTTTTAATTAAAAAAAACCGTTAGATAGATTTTTTTCAAAAAATATACTTCTTTGATATCACGTTACAATATATCATATAAAATTTAATTCAAGTCTCTAACGTTTTTGGTTCGTAAGATATTTAGGGTTATACAAAATGTTCACCTTTTTTCAAACTGCTATGGTAAAAAAACCAACCACGCAATTTTCTTGAGAGCCCTTTCTGCCCTTTATTATCTGTATAACAAAATTTATTTGAAGTTGATATCTCTTCTGGTTCTTGAGCTATGGAAGACGAAAAAACGTCGCGAACGTACGGACGTACGAACGTTCGTACACACGCACGCAGACATCTTTCTAAAAATCTTTTATTTCGACTCCTTGAAACGTCGAGAAATGTCAAAATTTTCAATTTGACAAATCGGACCCATTACAATAATTTCCTATGGAAAGTTAACAAGAAAATTTTATTCAAGTTTATTTTAGAGTTTTTGTAACGTTTACTTCATTTATAAACCAAAGGAAATTATCTTTCTGCTATGCTGAAATTCGTGTGCCCTGGCAGCGTAGAAGTCCAGAAAGTTCTTACAGGTGGCAGGGTCGAAAGATCTAAAGTGAAATTCGTATGTCAAATGTGAAAATTTTGAAGTTTAATTTTGACAATAGGGGTACTCATGGAGCCGAGTAAATTGTTAAAATTTGTATAAATAACCTTTACTTAATTTTACTTACCTACAACGGCCACTTTTGGCAACAAATGATAAATTTACAAAACTACAAAGCATTTGTGTTCTTTCTTCAAAATTGTTTTTTTTCTTAAACCAAAAATTAAACTTTCTGCATCATTGTTTTTAATTTTGTGGTCAAAAAAACTTAAAAATATATTTATATTTGTAATTTTTGTGAAAAATCTCCGATTTTTCCTGGCAAATAGCAGATGAAATCTAGTTCTGTAATTGTTTACAAAACCTCTTTATATACAACAACTTTTTTTTTTAATAAAACAATAACAAATTTTCATTCAAACGTCAAACAGAGAAGTGTGTTTGAAAGTGAATGTGCTTATACCTTTATGTGAATTTTGATACAATTCGGGATTCAGAATTTTGAATCTGGAATTTCATTTTTTTGAATTTCAAGTCTCAAAAAGATCATGAAATCTTTGATTTGTCTTTTTTCTCACTTCACTTCCTCTTTTAACTTTCAGATTCCCAAATTTGACTCTACTCTAAAGGTATGACAACAACGGGCACTTTTTGCAAAAAGTCAAAAAAATGTCAAACTCATTTTGTGACAGTTCTCTTACCCTAAAATTTAAAGTAAGGGTGCAGAAAGCTTTTTTTGATTTCAAAAACAATTTTCCAAATGGCGCTATAAAGAAAACCCACTTTGATTTCAGAGTTTTAACGAAAAAGTTCGACATAAAATAAAAAGTTAAAGAAGAAGGTTTGTTCGTAGACTACTGCATTAACATGTGGTGTTGAAGTGAGCTTGAAGCTCGCCTAAATTCTTTATATACCCGAATCGAGTTAAAATGAGCTTGATTCTCCCACCGGAATAGAGTCAAAATTTGTGAAGAAAAACCTGTGTAGAGAAGTTGGTTTTACAGATAATGCATTATGGTCTGTTTATTTGCATGTTTGTGTACAAAAAATATAGTTTTGTTTTATTCAAATTAAAAAAAATTAACTATTCAGTTCTTCATTGTTTTATACGAATCAAACAATCTCACTTGCACATCATACGAAACATCGAAACACCATTTACATTTTAGAAAGTGCTGTCAAACTTAATCATTTTTAAATCTTATTGTGGAAGGGGGGGGGGGGGGAAACACCAAAACGAATTATTTAGTCTAAACTGAGATAAACCTTTAGTGGAAACATAGCAAAACTTAATTATCTTTACTATTGTTTACTCTTGCAAAATAAGCCCAATTAGTCATTAACAAAACTAAATAATATCAACAGTAACAAATTGATTTGTTTCTCAATGGAAAACACATGATTACAAATGCACAACTACTCAACGAACACAGCCATCGAGATACAAATGCAATATTAATCGTACCAACATTTGAAAACGAAATCACATAAGATCTATTTGAGACTCGTATAAATGCCAAAAACCCATCTGTATTAAGATTCTGCTTTAACTTTTATCGGTAGTATTCATACTGCGGATATTGTTTTTTGTTTGTGTTAAATCCTACTATACTATTGATAGATTTTCCAACAAAACACGGGTAATGTCATCTTGCCGGACGAATCAAAATTCAATCTCTATATTGGAGATGGGAGGATGCTTGCGCGAAAGAAAGACTAAGCTCTAATTGCATTTTGCGGATGTCCCCATAAATCAAGGTGTAATGGTGTGGGGATGCTTCTCTGGAGATAAAAAATGTCGAATGAACTTTCTAGGATTCAAAAGCCAATGCAGAAATTTACCTTCGAGTCCTGAAAAATGTATTGGAGCCCACGGTGCTAGAGCTTTTTGAGGACACTTGCAGTTTCATTTCACAACAGGACAATGTTTTTTTTCATACAACCAAAATTGTAAGTATGAAGCTTTGAAAAAGTTAAAACTTTTATGACTAAAAATAATATTTGGATTTTTTTTTTATTTCAAAAGGTTAAAAAGTACTTCGAAGAAAATAATATCGATGTACTAAGTTGGCCTTCCCACAGTCCAGATCTCAATCCAATTGAGACAATTTGGTCTATGATCAAGCTTGAGGTTTCAAAGAAGCGCCCAAACTCAGTTGTTGAATTAAAAAAAACTACTTACCCGGACGTCGAACACGATACCTGCATCCACATAGAAAAACATATCTCGCCGATGTGCAGACGTAATAAAAGCAAGAGGAGGTCCAGCAAAATGCTGATTATACAGAACATGTTTTTGAGAAGCAATACAAAAAAACTGAACCAATTAAGTATTTTTCTTTAATCCTTAAAAATGAGACAGGTACCTAAACACCTCATTTTTCGGTATAGTCACTTTTTGCTCCCGTTATCATTCTAGAAAAATCTTAAAAATTCTTATTGTATAAAATGTAGCATGTTTTAAAATTAATGTTTTGGCACATACCTTTTATATAAGTATTTTTTCTGGAGTATTTCCGCTTGCTTTTAAATGTGCCAATATTTTGCCATTTTTCAAGAAAGGCGCAACTAATGATCTGGGTAACTCTTTTACTTTTCCCTAGATAAGTAAGATTTTTGAAAAGGCTGTACAAAAAAGAAGAACATTTTCAGTGATGCTAAGTGATGTTAAGTTTGGTTTTCAAAACAATAAATCAACAGAAGATGCGTTGTTAAATTTGTCTTCTCAAGTATTTGCCTATCTTGACAGAAAAAACCATACAGCCTTATTGTTTGTTCATACATCAAAATCCTTTCACATGGTTATTCACGAAATTTTGATTATTAAACTTGAAAGTGCTGGGTTTCGAGGTTAAATAAGTAATTGGTAATCGTATTTAAAAATGATCTTATTTAAATATAAGAGCTCAAAGAGTGAAATTAGATGGTATTATGAGTGATATAAACACATTGAATTTGGGAGTTCCACAAGATTCGGTTTTAGGACCAATACTTTTTTTGGTATAAATTTATTAATAATTGTTGATAACGTTTCAATTTCGTAGTACCCGTGGCGTGATGGTTAGTGTGTAGGACTGTTTGACTGACATTTTACAATGTACGAAGTGCCAGAGGTTTGGCCATGCCGGAGCCCAAATTCTCTTACACCCAAATGGTGACAGGGAATGGGAACACGAAACAGGCTTTACCCACGGTTGTCCCAAAGGCCCCGTGCCTAAGCCACCACAGGCGCAGCCTGACATTGTAGCCTTGTTGTTGAGCATTCAAAGACAACTACAAGAGGGCTGCAAAGTCAAATAAAGGAGCAAGGCAAAAGGGTAGATCATCTCTACTCTTTGTTGCCTGGCCTGGCGCAATTTAGACCATAATGGGCGCGCTGCCGGAGACGCGAATAAAAGTCCTAGCTGTGAATGTAAATTCACTGATTAGGATTGAACGAGGAGCCAATATGTTCCAATTGTTGAAAAACTACAGTCCCGATGTGTTTATGGCTAGCGAAACCAAGCTAAACCACAAACGCAAATTGACTCATAAAAATTACAATATCGTAAGAAAAGACCGGCCTGACTCCACTCAAGGGGGGCTCTCTTTATACGAGAAGGCATTAATTATAAAGTCATATACAACAATGAATTGCGAAAGCTCAAGACGCTAGAAGTTTGCGTTGTATGCATCTCTCTCTCTCAAGGGAAGCGGATGTATATGATTGCGGCTTATGCGGCTGGAGCTCCGCAGGTCACTTACTTTGCATCAGAACTCGAGATTGTTTTTAGAGAACTTAAACTGAGCTTGGAAGAAAACTATTTCATCTTGGCCGGTGATTTGAACGCAAAACATGAAGATTGGGGAAATCAACATAGTAATCCCAGAGGTAATCATCTTTTTAATTTGATGAATCTTTACAGCGTTGAATATGGCGTCGACCTGCTGGCTACTGAAAGGCCATCGTATCCAAGAAGCGGCTCCTTTCTGGATCTTTTGCTGTACGACACCAGACTGACAGTAACAGACAAAGTGGGTAATCACCCTCGAAACTGCTTACAGACAGTCGAGTACGACAGTGATCACTGCGGACTGGCTGCTGTAATGCAGATTCCGAACGAACGCGTGGAGTTGGAGGAATACGTTGCAACGCACTCTTACAATTACATTAAGATGCGTTGGCCTCGTTTCACCAACGCCTTAGCGAGAGAACTTCGTTCGAGTGACATAGCCCCACCAAACAACAGAAACCTGACAAATACAGAAATTGACCAACATTTACAACAGATGGACGAAACAATAAAACGAACAATGGAACGGACAATCCTAAAGTACAGAGAACGGGACCAAATGGACGCTTACAGAAACGCGACAATTGACGCATTACGTAGGCACAAAAGTGGCTTACTGACAAGACTCAAAAACTTGCACAGACGACTTACAAACCCACGCGACTTGGAGGTTAGGACACTGAAGTCGTCAATAAAAAATGTCAATCTGTTGATTAAGGAGAACTACAGGCTATCAATTAACAAGTATTGGGACCGCAAGATCCGGTCAGTTAATTCGAGCGACCCTAGTATGTTCCCTAAAATCAACAAGATATTCAGAAAAAAGAACGACAATGACCTTCCGAGTCTGAAACTCCAAAGAACCGAAGAAAACAGAGACGTACTCATGACAGCGCAAATAGATCCAGAAGAAGCCATCTTTGACGATGACTTTTATATAATTGAAGATCCGAAGGAAAAAGTGGAGGCGGTGGGAGCTGCTTTCCAGCAAGTGTACAAGGTGAATGTTAGCATTCGCCCCAACCACGACCTGGAAAACAGAGCCCTACTTAATCACTTTTACCTTCGAAATGATATGACACAATGGCGATCTGAGAACCGCGGTTTCATTCGGTTCAATGACGATTCCTTGGCAAATGCCATAATCGCCGAGCAAACGGGACCAAGTCCCTTGTTAGTGACGAAGGTTGAGCTTCAGCTCATCTTCAATTCAATAAAAAACAAAAAGTCAGCAGGTGTCGATGGTATATCCAACGTTGTACTAAGACATTTACCGATGGAAGCAATTGACATATACACCACGCTCTTCAATAATGCACTGAATAATGCATATTATCCAGTGCATTGGAAGACCGCTGTGGTTCATCCTCTCCCGAAAAAGGGAAAGGACAACTCCAACCCGTCAAATCTTCGGTCGATAAGTCTTCTTCCGAGCATCAGCAAAGTTTTCGAAAAGATCATTAATAGGGCTCTGACTAAGTGGGCTGCGGACAACAAAATTATTCCGGATAAACAGTTCGGGTTCAAGGCGGGTCATGACACAATTCATGCTGCGTCTAAACTCGTTTCTGATATCCAATGGAATAAATCAAAACAACAATGCACAGGTGCTGTCCTGGTTGATTTGGAAAAGGCCTTTGACACCGTATGGTTAGAGGGTCTTTACCTAAAACTGAGCAGGCTTGGCATTAGCAAGCCATTGTTGTATATACTTTATGATATGCTTAACGGTAGAAAGTTTGTTGTCAAAAGTGGCAATGTAACTTCTACCACAACATTCTCAATTAAAAATGGTCTTCAACAGGGAGCGGTGAATTCGCCGATTCTCTTCAGCATTTACACCAGCGATCTGATAGGTAGTCTTACAAAGGCAATTGCGTACGCCGACGATCTAATTGCGTACAGAACGGCCCGAAAGGTTGAGGTTATTAGAATTCTCTTGCAGCGTGATTTCGACAAGATTCAGCGATATTGCGACGACTGGAAACTGAAAATAAATGTCCAGAAGTCAGAGACAATTCTGTTCCGAACTCCGTTGGCTAGGGCCACGAGGGATACGTGTAAGAATTGGCGCAAGATGGTCATCGTTGATCTTCACGGGCAGCTATTGGCGAGCAAAAGTGTAGTGAAGTACCTCGGTATCTGGTTAGATCAGTATTTATATTTCGACAGACATATAAATGCTGCTCTGACCAGGGCCAGAGGAGCCTTCACTCTGACGAAACGGCTGTTTTTTAGCAGTCGGCTTGACCCCAGAGTGAAGGTAATTTGCTACATGGCCCTCATACGGCCAATGATCGTTTATGGTTGTCCTGTGTGGTTCAACGTTGCACCTTCCCAGATGGAAAGGTTTCGGGTGTTCGAGCGGCAGTGTTTACGACGCTGTACCGGCTTATATCGAACAGCCGAATCTTCTTATGTGCATTATTATTCAAACGAGGTCCTATACAACGGGGCCCGAATCAACAGAATTGACAATTTCGTGATAAAACTCGTTCGAGGTCACATTGCAAGAGCTATGTCTTCGACCAACAATTTAATTTTCGGGGCGTTCTATCCGAAAGACGAGTATTTTGAGAGTGCACGCTTGAGCGGCTTCATTCCCCCAGAGGCATTCCTCTTTTTAGATAGATGCGGTCTGATACAGGATAGATTGGCAGTTCCGTTAATCTACCACGTCAGACGAAGAACCGTGGATAGGCGACTCCTGTACAATCGGGACGTCATGGCACAAGGCGGAGCAGAGCTCCTTCGGTTCAGTAGGGCTGTGTCCGAACGGGACCGAACTTATAAAAGATGAAGCAGGAGAACCAGTTTTGGTGGCTTCAATCGGCACTTGATATTGGGTAGTCGGGATGGGGCTTTAAGCCTTGGCCGGCTTACATACTTGTTTTATAGTTTTAGGGTTTAGTTTTAAGTAGAATAGGCATGGTGGCACGAAAAAAAAAAAAAATAAAAAAAAAAAAAAAACAAGAAATTAAAAAAAAAAATTAAAAAAACATTAAAAAAAAAATAAATAAAAATAAAAAAAAAAAAAAAAAAAAAAAGACAACGAAATATGAAAAACAAAAATGTTAGATAGTTAGATTTGCTGCTGTGGTTGTTCTAGTTTTAAGTAGTTTATAGGTAGAATAGGTAGTTAAAGTTAGTTTTTAAGTTTTATTTAAGGACCTTATTTTAAGTAGTTTGTAAGTAAAAATAAATAAAAAAGGTTATTGATATTAGTTTTTTTCAAAATTTTCTAATAAAAACAAAACAAATAAAATTTAAATGGAAGTAAAATAGATCTTAAGGCCGAAAGGCATTAGTAATTAGTGTTATAGTTTAGCTTAGAGTGTCCGTATGGGACCATTAAGTTAGTTGTAAGTTATGGATAATTTAGGCTAGTTTATGAATTTTTGTCTAGCTTTAAGATAGGTTTAAGATTGAATTAAATAAAAATGAATTTGAAAAAAAAAAAAAAAAAGTGCGTTGGACTGTCATGCAAGGGGTCTTGGGTTCAATCCCTGCCTGTGCCACCTTAATTTAAAAAAAATATTTTTCGCGGGTACTGCCTCTTGCGAGGAATTGACAAATCCTTCAAGAGTAATTCTTGTCATGAAAAAGTGCTTTCTCAAACTAGCCGTTCGGATTCGGCCTAAAATTGTAGGTCCCTTCCATTCCTGACAACAGTACTCGCACACAGGAATGGTTGAGAGTTGTAAGTCACTAGGCCCTGGTTCACAACGGACTGTTGCGCCACCCCATTTGATTTTGATTTGCTCCTTTTATTGTTCGTCTTCGATTTGCTGGTCAATTCTTTCACCATCACCATCTCGTACTTCGTTCAAAATTTCGGTATCGTCCAACTCCCCAAAGCAATTTTCATTTTCCTCACCATCAAAATTTTCACCGAAGTTAAATACCGCTGGTTCTGGTTCATTGCACTCGATTAAATCTTGAATTGAAAACTCATGTCATTATCCAATTTAGATGATGTAACAAAACATTGTGCATACCTTGGTCTTCTTCGCTTCTTTTAAAAATTCCAGACTTTTTAAAGCAATTTTGTATAGTTTGCGGGTCAACAAGCCACCAAGATCGTTTTACAATCTTCAAAGCATTTAGTAAATTAATTTCTCGTAAGAAACTTTTCATATCACCGAGTTCTAGAGCAAGAATTTGCTTCCTAACCACTAACACTTTCGGTAATGTGATTTGAATAAGTGGATGTTCCTTAGTACAGGTGTGCAGGTATGACAAAAAAAATAATTTGTTAAAAATAATTATGTGCATAAATGACATTTGCATGGTTTTTTTTTTTTTGAATTTTTGAATTTTTCATGTTTTTTGAATTTTGTGATTTGTTTGCAAGTTTCTTATATCCAACCAACTTTGCATGAAAAATAAAAGTTTGTGTTTGAGAAATGTTTCTTTTATCAGTGTATTTCTTATAAACGTGTTTCTTATAAACATACAATTCAACATTACAATATATGGGAAAGTTCACGGTGCTTTTGATGAAGTTTCTTCTAAGCGAGGTTTTCTTATAAGCGTGTTTCTTATAAGCGATAAATACTGTACTTTGTTTTTAATGATTGAAGCTTGCAACTATTCTTCAATTCCATTTGATTAGTAAATATAAAGTTTAAAAAAAAGGGTTATAGGTAATCGAAAAAAAACTTTATCCATAACATTCTTGATTGATGGATGCATACATGTGTTTGCCATAAAAAAAACTTTGCATCAAAGGAACACCAATGTTTTAAAAAACTAATCAGAACGATTATAGCGAACCTGTTGAATAAATGCAGAACAAATAAAATGCAAATTTTGACACATCACAAATTAAAACGTGAAAAAATCGTTCTAAATTCATGTACAGCTCATAGATCAAATAATCGACATTAATGTTTATTGTTGACGTAAAGAAGTTTTTTTTAGTGAATTCCCACAGTTTAACGCAAAATATAATTTGCATTCATTCCGTAAAAATGTTTAGTTACCAAAGTTCAAGTTAACTTATTATTGTTTAAAGGGTATGTTTAATAAAAGTGCTGCTAATAATAACAAAATTAATGAGTTACGTATATATTAAAAATGCTTTACACAAAGCAACTTATTTTTAAAACATGGTTACCTCAAATTTATATTTCAAAATCTAACTAAAAACGAAATTCTAACTCTAACATAGTCCCTCAAAAAGAAATTTTCAGAAATATTCCTGCAACAAACAAAACTAAAATTTGATCTTGCAATTATCGAACTGCTTAAATGATGAAAATAATAATTTAATTGAGGAATCCAAACTACCTAAAGTTGGCAATGGAACTTCACAAGTATGCTTCTCGTAGCATTGTCTGTACAAAGAAATACGGAGGCATCCGCCTATTGTTTCCACCTGAACTTCTAACGTCGCCAAAAAATGCTCTAAGCCAACTACACTTGAAAAATTGTTTGTTTTGTCGTTTTACAAAGTATTGTGTTACACTTTTGTCCATTTCCAAATATACTTAACCAATTGCAGCTCATATTGCGTTCGCAAATAATTTAAGTAAATAAAAACCAGCACTAATAAATCATTAAATACGTATTTGGTCAATCTTATTTTATATACATTAACAGCATTTATTTGGATTAAAATTAAAAAGCTATACAAATCTTCCAATTTAAGACCATATCAGCACTTCAGATTCTGTTGGTTAGGATTGTTTAGTTTTTGAACGAGGCCATAAAACATTCAAAATAAAGCCTTTAGATGTGCCTGCAGACTATAATGAAGCATTTTGATGGGCCGGAACACTAAATGTGAGAATGTGTTTGGTTTTTGTATCATTTCACGCACACTTTCTCACATTTAATGGGTACTTAGCTTGTAGGCAAACCGAAATGTCACGCTGAGATTCCGATCTTGGTAATGGAGTATTTTTGGTTTAAACGTAATTACCAATTTGTCGAAGTAATTCTTCAGGTGCTCTGGGTAAAGTTAAGCAAGCTTTATTTGCAATAATTGCTAACAACAATGGATAACAACTGCTTTCCGATTATCTGCAACCAATCTTGACGCAAATGAGTTATTTTGTCCAACCATAACACTTGCTCCGTCAATACATATATGTACCTAAATTGAAAAGAAAAATGCTTTAAATATTATGAATACAAACGGGATAGGTACTTGAATAGCTGACATGATCTTAGAAAATTGTCCAGTAATGGGTAGGTTCAGAAGACTTAGGCGACTTGCAAGTAAGGGACATTGCTAGGCTGTAATTAGCTAGCTGTCGAAAAATTGATTCAAATGAAGGGAACTTTCGACAGCTGGCCAATCACTGGAGAGAAATTTGCCTTCCTTGCAAGTCTTGTCGAGACGTTGTTTGGGAAAATAATGAAGAAATTTCTTGGATGTTGAGAGTTTTATACATCCGTGTTATAAATACTTTAATTTGTTGACCGATTCCTCAGTCTCTTCTTTGGCTGAAACATTTTTAATAATGCTGGTACACTTTTTCCTTCCCAGCTTGGAATTTTTAATTATTTTCGAATCTGGAACTATGTTCTTAAGAACTGGAATCGAATGCTCAAAAACTTGAAAAGCAACATTATGCTCGGCGAAAAACAAACTTAATTTTATTTCGAAGTTGCTTGTTTCTCGATCAACACTCTGGACAGTTTGTTTTGGCTTGAAGAATGAATTCACATTTCTGGAGTTTTTAATTGAGGTGACATTTCTTTGATGCAATTTGGTTATAGAGTGTTTCTTAATTTCTGACTTTCCACAGTACAGAATCTTGTCACAAGCTGCACATTTACATTTAAAAGCATCATCCGTTTTGGATAACCAGCCCTTGAAGCAATCTAGCTCCAACCAAGCATGCATCGTGAGGTTTTTTTTTTACTTTTTAGCGTTCTTGTGAGACTTTCTGCTGCCACCAGATGTAACTGCCTCCTCTAAAAACTCATTTTCATTCTATAAAGAAGTAAGAAGCAATTAATTCAAAATTTACAAGGAACTCATTTCAATTTACCCAAAATTATCACCACCCTTCAAATCACACAAATAACCGTATTTCCTTGCTTGATTTTGTTTTGATTTTTTTTCTCACAGTTTCTTTTATGTATAAGCTCCCGATAGAAAGAGACATTTATATTATCGAAACTTATTGACAGAAACATAAAGGTGGAAGCACATTAGTTATACTTCATAAAAAATAAAGGTGTGTGGTAAGATGTTTAGAAGGAAAAATATTTTGGGAAATATATTTTAGAAGAAAAAATATTTTGTTAAGCTTGTAAAAGAAAAAAATGGTTTATAGTAAAATTGTAAAAATTTCTCCCGCCAGATGGGGTTCAATGCACTAGTCTTTTATAGAACTTACTACAAATTGTTAAATCCGGTTCTTCTTTACAATTGAAAGCTTTGTTTTTTGGCCATTGGGGTCTAGTGAGTTTGATTCTTATAACAATAGCTGCTTTGAGGTAGATTGCGTACAGTTTATGATTGTGTCGTCTACGAAACCTTAGTGAGATTGTTCTTTTCATCGCAGCTAAACTGTTGGAGTGGTTTTTACTAAGCACCCCAGTATCAACTCTATTATTGAGTATTGGTTTATGAGTTAACGGTTCAGTAGTAAACCGAAGGCTTTGTTGAGCGTAATTCTTCCTAAATGTTATTATCGACTGCTTCTATAGACCCAAAGTATTTAAGGTATTTGAAGTATTCCAAGACCATATATCTGGATCTGGATACAGAAATTGTGTAAAGCTTTTGGGTTTTCCAATGTCTTCTACGTCCACTGCACTATTTCACAATT
Organism: Eupeodes corollae; assembly: GCF_945859685.1. Lineage (NCBI taxonomy): Eukaryota > Metazoa > Arthropoda > Insecta > Diptera > Syrphidae > Eupeodes > Eupeodes corollae. Next base: position 22,690,724 of record NC_079147.1, read on the forward strand.
TCACAATACCTTCATTAAACTGCAGGCAAATTATTAGCATCATATTTTCCGAACTCGAATTGACAAGTTTTGAATCAATTACGATTATAACCGATCCCTTGCATCCGTCTGAAAGCTATCGACGACGATGGAGACGACCGACGGCGTTCAAGCTATTATACCATTGTCAACAACATTCAATGCATAAAAACAACGTACTTTTTTATTGAATCACTTTGAAGAAGGAAAAACCTATCCTATGTAGTTCCTATGGAATGGTATCATGTTCCTCGTAAATTGACAGAAGTCCAGCCAAAGAGAGAGCGCTATCCACCACACCTCTGTTTTTCTTCCGCAAGCTAGCCGAACTATCATTGCCCATAAATTGGCCAACACAATGCACAAGCAGCACCAGAAAAACCATTAATTTTTCTAGTTGGCCGATGTTATTATTATTTGCCGTCTGTTGCTTCTACCAATACGAGAGAGTGTACTGCGGCTTAAAAATCTATATCCTCTTTGAAATGTCCTCTTCGGTGCACTGGTTATGCGTTCATGATTGTTTTCTCAGGACGACAACACAACACAACAAGGACACGCACAGAATTCCATTTCTAGAGTCAGAAAATATAGGAATAGTCTCAGAATATCATCGGTTTCTCTATGCCCAACGACACGGATATGGACCAATAGACAAAAATACTAAAGAAACAACAACAAAAAAGAAAACAAAAGCGGTTAAAAGTTCGTCCTGGTCGAAGAAAAAAATATCCTCCGGAGGGACATCGCGCGACGATAAAGATCATAACAAAACAACAAATTTCAAATAGAAAAGGAAAAATGACCAACTATGAAAAAAAAAAATAGAAAAAGGGACAAAAAAAAACAGGAAGAGAGGTCCTTGCTATATTTCAGCTCGCTCTGCAACTTGGCAATTTACACACACGTGCGACTGACCAAAGCCAATATACTTTATGTGTGTGTGTATAGGTTTACAGTTTCATAGTTTATTTGTCGTTGTATTGTTTGCCTTATGAACAGGACACACAGCTTATGGTGTGTCCTTTTGTAGTTTTTTGTTCTTATTTTTTCTCTATTTTGCTTTATTTTTCGTTGTTTTCTTTTTGTTTCTTCTTTTTTTTTTCTGCTGAAATTGGTTTTCAGCTAATAAGGACAAAGTCATTAGAAATAAATCAGATGACAAACAATGGAAGAATAAGTTTTAACGAACGCATGTATGAACCTAACCTTTTTCTTCTCTACATTCCAAGTCTAACCAATTTTTGCTGGGTAAGCTTTATAGGTTTATAAAGGAGAAAGAGAGAGAGGGGGTTTTGTTCGTATATAATGGTCGGAATCCGAAGGAAGAAAAAAAGGACTCGACTACCTATAACTATCGAAGCAGACGAGAGTAAAATTACGTTTTGATAAACATAACTTTTTTCCACACAATTTGGAAGGACAATGGATTAATATATATGTTAGATAAATAAACTCCCTGGTAGCAGTCTTTTGTTTATAAAGAAACCTTCAAAGTATGAACCTTACATATCCTTTGAACTTTGATAAACTTTTCATGTCCATCTATAAAAATTGGGTCAACATTTAAGTATGTATTCTGTTTGTAAGGTTTTTCATTTTGTCTAAAAAGTTCAGATTTCTAAAGTTATTTTTATTTAGATGTTTTTAAAATATACATAATGCTTTATGTCGTAAGAGGAATTACACAGGATAAATCATCAAGTGATAGGTTAATATGACGTTAACAGCTGTTTTACGGAATATATATATTAACAAAAAGTAGGCAGCCTCACGTCGTAAGTATTGGGTACACAAACAATCAGTTTTTGAACACAAATGTTTGCTTAGACGTTTATAGTCCCTTAGAGAAGGCCTTCTTTTTAAAAATCAGACAAGCAATACTTAGGTTCCATTTTTCTGGTACGATTTCGACCAAATGACTTCAGACTTGGTGTTTGCTTCTTACCAGGAGCTGGAAATAATTTCTTCAACTGTTTTAAAAAGCTCGGCATTTAAGCCATCTGGTAAGCGGCTTTGTAAGACTTCAGCTTTATTATGACAATCTAAACCTTATCTAAGTCTATATTGAAAGAATCTTCTTGCTTGACAGAGGAATCTGTTTTATCCTCACCTTTATGTAGTCTGTAGTACTTACATACCATCGTTTTGAGGTTAATGCATATTTGTGAAATTCGTTTCATCTGCACATTGAACTTTCAGACTCCATTTCTGCTTCCGAAAATCCCAACGTCTTCCAGAACATGCTCCTATTGTTTGCCACTTTTCTTATCTGTTGTTTTGCTGCATTTGCATGACACCATTAATCATAAAATCAGGGGTTTTTAACTGGAGGCTGTTTGAACCAGAAGACCTACAAAACAGTGGTTAAAAGAAATTTTAGCTCTTAGATGAATCCAGAGTACTGAAAGTTCCTTTGTGGATGTTGAGGTGTTAGAGAAGCGAAATGGCGTTTTGCCACACAAAAAAAATGATGAGCCCGAATCTGTAATCGAAAGTTTTTCCTGATTTTTCCACCAAAGATGTCTTCTTTCCCTACCTTTGCATTAAAATCTCCCAAGGCAATTTTAGTACGGTACTAAGGGCACTGCTCATTTACTTTGTCCAAGAGCTCAATCAACATATCTTAGGTGTTGTCATCCTACTCTACTGTTAATGCATATGCGCATCTAAGGTTAATGTTAAAAGACCAATTAGTGACCGCACGGGATCTATTAGGTTAGTTGAGGTTAAAGTGGCTGTCCAAGATGGAAACGGACACACTTAGGCCAGTTTGATGGCCCATTGTGATACCACATGAATCTTGAGGCTTCCTCCTAAGCTAAATGGAACCAGTTTTAGTCCCTTACGAAACGTGAGAGGCTGATTATACTGATATGATTTAGATCGTTAAAGAAGAATTCTCCGTGGTAATTCTTGAGTTTTCGAGCCAGAGCAGGGCATGTGCGCAGAAGATGAAGAACTGTTTCTTCCTCTTCCTCGTCCATACAGCTTCTGCAAAAGTCATTTGAGAATACGCCTAGTCGCCTTTCCTATTAAACAGTGTCCGGTTATGACACCTATTATCAAGCTTATATGCGATCTGCTTAGAGAGAACAAGCACCTTGAACGTTTTAAATCTATTGTTGGCCAGATGTTTTTTGTGACCTGACACGTGGTGATGTTGTTCCACCAGGTGTTTGCCTTCTTCACAGCGTCTTGCATTAGCACCAATTTACAAGTTGCGATTGGTATGCCAGTGTGTGCCAAACGTGGTAGGATGGGCTGCAGTGTAGTTCCTGGCGAGTTCATCTGCCCTACAGTGACCTGGAATGTCTCTATGGCCCGGCAAGCAGTAAAGGTGAATATTAAACTGTTGTGCCATCTCCATTAGAGTTAATTGACAGTTATGGACTATTATAGAGCTTGTAGAGACAGAGTCCAGAGATTTGATAGCAGCCTGACCATCTGACAAAATACGGTTATCAGATGTTGATATCACGTTTCCTTTGAGCCTAGCACAAGACTTCTTTTATCGCCAAAAGTTCCGCCTGGAACAAGCTTCAATGATTGGGAAGGCGGAATGAGAGACTTAATTTCAGTCGTTTAGAGTACACTCCTCCACCAGCTTGCAGCTATTTGTTTGCTAAATTTGTCAAGAAGTGTTAAGTAGAGTAAGGTGTCCAGTGCCGCAGATGGGGTCGTGCGAAGCGATCCACTTATACATAGGCAAGCTGAACGATGGACTTTATTTAATTTGTCGCAGTTTATAGCTTTCTGTAAAGAAGTCCACCATGCTGCCATACCATAGGTTAAAATCGTTCTGATTACCGATGTGAATAGCCAATGCGTGAGTCTGGGTTTGTAAGCCCCATTTTTTACCAATAGCTTTTTTTGCTAGAGAAGAGAGCTACAGTAGCTTCTTGACTCTTTTTTGTTCGTTGCGTTCCCAATTTAGTTTTTTCTAAAATAAGAAGCAGGTATTTAGCCTCGTCTGAGAATTTTAATTGGACTCATTTAATATATCGCGGGGTTGACAAATGGAATTTTGTATCTTCTCGAAAATAAGACCAAATCGGTTATGTGTGGTTCAACACGCAGTCCACACCGATCACCCCAAAGTATTAGTCTGTCCAAGGCATTTTGTAAAAGTTCTTTTAAGGTGGTAAGATGATTTCCTGAAACTGCTATAGTAACGTCGTCAGCATAGGCTATCACTCTGAAACCCTCCGCATCCAGACCAGTTAGGATTTCATTCACTACCAGGTTCCAGAGGATAGGGGATAGACCACCACCTTGCGGGGTCCCTCTTAATTATTCTGCTAGTCAGCATTAAATGAACTAACTCCCGACGCGAACTCTCTACATTTAGAGATGTTAGTACAGAAGTGATTGCAGATGTGTCCACGTTGTTAAAGCACATTCGATGTCAAGTAAAGCAACTATAGTGAGCTCTTTATGATGGAGGGAATATTCGACGGTGCTGTTTTCACTGATTTACCTTTACAGTAGGCATGTTGAGACGAAGAAAGAAGTCTTGTATCAATCTTTCCAAGGTCTTAGATCCTTAAGATTGATTCGAAATATGGACCAGGTAAAGACAGCTAGTAAAAATTGCCTCAAGGATTGCTGCAATTACGTCAGAAGTTTTTTTTAGCTCGGCAGGTATTATTGCATCTGGTATTGCAGATTTAAATTGTTCGAAGCTGTTGAAAGTCTATTTTAGCTTGTTTCTAGTGATCAGACCTTGTGGATATATTGTATTTGAACTTGAGCATATATTATTGTTGCAAGTTTCGGTAAGAGATCTACCAGGAAAGTAAGTGTCCACTAGTAAGTTCAGCGATTCATTACTTGAATTTGTTGAGAAGCCATATGCATTTTTCAAGCAGCTTGGCATCGCTGGATTAGTTGAAAGAATTTTCCATAACCTAGAGGATTCAGAAGTTTCTCCTATCGTGGTCTAGATAGGCACCAAACATTGCAAGTTCGCTGTCATTATATCGTTTACGTGTGTTTTCAACCGTGTCTATATCCGGGGCTTGTTGTTGCTTTGCAACGAACTTTTATTTTAGCGATCAGGAAGTCACCATGACGCATGATCTCCAACCTTGATGACCAGATACTTCATTTGAACTCAAAGGACGAAAGCCCGCATAATCGTTCCGTACAAGTCTGAGCTCCGAATGTGTCGTATAAGCCCCTTTATGGTGTTCACTAAATAGTTGTATCTAATTGGAACTATTGACACCACCGGTTATTACATCTCAAGGAATCACCCGCTGCCGTCTGGATAGAAGAAGAGGTGCCTTACTACAACTACAACTTTTGTTTGCTACCTCCCACAACTTTCCAATCAAACTGAGCACAAGATGTTCACCGGGGGGAGGTTAGTATAGCAGTTGGTAGACAGAGGTGAGTTTTGAGAAATAACGTGTGAACCCTTCTTTTTTTCTTCGGTGACAAGTCTGATTTTTAACCATAGAGTGCCAGATAATTTTGCGTAATTTGTTTCCAGGACCGTTTTATGGTTTCAAAAATCTTTTTATTATTTATTTATTTTTGTCTTTCAAGTATCATGACTTTATGGAGACTTCAATTAAATCAATTAATACTAAGATTTATAACATAGGAATTCAATAGAATTATCTTAAAATAATAAAGTTTATCACAAATTTAATAATTTTCGCTTAGTATTTAACCTATTATATTTAAAATCAAGCAAAAAAATCAAATTTATTTAAAGAAATACAGGAATCAGTAATTGGGTTGTGTTTGGCATAATTTTTACTATGGAAAGGAACATGTAATAAATTTCCATCTCTAAGTCGCAAACTACGAGAAGGTACGTAAATATTAAACATTGATAGCAAAGTAGAACAATCCATGTTAGAATTAAGAAACATCGAAAGCAAAGAGTATGGAATATAGCTTTCTTCTCTGCACTAAAGGTTTGAAATTAATTAATTTACGCCTCATAATAAAATGGAAAATCTGAGTTTCGAAAAACCTTACGTAAGGCGAATTTAGTAAATCTTTTCTGAACTTTTTCAATCCTAAGGATACTTGATTGAGGGATTCCATATAATGCAACAATACTCCAGCAAAAGTCTGACAAGGGATAAATAAAAGGTTTTTAGAGTATATGGACCTTCAAAAGACTTAGAACTTCTAGATATAAACCAAACATCGCGTTAGCTCTAAAAATAACGTGGTCAATATGAAGCGAAAAACTCATTTTATAGTCAAAGATAACACCAAGATCATTTTGTCTTGTTAACCTTTGCAATGGATGATATCAATTTTGTAATTGAAACTTAATGGATGTAGTATCTTAAAAAATGTAATAATAATGCATTTTTTAATAATGAAATATTAACCATTCATAGTCCACCAATTAACAATGCAGTCAAAATCAGTTTGAATTTTATTGGCATCTAATGGAGATCGTACACAGTTAAAAATCTTGAGATCTTCGGCATATATAAGAGACACTTTGCATATGATATATAATTTGGGAAATCATTAATAAAAAGAATAAAAAGGAGTGGTCCAATGTGGCTGCCTTGAGGAACACCTGCAAATTTTATTATTTTATTTGATGAAACATCACGAATTTTGACATATTGACTACGTCCAACCAAATAACTTTTAATTCAGTCAAGGAGAGCAGAGTGAAACCCTAAAGTTTTTTTCAAAAGAATATTGTGCCGGAATCGGAAAGGCCCTATTGTAAGATACACTAGATGGAATCCCAATTCATTTTCTTTTAGTATTCTAATAACAAACCTCAAGAAATACACTTTATTTTGATACTTAACCACCTCGATAACTCACATTCTTTAAAAGAAATGCTTCATATGTCTTTTAAGTTAGTTTAAGATGGTCTAACAGACTTAATTCTAATCCTTCATATTTCAATTAATATCATTGTTATGTGTAATGTCTCTGATTTTGAAGCCATGCTGTACCTGAAATTGTTTGTTTCTCCCTAAGGAGAAGTTATATGTAGGTACATGCCATTAAAACCATACTTAAATCCTCAAGGGCTTTCAAATAAAATAAAATTTCAATCAATTGCATTTTAAAGCATTATTTTGTATTGAGGTAAGCAGTAACTATATTATAAAGATTCAATCTCTAATTTAAATACAAAAACCATAATTTAAAATCCCTTCATAACTATGTTCTAAGTTATTTTCTTTATCTTTAAGTCTATTCGAATATGATTTTGTAGTATTTTGTATTTTCGAAAGCAGGTCCGTAGTCCTAAATTTGCTTTGGGTGGGGGAATTGTATATCTCTACAAGCTAAAGGGTTTTTCAATTGACGCGGGTAGATTTTGGCGACTCTTGGCAGCCATTTTGTTTTGGTGACATCTGTCAAATCTTTTGTGTATTATTCGGTTGTTTCTGCCAAATCATCATGGCAAGTTACACAATTGAACAGCACGTTTAAATGATAAAAGTTTACTATCAAAATGAGTGTTTGTTAACGCAAACGTTGCGCGGATTGCGCTTATTTTACGGTTGACGTGGTGGCCCTTCACAGTCGACTCTTCAACGTTTGGTGGGCAAATTTGAGATGACCGGTTCAGTAAACAACTAGCCAATACCTGTGCGTGCAAGGAACGCCACATCGCAGTCCGTGAAAGTGTACAGCAAAACCCGAGGCAGTCTATTGCTCACCGTGCACAAGAACTCGGCCTTTCGCATACTTCAACTTGGAGAATTTTACAAGATCCAACTTTCCCAGGAGCTCAATGTTCATGACCATAGACAACGCCGTTTGTTCGCTGACTGGGCTAAGAATCGTTAGTGACGAGGCGGATTTTTGGATGAATGGATGTGTTAACGAGCAAAATTGCCATATATGATATGAATCCACACGAGGTTCACCCGGTGATAATGCATACTCAAAAAGTAACCGTTTGATGGAGGTTTTGGGCCGGCGCGGTGGCGTTATTGGTCCGCACTTTTTTGAAAACGACGTTAGTGAGGCGGCCACTTCAACAGCGTGCCCTACATAACGATAATAACTAATTTCTTATGGCCCAAATTGCAGAATGTCGCTACGTGCCACACAGCAAACGCCACGATTAACATTTGGCATGAACGATTTGAGGGTTAAATTATCTTTGTCAAGGTTGATGTGAATTGGCCACCAAGGCCATGCGATTTGACCCCGCTAGAATTTTTCCTGTTGAATTTCTTAAAGTCGCAGGTCTATGGAAATAAACCAGAATCGACCGATGCCCTAAAGGTGAACATAACACAGGCCATCGCTCAAATTCACCCGGATTTATGAGGAAGAGTCATTGATATTGGGATCACTCGGATCCGTGCATGCCGCCGTAAGAAGCCGAGGGTGGCATTTGAATAATGTTTTTTACTTTATTACTTTAAAACCATTTGAGTAAAATTAAAGAGAATTGCATTTAAGAAATCTTTTGTATATTTTTGTTATAACTAAAAAACTTTGTCGAATTTAAAAATTTAACTTAACAATCTATTGTCTGATACTTTTGAATAACGGCATCAGACTTAAGATATATATTCTGAAAATAATTATGGAGAGAAATAAGAGACACGTCTCAATTCTTGTGAGTGTTTATTTCAACTCCATAATTATTTTCATTGGTCCTTCGAGCCGGATTTTCAATTACCTTGCACTTTGATGAGAACACACCATTGTTGTTTCTTAGGTACGTATCTTCTCTTCGATCTCCAGTTTTCTAGTCGCTGAAGCCATTGTATTTGGCGATAGCAATACATTATTGTGTAATTGCTTTTTATCATATTTAAATAAGTCTGCAGTCTGGTCAAGCGTACACAAATTACTTCTTCGTTTTCTTCACAATTGATACATACATTTAGTGTAGCCTCTGATACCAATTCGAATAGAGAGTTTTCATCATTACTTGCATTCGTATTCTGGTACTGGATTTTAAGGGTATCCTGGTCTATAGTTTGAACTTCGTTAGGCTTCTCTATGGTTTGCGCATTAACTTTGAGACCATCTATGTTCGATTCTGTTGGACTCTGCACGATTTTCAACTCTTAATTCTTCAAACCATATTAAAGTTTGGGAAGCTCTTCGATATACTCTTCTAGCATTTCGTAGTATATGTAAATCTTCAAACAAAATCTCGAAATACCTTATTTTGCGTGTACCAACTGCTTCCAATACTCGAAAGTGGCCAATTTTTCTTCTAAGGATATTTATTATCCTTGTAAATCGGTTTATATCAAGGTTTTGAGTTGCTGCCACGATCATTCTAAAGCCTTGTTGATTTTGTTTTAATCCAAAGAATTTTAAAGATTTTCGTTGAAGGTATTTTTGTTTTGGTCGCCAGGTTGACCTAGCTGTGCCTCGACTCACAACTCGTTCAATAACGTAAGTTGTTTTTATTCTTACAGCGACACTTTTTGGATATGAATTCATTTTAATTACATTTACAGCACATCCTTTTTTTCACAAACGTTGTTTAGCCACGTTTGCGCATGTCAGAATTTAGTTCTGACATCACTGTTTTAATTAATGATTAAAACTTTATTAATGGGAAAACTTAAGAACAATCCATAATCATTTTTCATTGCTTAGAATTTTCTAAGTCTTATTTTTATGTTGGCTGAACTAAATTTCTGTGCTCAAAATACCAACACTGCTTAGTTTTTAACCAAGGCTTTTTATTTAAGTTTCAATTTCTTTATCTTATTGGTAATTGAAAATACAAACTATATTTTCTTGTTGGTTCAATCCCGAATTATTATTAATCCGGCTCGAAGGACCAATGAAAATAATTATGGAGAGAAATAAAAGATACGTCTAAATTCTTGTGAATGTTTATTTCGAATCCTTAATTCTACCTAATTAAATCTGAGGAACATGAGATACTGACAAACATAGAACACACATTTCCATTACATGCTATTTTTGGGTATTTGTGTGTACACATGTGTTCCTATCCTATCAGTGTCTTATCCTATGACGATACGCACTATCACAAGATTATTTTTATCTCTTTTGTGGAAATGCGCAGCTGCACCCATGTTCGGATCACGGTCGATTATGAACATATACTAATAAATACTTTAAAGCTGAAGAGTTCGTTTATTTCTTTGTTCGCGTGTATGTTTGTTTGTTTCTTTGCTTGTTTGTTTGTTTGAACGCTCTAATCTAAGGAACTGCTAGTCCCATTTGAAAATTTTTTTCACTGTTAGATTGCCCATTTATTAAGGAAATCTATAGGCTTTATAACCTCATATATTTAACGCTAGGACTTTTAGAGGATGAGAACTAATAAAGAACGTTTTAAAAGCGGGGATTTGTTCCTTTTGCACCAGTCTTTAATATTTAACAAAATTATAAGATATCATCGACACTTAAGCTATAACTAGCCCTAAATTGTACACGTTGAAAATTCCTGTATTTCGGCTGCAAGTCAACAAAATTTTAATATCCTTAACCCCAACGAATCCGGGCCTTGCATCTATAGGAACCAATGAAGAAATACTCGACAACTTTAACAAAAAATAAGAACAACTCCTCAAGCTCTCTTTCATCCGACTCTCAAAAAGAAGACAAACCAAAACAGCAACAAACATATCTATAGACATATACACAACCTCCGGACAGACATTTAGATAGATACAAGCAATTCAAATCCAAGATAAGAAATCCCATTATCCTTTTGTTGTTGTACAATGTCTTTGGATCTATAACTGGATGTGTTCCTCTACAATACAATACCTTTCTCTTATCCCCTTGAAACAAAAAACAAGAACAATAATACGAATACGAATACCAACGGCCATCATAGAAATTAACTTCCTATAGCAATTTCATATTTTCACCCAGGACATTATTATATCCTTTAATATGCAGTAAATTCATATTTCTAACATTTCCAGAGATCTAATCCAAGCAATCTTCCCTCAAGAACAAAAAGGATAATATGATGTACTTTCGGGCCGTGCGTCTTCTTATTGTGGTGGTTTGACTTGGGATTCGAATGGTGTGGTAGCCCCCTGTCTTCTTTAAATCTAACAAATATTATGTTATACGCAATTCCAGTACCAGTTTAAGTCCAATTCCAAGTCCAAGTCCAAGAGTCCATTTCCATCTCCATCGAATTGTGGTATCGTTTAAATGTATGAGATGACCGCACCAAAGGGCTTATCTATATAACAAGCGAGACCCCGCACCGAATGTCCTTAGATATTTCTTCCAAATATAAACGAACCAAAATAAAAACGCTGCCATAACATGTGTGCGGAGTGGTCCCTGGTCCTGTGGCTTCATATATAGACCGTGCTTCGTTTTCTGATGGAAATCGGTTTTCTTATTAGAAGAGGCGTGTCGAAGCTGTTTAAATTGTCTAACGTTTCGTCGGCAAGGATGATTTACAGTTATTACATAAAATCACTAAAACAGGTGTGAGTCAAGGCATCGAAGATTCGAGTCTTTCATACCGCGCACTCAATGCGTATAACGTAAACCTAAACCATGAGTTTGGTCTACGAGACCAGTATAAGCAAAAAAAAAAGTCGAAACGACCCAATTAGCAATCGATGACGTTCAAATTGCCTTTGCAGCATGGAAGAGGGCGCACGCTAATTATGGCGTAATTGCCCGCCTGCATAGATATCGGAAAATTATGGAAATTCTTTTTCTTTTTTTGTTGCGTTGCGTTGCGATTGCCTTTTTCCTCTGAGCTCAAAGTTCTGTGAGATGCCAGCACAGCTTCCTGCGATACTTTGAGCGTTCCTTCTGCGTCTTCACTCTTGTCGTCGTCGACACGGGTGTGTTCGGTGCTCTATTCGAATCCTTCGATGACGACGAAGGCGAAGATGAGGACTACCATGACGGTTCGGGGGGTGTAAAAAGGATATTAAGAAGGTGCTAGCGGCAATTTTGTGGCGTCAGTTAACGAGTTGAATGTGTTTTATTGATATCGAAGGGTAATTGGAGGCATAAATTAATTTCATGGTCCACGCTTTGCTGGCAAAACGATATCGGTGTTATGGTTTGTTGGGTTGTGGGGCCTTTAGAATTTGCCATTCTATCGACATCGACATCCATATCGGCTTGACGACGCGACGTTGACGACTAAGACGTTTATATTGAAACACATTTGTAATTTCCTTCGAACAAAAATATCAGAAGTGGGATTTTCTTTTCGAAGGCCTTCTGCAATAGGTCGGTCTTATGTAAGTAGGTTTGCGTCTATCGAAATTAAGCTGTGGGTGTTAATTCGGAAAAGGAGGACGTTTATTTTTTGTTTGCTATTGGGAAGGTAATATGCGTGAACACATGGTGTGGTATGAGAGTATTCAGCCATTAATTGTATTTAGGTGAAAACAAAATGCAATAAGAAACATCTTTACCTACGTCGCTCGTCGTCGGTTGTGGAGTTAAGGTCTTTTTTTTCTTTTATCCTCAGGAGGGCTGAGAACCTGATTCTTGAAATTTAGGTGAATTAATTAAATGGCAAAATTGAGATGAATGTGTTAATAAAAGAAGTCTTATAGAAATATGTATACAAAAAAATTTAGTCACTGGACTTTTGAGGGTGATTTGAGATCAAAAGCTCATGGCGAGTGAGTTGAATTTTGTGCCCTATACTTACTAATTTGTCTTGGAAGAATTAATTAATTGTCAAAAATTGTACCTTTTGTACCTTCCTATACCATATGCCTATAAACAAGAGTTATTACTTAAATTTACGGTAGGTAAGAGTGTAGAAAGTTTGTATAAAGATGCGGAGTTATTAGATTGGGTGAGTTATTATGCAAGAAGCGCATTTAATTTCTGACAAATTAGAAATAATATTTATTGGTTTTTTGTTAAAGTGATAATTTTTAGACGATAGTTTAGAATCATTATGCAAACTCTTTTCAAAATTCTGACTTGACCGTAGCAGATTTGTAAGGTAAATGTCTACTTTTCAACACACAAATAGTGCGCACATTTCAACTTCTTTAATCATCTTAAAGGTATATATATAAAAACCGAAAAATATTGTTTTAGAAAGTCAATTTCGAACAATTTAAATAAATTTAGTATCTCATTTAGTTTTCATATTTTCTAATTAACTATGAGAAGACTTGTGATTTTTTTATGTTTTTAAATAATCGGTCTTGGAGTTAGGTAATTTTTAGAGCTGATTTCGAATCCGAACTCCGATTTTAGCTATATGTGCTATATAAGGGCTAAACAAAGTACAAGGTGCCGTCAAGAAAGGGCCTACAATACCGACATCTTGGTCAAAACGTCACTATCGACAGACGTAAGAACTTCGTCTACCTGGGCTCTGCTGTAAACGCAGAAAACAACACCAGCGCTGAGATCAAACGCAGAATAACTCTTGCTAACCGCTGTTTCTTTGGGCTAAGAAAGCAATTGAGTGGTAAAGTCCTCTCTCGAGGGACCAAAGTGTTGCTATATAAGATCCTTATCATCCCCGTCCTGCTCTACGGTACAGAAACATGGGCTATGACAAAAGCGGATGAAAGCAACTTGGGTCGGTTCGAGAGAAAAGTTCTTCGTGTGATCTATGGTCCCGTATGCATCGAAGGGGAGTGGAGGAGAAGATGGAACGACGAGTTTTACGGGCTGTACAGCAACGTAGAATTAGCCAGAAGGGTAAAAGTCCAACGACCAAGGTGGCTGGGTCACGTAAAGTCCGGCCTGGAAAGTCTTCGAATCCACTACAGGACAGCTTAGTAGCTCGTTCAAGAACTCAAAGAAAGGGCTTTGACGTAAAAATGTTTGTGAGACGATGTTGAAGAGTTTTTGTATTGTGAATCTTATTTTCGAAGCTACGAGGGTCACGTTTTTATGGCTCCAAGAATCCATAACCCTCGACTGAAACACCAAAAATCATTGCCTTGTCCAGGGTAACTGTTTGGTGCACCTTATCTACGCTAGGGATAATTGGACAATTTTCTTTGAGAATGCTCGGGGCCAGACAACAAACGCCAATAGTGACAATTACCGACGCATGATAACGCCTTTCTCTTTACCGAACCTGCAAACTCATCCTTCATTTTCATCACCCACGTGGTTCCAACAGTATGGTGCGACCGCACATACGGCTAGAGATTCGTTGAATTTGTTTCTCAAAGCTTTTCTTTAAAAACTGATCAGTCGCTGAAGGGATATCCCGTGATCACCGCGGTCTGCCAACTTAACACCAACGAATTTTTTGTACCCTAAAGAGAGAGTTTATAGCAACAATTCTCGAATTCTAGTGATCTTAAAAGAAAACATTAAGACGGAAGACATTTAGATGATATAATGTTCAAAAATTGAGATCCGCATTATTAGTCTGTCTTTTAATAATTCACAGGAAATAATACATCAAATAGATTTTTTTAAATTTAATTTTAAAAATATAAATCTGCGCCAGACAGCTGGTACTTGAATGGAAGTCGATTTGATGTGGTTCACATTTATAACTTCCGAATGCTCAATATTATCTTCCAGTTTGGTGTATTTTGGCTCAGTCTTTAAAAAACTTTTTTTTTCCAAGGGTTCCAAAGGAAGAGAATGTCAGCATAATGAAAGTGCAATTTAGAGGAGAATTAACAGAAGTCTTCAAGTTATCAATAGTTAAAAAAAAGTTTGTAGAGCTGTTAGCGAAACCCAAACTCGTGTGAATGGTCGCATTGACAAAGCTAGTGGCTACGTAGTCAAGGGATTCTGAAATGTTTCTTATTGTATATATTTTATTTGTCATTAATATGACAGTTCCGGATTGTTTAGCTTTGTAGTTGAATTTTGACTACATAGTCATTAGCTTTGTGAATGCGCCCAATCTAAATTGTAATTGACAAACAAATTCACGATTGTTAAAGTGGCCCATGGTTTTCACTTCTTCCAAAATTGGAATATTAGAATTCGCATCTGAAACATGGGCTACTCGTAGGTACAAAATTTGTAATTTGAATCGACTATGGCAATAAGATTAACCCAAAACTACTTTTTGTAACTAAGCTTTAAAGATTCTGGGAGAATGTGTTGGTATGTATGTGATATGCCACAGGCAGTATATAAAGTCCCAATTTTAAAGGTTATCATAAACAATATTTTCGCAATCCTCCAGACTCTTTAACTGTGTATCAAGTTTTTTTAATAAAAGTTTTTTGCCGAAAATATAAGACCCAAAAAGACTTACAAGACCGACGCACGAGGCCGGCTTGAGTCTCTTAATTTCTGTAAGAAAATATACAAGTAAGTACTGTTTTGGTGAGTTTTAGATAAGGCGCCAGTTACAGCAATCATTGAAATCGATCCGGAAACATTTTTCAATTGATATTAGACGGTGTTTCCCTTTGAAAAGAAATGAAAATTATGTATCGATCGATCAGATCATACATACACAAAGAATTTTTGTTGAGAAAAAAAAGTTTTATTTTTCTCTAAAAATGTATTTTTCTATTTTCCGGACGGAAATTCATTTTCTGAACAGCTGAACTTTTATGTTCAATAGTGAAACGAATCGTTCCACTGATTTGTGTTGCAATTTCACACAATTCTAATGTCAGATTTCTGTCAGTAAAAATTTGTCGGTGGCTTTCAATCAGGGAAAAAATGTTCAATAACAGAAATTTTTAATGATAGCTATATCATCAAAAAATTCCAATGTTTATTTTTAATGATGAAAACCAATGATAGGCGCGAAGCTCGATTTTATGATCGAAAGAAAACAACATTTAATGACGTACATTTACTGATTGCTTTAAACGCTCATTAGTAAAACATTTCAGATTCCTCCTGTTTCAAATTTGTATGAAGGATTTTACTGATAGCTGTAACCGGCCCCTTAAGTTGATCATTGAAAGACTGACAGGTAGGAGTACAAAGAAAATGGAACAGTTTCAGTGGAACGATTATATTAATATATGAAATTAAAACTTAATAAAAACTTTTTCAATGAACAACTGGTTTCAGCGTTCCATTTTCTTTTATTTGACAGTCACCTTTAAGTTTTCTTCAATTGCTTGCTATCAATTAAGAAATGCTATCAGGAAATTTGAGTCCAATGAGAGAAAACTGCCAAAAAATTGCAATTAATGGTTTCAATGATCAACTCTAACCTCAAACGCTTGGTGGTTGTATGTTTATTGTTTTGGTTACTTTTGATTGTTGCTGCTAAATTTTTAGTGTGCTGTGTTTTTTAAACTACTTACGGTTTTAATAAAGCGACGTGAAAAATTTGATCTTTGAAGTTAAAAACTGAAATGAAATTGCTCTGGTTTAGGAAAAAGTGGTTGGAATTTAAACTTTGTTAAGTTGCATTTAAAAAAAAAAAATGTATTGATGAAAAAGAAATTTACTCCTAGGCAGTTTAAGAACTCAGTTTCACGAAGAAAGCAATATCCCAAGTAGATTCCCGTCAAAAATCGAAAAAGGGTGCATTTAAATAAATAATTAGGTGGCACAACAGTCCATTGAGAACTAGGGCCTATAGTGACTTACAACTCCCAACCATTCCTGTGTGCAAGTACTAATTTCAGGGATGGAAGGCACCTACAGTTTTAAGCTGAATCCAAAACGGCTGCTTTGAGAAAGCACTTGTCATGAGAAGAATAATTCTTGGAGGATTTGTCAAATTCTCGCAAGAGACAGAACCTGTCAAAAATTTAGATGTCATAGGCTGGGATTGAGCCAAGACCTCTGGCATGACAGTCAATCGCATTAGCGATTTCAAATTAATATGTATACAAGTTTGAGAACAACATTCAAGAAACTTGTATTACTGGATGATATAAACCTTTGATATTTCCTATAGAAATGTTACAAAAGATGAAGAAAAAAAACTTTTGGAAATTCAAGTGGTTCTGCAAGATTTCTATAAGGTTGTAAAATTGGGACGGGTTGATTTTGCAGCTCGTGACTTTTTGTCAAAATATCTCCTTTTAATCAGTCAGTAAAGACAAATCATTATGGCAAGTTACAGCTTTAAACAACACTTGAATATGATAAAACTTAATCATATAAATCGGTGTTTTCTAATAAGAACGATAACCACTTTGTACCCTTTTTATGGGTGCATGGTCGTACTAGGAAGTCGACGTTGAACGTTTGGAGACCAATATCCAATTCACCGGATCAGTTAACATTTAGTCTACGAAACTCAAGATCTACCGAAAATATCACCGCTGTTTGTAAAAGTGTACAGCAGAATCCGAGGCAGTCAATTCCGCGTCGCTGACAGAAATATGCCAAGTCAAAGAATTTTGGGTAGTGATTTGGGGCTTCACCCATACAAAGTCCAACTGACTCAGAAGCTAAAACTAAACGTTGCGTTGTAAGTTGATCCCAATTTTGGTCGAAAAATCATCTTTAGCGATAAGGCCCAATTTAATTTTGGCATCAGTTCTCCGAAAATGATGCTGGACAGCCATCAATGTCGACGGCGATTGCTAAAGGTTGAGGATCACCAATTTCTTTAAGTCTGAAAAAAAAACTTAAGGAAAGGTCGATAAAGCTTTTTTTTTGTTGCAAGAAATCTAAAACTTCATTGTTCATAAACGCATATATCCTTAAAATAATTTTAACTTATCATAAGGTCAATCAAAAGTAATTTTTATGCCGAAACTATAATACCTAAAAATACTAACAATACCACAGAGACCGTCTCAATTTCTGTACTAAAATACAGATAGAGTTTCGTCTACGTGTCGCGTTACGTAGATTAAAGATCGTACCGTCTTATTTTGTCGCGGTTTCATGCGACGGGAACTTGATTTCTTCTGGTAAGGTGTTCCACATTCACGCCGTACGGCTAAGAAATCAATATCTGTACAGTTACAGTACGACCGAAATTGTTCTTAAGTGTAAACTGATGAACATTCATAGAATCGTTAGTATTACAGTTGAATTGTTAAAGGAGAGGAGTGCAAGTAGCTTTTTCACTAAAGTATAGGCCGTTAAACTTAAGGTAAGGTTCCAACAATGTTCCAGTGACATAATTGAGTTTATGTTTCTAGGTGACTTTTCTGCCGTGGTTTGAGGAAATAACTAGCTTGTTGGAAAAATAAACCTTAATTTTTCTTATTTTAACTATTAGAACAATTTTAAGAAATAATCGATACTTTGTTCAACCTCTTAATAAATACCCATTAATCGAAATATATGTTCTACATTTTTTGGCATGATGGTTAGTGCTTTGGCCTGTCCTGCCAGAGGTCTTGGGTTCGATAACTGCCTATATTATGTAAAGTTTTTTCAAGGGTATTGCCTCTTGCGAGGAATAAAAAAATTCTCTAAGAGTTATTCTTGTTATGAAAAGTGCTATCATAAATTAGCCGTTCGGATTCGGCTTAAAACTGTAGGTCCCTTCCATCCCTGTCAACAGTACTCGCACACAGGAATGGTTGATAGTTGTAAGTCACTAGGCCCTTGTTCTCAACGGACTGATGCGCCACCCAATTTATTTTTTTTAACTCAAAATCCCCATCTTAAAAACTAAATAAACCCTCAAGCCATTTAAATACATTATTTTCCATTACTTAAAAAGCCTAACTATCTGACCAGCGATTCCATTGTAACATTTAAAAAAATAATCTTCAATTCTTGCTTCTTCAAACCTTTAAAAACACACATCCAAAAAGTAGGAACGAAATCCTGGAAATAAAGGAAACTGATCCTTAAACAGAAAAAACTCCTTTTTTCGATGCCACTCGTTATTCTTCTATCATCAAAAAGAAGAGAAGGAAAATCTATTCTAGATAAAAACACACAAAAAATCAACTTCACTAGACTTTGGCCCGAAGAACAATAAATCAATCAATCCAGCTTATAAGTGAAATACCCGAATTATAAAAGCGAGAATAAGGACTTAACTAAACCACATATCTCTTGCCGCCACCGCCACTGCCGCCACCGACTCCTTTCCTTCTTTGATATGGGCTTAAAAAGGATTCGTGTAATGTAACCATTTACACTAACATCAATTCTCTGAACATCATTTCGTTTTCACGTACATACATCCAAATAAACTTCGTATGTCATTGGCTAACATCATGAGCATCCCCAGGATATGGGGGATTAATTTTTATCCCTGAACAGGGTGCATTAGATCACGTTATGTGGTTGCATAATTTATGGCGACAAGTGACCCCTTGCTAAAGTGTCACCTTTAGTTCGCCTCCACTTCCTCTATCTCTTCTCTGTCGGACTTTATAGCTCCCACAAATCCCAACCCCATTTACGCCTTCAAATACCTTATACCTCTTATACCCGTATATGAAACATGACCATTAGGCATTATATCAACCTTTAGCAGAATCACATGTCAGAGGAATAAAAAAAGGAAGTCAAAGTTAAATTTAATCGTCCGTCGGTCGGTCGGTCGTCGTCACAAAAGTCCAAATTCCAATTCTTTGACCCTACAAATCGTTAGCCCTCCTGCAGGTTTCTGGAAGTTGAAACTTTGAAGAAACAACTTCGGATCGGAGGACTTCTTATAAGATATGCATGGAGCCTTTATTTGGAGACATGTGAAGTGGTCCAGCATATGCAAACCTTGGGGGAGCATTACCAAATTGAGTTACATTTCTTATAAGTTTTGAGACCTAAAACTAACTCGGAGTCAGGTTCCTGCTCGGCTGTCTCTTGTTTAGCCGACCGACCAACCAACCGAACGAAATGCCTATACGACAGTTTGGGGAGTAATTAAGAAGCCCCAATTCATTTATCATGGACAGCATTATAGAGCTGTAGAATAATACGTACTCTGTGTGGAAAGGGCAGCAGCGCACATACCCAAACACCTTTATAGCAGGATGAATGTTGTCAGGAGTACATTTATAATGACTTCTGGGGAGGCTGAGTTTTGCCCTTGGCCTCCACCAAACATCATTTTAAGTACACTAGATTGCTGGTATGTAGAGGTAGTTTCTTTTTGTTTGCCTTTTTACATCTCATTTAAGAGATGGGGAGACTTTGTGGAATGAGCAAAAATGTCAAAATGGCGCCCGGGTGAAGGTCTCTTTAGTAACAATTTTCATATTGAATTTCTCTTTACTGTTGCGGTTCTGTTTATTTTTTTTTTACTTTGGATGACAATACACCACCACAATATTTCCTCCTTTCGTTAATTGCATTAAGGTACCTTGTGGGATCATTGCGTAGGCTTTTCTGATGTTTAACCTTTAATTTCTTATTACAAATTTATAGCGTTGGGGAATGAGAAGGTTTACCACACGCGCAAAGTAGCTAATTATTAAATAGTATTTTTTCTTTAATCGTTTAATCGCTTATTGGTTGCTTATGTTGCATGCTGAGAATTGGCATAAGTTATGTGGTCAGTTCAACAAATCGAAGGTTAAAGGTGAGAGAGGAGGATTCAAAACTGAAAAGCAATGATAAATTGGTTTGAGAATTATACAATTAAAAGTAAATACAGGGTGCGCTATCTGGAAGCTTCTTATTTCAACATTCAATAACTCCGCCATTTTATAGCAGATTTTGACAGATAAACATCACAATTCTGAAACGTCATTCAGTGTAATTTGGCTATGGTTTGGTACACGAAAAGAACGTGTTGAAACTTTAAAGCTTTAAATTGAAAATGACAGTTCCACTGTAAAAACTGAGCGTGTTAATTTTTAAAAGTATTGGAATGCTTATTTCACTCTCTCCGGCGAAGTTAATAACAAACATCGTTAAATTTATCAAACACCTCTGTGCAACCGGAAACCAATAGTTGGAGTCCCATCATCTTGACTTATTTCTTCAATTCATTTAGTCTTAAAAACCTACAATTTTAATAAGACGGGCTTACCTTGCTACACCACAGATGCTAACATCCTGGTCTACAAAAATCTGTTTATTTGTGAAAATCGATTAAAAAATGTTGGAATGAAACGTGGTGCACCCTGTGTGGGGCCAAAACATGTCATAGGCTTAAAAGAGCGCAATGATGAAACTAACTAAAACCTCGTTCTAAAAATTGGATTAGAACTAAGTTAAAAAAAGATTTATATTTACGGTCGCATATGTCATTAAATCCTGGTTTGCACTGACATTTAACAGTTTCGTTAAGCTTAAGTCTTAAAATTAACTTGGACAGTTGCCAGTTGAAATTGTCCAAAAGTGAAACAAAATTTTAATTAAACGACCGACGCAGGAGTGATTAAAAGGTATGTTAAACTTATTAAAATAATGACAGTTTCGGGTTATTTTAAGTGTAACAATAAAATTTGACAGTTGACAGTTAAAAATTTTCAAAAGTTGAACAAGATTTTATTTAAACGTTAACCAACGTTTACAAAAATGGCAGTTGACAGTTTCGTTAAGTTTAAGTCTCATAATTATATTTTACAGCTGACAGTTAAAATTGTCCAAAAGTTAACAAGATTTGAATTTACCGCCATATGTGTGAATAAAACGAAGGTTACATTCATTAGAAAAATGGCAATTGACAGTTGCAGTTAAGTTTAAATGTAACAATTAAATTTGACAGTTGATAGTTTAAATTATCTACAAATTAAACAAGATTTAAATTTGCCGCCTCATGTATGCTTAAAACTCGGGGAACACTCATTTAAAAGTGGCTGTTAAAAGTTTAGAGTAAGTTTAAATCTGACAGTTAAATTTGACCGTTAAAATTGTCCAAAAGTTTAACAAGATTTGAGGTTACCGAAAACATGTGATAAAAACGTAAGTTATACAATGTGTATATGTATATAAAAAAAATGGCAGTTGACAGTTTGGGAAAGTTGAAGAATAACAATAAAATTTGACAGTTGACATCAGTGTGGTAAGTTAAGACTTTTGAGGGATGATAATTTGTGTGATCCCCGTAGAGATTGTTTCAAATTAATGTAAGGAACATCGCTGTCTGCTGTCAGATTGGTTCAGAAGGCTTTAACTGTCATCTGTCAAATCGCTTTTTAATTTTTTCTTAAATGCATTATTGTAAACAAGACTTCAATCATCTTGTGTTTCTTTTTGAAATCTTTTTATACCTATTTCTTGTAAGGGCTATATGCTTGACTTAAGAAGTTATCACTTCAGTTTGCCCATAGCTATAACACACCAAACTCATAGCTAGCAAATTGATCGAAACATCGGCGATTAAAACTAACCAAAAGGTAAATAAGATTTGAATTTATCACCGCGTGTGTGATTTAATCGTAGGTTACACTCAACACAAATATGACAGTTGGCAGTTTCGAGTAAAATTAAGTTTAACAGTTAAATTTGACATTTGACAGTGTGGTAAGTCCAAGCTTTTGAGGGATGATTATCTGTGTGGTTTCCGTCGCAGATTGTTTAATTTTTCCCATTTGATTTAATGTAAAACTCTGTCTGCTGTCAAATTCCTTTATTAGGCTTTAGCTTAGTCCAAACTGTGACGTGTCAAGTTATTTCTTTAAATGTATAATTGTAAACAACACTTTAATCATTTTGTGTTTATTTTTGAAATTCTTTTATAGGTAGATCTTCGAATAGTTAAATGCTTCACTCAAGCCCAAATGTGGATGGCCACCATAGTATCACTTTAGTTTACTCATAGCTTAAACACAACATACCACACTATGTTTTTAAGACCTTAAATTCACCGTGACTTAAGGATTGACGTCATTCTTATGTTGTAACTAACACCAAACTGCCAAAAAAGTCTAATCTTGTTAAATTTTTGGATACCGTTTATAAACAGATTTTTTAGGTGTTGGTGTGCCTAAATATAACTCACCACACTGTAAGCTGTCAGTTTTTAACTTACCCAAAACTGTCAACTGTCAAACTGTTTTTGTGAGTGTAGTGACGTACTAAATAATAATGACAACTCTAATCCGTAACCTTTAGAGTGAGTTTTTTTAAAAGTAATGAAAGTTTGACCGTAGTACCCGTGGCATGCATGATGGTTAGTGCGTTGGACTGTCATGCGAGAGCACTCCTATACTTCCTAAACCGTATATAAAACCGAAACCCTCGAGTAGCAGTGCAACTCGAGGAACCAAAAAACCATCAGAAGGCGCTCTTCTCAGGAACCGCTTCAAAATAGCCTCTCACATTCTTGCCAAGATTGCCAAAAATGAAGCGACCGGAGTGATTCATGAGAGGGACGCCCAAGATCAAATAAAGTATCAAAAGGTTGTTGATGAATACAACAATCTTCTGGCCAGCCGAGAAAAGGCCGTTAAGCGAAACAGATCTCAGGTAGAGATCTGCACGTTTCAGAAAAAGAGCAAGCTTGACGACCGGACAAAGTTTTCATGGATGACCTCCACGTAGCAGTTGTGGATGAGCTCTTCACAAACAGCAAAGGTCTGCCGAACGTGTGAAACTCTATCGAGGGCAAGCTCTCTGAGATCGTGTTTTCATACACTATAACAAACAATCAGGGCCCCTACCCTAATTTTGAATGTGGCGAGATGCTCAGTGGGCATAGGGTAATTAAGTGTGCGGACAGGTTTTCAATAGGGATTTCCTTAGTGAAAGCATTACTAAGGTTAGCAATGACTGGGAGGGCTTGAAGCTCAAGCTTATCTCAGCTAAGGACATCACTAGACAACCGAACGCTCGCATTTGGTTGCCGCTCATGAGCATAAAGCCAAGTGGTCAGGACCTGATCCGAGGTCTTCAGAGGCAAAATCCGCTGATCCCCATCCGCGAAGGATTTCAGATTTATAAACTTAACATTTTTTGTGCTTAAAACCTTGGAGCGCATTCTTGATTACCATATTAGATAAATCCTAGTTGGACGACCTCTCGAAAGCTCTCAGCATGCTTATCTTAAGGGCAAATCTACGGAGACTGCCCTCCATGAAGTACCGCGTACTTTAGAACAAACAATCCATTATAAAGAGTTTACTCTTGCCACCTTCCTAGACATATAAGGTGCTTTTAACAACGTCCTTACCGAATCCATAGAAAAATCGCTCGTTAAGTTCGGTGTAGAAGACTTCCGTCGAGAATGGATTATTTCCATGCTCAGTGGTAGGAAGATTCGAGCCACTCTAGGCAATACAATCGCAATAAAACACGTGAGTAGGGGAACACCCCAGGGTGGTGTCCTTTCGCCTCTTCTATGGCTTCTGGTCATGGATACAATTCTCGTTAAATTAGAGAGATGTGGAGTGAAGGCGGTAGCCTATGCGGATGATTTGGTGCTATTGGTGTCAGGAAAGTACACCTCTGTGATTAGTGGAATCACGGAGTCAGCTTCGAAGAAAGTTAGCAGCTGGGCCACGAGTTGTGGACTAGGAGTTAACCAAAGTAAAACTGAACTGTTGCTCTTTACCACCAAAACTAAAGTACCGCCCTTCACGCTACCTCGATTTAACGGTCAAATCCTATCATTGTCTTCCAGTGCAAAATATTTGCGAGTTATACTCGAACCTAAACTTAACTGGAAACTAAATATTAAAGTACGGGTTAGGAAGCCCTGTGTTGCCTTCTACGCCTGCGGCAAAACTTTCGGCAAAAAGTGGGGACTTCAGTCAAAGATGATTTTATGGACGTACACAGCCGTAGTACGTCCAATCTTAACATATTGCCAATTCGATTGTGTGGTGGCCTATAATATTGATAAGCTAAAGAAGGTTCAGAGAACAGCTTGCGTGAGCACCACTGGGGCCATGCGTACTTGCCCAACGGACGCCTTAAACGTTATTTTAGATCTTCTACCAATCGACCTTTTTATTAAATACATAGTTTCCTGCAGCGCTATTAGGCTGAAGGAATCAAACAGCTGGTTGTCAAAACACTGACTACTGCACTCCTACTTTGAGCCTTAGTAAGGGTTTTAAGGTTATTTTCCCATCCAGAGAGGATTGGAAGGATGACATCGTGTCGATAGGTTTCAACACAACCATCTTTACCGACGGCTCAAAGGTGGAGCGCGGAGTTGGTTCTGGGATAATTTCTGAGTCCCTAAATGTAGCCAAATCCTTTAGGCTTCCTGACTTTGCTAGCGTTTTTCAGGCTGAACTGCTGACAATAAGGGAGGCATGTAAGATACTTAAACAAAACCCAAACCAAAACCGAAATGCGGCTATTTTTATAGACAGTCAGGCAGCTGTCAAAGCCATTAACTCGGCCATATCCTCATATAAATTGGCCCAGCAATGTCGCGATGAGCTTGCGAACGTGAATATTAACCTCGGTGTCACCCTGATCTGGGTTCCAGGCCATAGTGGTATCGTGAGAAATGAACGGGCTGACGAGCTAGCCAGGCAAGGATCGGCCCTTCATAGCTCACTTGAAGAAATGGTTAACATTCCCTTGGCGCTATAAAGGGTTAAATCTTTTCAATCTACCAAACTGAATCAAACCAAAGGTGGAGCAATTTACCCAACTGCATTATATATAGGAAGATATGGCCACCTATAATAAAACCCGTACAAACGATCTTCTATGCAGGCCAAGGCAAGACATAGCCAGGATTGTTGCGGTTTGTACCGGACATTAGCATATAAGAGTTCATGCGGAGAAGTTGGATATCTCCTACAACATCTTTTGCCGTAGTTGTAGTGACCAAAGAGAAAGTGAAACGATAATCCATTTCCTCTGCATAAGTCCTGCTTTGGCAAACACTAGAATGAAATGCTTTTGGTAAAGCATTCTTTCACGAACTTGATGAGCTATCTGAGACAAAGATTAGACACCTAATCTTTTTTCTCAATGCGACAAAATGGCTCTAACATAATTGCTTTGAAGCTTCTCTATAAATCTGTCCCTTTCAATCACAGGTCAAACGAGTTTTTGGTATCAAAACGGCGCACTACAGCGCTAATTGGATCTCAGACTAGGCTAGGTTGACTTGAGATCGCTATTTCTACCTACCTACCTACTATCTCTTGCGAGGAATAGACGAATTCTCCAAGAGTAGTTCTTGTAATGAAAAAGTGCTGCCTCAAATTAGCCGTTCGGATTCGTCATATAAGCATCCCTGTAATTACTCGCACACAGAAATGTTTGAGGGTTGTAAGTCACTAGGCCCTGGTTCTCTACGGGCTGTTGTGCCACTTAATTTATTTATTTATTAATGAAAGTTTGACATCCACTGATTCAAATACTCTAATTTAGAAACTGTGGAACATGAGATATCTGTTTTGTTGACTTCATTATTATAGGTGAACCTATCTAACAAATCTGACCGTGCTAATATTATTTAGGTAGGTAAACACCATACACACAAAATTATATGACTTACAATAACCATCGTGTTTCTATATCCGGTTCCTGTTCATTGAAATTGCCATATTATATGTTTCTTGGGGTTTTCCATTCAAACAGTTTCTCATAAATTACACCTTCTGTGGAACGAGCGATGATGCTTGTTGTTCGTTGTTCTTGTGCTCGCCAAGCGGATAGGATAGATAGGTACAGAAACAGATAGGATATAAATACGTTACGTGTTCTTGCTTCAGCTGAATGGTTGCCATTGCCATATCGCCCCGATCCTTATGTCGTCCACCTAATTTGAAAACCAAAGATTGCTCCTCAGGGGATAATAATCACTAATGAAAACGACATTTAATGGCAGCACAACAGATAGTATAAGGACACCTTGCGTCATTTCCTTATTAAGGGACACCATTATTATATCAAAACAACAGAAATGTACAGAAGCATCACATGAGAGCAGGACGAACAGGACCTCTTGGACTCTTCTTGCTCCAGCGAGGAGGATGTTCGTAATGTTTCATTCAATATTATGTGTTCGAATTCAGGAATTTTTTCTTCCTTGTTTCAATGGACTTTTATCGATTTGTGTACATATCCGGGATTTATATGAATGTCTACATATAGGATTTTAAGTTGACCATCATCATACCATACCATTGGTATATTGAAGACATTACAATCCCAATTGGACAATTTATATATGGTGGGCCATTGTTTGGTCGAATGATGGTACTTTGAGTCAATAGAATTGCGTTGTTAAAGTGTGTATTAACGGATATTGAGGATTTATTTGCAGAAGGTAGGCTTTTGTTTAAGGACTCGTATAGACGGTGCCATTAAATTAAAATTAATGTATATCTGCGCAAAACTTTCTTTCCTACATCAAATTCTTGTATTTTCTTGTCTGAAGATCAAACCTTAATACATATTTAAATTTGTAGTCATAAACGAAATGACAACAACAAAAAATGAACAAGCGCGCAAAGGTCTGTCTTTTACCAATTTTTCAAAATCACATGATTCAATTTTTGTTTATAATAATTAATTTAAATAAACTTGACTCCAGCAGACTTTGCAGTAACATTTAGATAGTGTTGAAGTCAAGTATTTCATGTTTTTAAACATACAAAATCTAGCCATAATGTGGAGTTTAAAACTTCGGAATCTATTAGGACAAATTTAAAGAAATCTTTTGAAAATTCCAATAAGGCTCAGTTAAATTTATATGATTTACAAAAAAAATTGCATATATTCGCATTTGGGCCTGCTTTAGTTGGAGGTCCTACCAGGGTTAGAGTAAGCCTCACAAATATAGTATTAATCCTATTTTGACATCTCTAGCTTGGTCAACAATTTAATAGAAAAATATTTTAATGAAAATATTTTTTCCTGCAGACATGGATCGAAAATGGATCGCACAACGCATACAAATTGTAAAAATGTACTACAAAAATGATTGTTCTGCAATAGCCACAAACCGTGCTTTGAGGTTTACATAATCGTCCAACTTTGGCAAGCAAAAAAGTAAAGAAATTTGAAGAGACTAGATTGGTTACAGATATTGTAAGGCCTGTACATTAACGTTTTGCTCGTTCCATTGAAAATATCGCTACTGTAAGTGGAAATGTTGTTGAAGACGTTCTTAGGAATTGGGAATGTCTTACGGCACATTATAGCGTATTTTGCATTTAGATCTACACCTACATACATCCATACAAATTCCAGCTCAGACAACAACTGAAGCAAGCTGATCATGCACAACGTGAGTCGTAGAAACGTCAAATTGGTGCTTAAACAACAGGCAGTGGACGGCGATTTTACGAACAAAATTTTTAGTGACGAAGCAAATTCTCACTCGGTGGGTATGTTCATAAACAAAATTGACGTACTAGAGGTTCTGAGAATCCTCAAGTAATTGAAAAGAGGCCATTACCTCCACAAAAAGTCTCTGTTTGGTGCGCTCTACGGTCCGGAGGTTTGATTGAAACTTGATTTTTCGGAAACGACGCAAGATAGAACGCCAGTCAATTCGGAGCTTCATGGGCATATGATAACGACTGGCCACCAAGATCATGCGATTTGACACCGATGAATTTTTTTCGGGCTACTCGAAAGACCGGATTTATGCAGACAAACCTTAAGCTCTTGAGCACTTAAAAACCAACATTCGTCAAGTTATGGCTGAGATATCTCCCAATATGTTGTAAAAGTTTTTCGAAAATTACCTTAAAAGAATTGATGCTTGCAACAATTCAAGTGATGGTCATTTAAATGATGTAGTGTTTCACACATAATCTCTAAACTTTACAATAAAATACAAATATCATGAAAAAAATATTGTATGTGTTTTATTTACACACGTTTACTTTTGAAACCGCAAAATGGATATGGCTGATGACAATATTTTGGTTAAGAATATGGACATGATAAAATTTGCGATCTAACAAAAGTTAACGCTTCCAAACACCAGTGACTTTCCCATCGTGAGGAGATAACAAACGATTCTGAAGATATGGACGTGGACGATAAGTGGTTTCAATCATCTCACGTGATAGTGACGTCAATTTGCCGCCAAGATCATGTGATTTGGACTTTTAGATTTAGATTTAAAGCAACAATTCAAAAGCTAAAGAATGAGATAATTCGGCACATATGGCATAGAACCTCAATTATTCTTCATGGTCACAAAAGGGTTGCGGCGGCCATTTGGTCGATATTTTGTTCATGATCCATATCAATATTGTCATTATAAAAAGAAATGACAATAATTTCCTGAATAATTTGTGTTTTATTTAAAATTGGCCCTTAAAATTCAAAAACATGTTTTATTCAAATTCTGGAATGTATTTATAATGAAACTTAATGTAGTTTGACACCAAAAAGAACATACATACACGATACTCCAAGTGTTTTCACAAAAGTAATTTATTTGCGCGTTTGAGTATCAGCAGACAAACGCTGCAAACAATAATGCATTAGAACTTGTTTTCCTATACAAACAAACTCAGACTTTCGGGTACGCTTGGAATTGAAAACAATGTTAAATAACTTCCTTTTTATGCCTGATGAAGCCCGTTTCGACTTAAAAACGGCAACAAATTAAGCAAAACTGCATAATTTGGTGTACGTCAAACCCACATGAAACAGAACTTCAACCAAATCGGGTCAGAGTGTGATGTGAAGTTTCCTTGAGGTACATTGTCGCCCCTAGTTCTTTGCAAAAAACAAACGCTCAATAATTGAAGAAATTGTTTTACTCTGAACTCCGCCGGAAAAAAATGTCTTTCAATTCGCTCTAGTTTCAATAAGATGGAGCAACTTTGCAATTCCCCAGACCATTCGTTATGTCAAAATTGGAACGAAAACTTTCAAATAAACTTTTTTTTCAAGAAATTCTCCATTACGTTCGGTTTCCAGGCCTCACTGCACTGGATTTTTTTTGTGGGGTTATTGGAAACAGAAATTTAAAAAAAAAAAAATATTATACTCGATTTGAAGTTAATCAGAACAATACTTCAAGCTATCCCGAGGTCAACACTGCAGTCAGTCATGAATATATTTCTAACGCTACGTATGAAAGACCGTGGACGCCCTTTGAAAAATACCATTTTTAAGAACGATGTAATATTGAATATAAAATAATGAGTTCTTGGATTATTTGAGTGCTGTAAAGTCGATATTGAATCTAGAAATTCTAATGACACAAAGATTTAATGCTCTTTCTGTGCTAACTTACCTAATCTTCCTGTCCCACAAGCTTGTGATGATTCTATCTTGATGTGAAGCTATCAAAACAATCGTAATATATTGTTACGCTGAACAGATAGAAGCGCTCCTTAATAAAAAAATTTCATAAGATATTTTTTGAAATGGCAGTTTTATTTTTAAAAGTAGAAAACAAGAAAGTACAATTTTTTTAAATTTCATGTTGAGATGAGGAACATAAACCCTTATTTTAGAATTCTTCCCTAACATATTTCTAGTAAGCAGTTGCTAAGCGCAAATAAGTTTAATATTTGAATTTTGTTAAAAAAATATTTGTTTTGTTTCATTCAATTGGGGTCTTGAAATCGTTGGCACTGTTTTAGCTTCCTTTTTTTGTCATATGTATGTATTTGCAATGCCACCATATTCAATACTCATTGAACCCAAAATCTGTTATAATTATATCTGTCACATTGATTTCCTCTCTCAATTGACCGTCTCCTGATCTCCTTATGGTCAAGTGCATTAGGATTCAATTTGTCAATTATCATATATTAAGTTTGTTACCCTAACTTTTAATAAGGCTAACACTTAAACAACTTCTTTTTACTTTTTGACTCCTCTTATCAAGGCTTAAGACGTGATCGTAATAACTCAGACGATTCAAACGCCGCGCCGTAGGTGGCGGAATTCTTGTCGCTATCAACAATACTTTCACTGGTTACCTGATTGACGACTTTCGATCAACAGACATCGAAATACTATGCTTGAAAATTAAAATGGCAACAGGACATTTATTTATTGTATCAGCATATATACCTCCATGTAGTACCCGTAGCGTGATGGTTAGTGCTTGGTACTGTTAATTTAAGGCTCTTTGTTGCCTGGCCTGGCGCAATTTAGACCATAATGGGCGCGCTGCCGGAGACGCGCCTAAAAGTCCTAGCTGTGAATGAAAATTAACTGATTAGGATTGAACGAAGAGCCAATATGTTCCAATTGTTGAAAGACTACAGTCCCGATGTGTTTATGGCTACCGAAACTAAGCTAAACCACAAACACAAATTGACTCATAAAAATTACAATATCGTAAGAAGAGACCGGCCCGACTCCACTCAAGGGGGCGGTGTGTCGCTCTCTTTATACGAAAAGGCATTTATTATAAAGTCATATACAACAATGAATTGCGAAAGCTCAAGACGCTAGAAGTTGGTGTTGTATGCATCTCCCTTACTCAAGGAAAGCGGAGATTCAGAGCTCGAGATTCTTTTTAGGGAACTGAAACTGAGCTGGGAAGAAAACTATTTCAACTTGGCCGGTGATTTGAACGCAAAACATGAAGATTGGGGATATCAACATAGTAATCCCAGAGGTAACTATCTTTTTAACTTGATGAATCTTTACAGCGTTGAATATGGCGTCGACCTGCTGGCTACTGAAAAGCCATCGTATTCAAGAAGAGGATCCTTTTTGGATCTTTTGCTGTTCGACACCAGACTGACAGTAACAGACAAAGTAGGTAATCACCCTCTGCTTACAGACAGTCGAGTACGACAGTGATAACTGCGGACTGGCTGCTGTAATGCAGATTCCGAACGAACGCGTGGAGTTGGAGGAATACGTTGCAACTCACTCTTACAATTACAGTAAGATGCGCTGGTCTCCTTTAACCAACGCCCTAGCGAGAGAACTTCGTTCGAGTGGCATAGCCCCACCAAACAACAGAAATCTGACAAATACAGAAATTGACCAACATTTACAACAGATAGACGAAACAATAAAGCGAACAATAGAACGGACAATACCAAAGTACAAAGAACGGGACCAAATGGACGCTTTCAAAAACGCGACTATTGACACACTGCGAAGGCACAAGAGTGGATTACTGACAAGACTTAAAAACTTGTACAGACGACTTACAGACCCACATGACTTAGAGGTTAGGACATTGAAGTCGTCAATAAAAAATGCCAATCTGTTGATTAAGGAGAACTACAGGTTATCAATTAACAAGTACTGGGACCGCAAGATCCGGTCAGTTAATTCGAGTGACCCTTGTATGTTCCCTAAAATCTACAAGGTATTCTGGAAAAAGAACGACAATGACCTTCCGAGTCTGAAACTCCAAAAAACCGAAGGGAACAGAGACGTACTCAGGACAGCGCAAATAGATCCAGAAGAAGCCATCTTTGACTTTTAAATAGTTGAAAATCCGAAGGAAAAAGTGAAGGCGGTGGGAGCTGCCTTCCAACAAGTGTACAAGGTGAATGTTAGCATTCGTTACAACCACGAGTAGGAAAACAGAGCCTTGCTTAATCACCTTCTAAATAATATGACACAATGGCGATATGAGAACCGCGGTTTCATGCGGTTCAATGACGATTCCTTGGCAAATGCCATAATCGTCGAGCAAACGGGACCAAGTCTCTTGTAAGTGACGAAGGTTAACCTTCAGCTCATCTTCAATTCAATAAAAAATAAAAAGTCAGCAGGTGTCGATGGTATATCCAACGTTTTACTAACACATTTACCGATGGAAGCAATTGACATTTACACCACACTCTTCAATAATGCACTGAATAATGCATATCATACAGTGCATTGGAAGACCGCTTCGGTCGATAAGTCTTCTTCCAAGTATCAGCAAAGTGTTCGAAAAGATCATCAATACTGCTCTGACTAAGTGGGCTGCGGACAACAAAATAATTTCGGATAAACAGTTCGGGTTCAAGGCGGGTCATGACACAATTCATGCTGCGTCTAAACTCGTTTCTGATATCCAATGGAATAAATCAAAACAACAATGCACAGGTGCTGTCCTGGTTGATTTGGAAAAGGCCTTTGACACCGTATGGTTAGAGGGTCTTTACCTAAAATTGAGCAGGTTTGGCATTAGCAAGCCATTGTTGTATATACTTTATGATATGCTTAACGGTAGAAAGTTTGTTGTCAAAAGTGGCAATGTAACTTCTACCACAACGTTCTCAATTAAAAATGGTCTTCAACAGGGAGCGGTGAATTCGCCGATTCTCTTCAACATTTACACCAGCGATCTGATAGGTAGTCTTACAAAGGCAATTGCGTACGCCGACGATCTAATTGCGTACAGAACGGCCCGAAAGGTTGAGGTTATTAGAATTCTCTTGCAGCGTGATTTCGACAAGATTCAGCGATATTGCGACGACTGGAAACTGAAAATAAATGTCGAAAAGTCGGAGACAATTCTTTTCCGGACTCCGAGGGATACGTGCAAGAATTGGCGCAAAATGGTCATCGTTGATCTTCACGGGCAACCATTAGCGAGCAAATGTGTAGTAAAGTACCTCGGTATCTGGTTAGATCAGTATTTATATTTCGACAGACAAATAAATGCTGCTCTGACCAGGGTCAGAGGAGCCTTCGCTCTGACGAAACGGCTGTTTTTTAGCAGTCGGCTTGGCCCCAGGTAATTTGCTACATGACCCTCATACGGCCGATGATCGTTTGTGGTTGTCCTCTGTGGTTCAACGTTGCTCCTTCCCAGATGGAGAAGTTTCGGGTATTTGAGCGGCAGTGTTTACGACGCTGTACCGGCTTATATCGAACAGCCGAATCTTCTTATGTGCATTACCCTTCCAGTTCAGTAGGGCTGTGTTCGAACGGGACCGAACTGATAGGGTGAAGCAGGAGAACCAGTTTTAGTGGCTTCAATCGTCACTTGATAGTGGGTAGTCGGGATGGGGTTTTAAGCTTTGGCCGGCTTACATACTTGTGTTATAGTTTTAGGGTTTAGTTTTAAGTATAATAGGCATAGTGGCACAACAAAAAAATACAAACAAATATATACACACATAAAAAAATGGAATAAAAAAAAAACAAGTTATGAAAAAAACGTTAGATACTGAGATTTGCTGCTATCGTTGTTCTAGCCTTAAGTAGTTTATAGGTAGTTTAAGTTAGCAATACGTTTTATATTAGGGACCTTATTTTAAGTAGTTTTTTAGTAAAAATAAAAAAGATATTGATATTAGTTTTTTAAATTTTCTAATGAATACAAAAATAAATAAAATCGAATTAAAGTTTAAATAGGTCTTAGTTCCGAAGGAATTAGCATTAAGTATTTTTGTTTAACTTAGAGTGTCCGTATGGGACAAACAAACGCGTCATCTTCAAATGAGCTTTTATTAACAGGTATGTCTCAACGGTGTGAAGAACCGTTTTGGAAAAACACTTGATCTGGTATTTTTCTCAAAAACAATATGCTTTTCGGCTGTAAAAATTGTGGACGAAGATCGCCATCATCCTGCATGGCTTCACCGCATATGCTATCTAAAAACAACAAACTAAAATTCAACTTAAATAGGTGTAATTTTGAAAACCTTTTTAACTTATTATGTACGATCAATTGGGATCACTTATTTTGTAATTTAAATATTGACGATATGTAAATCATTTCTTATTTATCTCTTTTTGACTGTTTTTACAAAACGATTTCATTTAAAAAGACTCGAAATGACTCGAGTGATCCACCATGGTTTGATTCTCACGTTAAAAACTTAAAAAACAAAAGGAACAAAGCTTGGATAAAGTACAACCAAACAAGAACTGATGATGATTATAGGACGCTCATTATAATAAAATAACTTTTTACTGACTTCTCTAACATCCTATATGATGACTTAATTCGGAAAATTGAATTAAACCTTAAAAATAATCCTGATAATTTTTGGAAATTCCTCAATAGTAAAAAGAAATCATGTGGGCACCCTAACTTAAAGACTGATTCGACATCAAATAGTAATGAGCCGAGAATAATTGCGAACATGTTTGTAAACTAATTCAAAGATGCTTTTGAAGATTACAATACTATTAGTTTTCCAAACACATCTACCACTGTTATAAATTTTCCCCACTTAAATTCTATCAATTTCGTTATAAGTCAAGATACTGTCCTTAATAGTATCCTACAACTTGACGAATGTTTTAGTCCTGGTCCCGACGGCGGCGAGCGTACCATCATTCATTTTAAAGAAATGTGCTGCGTATTTAGCACACACGTTATGTGTTCTTTTCCACACGTCTTTAAGCAGCTCGCTGGAGCTCCTTATTTTTACAAGAAAGACGTTATAGTTTTAAATTTCGTAATGGGTATTCAAGTTCATTTGTTGTGAATTCTGGTGTCCCCCAGGGTAGTCACCTTGGTCCTATTCTATTTTTTTTATTTATAAATGATTTGGTTTCGATCATACAAAATTCGTCTGTCCCAATATATGCTGATGACATCAAATTTTAAAAAAATTAACTCTACATCTCACTGTGTTCTCTTGCAAGAAGACTTAATATTATTCAGGGAATGGTGCAATAATAATCGTCTTGTTTTAAATGTTGACAAATGTAAAACCATGAGTCTTACGCGTAAAAAAGTTCCACTCGTTTTTAGTTACATGTTTGATTCTTGTCCTTTAAGTAGAGTTTATGTATTTTCTGGCTTAGGCGTTGTCTTAGATCCTTAATTAACATTCAATGAACATATTAACTTCATTGTTAAAAAAGCAAATAGAGTTCTGGGGTTTATTAAGAGATTTGGTCCCGATTTCCGTGATCCATATAAAATTACTTTTTGTTTCATTTTTGAGACCAGTCCTGGAATATGCTTGTACAGTATGGTCACCTTACTCGCGGTACACGTCACAAGACTCGAAGCCATTCAGAAAAGATTTTTGCGTTTTTGTCTACGATCCCTTCCATGGTTTTATGATATTCAAACATTCCCGCCTTATTCACAAAGACTTTCTCTCATAAATCTTCCTTCTTCGATAAATCATAGGATGTATTTGCAGTTTTGTTTTATTGTTGAAATAATAAGCGGTAGTTTAAACTTTAGTTTTAGTCGTTCAAGTATTAGACTCCAGATTTTGAGAAAAATAAAATTGGGATATCTTGGGAATTTAATTTTTAACTTTTTGTTCAAGACCAGTTTAATGGAATATATGACTATTTTCAATATTATGTCATCAGCTGATAATTTCAAAAGAAACCCACCACCTTACACGAAACGAATGGAATATTTTTGGCCAGAATATATGGTATATGGGCGTCCTACTGCTTTTATTCAAATAACCAGTGGTACTGAAAGTGAAAGTGAACATCAGATGGTCTTTCATATTTTTCCTTATTAAACTTAAGCCCAGGATGCATTTTAAAATTACCATCAGCCGTGCCCAGCAGAAAGAACAAACAAAAATACGGAAAAAGAACGTCCTTCCACACTTGACTCCAGAGTTGAGTAAGGGGTTGACAATATTTGAATGAAAAGCAACCCTCTTGTGGTATTCCCAGGGTTCTTTTATATATATAATATTTTTTAAAAGTTCTAAAGGATTTTGTTTGCTGATGTTGTATTTTTTTTTTGTTCTTAATTGAAAATGTTCCTGGAGCTACCATAACGTCTCAGGTGTTTAGTAAGTCTTAGCTTAAGCCTTTCGCGAGAAGCTATTTCCTAGCATATGGCCAACGTTATGGCATTGCTGCCACCCATAGTTATGTGGGAGGGTGTTGGGTTGGTTTTGTATGCCATACAATAATACAAAAATGCAAAAGGGACTCCGCAAAATGTGTATCTTATCAAAAAGTGAGGCTAAAGTGTTTTCAAGAATTTCATTGTGGAATCTTCTTTATCCACCAACAACTTTACGAAGAAGAAGACAAGCCATACGGACGACTGACGACGACGATAGACCAACAAAAGCTGACTCGCAATTAAAATTATTCCAGGAATGCGTGTGCAAAGAAAACAAACTTTATTGCTCCGGTTAAAGAAAAACGAGGTTTAGGACTTAATGAAGAAATTCCCTTGAGGCTTAAAGAGACGCTGCTAAAGAAAATAGAACATCATTCCAAGAACTTCTATATCTTCTACGTCCTGGTATATCCTTTAGAGGGAGAAGAAAAAAATAGTATATTCGTTTTGTTATTTGCAAATAAAAGGACATAAATCTTTCCAGGCCGGGAGACGGTAAGACGGGTTGGGACAAAATCACACCACAATTAAGGAGTTTTCTTTTGAACACAAAAACAAGAATGGAGATATTTACGAGGCTCATATGGTGAAAAAGGAGCTGTTGCTAATTGGAGATGGGAAACATAGTATAAAACGATGAAAAAGAAATAGAGTAGGTAAGTTAGAGGTGTCGGGTTGGGTCTTGGAAAAGGAAAGGGTTTTTACAGGGTATGGATCATAGCTATCCGTTTGGGGTATCTATATAAATATAGAAGAATGCTGAAAGGAGTTCTAGATCCTTTTCTCTGTGGTTTTGGTATATACGTGCTTCGTCGTACAGCATATCATTCAAAGAGAGAGCGTGGTACCCAGATGAAGATGAGTAGGACACCGGTTGGTATAGCGAATGGAGAAGGATTGCAAAGACATCTGAGTATGATGCAATTTATCAAAAGGACTTACTTGTTGTTGTAAAATTCCGACACAAGTATCCTTTTCTAGTTTCTTTAGTATTATGATAATATAAGTAGAGGTTTTGATGCTATTTTAATTGCTTCAAAGAAACTTAAGGGAAAGAATTTTGTATTTAGTAAAAAATGTTGGTCCTTCTACCCGGATCAATTGAAGAGCGATTGTTGAAAGAGGTAAGGAAAGTTTTGAAAATTAAGAAAATAAATTAAAAAGTATTTACACCTACTTCTGAGACTGTATTTAAAACTTTTGCTTTGACTTGGTTTAAAAAACGTTCGAAGTTCTTCAGTTAGAATGCTTTAAAATACCTCTATTTTTATAAGGAAAATTGTCCTAATGTTTTTGTCAGGAATCTTTTGTAAAAAATAAAGTCGTCATAAAATTTGTATCTGTTTTTTAATGTCGTACAATTGTAGTACCAGTAGTTTTTATTCTGTCAAAACTCATTAAACCAAAAACCAAAATCAAAAATAGTGCTTTTACCGACATTTGCAGAAGAGGATGCTTAAAAAACACCTTCTAGGGATTTAGCGGAATTTGAGAAAAATGTCTTTCAAGTATGGTTGGCCACTTATGAAAGAGGACGATTCCGCACTATTATTACCTGTAGACAATCTAAGTACTTTGAGGTTGTGACTTGATAGACTTCTGTAGCTGATTTTGATATTTTGAGCGATAAAGAAGTGGTTGGGAAAGTTCTTTGCAACACAATAAATATGGTCGGAGACAATTCTACAAACAAGGTTGGAAAATTTCTTGAGCTAATGACAACAACTCTGTCCACGGATAGCTTTAATTTTTCCTGGGAGTCTAGCTGCAAATATTATTAGTGTATCAGCTCCTTGATCAAAACACTGATGGGCGCGGTGTGCCCGCAAAACTATAAGAAGCCGATAGTTTCGAAGAGTGCAAACAGACAATGATTGTCAAGCTTCCAATACAATTCCAATTAAAGACGATGGTGTGGATACAAATCTTTAATACGTATCATCCTCCAAAACGCATATGTTTATATTGTTGTATTTGTAATGTCGATGAAAAGATGTGAATTTCAACAGTAGTTTTGGTGCGATTTTACGCACACATAACTTTATCTCCTAAATCAGTTTACTAACCTTTTAGGCAAAGAAAAATAGCTGAGTTTGTTTTGAAGCGCATACAGCGGCTCATAGACACTACATTGTGACGGTGTGCTGTGTGCGAGTTGGAGCAGACACCCATATTCGATGTCAGACACGAAACGAGTTGTTCCGATGAAAGCTTCAAGCTCAACGTCACTCATTTGTCATCTTTTCTCTTTGAGATCTATTTCACAAAAAATGTGCGTATGATTTGGTGTGTCGAGTGTATTGGAATGCTACATTGGGTCTCAGTTCAGCGGTGTGCATACAAGTGTGGAGTCCATGAACCGCTTAAGAAACTAAACAATAAGAATTCACTAGGTTGTCAGAAGAGTAATTTGAAGACGTAAGCTAAGTAAGAAAAAGGCATCGGTGATGTGCTGCTAGTAACCTTAGCAGGAAACGGAGAAATAAGATGGACTCTTAGGACTTCCTGCTTTCTTTAATTCTCAGTCATCTCCTTACTCCACTTTTACAACAACCAATAGAAAAAGAGGCTAGGATGCGACCCACACTGATAACTTCCCATCCCGTCTGTCGATTTGTCTTGAAACGGACTGTTGGATTCTTATATAGATAAAAATTACTGAATATCGAAAACAATATTTTCTGTGAAATAAAATAAATTTGAAGCCAATATTTTTAATTTTTGGAAAGCTATTTGAGTCGAAAGTAAATTTTTACCAAGTTTTAGTATTGTTTTTTTTTTAGAGTTTTATTTTTTGTAAAAAAAACTGCCAATTCGATTTTTTCAAAATTTGTAAAAATATTTTTAGGTTTTTAATTTTTTGTACAAAAACTGTCAATTCGATTTTATTCAAAAATTTTACTGAATGTTAACAACAATATTTTTTGAAAGATAAAAGTAGTTTAAAGTCAATATCTATAATTTTTGAAAAGCTATTTGAGTCGAAAATCAATTTTTACCAACTTTTATACCTTTTTTTTCGGTTTTTAATTTTTTGTAAAAAAAACTGTCAATTCCATTTTTCTTAACATTTTTCAGAATGTTGAAAACAATATTTCTTATAAGATAAAAGAGGTTTGAAGCCTAAATTTCAAGTTTTTAAAAAGATAATTGAATCGATATTCAATTTTGACCAACTTTGAGTAATGTTTTTTTTAGATTTTTATATTTTATAAAAAAAACTGTCAATTCGCTTTTTCTCAAAATTTTATCAGATGTCAAAAATATTATTTTTCGTTGCACAAAACTGTTTTGGGGATGAAATCAAATTTTAGTCGTAAAATTTTGTAGGTGACAATTTTTTTCAGTTTTTTTGATTTATAAGAAACCGTTAAAAACGGCTCTAGCGTTTTTGGTTCGTAAGATATTTAGGGTTAACCAAAATTTTCACTTTTTTTCAAACTCCTATGGTACAAAAACCACCCACGCAATTTTTTTGAGGGCCCTTTCTGCATTTTTCTGCCTTATTAGCGGTATAACAACATTTATTTGAAATCGATATCTCTTCTGGTTCTTGAGCTATGGACAACAAAAAAAACGTCGCCAACGTACGGACGTACGGACGAACGTACGTACTCACGCACGCACAGACATCTTTCTAAAAATCTTTTATTTCGACTCTAGGGACCTTGAAACGTCGAGAAATTTTAAAATTTTCAATTTGAAAAATCGGACCCATTACAATAACTACCTATGGGAAGTACCGTTTGCAATATCTCGGAAGTATTATTTCTACCGAAATTTGATCGACTGAGGTATCGGGAAACTAAAAACTTCGTTGGTGATTCTGCCTTATACTTGGAAGAATAACTCTCGCAGAACTATTGGAAAGTGCAAGAATTTATTATTAGATCCTCACGAAACAGCTTAAGACTTTTCTGACCCAATGCTTTTTTTTAACTTATCCCATTGACACTATTATTGACATGCAAAGCAGTGAGAATTCTACTAAGAATGCAGCAAAATCGGAAGACCGAGAAGTATCTGGCTTGTAGAAAAGCATGATAAGAAATCAATGAGGATTTG
Source organism: Eupeodes corollae (assembly GCF_945859685.1). NCBI lineage: Eukaryota > Metazoa > Arthropoda > Insecta > Diptera > Syrphidae > Eupeodes > Eupeodes corollae. Next base: position 22,731,144 of record NC_079147.1, read on the forward strand.
GATCCGAAAATGAAAAACGTAAAGTTCGACAAGCGTTTAAACAACTTCAGTGTTTTGTGTTCCTAAGTGTCCCGACTTTCACTTTTCAATTAGCACCGGGATGAACATATATGACGCACTGTCGGTGGTACATTTTTGATGACGACTAGAACAATTATTTTGACATATATTGACACTTATGTCTTCGATGAAGTAATTCTAAATATTCGTCCTTCCCATCCACGACAAAACTGCTGCCAAAGGTACCGAACTTTTTCATAAGAACAAAAGGATCATTTGACATTGATGAAATAACAAAAAGAGTTCAATCAAGCCTCAATGCGTGCTAGGATTGTTGAAAATTCTTCGAACCTGAACTTTGTACTTCCTTGAATAGATTTTGAAACTTAACACCCATATGTGGAGCACCCAGACGGATAAAATTCCATCTGAAACACTGAATGCCATAATTTCTAGACTTTATTAAATCCATTTTGAAATCGTTAGAGTTGCTTTTATGTTATTTACTTTACAGGTGCTTTTGTCATAGGATAACCCTTAACTTTAAACCCCTTATTAAAAGCTATCAACTATTATATAGGTTTTTGGCTTGTTTTTCTCGAAGGACCATATTTGATATACGGTTTGGCCAGAAAATCCTTAGGATGTTACGAAGGTTTGCAGCTTTCTTGTAATGGCTGAAGTAACCTTCCAAGTGCTGCACCAATAAAGAAGCACAGATTCGACATTTGTGCGAAACAGTCGTAGCTTTGTTCTCAAGCTCATAGAGTTATACCTCCAAATTTTGACAGCATAATGAACGCCACTTTTGCTATTCGGTTCCGTCTTCGATCGAGACTATACTTCCAAGATATTGAAAGCACTCCACTTTTTCCACCGGTTGTGAGGAAATATTTATTATGTTATGGCTGATTGTTTTTGTTATGGCTGATTGTTTTTGTTATGCTGTAATTAAGTTTCAGCCCCAAAACTTCTGCTTCTCTCTCCACACCTGTTGTCGTTTGTTGGAGATGCATGATCCTATGAAAGAGTAAGCAAACATCATCCGCGTAATCCAAATGCTTTAAATAGGATGTCAAAGTCTATTGGATCCCTCCGCTACCGGACAAAGGTGCGTGCAGTACATCGCTTATCACCAACAAAAACAATATTGGCGACAGAATACAGCCCTGTCTGACTCCGCTACGGATTTCAAAATCATCTACCATTGGGCAGAACGATCCACCATATGTTGCTTTAATAATAGCAATAAGTTTTTCTGGGATGCCTCTCCTTCGTAAAGCTAACCAGATATACTTCCTGTTAACGCTATCAAAGGCCTTCTCGAAGTCGATGTCAAGCAGTTGTAGTGGTGATCGATATTTAATATCATCAATATAAGAGGATCCAGCGAGGAAGGAATCCTGGTTGTTAGGCATCGAGTGTGGCCTGAAGATATTCTCTGATGCGTTCCAGTATGACTCTTGCTACTATTTTCGCAACGGCAGGTAGAACGCCGTTAGATCTCCTTTTTTTGGGAGCTTGACGATAATTCCCTACTAATCATCGGTAAAGCTTTTGATGGTCCAGGCTTTTTTTATGAGCGGATAAAGCAGTTCGGTTGATGACGTAGGCGCTGCTTGTAAAAGCTCTAGAGGAATTATATCAAGTCCTACCACTTTGTTGTTCTTAAGTGCTTTAATTGCAGTAACGATCTCATCTTTGCTGGGAGGTGCGGTGCGGATTCGTGGATTAGTTTCTTAAGGTGCTTAAGAAGGTATCGGCAGCACGTTTAAAGCCGAGGAAAAGTGTTATTTCCACCTTCTGACTTGCTCATCCACCGAACTTATCACAATACCCTCTCCTTCTTTCACCAAGTGTTGCATTGAGTTGTGCGCACCGTTCAACTCTTTGTTTATTCTGTAAACAGTCCTGCTGTAGCAGCTGTTTGCAGCATCTTCTGTTTCTTACGCCAATGCGTTGATATAGTTACTCTTGTCGCGGCGCACAATGCGGTGAACCACTCTCTTTTTCATGTGGTACGAGGGCTCCAGCTCATATCTTTCTTCCCCTTGTGCAGCAGTTATTCAAGCCCTTAATTGTTTGCGTTCGTTGATCCTTGCCCAAGATTCTTCTGAAAGCCAAGTGTTGTTGCTTCCTTTTTTCCGACCGACTATTCTGTCGGCACGTGAAATGAAAACATTTTTCACAGCATTCCAATGGTGTTCGATGTCGTCTGCTGTGCTGCTGATTGTTCTTATTTCGTGAGACAGGTGGTCCCTGAATTGTTGACAGTTCGTGGGATATTTCAGTCTGACTCTGTTGAATTTGAGCAAGTCCCATGTCGCTGCCTCTTCTGTTTCGGACATCCAAGAGACTGCTTCTAAAGTGTCGATTAATCGCGAAGTGGTCAATTTGGTTGGAAGACGCTTGTCTGTTCGTCGAAATCCAGCTAATTTTATGACAGAGTTTGTGCCACGAATCACGTTGTTGTTAATGCCATAACCCCTTGAGCGGGCAAAATAACCATATGCAACAAAGGACCAATCGAAACCCTTGTTCGTTGAACAGTTTATTTATTGTTTGGGGCCGGTCAATTAGCGCTAGACTAGGGCTTGTGGAGGTTTTGTTGAAGTTCATGTCTCGAGAGAAAAAACCACTATGTTTGACGCATTTCTTGTATCTAATATTTTACATCTGAAGAATTTGTTTGTTTGTTTAATAGCCCTAACCTCAGGTAGTACTGGTTCAAATTAAAAAAATCTTCCAGAGCAAGTGGAGCACCAAGTATAAAAAGAATGTTTTGAAATCGGGGAATTTGTTTGTTTTTTGGGAGCTTTCACTGCGAGGTTCTGCGGAAATGATTAAAGCTTTGATATAAAAAAAAGTATGAAAAAATTGCCCCTCTTTAGTAGTTCAAAAAATAAACATTTCACCACATCGTATGTCTATCTTTAAAAGTGGGTTTAATATAACCTTTTTTATACTAACCAAATTTGTTCCAAAATAAATCCTGTCGGTGACATTGTTACTGTTTTAATTTGTCTAGATAAACCAACTTGATTTCACGATATTCGTCAATAATTTTCTTCCCATTCTGTTTTTGTTTTGCCAATCTTTATCACGATAACGCGACAGTAATTTTTCCATCTATGTACGTTATAAGATAAAATCAAACACCGATTTATTATTGCTATGAAATAACGAATGTGGTTTTATTACTTTTAAAGAAGCTTGGATCGTATCAATAACTTTTGAAAATTTGTAGATAGCGATTTTCTAGAATTCCATAGTCAACTACGGAACAAGAAAAAATGAATACGTACTTTTATTTTTACTTTTTTAACCGAAATTTATTATTAAACTAGTTAAGATAACTTTAATTAAACTGATTAAAAAAAAAAGCAAATAAAGTTAGTTCCTGCATTCGGGTATTGATATAAATATGCAAAGGGTGTATTTTTTGGTGATATACAACTTTAAAACGGAATAAAACAAATATGATTATTGTTCCAATATTTGTGGCCGTATAGCAGCAATAACTCGACGAATGCTGTTCTCTTAGTGGCCAATCGTTTTGAAATTTTTGAAATGCCTTTTTTAAAATAGTTAATCTTGGTCGTAATTAACATATGTTCGATCTCTAAAGCAGAAATCGTAACTTCACATTAAAGATGATATTTGAAAACCAATTTTGTTGCAAACATGTTATTGGTGTTGTTTTAGTTTCGATAATACTTAACTTCCTCCATAAGTCCAAGAGTTCGAAATTGATATCAACTTTGTGCATCCAGAACTTTCGTTTTTCCGTAAAATTTTGCAAATTGTGTGTTACGGGGTTTGCTTTTGATGCTGATGGTATACATACATATGTTTCGTAAATTTGTTTAATTAAAAAAAATGGATTTTGTGACAGTAATACTTTTTAAAATAAATTATGTTATTTTCTGAGCAATATGCATGCAATACACATAAATTTAAAGAAAAAATATTAAAGAACAGTGAAGTTTTGAATAAGGTTTAGTAATTTATAGTCTCCATTTTTTGCCTGAGATTTTTGTAAGCCATACCTAGTTAAGTTCTAAAATTGAATAAGACAAATAGCAAAAGATAGCCATATAGGGTCCACACTATTAACATACAAGCTTTATTTTACAAACTCTTGAACATGGGTATGCGAAGAAAATTCCTCCTGTTATACTTGAATTTTCTCTCGACATCTTCAGCTGCTGTATGGGATGGGTTGAAGATATCTGATTGGTTTGCAACTTCTTCAGGTGTTCCTCAAGGGTACATCTTGAGCCCTCTTTTATTTGCCTTGTTTATAGATGAGGTTATATCCATTCTACCTGGAGGTGTTGTGTATGCGGGGAATCTAATCAAAGTACTTATGTATCCTGATGACAAAGTACAAACATCCTTGCACACTACAGGATCAAATAAACAAACTAGTGGCGTACTGCAACACGTGGAATCTTTTTATCAACATATAAAAAAACAAATTTAATAATTTTTGAAAAACGAATGAGCAGAAGAAGACCAGAGGAAGTTTGGAAGATTAGCAACGAGCGCCTTAAAACAGTAAATAAATTTAAATATCTAGGTGTTTTATTAAAACACAATTTAAATTTCTCAAAACATGCAAAAGAAAAATGCAACGAAGCTAAACTAGCACTCAACTTAATGTGGCCGAAATTCTTCGGATAAATAAACGTTTGCAATGCCACGAAATTCAAAGTATTCAATGCAACCATCAATTCATGTATGCTATATGGTAGTCAAGCATTTGGTTTTACTCAATTCGAAGAGATTGAGATAATTCAAAGAAACTTTTTCAAACGAATCTTCAAGTTACCTATGTCAACTCCAACGTATGCTATCGATGTAGAGTCAGGACTACCCCCAATTTTTATAAAAAGTCTAAAACAATATGCAGATAACAGAATTAAAATCATGGGTAGAAATGATTTAAATCTACATAAACAAATAATGACTAAAGTACTACGATCGAATGCATCACCTTTTAAAGAGTGAAAAGAACTGGCTAAAACATAGAACTGCACATTTTTTATTTCAAAAAAACAACATTTCAGAGTGGCTTGATCAATTGTCACTTTTCATTGCGAAAATAGATTAAAATATTTTCAACCAGCATCTTAGCAAAGCTTCAACGACCATAGCCAGAACAATTTATCGAAACCTTAACCCTCGATTGCAGACAAAAGTAGGATATTTTAACTTAAATTTCTCTGCCGAAAAAATAAGTCTTATCTTCAAAGCAAGAGTTGAATTATTGAATTAAAACTTTATCCCACATAGAATGGATCGGCAGGAAAAATGCCATCTATGCAAAAGAAGAGAACTAGGAAATGTCCATCATTTCATTGCTGTATGTCCTATTTTGCAGAAAATAAGAAGATTGTTCAATTACCTTCGAATTACTATATGAGTACAGTTCAACAAACGAATAAGCGGTATTAGATCACCCTATTTCAATGGGAAATTCACTCCATTCGCGAAATCGGCATTTGATGTCTTCGTTAATATTTTTATTTCCGATGAAGTACCAGAGTATTGAAAAATTGACATGCGGTGTATCCATCATACGTACTTTCATTTCCTGGTTTTCGTTCGTCCACTAACATTCCAATTCGGTTTTTGAAAGCTTCGTGATTTTTTTTATTAAACCTTCTTGAATTGTTTTGTCTTCTAATTTTGTCCTATTTTCCTGACCTCGAGCTTGTCATTGTCCTAGAGGCAGTCTATAGGAGACATGAAGTGAAACTAAAAAATTTAAACCTCAGCTTCAATTTGTGTTAGACATGTTTGCTCAACGCCAAACGCAAAAAATACAAAATAAATCGGGTGGCGCAACAGTCCGTTGAGAACTAGGGCCTAGTGACCTACAACTCTCAACCATTCCTGTGTGCGAGTAATGTTGTCAGGAATAGAGTGGACCTACAGTTTATATGCCGAATCCGAAAGGCTAATTCGAGAAGCACTTTTTCATGACAAGAGTTACTCTTGCAGAATTTGTCAATTCCTCGCAAGAGGCAGTACCCGTGAAAAGACTTTAGATGGAATAGGCAGGGATCAAACCCAAGACCTCTGGCATGACAGTCCAACGCACTAACCATCATGCCACGGGTACTACCAACGCCAAACCTATTTTATGAAAATTCGTTGATGTTAGATTAAAAAGTTAACAAGAAGTATTTTATGTGTAAAAAGAGGCTGGGATGCGACCCACTTCCCATCCCGTCCGATTTGTCTGGTTTAAAAGTTTGTCTACTCGTATCAATTTTTACCAAATTTGCGTACTTTTTTTTGTAAATTTTTTTTTTATGAAAAAACGGACTGTTGGATTTTTATATAAAATTACTCAATATCGAAAACAATATTTTCTGTGAAATAAAATAAGTTTGAAGCCAATATTATTAATTTTTGAAAAGCTATTTTAGTCGAAAGTAAATTTTTACCAAGTTTTAGTATTGTTTTTTTTTTAAGTTTTATTTTTTGTACAAAAACTGTTAATTCGATTTTTTATCGAATGTTGAAAGCAATATTTTTTGAAAGATAAAAGTAAATTAAAGCCAATAGGTATCTACAATTTTTGAAAAGATATTTGAGTCAATCAATCAATTTTTACCAACTTTTATAAATTTTTTTTAGGTTTTTATTTTTTGTAAAAAAACTGTCTATTCGATTTTTCCCAAATTTGTCCTAATGTTGAAAACAATATTTCTTATAAGTAAAAAGTAGTTCGGTTAACCAAAATGTTAACCTTTTTTTCAAACTGCTTTGGTAATAAAACCACCCACGCAATTTTCTTGAGACCCCTTTCTGCATCTTTCTGTCTTATTATCTATATAACAAAATTTATTTAAAGTTGATATCTCTTCTGGTTCTTGAGGTATGGACGAAAAAAACGTCGCGAACGTACGTACACACGCACGCACAGACATATTTCTAAAAATCTTTTATTTCGACTCTAGGGACCTTGATACTTCGAGAAATGTCAAAATTTTCAATTTGACAAATCGGACCCATTATAATAACTTCCTATGGGAAGTTAGTAACTTAGTTAATTTCCCTTCCGCAACTATTGAAAGAGTTTCTTCTGCATTATATGCAAAAATTTCTTGGTCTATTTTCTTTATAGCCTTTTGGTACTTCTCAGTACGTAAAGGAATTGAAAAAATTTTTCATGGCATATGTGAAACATTTGTCTTTGATCTCAAAGTTACATTGGCGCTGCATAGGATAATTCCTCGCTAGTATAATTAGAACGCAAATCTTCTGTTTTTTGTCTATTTGTTCTTTTACTTACGAGTAGATTAAAAAAATACATTTGCGTTCGTCTAACAATGTTATGAGCTTGACATAAAATCGAAATTTCACTTTGTAACCATCAGCTTCAATTTTCCCTTAAAAAGATATTATAATTTTTGGAGGCACTTTAACCTTCTTCATGAATAAAACCATTCAAAAGTCTACTTTTTCGCTCTACAAAAAAGGATACCTTTCTTACTCGTAGCATACACTGCCGCTCATCTGAATAGGTTCACTAATATTTTCACCACACTGATGTAATGAGAGAGCATCATCATGTGCTTGTTTTGGGAGAAAAATTGGTCTTAAAGCTTACCGTTATTTTTACACGCTAGCTAAACTAAATGTAATACAAAAAGGGACTATTTTCATTACAAATAGACTTAAATTAATTAAATTTGTAACAGAATTCATCCTTAATTATTTTCAAAACCATCAACAAAATGTATAGGAATACAAACCAAACACAAGTATATCACAGGCCAAACTTACTACTGCACTTAAAAGTTTGTTCTTCAAAAGCATCGAGTAATTAAACCGTTATATTCTGCATAAGATCAATGGGGTTTGAAGCTCACTCTTTTTCTTAACAATCCTAAGAAAGGATTAAAAACAAACAAATCTGAAATTTTTCTTAATAGTTTTGGCCTTGTTTTTAGAAAAATTTTCCTGACTGCGGCTTCAAAAGCAAATATCTCAAAACGCCAAATTGTTTTTGAAAAGTGCCCATCGACCTTATACAACCTATAAATTAATACGAAGGCTTTTAAAATGGACACAAATTAAGTGTGATGTTTTGAGTTTTCTACCTTGTTTGTAATTTCATGATTTAACGTCTTCGAGGACATACAAATACAAAACGAACAAAACTCATACTGGCTGGGAGTATGAGTATATCCTTATTAAAGTTGAAATGACATGAACTTGTTTATGTTTCCTGAAGAAAATGTAAAAGAACAAAACTTGTATATTTATTATTAATTCAGAACGAATGGTCACCGTCCATTTATGTACACAGCATACGAAAACACACAACAATTTACGATTATTTGTCCTGTCCACAAATGGATATAATAAACTCGATAAAGTCAAAGACCACATCCTCTTTTTCTTTCTTTATATTCGTTGTAGAATAAAAATATCAAAGCGGGTTATATTCAAGAAATGGACCGAAACAGAAAAACAGGACCAAATCATATTGTTGAAGGTTTATTATAAGCAGATATATTTGCTCCTTTTGGACTATTGTTGTTGTTGTTTTTCCAGCTGATTTATATATAGATAGTATATTCAATTGAGTCCTGAGAGATTGACCTCCGTATTTCCTTCCACATTGCATATAGCATATAAAGCTAAAGCTAGAGCTGATGCTGATCCAAAAAGAGAAACAGGAAAAAATAAGCTTTTATAAGGAAAAAAGAATGAAACAACAACGCAACGAAAAATTATTATTATATCTGTCAGCAAAATTTTCTTATTTCTTGTTCGTTTCAAAATGCGGAGGACGTTTCCGGTGATGGTTTTGATGACGTTGCCAGATGAAGGGCGTCGACGACCGACGGACATCTCTCGTTGTAGTTGGTCGTTTTTGTGCAGACGTCTCTTACTTCAAGTTCTAGAGTTGTACGTATATTTGGTGACACTGCAGGAATCCTATATCGTCAAAGTCAGAATGCATTACTTCATTTCAAAACGGATATGATTTTCTTTTTCTCTACCAGTTATATTGGATAGTGATAGAAATGATGAAAAATGATTTTAGCCCTTATTAGACCAATTACTAAAAAAACAGAATGCACGACATCCGTTCGAGAAAACGCAATGTCTTTGAAGAATTTTGTATTTATTTTATAAACTTTTTTGTAATATGTACATATACAATCTTTATGCAATCATTTAAAGCTGAAAACTTTGTTTGCTTGTTTGTTTGTTTGCTTGTTTGAACCCGATAATCTAAAGAACTATTGATTTGATATGAACAATTATTTCAGTGTTAGATAGCCCAATTATTGTCGAAGGCTATGTGCTACATAACACCACGCTAAGGCCAATTTGAGCGGAACACCAATAAACAAAGTTTCAAAATCGGTGATTTTCTCCATTTTGGGAGCTTCTGCTGCGTGCGCTGCGGAAAGGGTAAACGTTTTACTTAAAAATGTATGACAAAATTATTTTCCTTTGATATAGTTAACGAAAACAAGTCTCCGACATTATATTTCAATCCTTTAAATTTGGCTCACTATAACTTTTGTATGCTAACCAAATTCGTCCTGAAATAAAGCATGCGAGTAACAGCTTGTCTCTATAGAAAAATGCAATCTCTTAACATTGGTCAGCCAACTAGTCTAAATCTTCGATATGAAGAAAAAAAGGGTTATGAAAAAGGAGTGCGACTTTTTGGCCAAAATACAGGGAAGCCCATATTAAATTCAATTATTTCGAACATTTTTCAAAACTAACGAACTAGATTCTCCACACATTTTGTTTCGTTTTGTTTATTAGACAGGATGTTGTATTGACAAACAACGAAATTTTACTGAAAAAGCATACAATCTAAATCATGACCAAGTCATGAAAAAAAGGGTTTTCCGTACCTTGAAAATACATTTCATGTCACTCAGCAAGGCATTAGTATGGAGCCATTCTAAAAACAAAGCATGTGGTCAACTTTTTAGCGGGAGTTTGATATGGTCGACCCTGTTACAGTTATATAATACGAAGACGTAAGTGGCAATGGATTGGACATACGCTTCGAAAAGGTAACGACTGCATTACAGGCCAAGCAATGCAGTGGAATACGCTCACACAAGAAGGAAGAAGAGCTGAACGAACGAGAAGCGCATGGCGCAGGACAGTCGAAGAGGAATCAGCGTCAAAAGTTGGAGGGAGCTGTAACACATCTCCGGAAACAGTATACGATCTCACATAATACTAGTAGAGGCCCTATACCCTTTAGGAGTTCCCAATGCACTTAACAGGTCTGAGGCATAAGTAAGTAAGTAAAGGGTTATGAATACTTTCATAATGATTAAACATAACAATTAGGAAGGGAAGATAGGATTAGAAAGGAGATACCGATGCACATTGGTTTTGAATGGCTTTACATTGTTATAAGCGGGAAATATTGAGTCTGGTAAAGCATTCCAAATTCGTGTAGTGCTACTAAGAAATGAGTTCCTGTTCCTAAAAATACGTCCGAAATTCAACTCAAGGGTAATTTGATCAGCATTCCTAGAAGAACGGATATTACAGTTAAATTGCTTGAAGGGAGGAATGCAACTTGCTATTTCGTGTAATATCGATGATGAAAATAGCGATAAAACGATGATAGGCATGAAACCTTGCAGTGGCGTTCAAGAAAAGAAAATATAAGAGCCTTGTTAATTGTAGACAGATTAGAAGGGGTTCAAACTTCTTCACTCCATAAGAAATGGTTTGGATGGACATACCTAGAGCTGAAAGTTTTTCAGTCTTATTGATGCAAGAACCAGCCACCGATAATGATATTGAGGGAAAGTTATGCTTTGGAAACAGTAGGCAGCATTTAGCTTTAGCTGTACACCGTTGATCACACGCTGCCATTGGTAGTCCACATCCAAAAGGCATATAAAAACCTGAGGGTATTGCCTTCAGCGAAACAATTCAGTGGGTTAGAATTAACGGATCCGCTTTTATGGCTGCCTTCTTCACTCCAAATACGGCAGTTTTGCTTGGTATCCGTTCCTGAACTGTCAAATTACATTGATGGATGGCTGTCAAATGTACATAAAACAAACATTCAAAATTTCTCGTATGAAAAATCGACGAACGAAAAGAGACTACAAATTAAACTTTTCACAAGAAAAAATGAAACCCATTCCGAGAAGAGATGGAGACACACGTTTTCAATTTTGACCAAGATGGACCAAGGCGTGAAAAAGTCTCGAATGGAACCCTGCCAACCACAAGGATGATCACACATATTTTTAAAACGCTTAGTACCAGGAGTTGTTATTAAATTACATATTTCCCCATTAAAAATTCTTAAGATTAAAGGGACACTTGAAACGAGCAAGAATTAACTACGAAAAAAGGTTTATGAGGCTTTTGGAATCATTTCCGTAAAGCAGCATATTTTAGCAAGACATAATAGTCTTATATCAAATGTAATGGTGTGAGGAGCTTTAACGTTCTTTGGCACAGTCGCACAGTGGGTACCCTTCATACTAAGCAGTGCTCAAAAATCAGTATCTTATTTTAAAACTTCACTACTGTTAAATATTGATACTCACTGCTATAGCTATTAAATTTAGTAAATAATATGTTAAAATAAAAAAGTATTCACAACAATTTCTAAAGTTTTTGAGTATTTTACCTTTAAGAAATGAATGGTTTTTCAATTAACATTTCAATGAATTTTCCGGTAGATCACTGGCATTGCGCGTGTATACGTTTTTAGGGGATCAGAAGAGATAAGCAATCTATTAAAAACATCCATCATAATATCCTTGATGACGTGATGTTTTCCTGCTTAATTGTTCCCGATATACTTTGAAATCTTTGTTCCTAGCCTCATAAGCTTCTTTACTTAACTGTCCGTTTGGAAGTAGAGCATGGGTTATTATTTCACTTCCATGGGTAACGATTTTATGAACACTTGTGTTCATGTAATACTAGGGAGGGATATAGTTACGGTGACCATCCCTTAATTGGTATAATGAACAGTTCATTTTTTGAAGAAAATGTTCATTATGAATTATTGTGTCTCGGAAAACATAAAAATGTTCATTATTTTAGAAATTTCTCATAATTTGTTCATTGTTTTATGACTTTTTTCTTTAAGGAAAGCCTAACCATGAAAACCATTAAATGTTTGATAAAAATGTACCCTTATTTATCCTAAGTAACAAAAGCTTAACTTTGACCATCTGATTAATAGAACTGAAAAAATATGATTTTTAACCGAACCTCTTCGTTCGAAGATTTTTTGTTTGATTTTTCGCCGATGGGGTTCGCTTAATAAGCTTTTATTTTGAATTGTAATAATTGGATCATTGAGATTAAGGTATTGGAACTTTGGAAAAATTACGGAGCACCATTTTTCTTATTAAATATCTACATCATTTCAACCGGTTACACACCTGAGAAAAAAACAAAACCTACCCCTCCCCCACCTTAGGCTATACAAAAAGTACGAAACTTTTGTATTCGATACCACGGCACAATAACCTTTAAGCCCACGTACTTACCTTTTTGGCTAAACCTTTATTACCCACAATTTATGTCGATGCTTTTACTATAAGTTTACAGAGTCTCTAACTCAAACCACTTTACTTTCAATACGCGCACCATGCTCTCACTTCTCTCTTCGTATTTATAATAAAGAGAGTTTGGTCTTTCAGTCTGTATCATTAGATTTAAAAGTTCTCTGCGCAAGTTAAAAAAAAAAAACCGTTTTAAAAATTGTATTGTTTCCGAGTAAAAGCCATTTTCGTTGATGTACTTTATATACATAAAAACACTTTTAATAATAAAAAAATATAATTTGGAATCTACATACCTTCATCAACAATCGACATATATTTAATTTTTTTTAAACTTAACAATTTAACTTTTAAAAATAAAAACTTCAACCACTAGATCAAGACACTGCATATGTGAATCAAAAACAATTAAAAAGTGTCGACTTTGAAGTACCGTAACTTGGCCGCCAGACCAAGAGAGAAGGTGATTCTTACGTATGACGTGTGTTACACCGTTAATATTGATCTGGAACTTTTATTTTATTTTTATCCAAAAAAATTAAAAACTGTATTTTGAGCACTGTTTTATATGGAGAGGACCCACTGTGAGTCGCCTCGGAGTTTTTGTCCACAATTGGCGTTTTTCTTTTTTATTTCAGAGCTGAGCACTGAGCAGAGTTGGAGCAAGCAGAGTAGAGTTGAGTAGAGTTTTGAGCGGAGTATGTTCAGAGCTCTCTGATTTAATTATATGAATCAACTTGAGCAATAAACTGTCATGATTTTAAATGTCGTGTTTGAAGGCGTACAAAATTTTCTTTAATCAAATTAATTAATAAAACAGTCATAAAGTTGGTCCATTTGAATCCTTAAATACATTTGATTCATAAAAATACTATATGCAATTAGTTTTTTCTAAATTATCTTTTCTTCTGCACTAAATCGACTAGCCTCTTCCGCCATGTTTAATGTTTCGACGATAAGTTTTTTAATTTCCCGGCTTTCAAATATCAAATTGTTTGTGTTCAGCATTTTACTCCGTTTACTCTGTTAATTTATTCTGAGCTCACAGAGCGTGCCCTGAACATGTTCAGAACTAAAAAAGAAACACCAATTCGAAGCTCTGAAAGATGTTGGTGTTTCAGCCATTAGTTCTAGTCGTTCATCATTTCGCGTTTTTCTTTTTTAGTTCAGAGCAGAGCTCGAAATGTCAAAAGAATAATTGTGTTTCTTTTTGAGTCCAGAACTGTTTGTGTGTCAGCCATTAGTTCTTCTCGTTCATTATTTGGGGTTTGAAGCCGAAGCGTGTTTGTGTTTCAGACATAAACGCTTTTGGACCTCTGCCTTGGATTTTCAAACAAGATAATGCCACCATCCACACTTTCAGGGCTGTTAGACGGTCAAAAGACACCACACTTGTGTTCACAGTTGTGTTGGTGTGCAGAAATGTGTGCTGTTTCTGGCCTGGAGCAGACACCGATTTTCGGAGCGAGTAAAATGAAAAGTTTTTGATTTGTTTGTGTCGGTGTCTCGATCGATGTGATGTGATGCGCGCACATTTACTATTCAGTTGCATTTAAATCATTGTTGAGTTTGGTGCGTTGTAAGTTGTTTCAATAAAAGCTTTAAGCTTCTAAGTCACTCATTATTATCTTTCCTCATTGAGATCTCTTACACAACTAATGAGTGTACGATTAGGTGTGTCTTGTGTGGCGGAATGTCACATTGGGTGTCAGCACACCTGTGTACACACAAGTGTAGTGTCTATTTGCCCCTTAAAGCTAAAAGAAGCTTTATTCAGTCGGAAGACATGGAACTTTTGCCATAGATACTACATTCAACCGACTTAAAAATAATTAAAACGTTTATTTTCGATCTTGGGGAATTCAACTCTCGTTTCTAATTTAACGTTTAATTTTATATATTTGTAAGGTCGAAATACGTACCATTTCACATGTATTTAGTAATCTTTCCGGTTGCAAAATGTTCCCCAGGTGTAAAAAGCGAAAATCGATTCCAAAATTTATGGTTCCATCTAAGTAGTTGGCATGCCGAAAATCATTCAAACCATAACTTTCTCTTAACCTCTAAAAAACACCCGTTTTTTGACATCAATACTTTTGGTAAACAGTATATACGAGGTTTCGACTGTCCGTTTTCCATCCATAGATTACGATTGTCCTAAATGCCCACATATGCCTTTTTTCATCTGATGAAATTATCTTAGAACGCACATTCAACTTTCTGCGCGTTGTCTATAACGCCGCACCGCGCGCCGCCAGCCCCTCGCCTCTCGTCGTTTTGCTATGGGCAAATAAACTTAGTTTTTAAAGATTTTTACCTTCTTATCTAATCTGTCAAAACCTAATAACAGGCAGTTATCAATTCAATATACGATTATATTGCGCACAGTACTCTTTTTTAGACTTTCCCTTAACGTAATAAATAAAACTTGAACAAAGGTACAAAACACTCACACTCATCATTTAAACTTAAAACAATCTAGACCTCATAAAAGCGACACAAAAATAGTTGGTGGTGTTTTTTAAAAACCTTCTCTTATATTAAAACCCCCCAAAAATAAGACTGAATAAAAAATGACTTGCAAGACTTGTCAAGCTGGTAAGTGAACTGATTAACGATTCCGGAAATTTCTAATAAATAATAATTACTTGATTTTTGAATTCTAGAAAAATCCCTTAGTGTACCTCTGACCTGGCATTCGAAATCCTCAATGGTTTGGGACCAATACAGCAAATGTGGACCATCAGCTGAGAAGACGAAGCACCAGGAACTACAGAAAAACTACGGCAGTTGTTTGGCTTTAAGACTAATTTTTATGAAGAATAACAAATAAATTTAAGGACTTTATTTTTAATCCGGTTGTCCTTCAGGCGATTAGTATAAACAAGGAATCTCAGAACGATGGGAGATGTGTTCATGTTCATCTTCGTATATGACTGGTTTTCCCCTCGTTTTGTTGCTTTGCATATATGTACACAGGAAGAATCCTTCTATATCCTTCTGTGCTGTGCTGGCTTGACTTAGCTTGGCCACCCTCCGGGATTTCTTTTCTGTGCATTTTAAAATTTTTTTTTTTTTCAATTCAGGATTCTCTCTCTAACGGTGAAGTGAAGGTGGTGGGTGGGTGGATGGTGATGTCACAAACAAAAATGTCTGCATTTGATGTGATTGAAATGAAGAATCCCTGATAAAAGAGGTCGGGTCGTTTGTCCTGGTGTAAGAGTCAGTGTGTGTTCTGTCCTGCTGCTGCTATTGCTGCTGCGGTATCCTTATGCGCTAGTCCTGGAGATTGGATGAATGTGCAAGAGAAAGGATATAGCATCGCTAGCTGTAGCTGTTCGGTGCGGATGAGGATGCGGACGTTTGCTGGACCAGACCAGACCATCAGACCAAAAGACCCAAAGACCAAACGACTTTATATGCCCAGTTTTTTGTGAGAATTTAGGTTTCTTTTTTCTTGTTTGGTTTTCCTCTTTCATCCTGGGCTTTGTTTTTAAGTCCTTTTTCGGTTCGGAAGCTAGAGAGATGTCGTTTCTTCATCAGAGATGAGATTGGATGGTTTTTCTTTGAGAGAAGTTTTTTCTTTTAAACTTTTTAGACCATCAGCCAGAAGCTGAAGCGGTAGGTTATTCTCTACATCCACCTATATCCCCGTATATAGTTATATGAAGAGACAGAAGCACAGAATATCCTTTGCCTGATGGCGGAGGAGATGGATATAAATGGATTGTGACTGCTGCGGCTATACTGGGAAATGCATTTGGGGATACTTCTATACATATATGCGCTCTTTCAAGAGTCTCCTTTTCCTTGGAGTTTGCCTGTGCATGTTTGTGTCATAAATAAATCACAATGCAACATATCGAAGTGACCATTTGGGTTAAAGAAGAGTCCCATTAAAAGTCCTTTTTTGGGTTGATATGCGCGTCTTCTCTTCCCGTTTTGCGGCGCTCTTCGAGAATATAGAAGAAAATAGGTGTCCCATTCGTACTTAGGGGACTCTAAATCTTAATAAATTGATGATTGGACTTAGTTCCTGGGCTCATCGTCGTCGTCATTGTATTTCAATGGCAATGGCAATAGAAATGGCATTACCAACAAAATATACAATACTTCTCCCGTATAAAATGTTGAATTTTCTGTTGCAAAGTTATAAAGGGAAGTGGTGCTGAAGGTGGTGCCCGAGGTAATGGATAAAATGTCTTAATGTTTATAGAAAAGCAATATATACGTAGTATGTTTTTAAAGGGATATATGGGAAGAAGCCAAATGTGTGGATAAATTAGTCTGGAAATGTGTATTCGGCTTCTAATGGTGATGGATGAGAAAATAAAAATGTTTAAGAAGTTTTTGTTCTGTGGCTATTTAAGTGAAGGAAAGGGGCAGCTATTATGGCATAAAAAGGAGAATAAACCCATAAAAGAAGTATTGGTTGATATTTACCCACATATCAATTAAAGAACGTCTATGAAAATAGTGGAAGCAGTTATTAAATATAACTGATATCTGCTATTTCAGTGCTTCCTCGGGCTCTTGTAGTTTAACTGCATCTAAGTAATCAAGAAAGCCTCGATATAAACTTGATTATTTGCCCTTTGATGTGATAATTTTCCATTTTTATAAAACTTGTAACAGATTTTTAAAACTACTTAATACCTACTTACTTATCCATCTCCCGATCCATTGATAGTCTTAACCAGAAATATTGCGTTCTTCCATCGTTTACAGTGCCTTGCAAGTTTCCTCTAGTTGGCTAGGGCAAGTGCTTACTACCCTTAATATGCAGAGACACAGTGTGAGCACTAGGAAGAGGAGGGAGGGTTTGAAAGGAGGTGTCGGTGCACATTGGTTTTGAATTCCTGAATATTGCAATGGCTGGGAAAGACAGAGTGTGGCAAGGCAATCCATATTCGCGTAGTACGGCTAAAGAAAGAATCTCTGTACTTGACAGTACGACCGAAGTTGGGCTCGAGGGTATATTGATAAGCATTCCTAGAAGCGCGAGTATTACGGTTGAACTGATTAAGGGGGGGAATGCTATTTCACTAGAGCATAAACCGTTAAAATAACGGTACAAAATAGTCAAACAAGAAACCTTACGACGATGTTCAAGCAAAGTAAATGAACTTATGATGATATTATCACCTATCAATTTAAATGTTCTGCGTTCAATACTATTCAAGAGGCTTAAGTAAGTTGCAGGAGCACCAGCCCAGATATGGGAGTGATACTCAAGCTTTGGACGTATGTAAGTCTTGTAGAAAACAGCCAGATCAGAAGGGGTGAAATATTTCTTACATCGCTTAAGGAAACCCAAACATCTTTCGGAATTTTTGGCGACATCGCGTATGTGATCGTTCCACACATTCCGAGAATATTGTGATCTATGGATAATGGCAAGGGGCGTAAATCTCGCTTTAATGATACAAGACAGCATTGGGTTTTCGAAGCATTAAATTTCACACAGTTTTTCTATGCCGCATTGTACAATGCCTTTTAGGTTGAAATTTAATGAGCTTATCATATTTTGTAGTTGCAGTTCCACATCCAAAGAAGAGGGATGTGAATCTGCGAACGAGTATGAAAAGCTAAGAGTATTATCAACAGCAAAACAATATATTTGATTAGAAGTTGCAGACAGGAAGTCATTAAAAAAAATAAGAAAGAGTGTTGGAGATAGAACAGAACCTTGGGGCACACCAGCATTTATATTTTGGTTTTCAAACTTGAATCCATCCAATACTACTTGTATTGAACGGTTTGAAAGGTAATTAATAATCCAATGATAAAGGGATTCATGAAAACCGAAAGCACGCATTTTCAATAAGAGAGCCTGATGCCAAGCCCTATCAAATGCTTTTGAAATATCAAGTGCAATAATCTTACTTTCTCCAAAAAGATATAAAGATTTGTTCCACTGTTCGGTGAGATGAACCATGAGATCACTAGTGGACCTATTGCTTTGAAAGCCGTACTGATAGTCATTAAAAAAGCTTTCGATCTTCGATACATTTCTTGAGCTGATAATAAATCAGTGTTTGCATGACTTTAAAAAAAGAAGGGACGTATTTGCCATCGGTCGGTAATTAGAGTGTGAGTATGATTCCTCTTTTTTGTGGATTGGCTGGACAAATACAGTTTTCCATCCACTTGAAGCGAAACCTGAGGAGTAGAACTGATGAAAAAGCTTATGCAGTGGTTTTGCCAGCGTTGAAGAACACCTCTTCAGAACAATAGTGGGGATTACATCCAGACCAGCGGAATAATGAATGTTGAGATCTTTGAGAACTCTTGCCACAGTACGATTGGTAAAGATTGGTCCCCTAGAATGACTAACGCGCTCAAGTAATAACACTCAGCTTTGAATTGGCGGCGAACTGCCTAGCAAAGGCATTAGCTTTCTCTAAAGATCTAACAATAGTAGTGTCATTTAGAATTAGCGTCGGAGCCGAGGAAAGACGAAGAATTCCTCATGTTTTTTACAAATGAATAAACATTTGTACTGCTTTTCGGACATTGTAATATTTTTTGCCGTAATTTTTTTTATGTATAGATTCGGTCCGTCGAATATGTTTCCGGCTTTACTCAGTAGGGTTGGCTTTATAGCAACGGAGACTTACTTCCTTACAGCTGGAGTCAAACCATGCGTTTTCCTTAGGTTTGATGCTTTTAACCCTGTTCGCGATAAAAGTTCTAATTCCCAGGAGAATTAAACTTGTGATCAAATCAGCGCTGGTGTCAACGTCACTATCGAGGAAGCATATTTGCCAGTAAAAGATCCTGAAATAATTATTGAGACCGTTCCAGTTGGCTTTCTCGTATTGGTTCTTTTAGGAGCTCTTTTTTCTGTGTCAAGTTAGGACAGTTTTGACACGAGAAATTTGATGATATAATAGTGCGTTGGACTGTCATGCGAGAGGTCTTGGGTTCGATCCCTCCTATGCCACCTAAAGTTTGTTCACGGGTACTACCTCTTGCGAGGAATTGACAAATTCTCAAGAGTAATTCTTGTCATGAAAAAAGCCGTTCGGATTCGGCTTAAAACTGTAAGTCCATTCCATCCCTGACAACAGTACCCGCACACAGAAATGGTTGAGAGTTGTCAGTCACTAGGCCCTAGTTCTCAAACGGACTGTTGCGCCACCCAATTTATTTATTTAACACAATGGTCCGATGTGAATAGAAGAGATAGAACACTATCAATGTAGATATCAGGGTCAGAGGTAAGAAACAAGTCAAGAGTGTTTTCTGCTCGACCTTCCATGTCCGATATTCGGATGGGCAAGCTGAGTTATTTAGGTGATTCAACTCAGCTAAGATCTCATCACACACTGCATCGGATGTTAACTGGCCTGAGTTTGGAACTCTTTTGTTTGACCAAACCGAAGTAGCAGCAGTTCACTAGGTAAGTTTTTCGTCTGCTAACGTTTGTGGAATAGATATTTGTTTCGAGATAGGTGAACTCCATGGCTACCACGAAAATACAGCTACCAACAGTAACGCTTTGTCTTAGCATATACTTTGTTTTTTCGTCATTCACTTCAAGACACTATCAAATTAAATGCTTCTAAAGCAGCTCGCTCGGATTGGCTGATGATGTTAATGTTGTCTATATAGCCAAGAAGTTGTGAGATAGAGCCTTCCAGGTTAACACCACTCCTGCGCAATTTCTGCTCCAGGATTGTGGTGAAGAAATAACATGATACCGCATCTTTTTGGAATAGCTCCGATGAGTTTGTTACCCGTTTGCACTTTGCAATGCGTATTTTGTTTTGTCGGGATACCGAACTTAAATATCGCCAACTGAAGCCCTTAGCGACTTATGTTATCGTATGTGGCTTTACGTTCAATGAAAAGATGGTAAGTAACGACTTGTAATTAATTGGTCTTTCCCGAATTTGAAGCTTTAATGAAAATATGCATGGTATATCATTGATCTGTCTAGAAAGAAGCCACACTGGTATATGTCGATAATAGTGTTGCAGAATGGTTTAAGGCGCTTACGTAGTACGTTGGATAGGATCTTTGATTGGACGTTAAGCAGCAGTGCCTCTGTAATTTTTGCAGGGCCTACTAGTAGTATCGCGTTTTTTGTAGATTGGGCTTATTAGGCTATTTGACCAGTCATCGGGCCTAATTTCCTCTTACCAAACTTGGTTGATGAGCTGGTGCATGCACCTTACCAGTAAATTACCTACATATTTGAAGAGTTCTGCTGATTTCGTTCTTAAGCTTGTGGTTTGCTTTCTTAACCTCTTCAATGACTGGTTGCATGGTTATTTGCTCGTTTTTTCGTCTACCTATTCGCCTATCCAGCATCTGCTAGAAGTGCTTCTTAAACACGTGTATACAATTCACTTTGCTATGGTGACTAGGTTTCTTTTGCTGGTTCGAAGAGCTTGCGTGCTGGTTTTATAAACAGATACCAATTGCTTGACAGTTATGTAGAACTGAACAGGCTCCGTCTAGGAGTTGTACAACTCCTCCTTGTTAGATTCCTTAGCCTTATCGGTATTGGTACATATTGGGCTGATGTTTTATAAGACAGAAGAAGAAAAAAAGCAGGAAATAAATAAATGAAACATTGTAAAGGAAACATGAGTACGCTTTCAATGAAATATTTCTCCAAGAGGCTGGGGCAAAACAAAGCTAAAACTAACGTAAGAGAGAGTTAATAAGATTTTAACAAAAATTTAAACATTATTCAAGTGCGATTAATAAATAAAATCCTGTTGTTAGGCAGATTATATACCATTTAATTTAGATATTGCAGATATTGACGTCATTATAGGTAAGCTGAAAGTAATAAAGTGCATCAGATTAAAATAAAGTCAAGCACATGAATTTTAAATCACTAGATCTTAATTAAGCAAGTGATATAATTTTTTGCTGGTTTTTATTCTGACTCAGAAAAGAACTTCTTAAAATAGATTTCATGTGTCGTTAATTACTCGTTATTTGGATATGACGGTTTAATTTTCGATTTGCAATGTTTTCTATGAATTGTTTGGTATATATTTTTGAATGATTCACACTCAGACTATTTGGCCATAAGTCTTTCAAATGAAAAGTGTGATTCATAAATAAATAAGTGGCAAAAAAGGTCGTATATATTCACCATTAAACATTAAATGACTCAAGCAATGATGTGTACGTTAAATATAATGGAGCTTTGTTTAAAAATGTGTAATTATATTAGCCCCTTAAACAAGATTTATCCACTTGGATATTAGTATCAAAAAAAGAGCTTTGAAAATGATGGCCGATAGAAATATAACCAAAACACTTACATCACTCTAACACCACCGCAATATTTAATGCCTTTTGTTGTCTTACCGATATTTTTATAAACAATATTCTGTCAAGAATCAGCCAGTTGCATCCCCCTCTCCAAATAGTTCAGCCATAGTACTCGCACTTTCAGGAATGCTCATGAGCTTGCCCTAGAACTCATTTTCGGACTTCTGTCAAGTAAAGAGATTTTGTTCGTTTTTGTTAACCGCACATAGAGAGTGTGGAATGTTTTAACTCTGTCTTCCCCTCCTATTCTAATATTTATAACTTTAGCACCAATGTGCTATTTTTCTAAAGTTCTTACTGTGTTAAAAACTTAAACTTGTTAAGGGTAATAATTACCCCTTGGGTGTAAGTAAATTATATAAAAGAAACTATTTGAATTTAATATTACAGTTCAAAATATCAATCAATTATTCTGTCTAAAAGCTTTTTTGGAAAAAATGTATCTTAGCTTGATCACCAAATAAGCACATGCATGTCAATTTTAGAGTTAATTGAGCTTTTAAGAGTGCAACATTTAGTTTTGTATCTTATTGCATTGGACTTTGTGGCATGATACCGTTTTGTCTCATATTTTGTTATACCATATTTTATGGGTAAATCGAATACTTATAATAAAGAAGTCAACAAAGAACTTAATAAGTAATGTTATTTCCGGTAAGACACCAGTGGTTGTTGAATGTAGACTACTGCGGTCCTGAAAAAATGTACCTGTAAGAGAAGCAGACAGCATCAAGAATTGGGCCTTTACGATGTGAGTGACCTCGCCAAAAGAAGTTGTTTAGTTATAAGTTAAGTTCCATTATTACATTAGACTATTTTCTTGATGTAGAACTAAAAAATTAAAGCTTGTAGCAAACATTTGCAAAATTGTTCCAAAACAAATACAAGTAAATTTCATTGTTAAGAGAAATTATTGAAAAAGTATGTACATAATTCAAAATGTAAGTATAAGTTGTTTTATGTATATGTATGTAGATGTATTCGAGCTAAATAAATGTATTTTTAGAGTCTTTAGTCTTTAAATATCACAAAAAGCATAAACAACAATATTTCTATGGCATGAAAGAACTTGGTAGTCAATATTTTCTTTTATCCTCAAGATATTTAACTCAAAATGTGGTTTTTAGGTCTAAATAATATTTGATTGTGTTAGGTTTTTATTTTCTCTCAATTGTTTATAGCCTAAGAAAATATTAATAACAACATTTTCTATAAGACTAGCGGACCCGACAAACTTCGTCCTGTCATAAAGATTTGTAAAGTGGCAGTTTTTGTTCCTACGTATTTTATAGTCGTGGCTAAACATTCTCCTGAACAAAACCGTCAACTTGGTTTTGAAACATATATAACGATTTAAAAGTAAGTAATCGTTTTATTGTTAACCACGTGAATCATAATTATTAACATAAATCAGTTTTATTTTCAAAGTATTGCTTTCTGATATGCGATGTTTTTTCTTTGATAACTTGGCTCATAGGATGTTCAAATGGTAGACATGTGCATTCAAGAGGACACAAGCGTCCTACTCTCACCTCCCCACGGTGAACATCGGGTGCCTAGTACCTTATCTGGAGATTGGGTTCCAACCCCAGTGGAAAGTTGTTGGGAACAGCAAATGAGAGAGTGGGGTAGAGGTGTTTCCACTAAGGCACCTCTCCTTATCCAGGCGGCAGCGGACGAATTCTCGAGATACAATCAACGGTGGCGTCTACAGTTCCAGTAAGGTTGAACTACTTAGTGAACACCTTATAGGGCTTCTTCGACATATTCGAAGGCCAGGCCTGTAAGGAGCGGTTTATACGGCTCCCTATCCTTGGAGTTATACTAAGGATCAGGCCCTTCAGGTTGGGGGTTGTGTCGTCGGGGTGGATTCCTGGCCACGAATATATACGAAAATACCTTCAGTTGCGAAGCACCAACAAGCCTCGGATACGGACGGATTCACTGTTGACATCCCACACAAACGACATAAGGATAACGAACTTCTGATATGTACGTGGAATGTTAGGTCCCTTAACAGACCACGTGCAGCCGAACAATTAGCGGAAGCCCTAAACTGCTGCAAGGTAGATATTACAGCCATCCAAGAAGTGCGATGGGATGGACCGGGCAAACGCAAACTAAAAGACTGCGATATCTACTACGGCGACTGCTACCGAAAACAAAGACAGCGTCTATTTGGGTGTGGATTTGTTGTTGGAACTAGGCTCAGGCAAAAAGGCTTGAGTTTCAACAGTGTGAGCGAGTGCATCACGACAATCCGCATCAAGGCTAAATTCGCCAACATAAGCCTAATATGCGCGCATGCCCCAACAGAGGAAAAAGATGAAGACAACAAAGACATATTCTTCGAGCTCTTGGACAAGACATATGAGCAGCGATCTGGCTATGACATTAAAATTGTCTTAGGAGATTTGAATGCCAAGCTAGGAAGAGAAGACATGTTTAGTGGCATAATCGGAAGATACAGCCTCAGACAACGGATTCAGGCTGGTCGATTTCGCTGCGGGGCGAGACGTTCTGGTAGCTAAAACGCAGTTCACGCATCTTAATATCCACAAGGGGACATGGAAATCTCCTGATCAATCAACCGTCAACCAGATTGACCACATTGCGATCGACGCACGACACTTCTCCAGTATCCAGGATATCCGAACATTCCGAGAGGCCAAGGTACGGCTACGGATATCCCGATCCAAGCCAAAACAAGGAAGTACTGTGAGAAGATTTGACGTTAGACGGCTACAATCGCAAGAGACTGCCATGTCCTTTTCCGATCGAGTCTCTAATAACCTCTTAAGGAGTCCTATGCTTCCTGCATTAAGCATTGAAAACCAGTGGCAACATTGCCTTGCACCCGTCAGAGAAGCCGCCTCTGAAGTGCTAGGTTTTTCTCACGGCCACCACAGCGAAACCCCTGGTTTGACGACGAATGCCGGCAAGCGCATGCAGCGAAACAAGAGGCATACAAAACGGCGCTGCACAAAAGGACTAGAGCTGCTCGCGAGCTCTACGAGCAGAATAGAAGAGAGGAACACCGCCTTCTTAGACGGAAAAAAAAGAGAGAGCATGAGAAGCGCGCGATCGAGGAGATGGAGGGATGTCACAACAGGAATGAATTTCGTAAATTTTACCAAAAGGTTAAAAAAACTCCCAAGGAACCACTCAACCTCGGCGACGCAGATCAACAATTACGCCTACACGACCTTGACGAAGTGAAGATAGCTATATCTAAACTTAAGTCAACAAAGCTGCTATAGCTAACGGCATCGCTGCCGAACTATTCAAAGCAGCAGGCAAAATATGATCGGAAGAAAGCATACCCGATGAATGGAATCTCATCATAGTGTGCACGATACATGAGAAAGGAGATCCTCTTAACTGCGCTAACTTAGCCCACTCAAGGACAATGGTTTACTTCCAGCATGTGAGGCTCGTGAATCTTTTAGTTTGGACCGTGCTTTCCAAAATGATTCGGAGAGAATAATCTATTGGATTGGCATCTGGAGAATTTGGCAGCCTTTGTGTGGTGGATATGAAGTTCGGAAAATTGTTTTCAAACAGTCTTGGTTTTTTCGCGTTTTGTGAGACGGTGCGGAGTCTTGTTGAAACGTCGATGCAGCTTCAAATAGTTTTAAGAACATTTTCCCAATAATATGTCCAGGTTCAATGAAGACAATTG
Organism: Eupeodes corollae; assembly: GCF_945859685.1. Classification (NCBI taxonomy): domain Eukaryota; kingdom Metazoa; phylum Arthropoda; class Insecta; order Diptera; family Syrphidae; genus Eupeodes; species Eupeodes corollae. Next base: position 22,756,680 of record NC_079147.1, read on the forward strand.
GAAATCGTTCATCCGCAGATAAAGCTGACCAAACCATTATTTGTGATGGGTTCTGCTCCCTGGTGGTCAAGCGATGAATCAAATGTTCCTATTAACGGTCAAGGTAAGTCTATTGTTTTTTTGAAACTAAGCATCTTCTTCGGCCAAGTCTTAAGTCTAACTTCTTTCTGCTTCTGGTTTATGATCATGGGCCTTTTGGATCGTGTAAGGCTTGACCTGCATGAGCTCATATGGGTCAAATGCGCCAACAAATTTCTAAACCGCTAATGCCAATGTGAAAGATGACATAATGGTCTATTTCTGGTTTAACAACAGGACCCTTTATCTTGTAATTAGGGAACCCCAGTAGTAACATACCAAAAAACACCTTTGCTTTGCTTATTGTTCAAATATCAGTTCTAAAATGATAAGAACATTGATAGTTAAAGCTGTGATTATAGCTAGCTTTAACGTCTTCTAAAAAAAGCTTCGACTTATTTTTAATTTCAAGATGAAACAAATCAACAATAAGAAATTTTTCTATTATAAATTTGTACTATAGGACTAAAGTTTCGTGTTAACTTTGCAATTCAAAAGGATTTAATAATTTACGTAGTTAGACTGCCAAATGTTAGCCAATACTTTGGATGATTAACCGTTTTGGTATAATCTCAAATTGCTTTTATTTTTTTTTAAATCATCCGCCTTTTTGTAGAAGAGCTCAAACTTTAGGATTTGAAATACAGGGAAGCTGGTGTAATATTTAAAAATAGTTCACCAATGCTATTTTAAGGATTATATAGTTATAAGTGCAGATTAATTCCTTAATTGTAATTTTTAAATAATTCAAAATTTTTGTATGAACATTATTTAATATGTTTTTAAGTGTCTCCAAAAATACCTGCGTTACTTTCGTAGAATTTTAGATATTAAGATCTCTTAGGTAGCTTTCTTTTATCATAAAAGCCTGTGAGTATTTTAAATATCCTTAGAAGTATTTTTTAAAAAGAACGTATAAATTTATCTTGGGAAAGAAATCTTTTATCCTGGACATCTGCGTCATCTACATCATCCGCCATGTTACATTTTTAAAATCCACTAATGCATCACATTAAGTCTTGTTCTCTTCTCTGCATCAATATTAACTTTAGGTTTCTTTTTTATCTTAAGTATACTTACTTCTTAAAATAAGACGTACAAAAAAGCAAGCTAAAAACTTAAATTTTCTTCTTGTGAAAACCATACGAAAAAATTCCAAGATGAAAACAGTTTCCAATACTTTACCGCACTTTTCCTTCTTAAATGTTCTTAAGGGAATAAAAGTGCATCCCACATAGAAAGATATACATATCTGGTATATAACAAGTGGGCGGAAGTTAAAACTTGGACTCTAATCAATGAAGGACCATCACACAGGATCTATAAGAGCCCAGGACAAATTCGAATAAAAGAAAAAGAAAACAAAAATTCCAAACAAAGGAAATAAAAAAGTCTAAACTGACTGAAACTTTCAAAAAGGCAATAGTTTTCCCAGGGACAAGGATACTCTCAAGCTTATATAGAAACTTAGCAAAAAAAAAGAAAATAAGAAAGGAATATCGGAAAACTATTCCATCCACATCCTTCGAAAAGATATCGAACGAACTCAAAAAATAAAAGCGAAAAAGAATATTATCGTCAAAGTAAAGTTTTCCCAGAGCAGAGCGAGGAATGCATAAATATAGCAGCTGGCTGTAGGATCTGCCAGGATTCGATGGATCTTTGTATCACCCAAGCCAGCAGCTTCCACTTCCTCCTGTTTCTTATACAAAGAGGTATATTCACATCCTTATACCTACATCGATATCATCATCATCATCACTAGAAAGGAGCAGCAGTAGCAGCAGCGTCCTGCACTCTCCAAGAATCGGAGAGGAAGAGGAGCTGTAGAAGCATCAGCAGCATCTCATAGGATCATAGAAACCCATTGAACCAATCAAAATACTGCACAAGGATTTGCGAGCGAGGAGGCTATGCTTCAGCAGTGATGGCTGGCATATCCTTGTTTTGGTGTTTGTTTGCTTTTGTCGTCCTCATCGTCGACTACGACGACGTTTGGTCGGCCAGGACGAAAAAAAAAACAGAAAAAGAATTTCGTCATCCCTCGGGTTGGGAACGTTTGGTTATTTTTTCTTCCATCTCGAGAAAGAAAATTGCAAAAAGAAAGAAAATAATATAAAAGCGAACAAGAAAAAAGGAAAAAAAAATCATGCGAATGGGAAAACGATTTTTTGTGTTATTATTTGAGCCAAGGACATTTTGTTCCTTTTCCAAGCAGCGAAGCAATAATGGAATGGCGTTGGTTAGGTTAGGTTATCCCCTTTCCATCTGAACTCCTCTGGAGCAGAGGAAGCCTTTCTGGAGGAGGGGGCACACGAGAAAATAGGAAAATTAAAAAAAAGAAACACAGGAAAATCGCATAACTTTGCTCGCTTGTCGTCCTTTTTTTATTTTTTGAAAAAAGCTTCCTCATAGAAGAGGTTATACGTTTTTGGTCGCTTCTTGTTTGCTTCTTAGAATGCCCAGGATTGTGGTATATTTTTTTTTCTAAAATTTTTCCAATTTTCCCGTTTGCTTTTCTTCAAAAATATATGTACGGTTTTTTCTTTGTCGTTCTGGTACACTTTTGTCCCAAAAAACTCATTCTTTCGCGGTGGAACTGGATGGGTTTTCCTTCAGCTGTGCACACAGAGGACACAAAGTTGAACCAAACCAAACCGAGCCGAGGAGTCGTGTTTTATATTTTCCTGATGGTTCCTTTTTTCATTTCATTTTTGCTATACTACTTTCGTTTAGAGTATATGAAAGGCATGGAAAACGAAATGTCGTCCTGTGTGAAAAGTTCTCTTCAGCCCCTGTTGTAGCAGTGAAGCTCGTATATAGTGCCACCTTTATCGGAAGATTTATGGCGGGATGCTGGAATTTAATGAAATTGCAAAACGAAAATCCTTTGGTAGTGTGGGTTTTTCTATATGTACATAAGCAAATACCTCTACAAGGACTCGCAATTATTTGGAAAAAATAAAGGATACATCTACGACACGATATGTAACGTACCTACGAACATAGTAACTTGTCGATTGTCGACTTGACTTTCATTTCGGTTCCTAATGTCATGTATCGTTAGTGGGGTCATATTATATTAGTTAAGGAGCTGATGGTAGATACTTGAATGTGATTAAATCTGAAAAAAGGCACAAAGGGAAATGAAGACGGAAATTTAGCCGATTCTAGAAGAACTTGAAACATTCATTTCTTGAGAAATTCAGGACTTAAAATCGAGACATTTTTTGAAAGAATAGAAAAATTATTGAAAATGAAGGGTTTAGTATTGAACACTTCGAAGCAACCTGGAAATCATTGCAGTGAAATGTTGCCATATCATCTCGAGTTCTGATATTGCCGCAAAAATGGATATCGGCACTAAACCAAATGTTATATAAACCACGCATAAAAGACTTCCTTCATTTTTTAATAGAGGAACAACAACAATATGGCTCTAAATATCGATTTTGTAACTTATCAATTGAAGCACATTTATAGAAAATATTGATGGAAGAAAAATTTATTTTCAAAATTGTGGATCAATTGTAATTTCTACTAACAAAAAAATGGAAACAGTGGGTTTTTGTGTTGGAAAAATGCCATTAGCTTCCTAACTGTTATTAGGAAAGCATCGTTCATGCAAGCTTCATATAAGGGATGAGTATTTTTTTAAAGATTGAAAGTGAGGTTGAAGAAATAACGACATCCACATATTCAACTTCATGTTGAGGTATTTTGTGCGACATCACAGAGGCCCTGAGTTATGTCCTTTCATATCGGTTAATTTTCAAAATTTAACCCCAAGCTGTTGTTCAAAGAGTACTTAACCTAAGAATATTTGGTTGCTAAAAAGAATTGTTAGAGATATAGTAGTAGTAAAATTTGTTGCCAAGTTATGATAATTACAGATTTTACCAAAGCATTATAAGGAATGAGTGTTAACGCAGGAGCGAAATTTGAAAATAACGTGGTATAGATTGTTTTGTTTTGTTAAAAGGTGTTGTAAGAACGGAGGTTGATAATATTAGTATGTTTGGTAGAGTTTGAGAAATTGCTTTATCCAGTTAAACGTATAAAAGTATAGTTAATATTTTTAGTAAAATCCAAGTTAGTTCTAGAAATAAATAGAATCATAAAACAATGCTAGGTTTTTATTTTGAAATACACATACATATCTACACACTTTCTTGCTATGTTCCCTAAAATCAACAAGATATTCAGGAAAAAGAACGACAATGACCTGCCGAGTCTGAAACTCCAAAGAACCGAAGAAAACAGAGACGTACTCATGACAGCGCAAATAGATCCAGAAGAAGCCATCTTTGACGATGACTTTTATATAATTGAAGATCCGAAGGAAAAAGTGGAGGCGGTGGGAGCTGCTTTCCAGCAAGTGTACAAGGTGAATGTTAGCATTCGCCCCAACCACGACCTGGGGAACAGATCCCTACTTAATCACTTTTACCTTCGAAATGATATGACACAATGGCGATCTGAGAACAGCGGTTTCATGCGGTTCAATGACGATTCCTTGGCAAATGCCATAATCGCCGAGCAAACGGGACCAAGTCCCTTGATAGTGACGAAGGTTGAGCTTCAGCTCATCTTCAATTCAATAAAAAATAAAAAGTCAGCAGGTGTCAATGGTATATCCAACGGTGTACTAAGACATTTACCAACTGAAGCAATTGACATTTACACCACACTCTTCAATAATGCACTGAATAATGCATATTATCCAGTGCATTGGAAGACCGCTGTGGTTCATCCTCTCCCGAAAAAGGGAAAGGACAACTCCAACCCGTCAAATCTTCGGTCGATAAGTCTTCTTCCGAGCATCAGCAAAGTTTTCGAAAAAATCATTAATAGGGCTCTGACTAAGTGGGCTGCGGACAACAAAATAAATCCGGATAATCAGTTCGGGTTCAAGGCGGGTCATGACACAATTCATGCTGCGTCTAAACTCGTTTCTGATATCCAATTGAATAAATCAAAACAACAATGCACAGGTGCTGTTCTGGTTGATTTGGAAAAGGCCTTTGACACCGTATGGTTAGAGGGTCTTTACCTAAAACTGAGCAGGCTTGGCATAAGCAAGCCATTGTTGTATATACTTTATGATATGCTTAACGGTAGAAAGTTTGTTGTCAAAAGTGGTAATGTAACTTCTACCACAACATTCTCAATTAAAAATGGTCTTCAACAGGGAGCGGTGAATTCGCCGATTCTCTTCAGCATTTACACCAGCGATCTGATAGGTAGTCTTACAAAGGCAATTGCGTACGCCGACGATCTAATTGCGTACAGAACGGCCCGAAAGGTTGAGGTTATTAGAATTCTCTTGCAGCGTGATTTCGACAAGATTCAGCGATATTGCGACGACTGGAAACTGAAAATAAATGTCCAGAAGTCAGAGACAATTCTGTTCCGGACTCCGTTGGCTGGGGCCACGAGGGATACGTGTAAGAATTGGCGCAAGATGGTCATCGTTGATCTTCACGGGCAGCCATTGGCGAGCAAAAGTGTAGTGAAGTACCTCGGTATCTGGTTAGATCAGTATTTATATTTCGACAGACATATAAATGCTGCTCTGACCAGGGCCAGAGGAGCCTTCGCTCTGACGAAACGGCTGTTTTTTAGCAGTCGGCTTGACCCCAGAGTGAATGTAATTTGCTACATGGCCCTCATACGGCCAATGATCGTGTATGGTTGTCCTGTGTGGTTCAACGTTGCCCCTTCCCAGATGGAGAAGTTTCGGGTGTTCGAGCGGCAGTGTTTACGACGCTGTACCGGCTTATATCGAACAGCCGAATCTTCTTATGTGCATTACTATTCCAACGAGGTCCTATACAACGGAGCTCGAATCAATAGAATTTACAATTTCGTGATAAACCTCAATCGAGGTCACATTGCAAGAGCTATGTCTTCGACCAACAATTTAATTTTCGGGGCGTTCTATCCGAACGACGAGTATTTAGAGAGTGCACGCTTGAGCGGCTTCATTCCACCAGAGGCATTCCTCTTTTTAGACAAATGCGGTCTGATACAGGATAGATTGGCAGTCCCGTTAATCTACCACGTCAGACGAAGAACCGTGGATAGGCGACTCCTGTACAATCGGGACGTCATGGCACAAGGCGGAGCAGAGCTCCTTCGGTTCAGTAGGGCTGTGTCCGAACGGGACCGAACTGATAGGGTGAAGCAGGAGAACCAGTGGGTAGTCGGGATGGGGTTTAAGCCTTGGCCGGCTTACATACTTGTTTTATAGTTTTAGGGTTTAGTTTTAAGTAGAATAGGCATGGTGGCACAAAAAAAATACAAAAAAAAAAATTAAAAAAAAAAAAAACATGGAATTTAAAAAACAGACAAAATTAAAAAAAAAAAAAACATACACAAAAAAGACAGTAAAATATAAAAACAAAAAAAGTTAGATTTGCTGCTGTGGTTGTTCTAGTTTTAAGTAGTTTATAGGTAGAATAGGTAGTTTAAGTTAGTTTTAAGTTTTATATTAGGGACCTTATTTAAGTAGTTTTTAAGCAAAAATAAAAAGGATATTGATATTATTTTTTTTTAATTTTTTAATTAATACGAAAATAAATAAAATTGAATTGAAGTTAAAATAGATCTTAGGGCCGAAAGGCATTAGTAGTAAGTGTTATAGTTTAACTTAGAGTGTCCGTATGGGACCATTAAGTTAGTTGTAAGTTATGGATAATTAGGCTAGTTTTATGAATTTTTGTATAGCTTTAAGATAGGTTTAAGAATGAATTAATAAAAATGATTTAAAAAAAAAAAAAAAAAAAACACACACTTTCTTCTTCATGCAAAATTGATCCACCACAAAATAATTATGTACCCTGTTTTGGAGTTATCGATATGCTGTGCACATTCTCATATTTCTTAAAGCCAATTCTTAACACATGCCCATTATCGTTCTAACGACATTAAAGGCTGCTCTTGCTTATTAAAAAATAAGCTTAACTTGAATTGTTAAGTAACAGCTTGGTTAAGTATGATTAGAATCAGCTTAGGTTAGATTTTAAGATTTGATTCGTAGATTTAAGAACTTATTAGATGCACGAATAAGTATTTGTAGGGTATGTAAAAAGGGTTTGCTAACTTAAGTTTAGGCTAACTTAATACTTAAAATACACGTTCATTATGTAAACTTCTATACTTGAGTATATATTGGGTGGTGAAACAGTTTGTTAAGAAGTAGGGCCTAGTGACTTACAACTCTCAACCATTCCTGCGTGCGAGTAACGTTGCCAGGGATGGAAGGGACCTACAATCGAATACGAACGGCTAATTTGAGAAAGCACTTTTCATGACAAGATTTACTCTTGGAGAATTTGTCAATTCCCCGCAAGAGGCAGCATGAAAAAAATTTAAATGGCTTAGGCAGAGATCGAACTCAACACCTCTGGCATGGCAATCCAACGCACTTACCATCATGCCACGGGTACTACGTAAAAAAACGTCTACCTACTTATATGTCTTGTTAATTTACTAACATTATAAAGCTGTTTGTTTGTTTGTTTGCACGTGCTTATCTCAAGAACTGCTAGTCCAATTCTTTCCATCTATTGATAAATCTCGCTTGGACTATACACCAATAAGGAATATTTCAAAATCGGACATTTTCTTTTTTGAGAACTTTCATGAGATGCGTTTTGGAAACGGTTAAAGTTTTGCTGAAATAATGTATGACAGAATTGTCCACTTTTTAATTTTTCTTGTAAGGTTGGCCCACTATAACCTTTTATTTACTAACAACAATTTGCTCTAGTAGACCATGTGAGTAAGGCGGCGGTGTGAATGTATATTTAAAGGTAAATAAAAGTGCTAAGTGTTGGGCCTACCTAGGCCTCAACCAACATGCTTTTCAAGCCAGCTCGCTCCCTAGCTAGCTGTCTCCAGTTTTGCACGCCAAGTTAGTTGAAGTCTTCACCCACCTGAGTTCGCCACCTAAATCGCGGTCTTCTTCTACTGCACCGCCGTCCCTCGGGATTGGATTCGAAGACCTTCCGGGCTGGAGCGTTGATGTCAATTCGCTCTACATGACCTAGCCATCTAAGCCGTTGGACTTCAATTCTGCTAACTAGGTCAGTGTCGCTGTATAGCCCGTACAGTTCATCGTTATATCTTCTCCTCCATTCTCTATCTATGCATGCGGGACCAAAATCATCCGAAGAATTTTTCTCTCGAAGCATCCTAAGACGCTCTCATCATTCTTTGACAGGGCCCAGGATTCAGCGTCATAAATGTCAACCGGGATGATGAGTGTCTTATAGATGGTGATTTTAGATGCTCGAGAGAGGATTTTACTTCTCAATAGCTTTCTAAGTCCAAAGAAACAGAGATTTTCAAGAGTTATTTTTCGTTTGATTTCAGTGCTGATATCGTTGTCTGTGTTTTTAGCGGTGACTAGGTAGACAAAGTCCTCAACTACCTTGAAGTTGTAGCTGTCCATGGTGACGTTTTGTCCAAGACATCGTTCCTTAATTTCCTTTTTTGATGACAGCATACGAGTATACTTGGTCTTGCCCTCATTGACCACTAAACCCATCTTCAATGCTCCACTGAAATCACGCTTTGAAATTCCAATTATGTCAATATCATCTACGTATCCGAGTGATTGGATGGACCTTTGGAAAATTGTGCCTCTAGTGTTGACGGTAAAGTTTTGCACAGTTCTTTCCAGAAAGATATTGAAGAAGTCGCTTGACAGTGCATCGCCTTGTCTAAAACTTTTTTGACATCGAATGAGATGTTTTTCAACCTTGATAGAGCAGCGTGTATTCTCCATCGTCATTCTGCACAAACCGATAAGTTTGACAGGGATGCTAAAACTAGAGTTTGCTCTGTAAAGCTCTTCCCTATAGATTCTGTCGTAAGCGGATTAAAAATCGATAAAGAGGTGGTGGGTATCGATTTGAAGCTCCTGGGTTTTTTCCATTATCTGCCGTAGTGTGAATATTTGGTCGCTAGTGGACTTTCCTGGTCTAAGCCACACTGATAAGGACCAATCATCTTGTTGACATAATACGGCAGAGAGGATCTTATATGCAATGGTCAGGAGACTGATGCATCTGTAGTTGGAGTAATTTAGACTTTCTAAATATTTTGAAAATGAGTTGGTGCATGCTCGCTACGAAGTCATCGACTTCTGCTTTGAATATTTCGGCAGCGACGCCGTCAGCCCCAACAGCTTTGTTTGACTCCAGTTAAGATAAAGCTAACTTCAATTCGCCCTGGTCGGGTAGGAGGAATTGTTGATCTGCGTCTCCTTTACAGCGGAATTCGATTCTTCATCGCCGTTGTATAATTTGGAGAAGTGGTCTTACCATATTCTCAACATAGACTGCGGTTCTACTACTATGTTCCTATGATCGCCTTTACAGGCTTCGGTTCGTGGCTGGTACCTTGGGAGGTTTTTTTTACCTTTTGGTAAAATTTACGAACCTCGTTCTTGTTGTGACATCCTTCTATCTCCTCGATCGCACGCTTCTCGTGAACTGTGTACTAGCCACCAGAACGTCTTGCCCCGTAGCGAAATCGATCAGCTTGAATCCGTTGTTGGAGGCTGTGTCGTGCAGGCTGTATCTTCCGATTGCGTCACTAAAGATGTCTTCCTAGCTTAGCTTTAAAATCTCCTTAGATAACTTTAATTTCATAGCCAGGGAACAGCTCAGCCTTTAGCCTTGATGCGGATAGTCGTGATGCGCTCGTTCAAACTGTTGAAACTCAAGACTTTTTGCCTGAGTCTAGTTCAACAACAAATCCACTACCAAATAGGCGATGTCTTTGTTCTCGGTAGCAGTTGCCGTAGTATACATCGCAGTTTGCCTTTACCCCGGACTATCCCATCGCCTTTCTTGGATGTGGTGTAATATCTGCCTTGCAACAGTTTAGGGCTTCCGCTAGTTGTTCGGCTGCATATGGTCTGTTAAGAGACCTTACATTCCACGTGTAGATCCGAAGTTCGTTGCCCTTATTTTGTTCGCTTGGGTTGTCAACAGTATATCCGTCCGTATCCCAGGCTTGTTGGTGCTTCGCAACTAGCATATTTAACATGGTCAGGAAGTCACCCCGACGGCACAACCCCCAACCTGGAGGGCCAGATCTTGAGTATAACTCCAAGGACGGCCAGCCGAATAAACCACTCCTTATATGCCGGGGTTCCGAATAAGTCGTAGAAGCCCTATAAGGTGTTCCATCTCCACTGAGGTACTAGGCAACCGATGTTCACCGCGGGGAGTTGAGAGTAGGAGTTGATAGACAGAGGTGGGTTTTGAGAAAAAATTGTGGGCGCCGCCTGTGTGAACACGGGTACCATTTCTTTTATTTTACTTCTTTTTAAAAATATAACAGTTCAGTTTTTCTCAAAAACGCCATTTTTCGAGGTAAAATAATTTTTTTAATTTTTTCTAATTTTATATTTTTATAACTGGAAATTGATTTTTTTTTTTCAAAATTATATTGGCGTTGTTTTATTTTGAATAAATGCCATATTATATAAAATACAATTTAATTGAAGAAGCCAGCGAGAAATCAAATGCGTTGGGAACAAACTTCGTTTAAATAAAATACTCATCCTACCATCCTCAAAGTATTAAAGGCAAACAATTCTGTTTTTATTATTATATCAAAACTTTAAACATTTCCGCAGCGCACGGAGTGAAAGCTCTCAAAAGCTAAAAAATTCCCGATTTTGAAACAATGTATATTGGTTTTCGCCTCATATTATTCGTAGGTGATGATATATGAAATGTATTCTTCTCAATGAATGGGCTATTCAATACCGAAAGAATTATTCAAATTGGATTAGTAGTTCCTGAGATTTGTGCGTTCAAACAAACAAACATACAATCAAACTAACAAAATCAGCATTAAGGGAAAAATGATTTTATTTTTAGAAATAATTCAATTTTAATTTAGCCTTCGATATCTTTTCTCACAGTTAATCAAAAATTATAACTAACCTTTATTTTCAAAATTAATAGCGTTATATTTGGGTAGTTTGAACTTTTTGAATACAGATTGGTCGAGCTGTTTTCTGATTGAAAAATTAATACAAAAATTACCTCTTAAAAAACAAAATTTCGGCTACAAACTCAAGGCGTAGTTTTCATAACATAAATAATATCTTTTATTAAAAGGGAAACTTGTAAGAATGGAATTTCCATATAAATACGTTAATGTTACATACTCGTGCATATTTTTGTACTTATAACAAATTTCTTTTCGAATTTTTCTTCAACTGGTCCCATATTCATCTGATACTGTGGTTTGATGGTGGCCTGGAGCAGGGGTTGAAGTTGAATTACCCCGCATTCCCATCACAGAGAAAACATCCCCTATTACACCCGCCCCTTGAGTTCTTATGGGTATGGTTTTAAGAATATATATGTTTTTCCAATGCGCCGTGCTACATCAGCGCCAGCAATGTTATTTGCCAGCGCGTTGTTTATGCTCGTATTAAATTACGCTTAATATGTTTGTTTATGCTGTTTAAATTTTAAAGTCAACTTCTGGTAATTGGGAAATTCCTTTCTGTGTGTCTGCCCTCGCTCTATGCTGCTTCTGTGGCAGCTTCAAGCTTCCAGCTACATCACGATGCGATGTGGTGGAAAAATGTCACCCTCTCCGCGAACGTAAGGCGTAGGGGTATGTTGGGCAATGGAATGCGAGTAATGTGTTCTGTTCAACTTCCTGGGTAGATATACCCAGAATACCAAAAAAAAATATCTACAAAAATACAACAGCAACAACAAGTTCATAGATATAATGTACATTTTATTATTTTCCCTTTTATAACTTACTGGCAATGATGATAATGATGATGGCGATGGAGGAGCAGGAGTAGGAGTTGGGTGGGGGTGAATTAAGGTGATCTAGATGCATGGGAGTGGTGAGTACGACGCACAGCGAGACGGTCGGGAGAAGGGATAAAGGACGAGAGTGAAAAATATAATGTTTTGCAAAAATTCAAACATTTTCATGACAATAGGTTAAGAGCTTAATTACGTGATGCTGAGTATATTTTTAATTGCGTGCCTCTGGCAAACCACATTCACCTATGCCAGGGACTCCACATTGCCACAATTTGTCCACCTTCATCGAAACCATTGCCATTAATTAAAACCAAAATATACAACAAAAAAAGTTGCACCAAAACGAAATGAAACGAAACCAAAACCGAGAGGGATGTGGGCTGGAGGACGGTGGACGGAGGAAGGAGGGAGAAATTTCCATCGGACTAATTAGCCTCGCACTGCTCTAGGGCAGGTTTTTGGTTGGACACGACACAAAATGTGAAATATGGACCCATTACCGTTGTTGAGCAAAAAGATAACCATGATGATGTCACCAGATCTCTCTACGAAACGAAAACCCCTTACGTACATACCCCTTTCGGTTTTTCACTCTTTGTGATGTTTTTCCATTTTCTGTAATAATCCATTCGGGATCTACCCTAGCAACTCTTCTTTTTTTTGAAAAAGAGGATTCTGTGTAGACGCAACGTAGGCAATTACCTGGGGCGACTTAAGTTTGGGGGCGATATTATAATTAAAAGGTATCTAATTTTCACAAAACTTAATGTACGGAATAAAGATTGATAGAAAATAATTAGAGTATTGGTGATTTTCAAAGTTCTTCTGTCCACAGTTTTCAAGATTGCATACTTTTTGAGGAGCTTCTAAAGATAAAAAAACTAACAGAAATGGAAAAATACTGATGACATTTGTTGAAGGCTGTTGGAATTGAATGGAGTCCCTAAAGTCGACAAACAAAGGTAACTTACATACGTTTATTTCAGTTGAATAAAACTAAATTCTTCAATTACTGCGGAATAGTTTAACTCACTTCAGAATTTGACCTCTTTAGCTGTTTTTTGAAAATGACCATCATAAGCATATTACCGTTCATTGTGAACTCTTGGATATCGCCGAACACCATTATTTTTGACTTCTCTATATTAGTTGTTAGTCCCCCACTTTTGCAGTAACACGATAAGCGATTAACCATTAATTGCATATGTGATTCAGAGAATGCAATGCAATTCTTACTCCTCCGGGAAGGTCATCTACTACGTCGTCGTTTATAAACAGAGAAAACAAAAATGCACTGAGGACACAACCTTGTTTCAACGCCAGTATTTTTATAAAACCATTCTGAATAGGATGTGCCATCCCAAACTGCTGCATTTGTGTTAGTGTACATTTATTTTATCACTCTTATGAAGTTGGAAATACCTACAGATCCCACCGGAACTCCCAATATACCTCAAATTGTTGCCTCAGATTAAGCTTTCAACAGTGACACCTTTACAGGAACTGTAATAAACAACGTCATCCTTATCAAAGCTGTCTCGAAACCAAAAATAATTTGTATATCTCGTCTGGACCCAGTTACTAGGCCAGAAGATATAACATCCCACTTAGTATCTACCAAGAGCATACCTTCCAGCTCATCTATTAGGTGTACTAAGATCAGTAAACCAAAAAGCTTTGTTGTTTGTTGAATCCCACTTACATTGATTCTATTTGCAACCCAAATATATGGCCCGCAGAGACTTTAGTCAAAGAATTTACTCAAAGTCAAAAACAGGGTGTTTCTTTGAAAACCAAGTCAAAAAACTTAACAGGCTTGCGCTCTTCTACCAAAACCTAAGGGGACTTCGTAGCAAGACTGCTGAGATTTTTCTTAACTCCCAATCATCTCCACACGACGTATACGTTTTGACAGAAACGTGGACAATTAGTCAAGTGTTCGAAGTTTACAGAAACGATCGTCATGTTGGTAATGCAAAGGATTTAGGTGGAGGTGTGCTCATAGCGGTAAAAAATACATATTTCTCTTCTTCTTTTTTCATTTTAAACATTTACATTCCTCCAAAAAGTTTAGAGTCTGTTTATAACGGCATTAGACTATCTTATAAATTTGTCCAGCTTTGACACTAATATCTTACTTCTAGGTGATTTTAATTTACCACACATTGACTGGAATCCATCCGAAGACGAATCCTGCCTTGAAGACTCTCCTTCTTCTTCACAAATGGAACTATCTCTTCTCGATAAAGTCCTTCTTAATGACTTACAGTAAACAAGCTGTATTAAAAACTCAAAAAATCGAACTCTCGATTTAGTCTTTTCTTCTGACGCTATTAGTACTCTTGTTCTAGAAACTAGATCAGGAATTACTAATATTGACAAATATCACCCCCCTTTGGACATTTTTCTTGACTTAAGCGATCACCTTACTAATCACAGTAATTCTTTTGATTGCTTATATAATTTTGATTTCAGAAGAGCCAATTTTCAGCAGTTGTCTGAAGATTTAACCATTTCTGGAATTGCTGATACACTAGCATTTTCTAACATTGGCGAAGCAGTTTCAACTTTTTATAGGATCCTTAATTATTGTTTTGAAAAAAATTTATCGATAACGAAATCAAGAAATACAAACTTTAGCCATCCTTGTTACACGAAAGAATTGCGTTTACTACGTAACAAAAGAAATAAGGCATGGAAAACGTATCTCAAAACTCTGTCTCCAGTCAACTTCTCTTTTTTTGTTGAACTCTTTAACCAATTTAAATCTCTTTCACCTCTTTGAAAGAGAATCCTAAACAATTTTGGAATTTTGTAAACTCAAAGAAAAAATCAGATGGCTTTCCAGTTAACTTCACTAACAAGAACCTTTCGTTAGATAAAACTTTTGATATCTGTAACGCTTTCGCAACGAATTTCCGTGAGTCATTTGTTAATAGTCCTCAGGAAGTTGATGAAGTATATTTTCATAATCTTTACACTTTTTCGCAAACTAGCTGTAGTCACAAACCTGTGCTACAGAGTATGGTCCTTGATCTTTTATCTGCGGTGAATGATGACTGCTCAGCCGGTCCTGATGGTATTCTCCCGATAGTACTATAAAAGTGTAGTAATGCTTTAGTTGAACCCCTTACGTTTTTATTCAAACTTTCTCTAATAACAGGAAAATTTCGAAGTATATGGAAGAAGTAATTTCTAAAACCAATTTTCAAGAAAGGAAGCAAGTCGGATATAAGCAACTACAGGCCCATTGCAAAGCTTTCTTGCATTCCTAAAGTATTTGAGCAAGTTGTTTGTGAAAGCGTAGCATATTTTAGTAAAAATATCATTTGCGAACAGCAACATGGTTTTGTGAAAAAAAGATCAACCGTTATTAATTCCCTCACATTCTCCAAACATATGTTCATACGCTTTAGAACAAGGTAATGAAGTTGACTGTGTATACACTGACTTTTCTAAAGCTTTAGACCAACTTAGCCACGGAATTATTTTATTTAAACTTATAAGGCTCTTGGTTTTCCACCATTTTTCTTAGCTTGGATTAAGTCATACCTTGAAAACAGATCCTACGAGGTAAAATTTAATTTAATTTGTCATTCTGAACCTTTTGTTGCTCAATCTGGTGTTCCCCAGGGGAGCCATCTTGGCCCTTTTCTGTCAATCCTGTCTATTAACTATGCATCGTCATGTCTACGCTCAAGTGAACTTCTCATTTTTGCTGACGATATGAAGATTTTCAAAATAATAAAGTCCACCCATGATCGTATTCTTTTACATGCCGACATTGATAGTTTCACATTTTGGTGTTTGAAAAATAGCCTCTCACTCAACCCTTTAAAATGCAACACGATAACTTTTACTAAAAAAACTAATCCGTAACGTATTTGACTACTGTATATCACAGCAGAAACTCTGTCGTGTCTCCACATTTAAAGATTTAGGTGTACATTTCTGTTCCAACTTAGAATCGAAATAATAAATGGCAACAAATTTTTCTTATTTAATTGATTCTAATTTATTAAATTTCAATAATGCAAAGTCCAAAATAGTAAATTTAGATATAATATGCCAAAATGATTATAATAATTTGCGGAGCTAAACAATTTTTGGTGTTACCGCGATGATGGTTAGACAGCAAAGAGACCGAGTAAATTAGCTATCAATTTCAATATGCATTGTACATTGGCAAAACAAATGAGAGCAAAAATCTGCATTGGCCGTTACAAGAAATAAGTGAATACAATTAAACAAAAAATTAAAATGAAATATATAATAGACTAGGGTGAGTTGTTGATGTTTGGCTTTCAAGCTTCTCTGCAGCACATTTCAGAACACACATCATATTAATTTTATTGTTAATAAGGCAAGTTCTATGCAACGCTGGGCAGAGGAGTTCAATGATCCCTATGATATCCTTTGTTTGTATAATTTCCATGTTCGTCCTCATCTTGAATATGCTTCGCAAGTATGGACTCCCTATTACGAAATTCATAGAAAACGTATTGAATCAATTCAACATAATTTCATTCGCTTTGGCCTAAAAGGTCTTCCTTGGGAAGATCCCTATGATCTGCCTCCCTATGAACATCGTAATCTACTTCTTCAAATGCAATCTCTCCATCAAAGGCGTGTTAATAATGATTTAATACTTTTTCATCAACTCATTAATGGTGAATTTGATGCACCTTATTTGCTTTCTTGTGCAGGTCGAAGTCAGACTTAAAGTCAACAAAAAATGAGTAAACTTTTTTTGTTCCTAGCATGAAACTTTTGATCAATGGTTGAATAATTTTTTCTGAAGCCAGTTTAAAGAACAGATAAAATATTTTTTCGTTCGACCCACTTTTCAAGTCTCTCTACTAGAATGCCACAGAATGTTTTTGCTATTACATTCATAAAAGAAAGTTCTCTGTAATTTTTATGAATAGGAGCTTTTTCATTCTTCGCACTTAGGATCACAGCTTGTATATATAATGTTAATGGTTCAGCGTAGAAGAACATTAAATTAAAATTGTTGGAAGGAATTTTATATATTATATATTTCATCCTATTGATCTCCCTAGCGATTTTCCAGAAATCCTTTGAGTTACTTGTTTGACCCAATGCTATTGCTTGAAGATGTGTTAGCTTCGATGTACCAAATTCTTAGTTGATGATTGTTAGAAGTTCGCATTGGTCGCAGAAGAGCAAAAGATTTTGTGCTTGCTTTCCAGCTGTCCTTAACGAACCTTGTTTATAAGAAGTATTCTGAATTATATTTTGTTTAATGTTGAACTTCGAATATATTCTGTGAGCTGATTTAAAAGTGTTCCGTAATCAATTAGTTTTTAGAAAAGAAATTGCCCAAATTACGCTGATAACAAACTTTTTGTTCATTTTTCCAAAAAATACGAGGTAGTAGGTACAGATTTATTTCTTTTGGTGAAGATTCACATAAGAATTCTACAACAATAAGCATGTGGTCTGAAAAGTTTTTACACTCAACTTCAAATGTATTGATTCGTTCGATCCAGTCACAGTTAACAGCACAAAAGTCGATAACAGATTTTCCTTGACCTTCGATGAATGTGTAGTGGCCTTCCTTATCTCCTTCCGTACAACCATTGAGAATTATAGAATCGTACATTTGAAACAACTGAAGCAGATCTACTATATTTTTATTAGAGACGTTGTCAGCTGATTTTCTGTTAGTGTGAGAAATCGCATGGTTTCATTCATTTTGCTTAGTTGCAGTTTGAGAATTCCCAATTCTTGCGTTCCAATCACCAATTAGAAAAACACTCATGTCAGCTAGAAGTTGCATTGCATCATATAGCTTTTTAGAATTGTTTGCCAATTTGTTAGAATTTATGTAGTAAGGTACGATACACATATTCTTCTCTTTCAGACATTTAACTATCATTGTTCTTTCACATTCACCAAACACAGACGTATTTAATAGTCCTGTTTGTATCATAAGGCAGCCTCCACTTGCAGGGCGCCCTTTTACAGAGGTCTTAACTGCATCAATCCACATATGTAAGTTTGAATCCACTAAAATAATTCTCAAAATTACTAAAATTTTCATTCGTAACGTAAATTTCAAAATTCTTAACGTAATTAAAAAAAAATACAAATAAAAGCTTATTATTCAATCCTGACAGCATTAAATCTCAATTACTTTTTGATTCATTACAATTGTGTTATATTGATACATCCCTCTGGTCTTCCATGACATTGAAGGAACCTATAATCATTTTGGAAATGAGGCGGTACCTACTTACAGAAGGATTCCACAAGGTGGGGTCTTTTCTACGCTTCTTGGGGTACCTAATCTTAATGAATACAGTCCTTATGAGACTCAAATACTGTGGAGTCAAACTAATTGCATATGTAGGTGATTTAGCATTGCTATCGAAAGAAAATTCCACTCGTCCATCAGCGAGCAGCTAGAAAACTTCTTATGCTGTTTGTCAGTTAACCCGCAGAAAACGAAACAAGTCCTCTTTAAAAATAGAACAAAAATACCACCTATACGAATTTCTTCTCTTGCAGGGAGCCAACTCAAACTCTTCGACCACTCGAAATATCTTATTGTTCTCTTGGATAAGAAATTGAAATAGCCTTAACAATAAAGATAGAACTATCAAGACCATGTTTGCATTCTACTCCTGAAATGAAATGTTTGGTAAAACTTGGGCACTAAACCCCAATATTATGAAGTTTATGTTTATAGTCATGGACCAGTACTTACATAAGACAGAAACCTAAGAATCTTGAACAAGGTACAACAATAGCATGCATTGTCACGAGGGCCACGAGGACTACACCCCCCGCGGGTCTAGACAAAATACTTGACCCAAATCCTATGGATCTGTTTATACAAAAATAAGCGCTTAAACCAATAGCTAGAAATCCAGAAGTATTGGTCACACTGTAATTCTACAGAAATGTACAGGTAATAAAGTATTCACCGACTACTTAACAACCCCTTTAGATCTTAGCAAACAATTTAAAACCTTCTTTCCCAGTAGGATTGACTACTCAACAAGCCCGTAAACCGAACCCACGGTAGCAGTATATACTTACCCGGCTTAAAGATGGATACTGCTATTGGTGCGGGTTTCTATTCAGAAAATCTTGGACTACAGAGCTCATTTAGACTTCTTAATTTTAGTAGTGTCTTCCAAGCCTTGGCAGTGACGAAAGGTGCTAGACAACTTTCATTTAGGGCAATAACACAAGCTGATATTACCTTCTTCATTAACAGCCAAGCGGATATAAGATCAATGTCTGCCTTCGAAATTAAATCGAAGTCTGTGACTTGCTGTCACGAAGAGCTAAAGTTCTTGGCACACAGCACAACTTACGATTCTGATGGGTTCCTGGTACCAATGGTGTTTCAAGAAATGAAAAAGTTGATGAACTTGCAAGAATAGGTTCAACATTTGACCTAAATCAGAGTCAACCGTTCAGATTCCGCCATCCCGAAGAATAAGGTTCCACGGCTAACATTTCCTCAATGACCTGATTGAACTATCTGCTATTCTAAGCATATCAACTTGTTATACTTCGCCAAAGCTAAAAATTGGCTTGAAAACTCCTAATACCTACCAATCGCAACCTTAACCTAACTCTTAGCTAAATTTTAATCCCCCAATTCGTCTTAAGGTCTCGTATAAACGTCCAAATCCAATGCTTCCAAAGCTTTACCTTTTACGAAAAAGATTCGTATAAGTCCGCTCCTGTCTACCACTCACCTGCAAATCTATCCCAATTGTAAAGCACAAAACAATTGTCCCAAGGAAGGATTGAATTTTGAATCCCTACCTGAATGAGTGCGCGTTTTGGTTAGATGCTTGATTAGTTGGGTTTTGGGTTGGGCTTAGGCTGGGTTTTGGATGGGTTGAGTTGGCAGCCTGAAATTCCAGAATAATAGAAGCAATAGAACAATGAAAAACGACTCTGATTTCAAAAATCTTCTCCTCATTATTACCATTGCCGTCATTTCTAGGGTGTTCTATACTCCTGCATGCAATGAAAGGGATGTGCAGACGACCATCTCCGTTCACCGAGCTTGAGTTTGTTTTGTCCGAGTTTGACTCCCAACTCCCGACACCCGGTTATATTTTTAGTTACCTTGAAGTTCATATCCATTGTACCTTTTCTAAGTTGCACTAAACTTTTACTAAAATAACTCGTAACGTAGGTATAAAGGGTGCGGGAGAGGCAGCTGCTATGATGACGCCTTCGGCCATTTTATTGTTTTATGTTTACCATTGTTAAGCATCACCATCAACCAAGTATTAAGCGTGTAGACCTGTGTATGACTCCACCAGAAAAAACAATATTACCAAAGTAGCAGGGGTTAAGGATACACCTTTAATGTTAGTTGCATCACAATATACTTACGTATAATACGTACGTTCCTTTTTTTTAAATATACTTTTGTAATACTTAGAAAGGATACACAATTTGATTGGATGCGCCATATTACCTACCTATGTACATTTATATAAACACATATATGCAATGTGTAATTGAAGTTGTTTTTTGCCATTGTTTAGCTTTTTACCAGGCTTTACATCTAAAGAATAGCGCAATGCAGAAAGAGATACCTGTCATAATATATGTATGTTATAAGTGTTGTTTGGAGTTTCCCACATATCCTTGCATTCAATTGTTATAATATCCTGGTTATTGTTTATGTTTTAGAAGATTATTTTAACACAAAAACGTCTTTTATTAAGAAAGAAAAATTACTGACTTAATTTAAGATTTAGATTGTTTTTAAAAGAGAAAAGAAATTTTAGACAAAAGATTCTCCATAAAGCTTTCATAAATTTAAATATATTTAAATCAACGTCATTACTTTTACCTTTAAATTGAATCTTGTTTAAAGTAAACTTCATTTTAAAATAACTTTTTTTTCGCTAAGTAAGTTGTTTCATTTTAATTTAGTTTTATTGACTTCAAAAGAGACAAGAACAGAACATTATATTCTTAATTGTAAGATTACACAAGTCTTTAAATGGTTTGGCCGAAGGCCGTCTACCAGACTGACATTTTTTTTATTTTATATTTACGAAAAAAATGCTAATTAGATAAAATTCAATAAAATAATCTTTATTATTTTCAAACTTGAAAACCTTTCAAATTTTTCTTAACTATTCTGGTTCTATAGAGAAGAGCGTTCAATGAGTATTCATACAGAAGGTCCTAACTTGGTTCTCCATTCAAGATGTTGATCGTTTCTTGTAAACCGAGTATATCTATCCCAAAATAGAGCTTTCGGAACTCCTTGAGTATTGGACAATCTCCCAGGAAATGAAATACATCCTCGCGTTCTTTGCGATTGCATAAATCGCACAATATTTGAAATTCTGGACGGTGAGGATTGTAGTTCAAATTGATGAGTTTAAATCTCATTTTTTTGGTTAACTTTACTGTAGTAAGATATGTAAATAGATGCTTCAGCTTCACTCATAAACTTATCGTACATCATGTTACCCACTTTTTTCAACAATTCATCAAAATTGAACTTAAACACTTCGATACTTTCGTCTCCTGATATTGAAAAGGTAGTTGAGCATTCAATTGCCAGTTTCTCCCACTCTGTAACACACAAGACTTCAAAATTGATAGCTTGTGTGAGTACTATTCGCGGAATCCTTTCGTCACCCGTCGCCAAAACTCTTGATACGTAGTTGCAATGTAATTTAAGTGTATCTAAAAAGAAAGGACTCCGCAAGGCTCAGCAAAGTTTTTTTGAAATAACATTGTAATCCTTCATTTCTAAAAAAGCCTGATGGAACCTGGACAGCCTCTCCAGTCGAATCTCTTAAACTACTGATGAAAACGCACTTTCCGGGTTGCGAGAGTGATAACCCCGAATCGCTCGAAACCACAGAGCTAAACGTAGCTCATGTGGAGCAAGTCAATTCCGTTATAACCAGAGAAAATATTTTGTGGGCCATCAATACTTTCTCTCCATATAAATCCCCAGGCATGGATGGCATACTGCCAGTTATGCTTCAAAAGTTGCATGATGTGGCAGCTCCATGACTGGAAAAAATTTTCAAAGGATGTCTCCTTCTCAAACATGTGCCCATGTCATGGAGACAGGTCAAAGTAGTTTTTATCCCGAAAGTGGGTAGGCGAGGTCACGAATCCGCGAAGGATTTCAAACCAATAAGCTAAACATCTTTTGTGCTTTAAACCTTGGAGCACATTCTTGATTACCATATTAGAGAAATCCTAGTTGAACGAACTCTCGAAAGCTCTCAGCATGCATATCTTAAGGGCAAATCTACGGAGGCTGCCCTTCATGAGGTAGTGCGTACTGAAGAACAAACAATCCATTATAAAGAATTTACTCTTGCCACCTTCCTAGACATAGAAGGTGCTTTTAACAACGTCCTTACCGAATCCATAGAAGAATCGCTCGTTAAGTTCGGCGTAAAAAACTTCATTCGAGAATGGATTATTTTCATGCTCAGGTAGGAAGATTCGAACCACTCTAGGCAATACAATCGCAACAAAACAGGTGAGTAGGGGTACACCCCAGGGTGGTGTCCTATCGCCTTTTCTATGGCTTCTGGTCATGGATACAATTCTCCTTAGAGAGATGTGGAGTGAAGGCGGTAGCCTACGCGGATGATTTGGTGCTGTTGGTGTCAGAAAAGTACACCTCTGTGATTAGTGAAATCACGGAGTCAGCTTTGAAGAAAGTTAGCAGCTGGGTCACGAGTTGTGGACTAGGAGTTCACCAAAGTAAAACTGAATTGTTGCTCTTGCCACCAAAACTATATACTCGACCCTAAACTAAACTGGAAACTAAGTATTGAATGACGGGTTAAGAAGGCCTGTGTTGAATTCTACGCCTGCAGCAAAACTTTCGGCAAAAAGTGGGGACTTCAGTCGAAGAGGATTTTATGGACGTACACAGCCGTAGTACGCCCAATCTTAACATATGGTTCGATTGTGGCCTGCTCTTAGCAAAGCCTATAATATTAATAAGCTAAAGAAGGTTCAGAGAACAGCTTGCGTGCGCACCACAGGGGCCATGCGTACTTGCCCAACGGACGCCTAAACGTTATTTTGGATCTTCTACCAATCGACCTTTTTATTAAACACATAGTTTCCTGCAGAGCTATTAGGCTGAAGGAATCAAATAGCTGGTTGTGAAAACCTTATGGTCACAGCAACACTACGAAATTGATTCCCTCAGATATTATATCTGTAGACACCGACTACTGCACTCCTACTTTGAACCTTAGTAAGGGTTTTAAGGTTATTTTCGCATCCAGAGAAGATTGGGAATATAACATCGTGTCGATAGGTTTCGACATAACCATCTTTACTGACGGCTCAAAGATGGAGTGCGGAGTTGGTCTGGGATTTTTTCTGAGTCCCTAAATGTAGCCAAATCCTTTAGGCTACCTGACTTTGCTAGCGTTTTTCAGGCTGAACTGCTGGCAATAAGCGAGGCATGTAAGATACCTAAACAAAACCCAAACCAAAACCGAAATGTGGCTATCTTTACAGACAGTCAGGCAGCTGTCAAAACCATTAACTCGGCCATATCCTCACCTAAATTGGTCCAGCAATGTCGCGATGAGCTTGCGAACCTGAATATTAACCTCGGTGTCACCCTGATCTGTGTTCCGGGCCATAGTGGTATCGTGGGAAATGAACGGGCTGACGAACTAGCCAGGCAAGGATCGGCCCTTCATAGCTCACTTGCGGAAATGGTTAACATTCCTCTTGATGCTATGAAGGGTAGAATCTTTTCTATCTACCAAACTGAATCAAACCGAAGGTGGAGCAATTTACCCAACTGCATTATATCTAGGAAGATTTGGCCCACCTATAACAAAACCCGTACAAACGATCTTCTATGAAGGCCAAGGTTTGTACCGGACATTGGCCTATAGGAGTTCATGCAGATAAGTTGGGTATCTCTTACAACACCTTTTGACGTAGCTGTAGTGACCAAAGAGAAAGTGAAACCATAATCCATTTACTCTGCAAATGTCCTGCTTTGGCAAACACCAGAATGAAATGCTTTGGAAAAGCATTCTTTCAAGAACTCGATGAGCTATCTGAGACAAAGATTAGAAACCTAATCTTTTTTCTCAATGCGACAAAATGGCTCTTACATAATCGCTATGAAGCTTCTCTATCAATCTATCCCTTTCAATCAAAGGTCAAACGAGTTTTTGGTATCAAAACGGCCGGCGCACTACAGAGCTAATTGGATCTTAGGCTAGGTTGCCTTGAGATCGCCATTTCTAGCTACCTACGTGTCTAAAAAGAAAAGTCGTATTCCTGTTTCAAGATGTAACATACATTTGGGCGTTGGCAACTTGAAAGTACTATTAATAAAACAACGGAGGAACTTTTTCACAGCTTCAAACGATCGATACCCCCATTCTTGTGATCCGTAAAACAGTATTGCAATTGCGGTAGCTCGAAATACTTTGTGTTAAGCGAAACACTATTTCTTAGTATGCAACTTCTCCACACAGAACACATAGCAAGCTTTGCTTTCGATAATTTGGATTGTTAATATTTTTACAGATTCAAGTTAGATGCAATCAAAACTACCAGGTACTTGTATTCCTTTACTATTTGTATCAGTTCCTCGTCAAACGTCCACTTCTCCCCCCTGGAATATCTCCCACCACCGTTTCTGAATATCATCATTATTGATTTAGAAAGATTTACTTCCAGATTCCATGTTTTGCAATAAAGTTGAAGCCTATTTATCATTAGCTGCCTCCCGTTCATAGTTTCAGCTAGGAAAACTATATCGTCTGTGAACATCAGTCCTGGAATATTATTTCCTCTTATATCAATACCTCCTTTCACCGAATCAGTTATGTCATTTATGTATAAGATAAAGAGTACTTAAAACGCATCCTTGCTTAACGCCCATTGACGTACTAAACTCATCTGAAAGAGAATTTCCATCCCAAACTCGTGCGACATTTTCTTAGGACATGTCATCTCTAATGACAGATATAAGTTTAGTTGAGATTCCATATTTACAAAGCTGGTAATTAGTGCTTCCGGGGGAATTGAATAGAAGGATGTTCGAAAGTCCTTTACTTTTATAAATATAAATAGCAGCAATATTTATTAATGAAACAATTTGGTCAATTGTGGAGTATTTTTCCCTAAAGCCAGCATGGAATTCGTTCAAGGATCTATTCAAAAATGAGATGCCTCTATAATTTGATAGTTCTTCAAAATTACCTTTTTTATTTAGCGGACAAATAATTGCCTTTTGAAAACTCTCGGGGCGTCATCGGGGCGTCAGCGGTGTCGAAAATTATGTTGTACTCCAAAGTTAGAAGCCGTTAGAAATCTGGTGTAATTTTTTTTTAAATATTCATACGTTTTTCTATCTTACCCTGATGCTTTATCTTTTTTTGCTTTTTCTATCACAATTTTTACCTCATTTTGGGATACAGGTGCATCCAGAAACTCATCAATGATTAAAGGTGGTGCATATTGAAACGATGGTGCTATGTGGGAAGTGTTGAGCAAACTTGTAAAATGGATTTTCGATTGTTCAATGTGCAGCACTGTAACCGTTTCAATCTTTTTTCCACTCACAAGACTAATTGCTTTCCAGAACTCCATTGAGTTTTTCGCTCTTCTTTTTTTAATCAAAATTTCGCTTTTTTGCTTTACAAAGATTTTTGAATTTTTTATTCGCTGTCGAATAGATGATTCTAAAATTGGTGTTATGGGTCGTTCTGAATAATTTCAAGTACGCAAAAGATAGGTACTTAGCTCTTATGCAATCACTGTCAAACCACTTTTCCTTATTTGCCAAAGCCTCCTTTATGCCAATGTTTTTTTGGGGCGATGCTTTCTTGATAATGCTCGTTAACATTATGCATGTCTAAATTAGCTAGAACATTCAAAGTTATTTAAGTTTCGAGCTGTCTGTTTAGTTTTCTTTGGAATAGCTACTGTAGCTGTCTTTCCATTAAAGCTTTGGTAGAACAGTAAGCGCAGGTTCACGCTCGTCTCCACACGAGATGTTTTCATTCTAAAGGATACCTCTAGCAGCATGTGATCCGAATATTTCATTACTCCTACTCTAAAATCATCAAAAAAGAGAAACCAATCTCACGACAGAAAACAATAAGATAACTGAACCAGCTGTTCCGCGGATGAAAGTGAGTTCACCATTGCGATCACCTTTACATCTTCCATTTAGAACTCTACAGTCCACAGCATCTCTTCCTTTCATTTACGGTCGAAATGAATAAGGGTTGTGTCTACTCCACTATTAACATTATTTTGCGATATGCAATAAAATCCCGATAAGTATAACATTTTGGTATATCATAAATTAGTTTACATATTTGAATCATCTTAAAGTTTAAGAAAATTGATACTTGCATATTTCTTAATAATATTTATGTTTATTTTATAAAAATAATAAACGATAGAGGCCCAAAATGGCTACCTAGTGGAACACCAGATTATATCCGTACTTTGTAAATCGGGGAATATTTATTTCCAAGTTTTACACATTGCTTTCTGTGTGGCTGCAAGTTTACAATTAAACCATTTAAAAGTATACCCCCAAGGATATAAGTAAACCTTTCTAATTATAAAGAACTTAAAACCTAGATTCAAACGCGTCTATTATAAATTTATGTTATAAAACATGGTTAGAATGTTGATTTTCCTGGCATAAATTCATGTTATTGATTGCAAATTTGACTTAAAATAATTTTGGAATTGCTGGTAATTTACTTATGGTTCTATAATTTTCAACCATATTTGTAGAACCAGCTTTATAGATCTTAGATATACATATAAATTTCGAAGTATCCAGAAATATTCCTGTTGATAAATTGGAAATAATTTGTAATGCATTTGTAAAATATTGGTGAAATCTTGTTATAACATATGAAGGAATTCCACCAGGACCTGGTTTAAATTTGGATACACCATTTACAACTTAAGAATAAGACAAAAATGTGTTAGATGGATTGGAATCTTGAAAGTTAAAAGTTATGAAACTAATAACATTGCTTCATTATCATCATAAACATTTCTGAACCCGCCAATGAAATATTCTTTATTCGTTTTAGGTACCTGCCTAACTACACAGCCAATAGGCGATCGCTTTGCAATTTAAACATACATGTTTTTCCTCTTTCTTATCTTCATTTAATTTACTTTCCATCCTGGTTCTTCTAATATTAAACTAAAATAAAGCTATCCAAAGGAAAAAGCTTTGAACGAACTAGTTGAATATACAAACAATTGTTTTCGTTAAATATGCTTATAAGTATTTTTAATTTCCGGGATGAGTTGTCCTGTGTGTTGGGATGAATCGCGTGGATCTTTTGACAAGTCAAATGGCAATAATATCTTTTAAGACAAACTTATTTAACAGGTATATTTTTAAATCTTATATAGGTACTTCAAATGGACTCTTTGCCAGTCTTGCCAGTCGTGCATTTTATTTGTAATCGGACAGATTTATGTTTTGCTATTTCAAAATATGCTAAAGGCTTTCGGGCTAGTAAAAAGCCCAACTATAATAGACTTACCCAAAGGTAAGCTAATGTCAAAACCGAAAGAAAAGTTATCAGAAGTTATCGTCAAAACAAAAAGTAACGATAATGGATTCAAGTAACTTTAGCGAATGCGTTTCAAATTTGACATTTTTTTTGATGAAAGTAATGTCTACTTTTTTTGGGATTTGATTTGTAAATATTTTAAGAGATTTATTTTTAATGTTTAATCAATCTTTAATCGGACCAAGGAATTTTATAAAATAATAAACAGTTTTATAAGGTTTTTATTTAATTCATTAAACCCAATATTCAAAATTTTAATAAGTTTTTTATATACTATTTCGCCGTGTCTACGCAAATAATCTTCAGATTCTCAATCCTCCTTTACATTGATTAATAAAAGCTACATTAATAGTGTAATTATTAAAGTAATTCTATATGCACGTCTAGTCCTTAAAAAATCACTCAAATCTAATATCCAGACAACTTCAAATCTCAAAATCAAATATTTTAAAAAAGATGGCGGATTATTCGCTTAGAAAATTTATTTGACTCACCAATTAAAGGCGTGAGCGTTCAAAGTATCTTACTCGGAATCTTGAAAGAATGGAACATTTTGCAATTTCGATGGTAGAAGTCTTCTTTCTTTTTTAAGGTCACATACAAATTGCCAATTCAAGCCATTTACTTCTTCCAATAGGTTGTAAAAACAACTCCTTAAGTCACCTGGGACAATATCTGCATGAATGTGGATATTTTCCCAAATTCCTCCCACTTTCTAACAATTTTCGATCTTGATAAAATTATGTTTTTTAGGATCAGCCTGGATAGTCCTCTGCCTTCCATCGCCAAGATTTTCGTTACATAATTAACATTCAGTTTAAGTATACATTCAAAAACATTGTTAGAACTGATGTGTCCAAGTGTACCATGTAATTAAGTGTATTCGAAGGTAATCGAAAATTTTCTTAAAAAAGTATCTCAAAAACTTTCTACATCATCAAATTTGAAATATCCCTGGAATTGTCTACCGTACAAAAAAGACACTGCAGTTACTCGAAAGAATTTGACTTTCGCAGTATGGCCAACGCTTATATTATCGATGCACTGACCCCAAACTACTAAAACTGCTCTTTTCGCCTTCGATAACTGTGATTTTTCATCTACAACTTCATTGTTTTGAACTTTTTTTTTTGACCTTTGTAGTTGCAATTTTCATTGCAAGAATATCTGCCGCCATTATTTCTGAGAATCGTCATTTTCGATTTCTCCAAATTATCTGAAAATATAAAAAGATGAAAAAAGCCTTCGAGTCAGTTAATCAATGTCTGCATTCCATTTAAAACTATGTGTGCTGCAAATATTTGTTACTCACGTGCTTTATTTTAAAACTGATTTGGTACTTTAAAGGATAGCAATATGTTGTTGCGAACTTTTTTTTAGAATTATTAAAATGAAACAATTTTGTCATACATTATTTTAGCAAACCCGATTTTAATACATTATTTATTGGTACTCCGCTGGTAGTAGTCTTAACGTAATGTACTATATCCTATAGGCTTCTCCAATAAATAAGCTATCTAAGTATCTAACACTGAAATGTTTTGAATTTCATCAGAGCGTTTAAACAAACAAACACATAAATTCTTCAGCTTTGTGATAAGATGCGTTTTAAAGTGTTGGAAAAAAGTAAGAAGTAAACAGTTTACGAGCATTAATTTTGCCATGAAACATGGTATGCCTTACTAAATATACCTTACTATAGGAAAATATTGTCAGCAAAATTAAGCAGAATATAAAACTTCGGAAATATTTAAAAAAATCTTTCAATCTTATATTTGTTAAGATCTGTCTAGCTTATTAATAAGTTATAAGAAATTAACACTTAAACCCTCAATTCTTTTTCCAAAATAAACCTATTTTGCCCCATTTCTTGTGCTTCAGTTAAAATTATATCATTTCAATAAAAAATTAAAACATACCCATACTCGAAGGCAACCTTCTACCCACATTAAGGTCTTATATTCAACAAAAAAGAAGTCAGACTTAAACATTTTCCCGGTTGACATTTCGCTCTATGGAAAGGTAAGGAACATTCTTAGAATCGCTTTCCCATCTGTTGTATCCGACCTTTTTTTCTGTCATCCCCTTTTCCCATGCCCCCCATTACATCAACAATAGAACTCCGCATAGTGGGAGTGGTGCGTTTAATTTAAATTTTAATTTCGATCTTAATCTCTTAATGCGAAATAAAATTGCCGAACACTGGTGGCATGTTATTACATTAGAATGAAAATGGGTGAGAGAAGAGAGACCAGAGACCACCCTCCATCAGCCAAGGAGTAAAGCTGAGGGTTGAATTCTGGCATCATCCCGCATTCTTGACTAAATTCACAAACAGCCTGCTCTGCTAGCTCCGGCTTTGGCTTTGGCTCTGGTTCTGGATCTCCGTCTCCTTTGCATTGGTTGACACATTTATATTTCTTTTATTTTTCATTTTGTTTCTTACCTCCTGATGTCGAGCCCTGTGCTTTTCCGCTTTCTTTTTTCTCCATGGGTTTTTCCTTTTTTTATATCAAGGAAAATGGCGTCCGGTGTCAGTGTTTTTGTGTGTGTTTGTGCCTTTTTCATCCAGGGCTATATCCTTGCCCCGGTATTACGGTATAACGGTCTATTAAATTTGACCTTTTTATAGGATACTTTCTGGGGGCATTAACATTCATTTGGGCTTACAATTCCGATTCCGACAGAGAAGAGAAAGAAAAAAGAGAAAAGTTTTCGATTGTCACATTATCTGAAAATATAAAATTGGAGGTGAGGAATGAGGATGAGAAAAATGCATGGGCGTCTCTGTGGCTCTAAACGGCCTTTTGAAAAACATTATTTTAACGGTCGACTTTGTAAAAGGTGTTTTTTTTTAAAGAAGAATTAAACTTTTAAATGGAATACAACAAAGATATTTTTTTTTATTTGACATGAAATTAACTTTATTCAGGAGATAATCTTTTGGCATTACAATATTAGAACATGATTTATGGCATATGATCGCCATTTCTAATTCTGACGTGCAGTTTTCGTTGACTTTTTCAAACATTTGTTCTCCAAGTGGTCAATCATAAATTATCCCAGAAAATAGTCTAGAGGTGATTTTAGGAGCCAATTTGAGAGTCGCTAACGTGGAATTATTACCCAACGTAGCCTTCAATAATTGAGAATGTAAGGTCCAATTTATTTTAACAGCAAATAAAGCACTTAAGAACGTCAAAATGTAACAATGTCTCTACATACACCTCACAATTATCATCACTTCCTTAAGAAATTTTGGTGTATTATATTGGAGTTGGGGATGGAGACGTTCCCATATAAAACTTTACTAAGAGAACTTGAGAACACTTTTCGGGTTGAGCTCCGCGAAGTTGTGGCATTCCCGCTGATTTCTACAAAAATGCAACAGAACAACTCAAGCAATACATTTTTTATTTTTTCAACTAAATTTTTAAAAATACCTGTTTGCTAGGCAGTTTTACGAAAGTCATTATATTTGCTTTATTTAAAAAATTAGATGCAACTAGGTTGATAATTAAAGAAGAATTTCTATGAACTAGCTTCGATCGGAGTTTCACCAAAGTTTTTAATGTTGTACGTGAAATTTCTGGCGTCATTAAGTGCGGCTGTATTGTATGGTTCTTAGTTTTTAGATTGGATTGGATGGTTCTTAGTTTTCTGATTGGTTTGATACTTCTGCAGATGTACCACAGGGATGCATTTAGAGTCCTATTCTGTTCGCCTTCAACTTTAATTGCTACTTAATAGTGTATTTTACCTATAGGCATAAACTTTCTCATAATCCATTACAAACGTACTGCAAGAGACATGGGATCTTTGTATCGAACTCGAGCGTACGAGTTTAACGCCAGCTAACCTACACTTGAACATTCTGTATTCTCATTATGTATTAAACGAAAGGGCATACAAAAGAAAATGCATTCATCGTTCTTATAGGAAATATTTTAGTCTTCATTCAGCTCTGTAATCGGCCAGCCGGCAAGTTGGAGAGAGTTTTTGATAGTTTGAATAAGTTGTTTTTTTTTGCAAATGCTTCTACCCAAACAAAATTGGTTTATTTTTTCTTTCTTTATAAAAACATAAAATCGACGTTAAGTTTTCTTTTCCGCATTTCCATGCGAGTGTTTTACTTCGGTTACAACAAACTTCATATTCCGCTTTTGTTCTGAAGAGCTGTTCTTCAACTCTGGCAAAACTACTGCGTAAGCTTTCTCATCTGTTCTACTTTTCAGGTTTCGATCCGATCGGATGGAAAACCGCATTTGTACAGCCTATTTGCAAAAAAGGCGAATCTTCCTTACCGACCGATTGCACTTACTTCCCTTCTTTTCAAGGTCATGAAAACGCTGATTTATTATCAGCTCAAGAAATGTATCGAAGATTGAAAGCTTCTTAATAACCGACAATACGGCTTTCGTAGCAATAGGTACACTGGTGATCTCATGGTTCATCTCACCGAACAGTGGAGCAAATCTTCGAAACGCTTTGTAGAAAGTAATTTTATTGCATTTGATATTTCAAAAGAATTTGATAGGGTCAGGCTCTCTTATCAAAAATGAGTGCTTCCGGTTTTCACGAATTCTTACTTCATTGAATTAGTAATTACCTTTCGAATCGTTCAATCAAGTTGTAATGGATGGATTCAAGTCCGAAAATCACAAAATAGATGCTGGTGTGCCCCAGGGCTCTGTTCTATCTCCAAAACTCTTTCTTATTTTTATTTATGATCTTCTGACTGCAACTTCTAATAAAATACATTGTTTCGCTGACGATAGTACTCTTACCTTTTCATATTCGTTTTCAGATTCATATCCCTCTTCTTTGGATGTGACACTGCAACGACAAAATATAATAAGATAATAGATATAATAGATTACACTTGCATCGAGGAAACTGAACATCTCGATATTCTCGGAATGTGTATTACTAACCTTTTGTGGAACGATCACATACGCGATGTCGAAAAAAATTCCCCAAGATGTTTGGATTTTCCAAGGCGATGCAAGAAGTTTCACCCCCCCTCTGCTCTGGCTGTTATCTACAAGACTTATATATGGCCAAAGCTTGAGTTTAAATCCCATATCTGGGCTGCTGCTCCCGTGACTTACTAAAGCCTCTTGGACAGTATTGAACGTAGAGCATTTAGATTGATTGCTGATATTACCATCATAAGATCATTTACGTCGCTGAAAATCGTCGAAATGTTCCTTGTCTCACCCTCTGTTACCTCTAGAGAAATAGCCAGTAGCATTCCTCCCCTTAAACAGTTCAACCGTAAAACTGGCGCTTCTAGGAATGTTTATCAATATACCCTCGAGTCCAGCTTCGGTCGGGTCGTACTGTCGAGTACAGAGATTCTTTCTTTAGCTGTACTACGCAAATGTGAAATGCCTTGCCACACTCTGTCTTTCCCAGCTATTGCAAAATTTAGGAATTCAAAACCAATCTGCACCGACACCTCCTTTAAACCCCTGTCTCCCTTTCTGGTGCTCGCATTGTGTCTATACAATAAGGATAGCATTATCCCCTTGAGTATATGCGCTTATTATAAAAAAATACTGCAAAAAGAGTAGTGGATGTCCTGTATACTGATTTGCTAAAGCTTTTGACCGCGTTCATCATGAGACCTTTTCTAATATAAGCTTAAGATGTTCAAAATAAATGTTTTATTTTCTCAGCGGTTAAATTCATGCTTGTCTGACAAAATAGCTCTTAAAAATATGCACATGTCTCAAATCCCAAAGTTAAGTGTTTGGTATTCCACAAGGTAGTCGTTTGGGACCACTTCTTTTTATCCTCCTTAACAATGATTTACTTTATTTTTGAATAACCGTTTCGTGTATGCAGATGTATGCAATATTGCTTGTAAACGCAGTGCTATAACAACAATTTTCTTAATTGGTGCAAATACCATTATTTTCAGCTGAATTACTCAAAATCTTTATCACTTATTGATTTTTAATAGAATTTCCTTGATCAAAGTGTTTTAACAGCATTTAATTGAAGCTGATTATCTTTAGATGATTTTTTGATTCAAAACTTGACTTCAGTTGTATAGAAAGACTCGCTTCGTGTCGCGGCGTTACTGGCATGCTTTATTTTAGAACAAATTTGGTTAGCAGACAAAAAAATAGGGATTAGCTAACACGGACTTTTCTGTAATTCACAATTTTAGTGGAAGCTCTTAAAAGGAAAAAAAGCACAATTTCGAAACATTCATTGTTGGTGCTCCGCTCGTCTTAGCGGGGTATAATATTATAGTCAAAGTCTTCCTCAATAAATGGGCTATCTAACACTGGCAGAATTTTTCAAATCGCACCAGCAGTTCTTGAGATAAGCACGTTCAAACAAACAAACAAGCAAACAAACAAACAAACAAAAAATTACTTTCAGACTTTTTGAAACGAAACTATAAAGATTTTCAGGATACCTATAATTTGAAGACCTTATTTGTGTCGATAATTCCTTTATAACTTATTATATTGATTATTTTGTTTGTGATTATTGTTATCTATAGATATTTGAGTTAATTGATGATTTAAATACATAAATAAATAAATAAACAAATTTCTGTCTCCCTCAGTCCTATTTTTTCAACTAAATTAATGTTCACTGTGGTGAAAAATAGGGCGAAGAAGTTACTTATAATAAAGGATCATACAGCCAAGCGCCCGCCCCTGTATTCAGTTAAAGATATTTTAGCGGTTGTCTAAATGGGAAAATTTATCGGTGAAAAGCAAAAGTGCCTAATTTTCACTTGAACGCGGCTCGATGCAAAACTTAGGTTACTGCTCTGTCAACCGAACGAAAGGACAATTGGTTATATGGTGCTATTTCAGTGACGATGATGGTGGTAGTGCGGCAAACGGCTCGGCCGGCGGTATGTAAGTTGGGTTGGCCAGAGGGGGTAATCCAATTTTAACTAACATTAAACTACCCCTCGGGGTGAGATTGTTCTGATGTAAGTGAAGAGATTTTTACACTTTTTTTCGATATTTTTGTTGTTGTTATTTTTAAGGAGTGTTTGTTGTATTATTATTTTTCAGTTCAGTTCAGTCTCAGTGTTGCTGTGGAATAATTGAGCCCTGCGTGTACAATGGAAATTTATGTCCTGTTTATGTTGTTTTCGTTTTTTTTGTTGCTGTTTATTCTTTTGTTTAACGACACTATTGAGGATAATTTTTGACAAAAGAAACAAAAAGACAGAGCATACACCGGATTCAAGGATTCAGGATTATTTGCATATTCATTGCTGTTGGATGTTGAACAATCAAACATACCCAAAACAAAGGTAACTAACACAATGGTATATTATACAATATCGTCATAGATAGTCAGGAATATATAAGGCTTTCGCTTTCATATTGTTTTTTAACTATGAGGTGGGATGATGGTGGGGGGTGGCGCTGTGGAGAGCTATGTTTCTATATAGTGTAATTATTTTTCGATATGAGCCTGTTGAAAGTCAGTGATTTAGTAAATGAGGATTCTTTTTTGGAATTTTATTTTGCCTATCATGGTTTTTAGCTGCAGGGAAATAATGTTACGCATTTGGGGGAATCCTTCGTGATATTGGAAAAAATGTTCGTGTTAATGGGTGATTTGGGCAGAACGCCGCGGTAGTAATTGAACAAACCGTGAAAATCTGATTTCTTTTTTGTAATTTAAAAATCAAGTTCTTAGACGCAGTATTTAAAATCATCTTTAAATTGTGTGATTAGAAGTAGGAATTTAAAAGGTTTTTAAATTTAAAAAATAAGTGTTTTTCTCCGTTTGCGCCGTTGACTAAAGATCCATGAACATAAGGAGCACGAAAATTTTGTATTTTCACCGATATATTTGTAATGATAGGACAGCAAGGGACATAAATTCCCTAAT
Organism: Eupeodes corollae; assembly: GCF_945859685.1. Classification (NCBI taxonomy): domain Eukaryota; kingdom Metazoa; phylum Arthropoda; class Insecta; order Diptera; family Syrphidae; genus Eupeodes; species Eupeodes corollae. Next base: position 22,792,057 of record NC_079147.1, read on the forward strand.
ATCAACAAACGACGTCAAAGGGTCCATCAGTTATTCAGAAATTGGGCATTGTCCACTGTAAAATTAGGTAAAGGGTATTCAATTAAATGCTTTCTTTCATAAAATTTAAGTAAAACAGAGTGTATAGAAATTATTTCATAAGCTTATAAAGTTCAAAAATATCATTATGTAAATGATTTTTTAATAAAAGTTTCAATTTATAATTGCATGTTAGTTGAGCAGTTGCCACTATCCTTCTTTGACATATGTCAAGTGTAGATATGGTATTGTTTAAAACGGAACGGAATTATTAAAATTTACCACAGTCACAGATTGCAATATAAAAGTACTTTTGTGTCCTCATGAAGCAACTTTTCGGCTGATAAAAGATAAATTAGCGAATAAGTTAGTGATATTATAAAAAATCTTAATTTTTTTTCGTCTGATAATGTTGCTGCTGATGTATGCACCAGAGCTGACAAAACCCCTCAATTTGGTTTGATTTGATTTCTAAGATGTTCTTAGATTTTATTACTCTTGTTTTGGTTGCGAAATAAAACCGATCACAATAAGTAATAATTTAAATGAAGTATTTGAAAAGACGAGGAAATGAAAAATCAAGAGTAATTCTTTTCACGATATGTTTTTATTTTTGCAAATTATATGTTTGGATTCGGCATATAAAATGTAGGTCCCCTTCATTAAATAAGAGGTACGTTTGTCTTCTTTGTAAATCTGCTTTTCAAGCAAAGATTTTCAGTGAATAGTCATCGATTTGACCGGTTGACGATGTACCCATGCCATCTCCTATCGCGACTTGACCTTCTAAGTCGACAATAGTCATACCTTCATGGAGACTGAGGACTACATAAATATGGTTCTTACAAACGAGGACGAACTCTTGGGTTTATCGCCTCAGCCTTAGAAGATCAAAACAATAATAAAAGAGGAAAGAGGTAACCACAATGATGGACTTCTAAAGCCTCCAGGTTACGGAAAATTCTTTTAATTTTTCCAGCGATCCCAAGCTGTCTGAAAAATGCAGACGGCTCCTGGACAAATTCACTTTTCTGATAATTCTCTAACCATAACATGCAAACAATAAAATTTGGTCAAGTTTCAATATAACATATGTCTGATCACAAGGGACAAGCTACAATGGGCTTTCAACAGCTTCAAACAAAAAAACTTCTGATATAATTGCACCAATCCTTGAGGCAATTTTTACCAGCTGTCTTTACCTGGTCCATGTTCCCTCGGCAAGGAGAGAAATTAAAAATAAAGTTAAGTTTTTATAGCCAAAGCAGATAAATGCTCGCAAGTCAATCCTAAAGATCTACGAGCTATAAATCTATCATCATTAATTCTATGACCTTGGAAAGATTGATAGATATCCATTTAAGATCAAGTACTGTTACGAGACTTCTGTCTTCGTCTCAACATGCCTACTGTAAAGGTTAATGGCTGGAAACGGCGTTACACACCTTAGTACGCACCTATACTAACTATGATGCTTTCTTTGACATTAAAAGTGATTTTAATGCTGGCTAGTACAATAATTAACTCACAACTGGGAAATTTTCCTGCCAGACGATTCGTTAGCAGAGGGACACCACAAGGTGGTGTTCTATCCCCTCTCCTCTCCTCTTGAACCTAGTGGTGAATGAAATTCTAACTAGTCTGGATGCGGAGGGTGTCAGAGTGGTAGCCTATGCGGACGACGTTGCTTTAGGGCCTTCAGGAAAGAATCTTAACACCTTAAAAGAACTCTTACAAAATGCCTTACACAGACTAATACTTTGGGCTGCTCGGTGTGGACTGAGTGTTTACCCACACAAAATTTGAAAACGCCATGTACACAAGTGGCATGATGGTTAGTGCGTTGGACTGTCATGCAAGAGGTCTTGGGTTCAATCCTTGCCTGTGCCAGCTTAATTTAAAAAAATAATTTCGCGGGTACTGCCTCATGCGAGGAATTGACAAATCCTTCAAGAGTAATTCTTGTCATGAAAAAGTGCTTTCTCAAACTAGCCGTTCATATTCGGCCTTAAATTGTAGGTCCCTTCCATTCCTGACAACAGTACTCGCACACAGGAATGGTTGAGAGTTGTAAGTCACTAGGCCCTGGTTCACAACGGACTATTGCGCCACCCCATTTGATTTGAATGTACACAAGAAAGAGTCAAAAAAGCAATTGGTAATAAATGGGGCTCTCAACCCAGAATCGCACATTGGCTATATACACAACGGTAATTACACCGATTTTAATGTACGGCGTGGCAATATGGTGGACTGCTTTAGAGAAAACTATAAACCGGAACAAATTAAATAAAGTCCATCGTTCAGCTTGCCTTTGTATAAGCGGATCGTTTTGCACGACCCCATCCGCCGTACTGGATACCCTACTCCACCCAACACTTCTTGATACATTTAGCAAAAACAAATAGCTATAAGCTCTGCTATTCGCCTCAAAGCTTCGTCCCAGTGGATTAGAGACAACATTGGCCGCTCCGTAGTTCTTAGGTATTGAAATTAATTCCAAAGCACACAGACTACACTACCCCCAAAATGCAATTTCACACAAATTTCCAGATTTCTATACCTCCCAGATCTTTCTGGGAGGATAGGACATTCCTGGAAGATTAATCGATCTATTTTTATACAGATGGTTCAAAAACAAAAGAAGGCGTTGATGGTTTCTCATTCCGACTTCCAAATCATTTTATCGTGTTTTAGGTGGAACATCAGCTCGCTTTCTCCAAGCAGATCTCATAAGCTCGATAATAGGTGTCATAACCGGAAACTGTCTAATAGGAAAGCACACCACACGGTTAGGCGTATTCTCAAGAGGAAGAGGAGGAAACAGTTCTTCACCTTTTCTGTACATGCTAAAACGCAAGAATTACCTGGGAGCATTCTTCTTTAACAATCTAAACGATCTAAATCATATCAGCATAATCAGCCTCTCACATTTCGTGAGATTAATTTTACATTATTCTTCTGTACCAGTGATTTTGTTCTTCTACAGCTTTTGCTACTAGTTTTCCAAGTCGGTATTCATTCATACTAAAAACGTACAAGAGATAATCCGTTTGCATCTTTAGTGTCTTAATAAATAGAGGTGATAGTCCGTAATTTGGCGTATTTGTTGGCAGACGAAATATTCCCTTCACATGATGTGTTAAGAGTTTTTTCATCGTTTGAAGCTTTTTGCACCCCATACTTGTGAGCCATACAAAATTTTACTTTCTGCAACTGCTTCAAATACCTTATATTACTACTGTGAGCTATGTTTTTGTTCATCTTTTTCATGAAATATTAATTGAAGTTTTTGCTTTTTGTAGTTTCTCGCTAAAATGTTTCTTCAAATTCAGGTTTCTTGAAAAATTTATTCCTAGGTATTTGTATTCGCTTACACATATTTTATCTTCTCCGTTGAAATTCCACTTTTCATTCGATGCATTTCGTCCACCATCTTTCTTAAAGATCATCTCCTTTGATTTTTGAGTATTGACTGTAAGGTTCCAAAGACAACAGTAGTGGTATACTCTATTTATCATAAGTTGTAGTGTTTCTGGGGAATACGCATTAATTATGCCTTAATACGAAATCCTGCTAAATCAACACCACCTGGAAGGTAATCTACAAGGTCTTTTATGAAGAGCTAAAACAAGGTGGACTCAATGTACACCCCTGTCTTACTCCCGAGGTGGTTGTGAACCAATCAGATAGCTCAGCTCCCTTCCACACTGCAGCCTGTGTTCCTCTATACAGCTCTTCTAGAACGCGTCCGAGCTTCAGAGACAAGCCCAGACCATATAGCATGTAGAATAAACCATCTCGGTTGATTGAGTCGAATGCTCCTTTGAATTCAATAAAGGATGCAAACAATTATCTTCCCTGTTTAATAAAGCTTTCAGCTAGCCTCCTGACAATCAAAATGTTATTTATTGTAGAGTACCCTGATATAAAGCCCACTTGAGTCTCTTTTAACACTTTGTGAGTCCTTTCTGTACGGGGTTGTAAGAATCTTATAAGTTGAATTGAGATAAAAATTCCACGATAGTTCGCTGCATCCAACAAGAATCCATTTTTGTGCATCGGGAAGATTATAGCGTCTCGAAATTCATTTACGGAAATATGCAACTCAAATACTCCATTAAAAAGTATTACCAGACGTTCTTTTAACATGACTGTTAAGTATTTACAGAATCCAACAGGAATACCAATTACACCTGCCGATTTTCCATCTTTAAGAGATCCTAGAGTTAATTCTACTTCCTGAAGGTTTAATTGGATTCAATAATTCTATGAAATGAGTTGATAGATTGTTTGCACGTAGTTTCTTTTGCACTGCGAATTGTTTACCATTCAATTCACACGCAAGTTTCCAAAAATCGGTGGCGGTTTTGCATGTTGCCAGTTTAGAAGTCTGCAGTTCTTCATAATTCTTGTTTTTGTTTTTCCATAGCTCCTTGTATTGATAGTTGGCCTCTAAGTAGTTTTTTCAAGACATATTTTGGGAATTCCGGAAATTTCTCAAACATGCAAAGGATTTCTTACGGGCTTTTTGACATTCTTCATTAAACCAAGGCTCCTTTATTGTTTTTGAGAGTAAGATGACTTTATAATTTGCCCTAGCATAGGGAATCTACACTTTGGTGTGATTGAAGTTTTGAATCAAGTTGTTGACTCATTGCCTGGATTCTTGAGATATTCCATTTGAGTCCAGGAAGTAAAAGCTTGTTACAGGTTTCTTCATTTGGTTGTATAAGCCATTGGAATGAACAACCACTGGAAAATGATCCGAGTATGGATCATTAACTTCTAACTACTGAATTTTGTAGTTAACGGAAAAAAATGCTCTTAGAAAAATCAAATTTGTATTTTTTATATATGAAATAAAAACTTTCAAAACCTAAAATTGATTTTTGACTTAAAATCTCTGCAACAAAAATAGATATTCATGTTTATTTTGTTGTTGTTTTTAGAAAATCTAAATTGGCACAACACAAAACCCTTCAACACAATATTTATAATTCACGGGTCAGCTAGTTAAAAATAAATCAATTTAATAAATCTTTAAGTATCTTTGCTATACCCTTGCCATTTCGATTTTATCGTTGACTTTATATCTTATAATTCCACAAAAGAAACACAACTCAATTTAATTCAAGTCTATACAAAAACTTAAGTGCTTTTTTCATATGGTTCAAGTTTTCCAATAAAATCATTATTAAACTAAGGAAATAATCCCATACCAGCCAGCAGCAGCAACAGAGGAAGGAAGTAACCTAAATGTCGTAAAACTTGTACTTTATGCCCAGAAATGTAGATAAATACTCTCTCTAGATGGCACTCAATTCAATTAATTCGCAATAATTCGGTAGTAAAATTTCGCCATCAAATTCTCTTAAACATAATAACATCGCCCATCATCATCATCATCGTCATCAACATCACCCAAAGACCCATCGCCATCACCATCAACATCAACATATCATTATCATCCCTATTGTCAACTTGGTTTGATGACGATCGTAAAAATCTCATCCCGACCCTGGCGACAACTCAACCAACGACGCGAATTCAACCTTCGCATTTTTATGTCATCTTTCCTTCTCTCTCTTTCCCTCACAAAGGTCGGATGTCCTTCGAATTTTTACAACTTCCCCACAATTCTTTCCGAACCCCGTATCATCTCATCATAAACTCCAAGACACATGATACAACTTTAGCTGTCTTCTTTGAAAGCTTGGAATGGTGTGGCGTGGCGTGCCGACGGACATCTTGAAATTTAATGTCAATTTTTACAACCGCAATGACAATCTTTTCACACAAACTGCTGCGGCATATGCCAAAAGTTTGCCCCATTCCCCTTGTTCCATCAATCCCATCATCAGAGTCGATGACTTTATGTGCAAGGTGGTTAAATATTATAACCCTGAATTTACTTATACATCAGACACATTCCTGAAGCTTCGGGGTGGATTATGGCGAGTTGAAGCTTCAGTTTGAGTGCGTCACTCGTCATTACCGACGTCGGTATTGTCGTCGCACATCAATAAAATGATTGTCACCGGATAAACAATTAAATTGAGGTTAGAAACGATCGTAAAAATGTCCATAAAAATGCTATAAACTATGTTACTGGTTTCGTCCTTTTTCGCACAGCAGGGTCCTTGTATACATTCAAATACCAAACAACAACAAACATCATCAAGTTGACTGAATTTTACGAGTATTTGTTTTAGCAGATGTTTAGGAGGAGTTTTTGTATTGTGTTGATTCTATGTGGAAGCGGCTAAAATCCAGATCCTGACGAAAGGATAATAGAAGGATTCACACTAAAAAGTCGTAAAAGAATTGAATCTGAGACAATGCGGTGTCTGTTTTGTGTTCTATAGAGAAAAAGGTATGCGTCAAAAGGACACTAATTTAATAATCTCTCTATTAGTAGATAAGTGATGATGGACCTTTCAAGAATAAAACGTTTAAAGCTCTGTTGGGTTTCGGCCTTTTTGAACTTCTTACTACTACTTAACCTTTTTGTGTTTGACAAAATGACGTAGTTTTTATGACCAATTAGGTAGGAATATAGGCGACTTGAAGACAGGGTCCCTGAAAACTCAATTTACAACAACTTTTTGACACCTTGGTGCCCCTATGCGCTTTGAAAACTCGATGTCTTTAAAAGCTTGAACAACTTAAGGAACTGTTGCTCGTGTGTCGTGTGGCGGCATTGTTCGACACACAACGTGCGGGTCATAAAAAAATTCGCAGACAGCAAATCCCTGATTATTATGATTATCTGCGCTTGGAATTTTATGTTTTCCTTCACTTTTTCCTTGGGAAACCCTCTTCTTTCTTTTATATCCTTTGGATGATGATGACTCTTTGATCCGTCAATATGAGGGTTGCGAAAATATGTGCATATTTTATTTTATATTTAATTTTATCACTTCTACAAGGTATTGTGTGTTGTGGTGCAAATTTTATGTTATTTTGTTATTATACGAAAAGGACTTAAAAAAGCGAAGGACGAAGCTGCCACAAAGGCTTCGCGACTACGGTGATGATGGTGATGTTGTTAAATGATTTCTATAATAATGACTGTACGATGATCCTGATGTTGTGGTGAACATAAAAAAGGTGTAAAATTGTGCTCAGTCGGGTGGGAAATGGACTTTTGGTTGTTTTATGTTGATGTTTATGTTTTGAACATTTTTGTTTATGAGTTAGCTTTGATTTTATTAACGTTTATTTATTTTTTGTAGGAAGAGAAAAATGGAATATTTATGGTAAAGGATGTTTTTTTATAAATTTCAAACAAAATAAAGTTTTTGGGAATATTTGAGTGACATGAAATGTTTTGATTTTGATACCTTAGCCTAAAATACCAATAAGAGGTTTTATTGTGAAAGCCTTCTATATGGTTGTCATTGTTGAAGTTTTTTTGATATTTGACCGTTTTTATAAAAGTATTGCCGGTCATTCACAAGTTTAAGGAGACATTTTTACTTAAGGTGGTACTACAGTCCTGTGTGAACTAGGGTCTCACCCAGCAAACTTCTCTTGCTCGGTCTTTAGCTTCGAGCTCCAAGTTGAGTGAGGTCACTTTCCACCTGCGCGTGCCACCTTATCCGCGGTCTTCCTCTACTGCGTTGTCCTGTGGGTGTGGATTCGAAGACTTTCTGGGCCGGAGCATTGGTTTCCATACGCTCTACGTGACCCAGCCATCTAAGTCGTTGGACTTTTACCCTTCTGGCTAAGTCTACTTCGCTTTACAGCTAGTCGTAAAATCTTCTACTTCAATCTCACACTAAGAACTTTCACTCGCTTTTGTCATAGTCCATGCTTCTGCACCGTATAGCATAACGGGGATGCTGAGGGTCTTTTATAGCGACACCAACCACAGCATGTACTTTGATTTGCCTTCATTAACCGTTAAACATATTTTTTCCGCCTGTGCCTCAGCACTCACAAAAGGCCCATTGACATCACGCTGAGTTCTTACGATTATGTCAATGTAATAAGCATATCCCAGTAGTTCGACATGACTTTTGAAAGATAGTGCCTCCGGTGTTGACGTGGGAGCTCTGGAATATTCTTTAAAAGATCAGTTTAGTTCTTTCCAACGTTTATGGAGCAAAATCTCCATGGTCTTCCTTCAAAAACGGACGACATTGACATGACTCTATACAGCTCGTCCCTGTAGATGATGTCATTGCTGTTACATGAGGCCTTGAAATCGATGAGAAGATGGTGGTTATCGATTTCATGTTCTTTGTTTTTTTTCCAGGATCTGCCGTAATGTGAATATTCGATCGACTGTAGACTTTCCTGGTCTGAAACCACACTGATAAGGACCTATCAGGTTGTTGACAATGGGTTTTAAACGTTCACAAATTACGCCAGAGAAGATCTTTTAAGCGATGTTAAGTAGACTAATTCCTCTTTAGTTGGTGCAGTTTAAACGGTCTCCTTATTTCTTAAGCTGATAATTAATCAGCGTTTCTATGGTGCTAAAAAGAAGGAACCTTCGTGGTATCGGTCGATAATGTAAAGGAAGATAGAAAAGCAGGGGTTTCGCTGAAGGACGTTGGGGGAGGTGGGGTTTGATACTACCGACAAAGGTTGAATTGGCGTTAAAGTGCCTTGCAAAAGGCTTGTCGTTGATAGTAAACTTAAATACCAAAGAACTGGAAGAATTATTCAAGTTTATTACGAAAAACCATAAACTCTTTCTGTCTATAGGCTAAAATGAAATAAATTATGTTGCGCTACAGTCTGTTTAGAACTAGGGCCTAGTGACTTACAACTCTTAACCATTCCTTTGTGAAAGTAATGTTGTTGCCGTGAAAAGAACTTATAGTTTTAAGCCCAATCAGAACGACTTATTAGAGAAAGCACTTTCCTGACAAAAATTACTCTTGGAGGATTTGTCAATTGTAGTACCCGTGGCATGATGGATGGCCCCTACCTACGACACCTTAAGTTTTTTTTCATGGGTACTGACTCTTGCGAGTAATTGACAAATTCTCCAAGAGTAATTCTTGTCATGAAAAGTGCTTTCTCAAACTTGCCGTTCGGATTCGGCTTAAAACTGTAGCTCCCCAATTTATTTCTATTTAGGCAGGGATTGAACCTAGCATGAAAGTGCTACGCAATTACCATCAAGCTAAGGGTAAATCACTATCTTTGGGATACTGCAATATTTTGTGACCTAATATAAGATCGTGCAAAAATTTGGTCCTTCAATTGTGGGATTTGCAGGTTTTTCTGTTTCATTATATTCTGGTTTTCCTGAGTTGGGCTGTCTCTTAAATATTCTTTTTCTAACTGGATTTATTTCACACAAGAAGCTAACAGATTGAGGCAAATGGCGCTTTTTGCTTTTAGTCGGCGATTTAGAAGTAGTCTTTAAGACGTCCGCAACAGAAATGGTGCATCCACAAAATAGGAATGCCTCAAATCACCATTCAATGGCTGCTGATCATAAGAATTCAAAAAGGAGAAATAATTAAACACTCGAATGCCCAAGGCCAATACAGATAGACTTGAAGATTCTTCAGTTAGCTATAACTTAAAGATCAACTTTCACATGAATAAACGAAATCAGAAGAATTGAGAAAACTTTTTGTTTTTAAAAATGCTTGCAAGGAAAAAGTATTGCTTGGCTTTTTAATAAAATTTTGGGTGAAGAACATAACAACTAAAAGCGCGAATCATAACAGGGAGAAACGAGGTAGAGTCTATAGCACCGTAGCATGTGGCATAATAAGTGTAACTACATCAGCGCAATGCCTACAGAAGCAGAAAAACTAACGAGGAAAGAAAAAGCTATACAGAATAACTAGAGAGCTTACAGGTGTCCAGAACTCTAAACAACACATTGTAAGCGACACAAACGGATAACTATTTACTAGTTTTGGTTGCGGACCTTCTTAGAAGATGGAAGGAACACTTTATTGCGATGAAATAAACCCTATTTTCGATAAATATTCCAGAGTAACAATCTCCCGACTACGGACCCTATCCCTATAGTAAATAAAAAATAATGACCGCCATCAAAGTACCGAAGAGCTATTAAGCAATTGGACTTAATAGTATTAACGCAGAGCTATTACTCAGTCATTAAGAGAGCTCTGGAAACAAAGCTTCAATGAAGACTGGAAAAAAGGTATGATTATAAAGCTCCCAAAAAAAAAATCTGGAAAGTACCGGCCTAGAAGTTCTTGGCAATTAACGGTTGAATATGAATCTGCAGGTAAAAGTTAGAAAAAGCTGAGTTATACCTCCAGAAATTGTAAACGAGGGAGCTTAGAAGTAGTGGATGCCTTTTACCTACTCAATAAGGGGAACTTCCTGCAGTATGCTAGATAACATAGTACAAACATAGTACTGGAGCAAATAAAAGACCACCTCGAAGACAAACTTGAAGCTCATAAAGCAGGATTCCACACTAGATCTTACTGTGTGGACTACATCTTTACTACCTTGTGGAATATCATCGAAGAATTGCCCTCGATTTCGAGAATTAGTTAGACAGTGTCAATAGAAAATGTATTTGGCTTCTTTTTCGCCATTCCGGATAAACTCAATTCTTTTATTAAGGCATCCAAATATCACGTTCTGTATAAGGAAAGGTTGTCAGAAAGATTTTGTAATTTTAAATGGAAACTGGGTTCTTTCGCCAATACTGTTCCTGCTTGTGATATTGATACACCAAGCTTTCTTAAATAGAAATGAGATAATTCAATGGACTCCGCAATCGCACCTCACACATCTAGACCACGTCACTGATGTAGGCTTGATCTCTCATAGAATGATGCATCTCCATCAAACGTCAACGAGGATGGAGAAAGAAGCAGATATAATAGGAATCTATCAACTCGACAAAAACTAAAGGTTTGAGCCCTCGACATTTTTCAGTAAGAGTTAAAATTTATGGATTACCGTCAGAGATGGTAGAAGATTTCCAATATCATGAAAGCATTGTCTTAAAAATCGGTCTTAAAAAAAGAAAAAAAGATTGGAATTTTGGCTTAAGGATCAAGCTACGACTAATCCGCTTCGATGTTGAATCCCTGTTGCTTTCTGGATGTAGCTTTTGAAAAGTTACAGACACAATCACAAGAAAGCTTCAAAAGTTTTTATTAGTTGTCTTAGTAACATCTTAAAAAGTATTTGGTCAACCGAATCTCCAATGTGGAGCTTCATACAATAACGTAAGACGAAAGTGGAGATAGGCTTCAAAAAGGACAGGCGGTGCATTGCGGGCCAAGATGCAAGGAACCCCTCACAGGAGTGCAGAGCACTTGCTTTCAGCCAAGAAATACTTAGTGAAGCACTGTCGAGTAGGAATATGTATGATACGCTATATTTTTTAAAGGTTCTTTTGCTTTTAGCATCATGTTTCAAAATTGTTTTCCGAACTTGGACCCTTAACTTTCTCTTCATTTGACGCTATAAACTTCAAATTTCAAAACAGCCGTTTTACGAAACTGTATTAATGGACTTATTGGTTCTTAAGCAACATGACACTTAAATCTTCTATAAGTCCAATCTTTTAATTACATTTGTGTGAATTTTTAAAATGTATCCTTAAGAATTTTATAAATGATTTTAATTTGTTTTCCATTTTAACCAAAAACTACAACATCGCCATGCTTATCCTTCCCTGTTTTTTGATATAGGAATAGCAACAACACCACAAGAGAGTGCAAAATACCCTATTGATGCGGTTACTTTTCAAAAGTTGATACAACAACGCGCAGCATTTGGTGCAAAGTTCTGTGGTTTTCATTGATCGTCGAACTGAGCTGTTGGCTATAGGTATGTATTATGAAGCTCTAGAACAGTATGGGGGTACCCCAATTTGAAAAAGTGGGGATATGTTGTTTCGATGTGCGTCTAGGGTTTCACCACCACCGCATAGAAATTCAGCACCAACCAATATTCAGGCAGCTGCTGCAGCTGGTTCTCTGTTCTGGCTCTGGAGCTGTTCTCTGTGTGTATACTTCATGTCGCTATTGCTGCCGAAGGCGTTATCCACAAATGGATAATGCCAGCATCTGTGGCAGAAGCTAAAGCTGAAGCTGAAGCCGAAGCGGTAGCTGGAACAGGAGCAGTAGCAGTAGTAAGAGCAACAGCAATGGCCAATCTTTCGAAATAGCAAACAATTCCTTTTTCATTTTTGAGGGCATGGGCGAAGGATGCTAGAGTAGATACTGAGGTATGGGTATCGGTAAACCCTTCTCAATTTGTTCCAACGGACGAACAACAACGACGAGCGACGATTACGATAGGACGAGGACGACGATGGTCGGGTGGCAAAAGTGTGCTGTGTCCTGTGTGTACAGCATCAGTGGTTGTGTAAATGTTTTCAAGCCATTAATCACCCCATTTCAGGAATACATCAGAGCCCGAAAAAGATATACAGTCTTCTATGGCCCGTCGTCATCGCCTCAGTTTCAGTATCGTTTTTAAGGGGAGCTCTCTGTATACACATCCAATCCATATATAGGTTGTGTGCGGGTGAGACAGTGCATTAATGACTTGCAACCCCTTTCATTTACGACGACGACGATACGACTTCGACGACGATACCATTCACAGGATGAGATATACTCAGGGAGGTTCACAAAATTCGGATCGGTTTCAAAATCGCCCTAAGCCATATTTGGATTCCTATCCATCCCAGCCCGGGCGCCATTGCTATATCCAATCCAAATTGTTGCGATATTGTTTGGCTTTCGGTTTTTGGGTTTGAGTTTGAATTAGAATTCAAGTTTGGGTTTGGGTTTTTGTCTCTCAGGGTTGGTTGAGTCGACTTTATTCTACTACTGCCGTTATGCAATACCGAGATACTGGGATCCAGTTTGCTTCTTTTGTTCCGATGTGAAAACTGAAAAGCCTTGGATTCATATCGTCGGTGGATGATTATTTTTAACTGGTTAAATGAGCGTAGTGTTTTTTTTTTGTTCTTTGGGTTTTGCTGTTGCGAAGATATCCTCAGCCATTATCCTTCCATTAAGGATTGTGATGTGCGTCTGTTGCTTAGGTATACACACAGACATACTCTCAAAAATATACTTCGAAATGCCTTCCTTGAATACGGAACTGATATTTTCTGTTTATGAATTGACTTTGGGGGTTTTCCCTGAGCTGAGTCGAAGATAAGGATTTTATGCACACACGCGTTATTCGATGTCAGATTATTATAATGACAAATTACTGGAAATTATTCATTGGCTTCTGACGTTAAAGATTTGGCGTCATATACATGTGATGAGAACGAAATAACTTTATTTCATTGGAAAAGTGTTTTAGAATAGGTATTTGATCCAATGAGTTAGTATTTGGTATAGATATGAGATATATAGCTTATAGAGCTGAAACAATGGTGTTTATTAAGTTCAGTAAAAATGTGAACGTTAAGAACATTGTAGTGGTTGAAATATGTAGAGATATATAATTCAGTCGAATTAGTAGCTCAAAGAAGCAAATTTGTTTGAACTAGTTTTAATACAAAGAGTGGTATAAAGCGTGGATTCACAAGAGCTGTCAACATATTGGGCATACTCTAATGTTGGCAACACAACACAGCTGCTGACGTAATTTAACGTTTGCATTATACTTCACTTTTGACGATTAAGTATAGGATTTCCGTTCGACAATTTTTTAACAATTTTTTAACAATTTTTCTTTTTATTTGTTTTTCTTATTGAACTTATAATAGAGCACTGAGCAAAGTCTGAGCAGAGCACGCCGAGTTTAATCAGAACTCTTCAATTTATTTATGAAACACAATTGAAACCTGAACTGTAAAAATGTTCGAATTTGCCACCTAGTACTGTCTTTTTTATACCACACTATACAAAGCGAGTTCAGCCATGATCAGCTATAGCTGAGCTGAAAATAAAAACACAACTAGAGCGTTCTGATATTTCTGATCTAAAAAAAGATTTGGGGAACTGCACCTTTTTAGTTTGTGTTAATATTTCTATTAGGTTTGACCAGTAGCAATAATTTTTAAGCAACTTCTTCGGTGTCTGGAACAGGCGCATTAGGTAAATCATTATTATATTGAAATTAGAAAATAAAACAAGGAAACCGATCATCTATCATAAAAGTTTATTTCTTTGTTACCATTGTGGTTCCATCGGAAATATTAGCCAATTGCCCTACTGGGATATTATTGTCACCGGCATATCAACAAGTTTTGTTTCTTTATTGATTTTCTTTTCTAAAGCATTTTCTTTTCACAGTAAAATACAAAGTTCTTAGATAGGAATGGGTTTAAGAACCCATTTTTAGTGCACTAAAACTTTCATAAAAATGTATTCCTTAAATTGATAAATAATTAGCATTTTTGCTAAAAGAGGTTCAAGAAAACTATTTTCAAAAATTCTTGAATTATGAACTGACCCTGGTCATTCGCAATTAACACTTGAAACCATTCTCTGGCATTACATGTCGCTTAAATATTGATGGAGGAATATCCTTTACGGTTAATATACTCCTCTGAGTGTAAGTGAGCTTCTTTTTTTCGACATGGGTATGTAGTCTAACGCTCAGTCATACATGATGGAAGGTCAATCCTTTTTAGCATCTAATTGGTGGGGGTAATCCGAATGATACTTAATACAATGAAAAGATGTATCAACTTTATGTTTTGCTACTTAGTGTAGAGTTTACCAAACAGTACTCTGGTGAAGACACGGGCGTCTACCCCATCGCCACCTTGAAAGTCTGGATCTCCAACATATCTCAAGAAAATTCTTATCTTTTCTTCAGCGGACGGTGCTCCTCTCCTTCCTTCAGATTGAGAACCTTTAAATTTATTATTGTGAAAGGGATACATAAATTAATTAGCTTCAATTAAAATATCTTACCCATAAAATATTCGCTTATCCACTCAACGTTATCTTATTATTATTATTACCGGGCGTTCTTTGCTCTTTATAACTTTTTATGATCTAGCATTGAAAAAAGTTGACATATTTATACTCGTAATAAATGCTCTGCAAAACCGATTGTTTTGAAAGGAAAGTTACATCTGTTGATATTGACATATAACATGAGAAAGTTTTACTAGTAAATCTTCAAGTGGGTATTTAGAAACTTGAGAAATGTTCTCTTATTGTATCTTTTTCTTTTAGTAAATTTACTAGTAAAAGCATTTCCTACCGTTTATGTATACGGCTCGATGGGTTGTGCTGCTACACGGCAAATGAACGGTTTAAAAAAAGTTTAAATATTGACTCTCTGCCTTAGAAGCCTGGATTCACTGTGAGGAAATGATCTTGCACATTTCATACAACCTGCCTTTACAAACAGGATCAACCTCAAGTCAAAAAATAAGCGGTTCAACCTAGAGAAAAAAACATTGACTCAAAAAGTCTTTTGGGAACAGCTTGGATTAATTATTTATAGACAAACATAGACAAATAAGTAGTAATACCAATGATGGTATTTCTGAAAGATACCAATGATGGTATTCCTTAAAAAGAGTTTTTTTAAAACTATTGGATTAATTGATTTCCCGACTTTTCAAGGTCCCTAGAGTCGAAATAAGAGATTTTTAGGAAGATGTCTGTGCGTTTGTACGTACTTTCGTACGTCCGTACGTTCGCGACGTTTTTAGAAGAGATATCGACTTGAATTAATTTTGTTGTGCAGTTAAGAATGCAGAAAGATGCAGAAAGGGCTCTGAAGAAAATAGTGTGGGTGTTTTTTTTTATAAAGTAGTTTAAAAAAAATCAAAATTTTTGTTAACCCTAAACATCTCACGAACCAATAACGCTCAAGACTTGAATTAAATTTTATATTATATATTGTATTGTTATACAAAACAAATATAGTTTTAGTGAAAAATCCAATTAACATTTTTTTATAAAACAAAAAAAAATGAAAAAAATATTTGTCACCTTGAAAATTTTACGAATAAAAAATGCTTTTATCTCCAAAACGATTTTGTGCAACGAAATATAACGTCTTCAACATTTGGTAAAATTTTTAGAAAAATCGAATTGACAGTTTATTTATAAAAAAGTAAGAACTTAAAAAAACAGTACTCAAAGTTGGTAAAAATTTAATTTCGACTCAAATATCTTTCCAAAAACTTGAGATATTGGGTTCAAATTATTTTTTTTTCTGTAAAAATATTGTTTTCAACATTCAGTCAAATTTTGAGAACAAATCGAATTGACAGTTTAAAAAAAAAAAAACCTAAATGAAAACCTTGGTAAACATTTTTTTTCGACTTAAATGTCTTTTCAAAAATTTAATATATTTGCTTCAAACTAATTTTATTTCACAGAAAATATTGTTTTCGATATTCAGTTTTACGAAAATCCAACATGAACGACTCGTAATTTTCTGTCCCGAAATGTTATATTCTATGCTCTAGTTTATTGCGTCATAACCCTCTTCTGAGGGCGTTTCGGACATAGCTTGTCTTCGCTAGAAAAACACCGATTATCTCCTGACTTGTTGTCAGCCCTTAGCCCTTTATTATCTTAGTTATGGGAATCTAACGATAACGATTTCAAGAAAATAAAATTGTACACAAATCAAATTTTGAAAACTATGAACTCAATAGTTGTGTTTTTTTTGGGGTGAACCCTGGATATGCAGACAAGTCTACCTTAGACCCGTAAAAAGAAGCATCACACCATTAACCTCCATTTCCTCAAGTTTTAAAAACACATTGGTTACTAAACAAAACTAAAACAAACTACTTTCTACAAAATGCAAATAAAATTATTCAAGAGAAAAATTAAGAGGCCGAACTGGATTAGGCAGGGTTTTTTTTAACTAGGAAGCTCTTTTGACATTTCTCTTCAGTAAGGTTTGCCATTTCATGATGGAAAGAAAGAAAGTACGAGCCAACAACAAATCGAAATTATTAAAATTTACTACCGAAATTAGGAGTCAGTGGCCTTAATGTCAAGAGCGCTACATCCAAGCAGATCAACAATTAAGCTTTGAGCGTCTAGTAAAAAAGAAATTAGAATCCTCTCCTCATGCACAGTACAAAATGTTTCTGTACCAGTGAGACAAAGAAGTGTCCGTAGTGTCGATATAATTGCATGCCGCTGAGGCTTCAGCTGCAGAAAGCACAAATGTGTCTCTTACACGTCGTTCTCAAGTGTTGGGCATCTCTGTGACGTCGTTGTGGAGAGTTTTGCGAAAAGATGTTGGCTTTTATCCTTACAAGATAAAACTGATGCAAGAACTGAAGTCGCTTGAGCGTCGTATGGTCGTGAAATAAGCTGAGCAACAACTTGAAAATGATTCGGATTTTCATCGAAAAATCATCTTCAGCAATAAGGCTCATTTCTGGCTGAATGGCTTCGTCGATAAACAAAATATGCGGTATTGGTCAGGCAGTAATCCACACGTACTCCATCAGTCATAATTGCATCTCAAAAAATTAAGGTTAGTGTGGTTTGTGGGCGGCCGTCATTGGGCCGTACTTCTTCCCTGATGATCAAGACCGGCACGTTACTGTGAAAGGGGATTGCTATCGAACGTGAAATTGCAGCGGTATCAGCCGATTTATTTTTAAAAAGTGTCGATAATTAGGTTCAGCGTCTGCAATTCAGCAATCATGCCCGTAATAGCCATGCAAAAGAAATCGAACTCCATACATGTTGGCATCGACCGAACTTTCACAGTAATAAAGAATTTCAATGATATCCAAAACCGTTTTTGTTTTATTAAAAAAAAAAAACAACTTTTGAGCGCTCTAATTGAATAGCCCGATATATGAAAATAGAAATTAGAGGTATTTCCAAGAAAAGACAAATATTTCTCGATGTTTACAATGCCTAGACGAGACTAGCTTTAGTCTTATCTTGCGACAAGCCACAATTATTATCATCAAAAAGATCAAAAAGAAGTCAATCTGCTTTAAACTACAGAAACTAGTTAACTTATATAATTGCATAGATTTTGAGTTGGACTTAAAATAAATTAAATTGCTTTTGAGACTTAAACCTCGATCCTCGATCATGGTATTGAATTTCTATATTTTCTCTAAGAGAATGGACTTTGGTAACTCAGCTCACTAAAACTATGTTCAACAATTATTCCAACCTTCCGCAGCGCTCAATTTGTTGAAACACTAACATTTTCAATTTCAAAAACCGATGTACACAAAGAAAAACACATAAAAACATTAAAATGCCATTCTAAATATATATTCGCCCTTCAAACTCTCGACAATCTTGAACAATCACCCTAACTGACATACTCCATTTTCTAAATTTTATGTCGCCCGCCGTGCGTCGTCGCGTCGGTCGCTCTAAAAATATGGAAAACTATAATGTAGAAACACCAAACTCAAACTTGAATACAAAACCCAAACCATATCCTGCTTTATACTCTCTCTACAACCAAAACAAACCATAAAGGACCCTGAGCTGTGTTCGTTAAGAGCCATATAGTTGGGTTGGTTTTGGTTGGGGTTGGCATAGTAGAAGAACCAGCACATTCAATTACACTGTAATTTACTTTATGGACTTATCTCCTGAAAACAGCAATTTCGGCAACATTAAGCATAATTTTATGACATCACTTTTTGTTTGATGGCTCCTTCGGTCTGTTATACTTTTGCTCTGCTTTGCCCTACCCTACCAAAGCCAAAGCTAAAGCCGATGGCGAGCCCGTTCAGTGATGTTCAGGCAGGGGTTGTTTTAATATTTACCATAACCACTCACCCTGCCTTATGCGACTATCTTAACCATAACATCGCACTATACTTCTATATATCTGTTACTTCAGACTCCAGGCAGGACCAGGACCAAGACCAGGAGCGCGTATCCTGACAGTTAAACACCCAACCACTATACAACTGGTGTATCTGTCAATGTCTCAACCCCAATCAGCAGCGAGGATAAAGACGAACAGGCAAGAAAAGTACAGCACAAAAAAAAGGAAACAAACAAAAATAAGGACCAAGTATAGTGATAGCATCCCTTTTTTTTGCACCACTAAAAATCATCACACAAGATGCTCTTCTGTGGTTGTCACTAAAAGGAGATACAAAAGTGTACAGCTTCGACCTTTTTATGCTCCTTAGAAGCTCAAAACGGCATCATCATCAGAGTCAGGACCCAACTAAGAAGAAAACCAGGATGGTTGTGAATTTTAATGGACACTTTTGGAGTCGCGTGGGGTTTTTCTTATATAAAAATTATTTTATTTTGTTTCATTCTTTCTTTCTTACCTCCCTCTCTTTCCTTTGGTTAACTATATCGTGTCGCTATATAAAGTGATGGTCGGTCTTGCGGTTTAATAGTTTGGGTCTGCCAGACGAATTTTATGGCTTCCGACAAAAGATTTAATTTGATTTAATCTTCGAAAATTGTTTTAGACGTCTGTGTTGGTTCCGTTCGAGTTTTGAATGGCAACGGAAAGGTGAGGTACCTTTAAATTTTGTTTTAAAGTGAGAAGTAAAGTTGCAAGAAAACTGCCAATAGTTGAAAAATGGGGCCTTCAGGTTGAAGGTTGTACAAATATTTAGAGGCGTAGTACCAACAAGGCTCCGATACAGACGGATTAACTGTTAACGAATCAATCAAAGGAAAAGAAGACAACAAACTTTGGAATTGTACGTGGAATGTAGGATCCCTTAAGAGTTAATGTGTAACCGAATAACTAGCGGAAGTCTTTAACTGATGGAAGCAGAAGTACGATGGGATGGGTTGGATAAATGCAAATTAAAATAATGCATTATATAGTACGCCTACTGTGTGGGTGTGGATGTGTTGTTGGAATTATACGCAAGCAAAAAGTCTTGAGTTTCACCAGTGTGAGCAAACGTCTCACGATAATCCGCATCAAGGCAGAGAGACAGAGGAAAAAGATGACAACACCAAAGACATATTTTTTCAAGTCCTGGGTAATAGATATTGGCTATGACATTAAAGTAGTCCTAGAGATATTAACACCAGACTAAGTAAAGAAGATATATTTGGTTCGGGAGATACAGCTTTCACGATACTTCTTCCAACAACAGATTTAGGCTGATCAATTTTGCTAAGGGGCTACGCGTTCGGGTAGCTAATACACAGTTCACAAATCTCGATATCCAAAAGAGGATATGGAAATCTCCTGATCAATCTCAACTGTCAACCAGATTGACCACATTGAGATACACTCACGATACTTCTCCAGTACATAGGATGTCCGAATATTCAGAGGGCGAACATTGATTTGGACCACAACTAATATCCCGATCCAAGTCAAAATGAGGAAGTATTGTGATAAGATTCGACGCAAGACGGATCAAATCGCAAGAGATTCTCATGACCTTTTTAGATCGGGTTTCTAGAAACCTATTAAGAAGACCTATGCTGCCTAAATTAAGCACTAAAAACCAGTGGCAACATTGTCTTCAAACCCCTCACTAATATGGTTAAAAGGATGTAGAGTTCAGGAACATCAAAGCTTCAACTCAGAGGGTCTTCAAATCCAATCCCGAAGAACGGCGCAGTGTAGCTGAATGAAAAAAAAAGGTTAAGCCACATCGCACAAGTAAATTTTTGAAGAATGGGAAAAAACTCCAAAAATACATCGAAAAGACGTCGTATTGTCAACAACAATGGAAAGATACGGTCTTCAAGACATATCAGTAAAAGTTAAAACAAATCATAAGGCAAATATTAATACTATTTGCTTGATGCTAAGCGAAAAATTGGAAAAAGGGGGAAGGCATCGCAACCGTTTCTTGACATCAAATGCAGTTTGGCTAGAAGTCTTACCTCAAAGCGTAAAACCTCACAATCTTGATAAAGCTGGAAGAAAACTAAAAATTTTTAATGACTGTTCTGAAAATAAAAAAAAATGAAGATTCAAAGTCTTTTAGATTCAACTGATGCTCAAGAAATTGTTAAGGCTAGTGAGATAGTGCTTCGAAAAAGGGGAAAGCCAGATTCAGCCAAGCTTTTAAAAGATTTGTCGGGTTCGGAATTGAAAAAACGTTGTCAATGATACAGTTCTGAGTATGTACCTTCAGTGGGCTCTTCTGCTGATGAAGCATTATCTTTAATGTTTTGATGCTAATTTGTCGAAATATCAATTTGATGTTATTCGACAAAAAGCCAACGCAAAATGCAAAGGTCTTTTTCCCTCATAAACAAACATTCAAAAAGCTAAGAAAACTGTTATCCAGCTGAGTTAACAATCACTCAGGTATATGCAAAAAGTTTACTGCAGTCATTAGTAAATCATACTATTGAGAAGCTTTGCTTGGCTCAACTGGAGGTTTTATTAGCAATAGATCAATTGAAAGGTTAGTGCGTTGGACTGTCATGCAAGGGGTCTTGGGTTCAATCCCTGCCTGTGCCACCTTAATTTAAAAAAAAAAAAAAATTAATATGCGCGGGTACTGCCTCTTGCGAGGAATTGAGAAATCCTTCAAGAGTAAATCTTGTCATGAAAAAAGTGCTTTCTCAAAAAATTAGCCGTTGGGATTCGGCATATAAACTGTAGGTCCCCTCCATTCCTGACAACATTACTAGCACACAGGAATGGTTGAGAGTTGTAAGTCACTAGGTCCTGGTTCAAAACGGACTGTTGCGCCACCCAATAGTATAGATCAATTGAAAACTGGCGAAAATCGCATTATTATTTGTATAGGTTGGGGATGAGACGCGGCTCGCAAAAGCAGTATTAACAGAAATTTGTTTTGGAGGAGGGCCATACGAATGAAAGTTTATTTAGTATTTTAATGGTGCCTATTTAAATGAATTTTAGTTCTTCAAAATAAAAAATAATTGGTTGGCAAAATCCAGCTCCTTCATTTACAAGATATTTCCGTCCAATCAAATTTGTTTTTGCCAAAGAGTCCACAGAATTAATTTCTCAAGAAGTTTATTCAATCCAGCAAGAAATAATAGATTTGTCTCCAGTTCTTATCCAAAATGGCGAAGAAAATTTTTTTGTCGACTCTACGTTTATGCTTGGTAGAAGGTAAAATATTTACTGCATTTTCATCTCTGACTTCGTCTTCTCAAACTTGCTTCTTGTGTGGAGCGAAACCAAGTGAGTTAAATAAGCCTCCCGTGATATTAAATAAAACTGTCGTCGATCAAAGATATGTAACCTTTGGAATGTCTCCTCTACATTCATGGAGTGTTATGGAGTGCTTATTACATATAGCGTATAAGCTGCCTATTCTGATCTGGCAAGCTCGAGGACCGGAACATAAGGCCAAAGTGGCTTACGTAAAAAAAATTATTCCACAGAGGCTTAGAAGTGAGTTGGGGTTGCTTGTAGACATGACAACGCAACAAGCAGATAATGCGAATGATGGTAATTCTGCAAGACGGTTTTTTCGAGCAGCTGAAAAGAGTTCAGAAATAACAGGTGTAAACAAAGAATTAATTGAACGATATCACATTAATTTGGAAGCTTTAGGAGGTGCTTTTCCAATAAACGAAGATGCTTTTGAAGGTTTCATTATTGTAACAAGAACCTTATATTTAAATGAATACCCTTGGTATATAATGCCTGTTAGCGTCCACAACACTTTTTCATGGAAAAGATATAGTAAGGTCTTGTATTCTTCAGGACAGCTGTTAGAAGAGGCTCAAGAAGCCAGAAATAAGGAAACAAAGAAATTAAGATAGCTATTTACTAGAAAAACGTCGAAAGTAAATACAAATACAGATCTTTTCAATCGTCTTTTAATTTCATCTGATCCATTAATTAAAAGCTTACGGTACAATCCTATTCGAGTTCGAGGTATAATAACAAAAGAAGTTTTTTTACTATTAACTGTTGATGCTCTTGAGGAGGGAGAATCTTTTTACGACGGATATGAAAGTGACTGGAGAGTGGAATGAAGTCTATTCTATAAGCGTATTTATGTATTATTATCTGTGTCAATAACGAAATAAAGTAAAAACAAGCAAATAAAAACAATTATTATACAATTTTTAACGGATGCTCTACTGTAACAATAGCAACGATGACCTCCGACTTTTTTCGTAAAAATTAACTTGATAATTGTATATATCATGAATCTTTGTAATATTTAACCTAAATACAAGTATATAAAACTATAAATAATCTCAGAATGATGAATTTAAGGGACCAAATTTGTTTGTCTTAAAAATGTCTGTTTTCCTGCCGGTAAGACTTTTAAGTTTTGGTCTGTTTTTATTAAAAAAAAATAGTTAAACAAAAATATTGTTTTTTAGAATCATTAATGTAAAAAGCAGAAGAGAAAGGCGACAACACCAAAGATATGTTCTTCGAGCTCTTAGACAAAACATATGAGCAGTCCCTATCTACGGTATTCAAATAGTATTGGGCGATTTTAATTACAAGCTAGGAAGGGAAGACATCTTTGGTGGAATAATCGGGAAGAACAGCCTGCACGACAACACTTCTGACAAGAGATTCAAACTCATAAATTTTGCTGCGGGGCGAAACGTCATGGTACTCAGTACGCGTTTTCCACACCTCAACATCCACAAAATAACTTGGACTTCTCCAGATCAATCTACCGTCAACCAGATTGACCATATTGCGAACGACGCCAGACACGCTTCCAGCATCATGGATGTACGAACTTTCCGAGGAGCTAACATCGACTCGGATCACTTACTCGTTGTAACCAAGGTAGCACTTCGGATTTCCAGACCCAAGACAAAACAGGAAGGCGCTGGGAGAAGGTACAACGTCGAACGGCTACAATCGCCAGAGATCGCCAAATCCTTCTACGAGTTACAAGTAACCGGTCTCGAAGTTCTCTGCCGCCAACACAATGTATCGAAAACCAGTGGCTACATTGTCAAAATGCAATCAGAGAAACCGCCTCTGATGTGCTGGGTTTCAAACAGCCACCAACAAAAAACGCCTGGTTTGATGAGGAATGTCGGCAGGCAAATGCAGCCAAACATAAGGCACGCAAAGTTTTATGAACACGTGAAACGAAATTCCGTGGCATGATGGTTAGTGCGTTGGACTGTCATGCAAGGGGTCTTAGGTTCAATCCCAATGATTTGAAACAAAATTCACTGCTACCTACATAAACGTAGAACCGAAGGCTGCAAAGACGAAAGTGGAACCGCAGTCAATGCTGAGGATGTGGAAGGACCACTTCTGCAGACTGTATAACGGTGACGACGAACTGAATTCCGCTGTCAGGCAGGATGATCCATTCAACATAGACGACGAAAGCCAACAATCCCGTCCTCCCGACTTAGACGAAGTAAAAATTGCCATCTCTTATCTGAAGTCTAATAAAGACGTTGGAGCGAATGGCTTGAATTCCGAGCTCTTTAAGGAAGCTGGAGATAAGTTGGTTTGGAGCATGCACCAACTTCTCTGTAAGATATGTTCGGAAGAAAGCATGCCCGATGAATGGAACCTCAGTATTGTTTGCTCGATCCTGAAAAAAGGAGACCCTCTAAACTGCACTAACTATAGAGGAATCAGTCTACTTAACATCGCCTATAAAATCTTCTCTGCCGTAATATATATATATTTAGACAAGGAAAGTCCACAGTTGATATAATATTCACATTACCGCAGATCCTGGAAAAAACCCAAGAACACCAAATCGACACCCACCATCTTTTCATCGATTTCAAGGCCGCATATGAAAGCATCTACAGGGACGAGCTGTATAGAGCCATGTCTAGTTTTGGCATCCCTGCCAAACTCGTCCGTTTGTGCAGGATGACCATGGAGAATTCACGCTGCTCCATAAAGGTTGGAAACAACTTAACAGAACCTTTCGATGTCAAAAAAGGTTTTAGACAAGGTGATGCGCTGTCATGTGATTTTTTTAACATCGTGTTTGAAGGAATAGGGCAGAGCTCCCACGTCAACACTAGAGGCACTATCTTTCGAAAGTCTGTCCAATTACTGGCATATGCTGATGACATTGAAATAATCGGAATAATTTAGCGTGCTGTCAATGGGGCTTTTGTGAGTATTGCGGGAGATGCGGCAAAAATGAGTTTAACGGTTAATGAGGGCAAAACAAAGTTTATGTTGTCTTCAAGACGACGTCTTGGTCAGAACGTCACCATTGACAAACGTAACTTTGAGGTAGTCAAGGACTTCGTCTACCTAGGCTCCGCTGTAAACGCAGAAAACAACACTAACGCTAAAATCAAACGCAGAATAAAACTTGCTAACCGCTGTTAATTTGGGCTAAGAAAGCAATTGAGTTGTAAAGTCCTCTCTCGAGGGACCAAAGTGTCGCTATATAAGACCATCATCATCCCCGTCCTGCTATACGGTGCAGAAGCATGGCCTATAACAAAAGCGGATGAAAGCACCTTGGGTCGGTTCGAGAGAAAAGTTCTTCGTGTGATCTATGGTCCCGTATGCATCGATGGGGAGGCCAACGACTAAGATAGCTGCGCGTCACTTAGAGCGCATGGAAACCAATGTTCCGGCACGGAAAGTCTTCGAATCCACACCCACAGGACAGGGCAGTAGTGAAAGACCGCGGATCAGGTGGCGCGCACTAGTGGAAAGTGACCTCACCCAACTTGTAGCTCGAATCTGGAGACATCTACCTAGAGACCGACCTAGATGGAGAAGTTTGTTGGGTGAGGCCCTAGTTCAGATAGGACTGTAACGCCACCTTAAGTAAGTAAGTAATATAATTGAAATCATTTTGTATGACAAAAATTAGCAGAAAGTAAAACCAACGCGATTTATTACTTTTGTCCGTCTAAATTTGTGATCCACCACACTGCACGGAGTTGAGAGAAGACCACAACCAACTAGGCGTGCGAAACTGGAGGCAGCTAGCAGACGCATGTTGGTTCAGACCCGTTCCGGAATGTTGTTCCGCCTTTAGTAAGTCAGTATTTAAAGAAGACAAACGTATGTAACATTTTTAAATGTTAAAATAAAAGAACTATTTGTTAACAGAGTTCTTGGACACATTGCAGTTTTTGGTGTCATTTTATGGCGTTTTTCAAGGAAAGAGGTTTGTAAAGAAGGTACAAATTTCTTTCATAGGATTTGGGATAGAGTTATGAAAGAATGAAAACTTTTCTAAACTATTTTAACATTTATTTCAATTACAAAATAATAGTAATTGATCTTTTTCAAACTACAAACTTCAAAAATATAAAACTTAATCAATGGAAACTGAAAAAATGCAATCACTCTTTACATACATACCTACACATGAAAATTGTAAAGGGTTTGTTTAAGTTCATGACGGAAAGCACTTTTAAGTGATACCAAAGGTAATTGATTTATCGAGTGTAATTTATTATATAATTTAATAATTTTAAACCCACCGTAATATTACAAAAGGCCAGCCGATTTTTTATCTTTAAGATTGAAGCAGTTTATTTTGGGTACTTGGCAACTCTTAATTTATATGTATTTAAAAACATGTATTTATTATTTTAAAATGAAACTTCCGTTTTTATAGTTTTTCATGGGAAATAAATATGAAGCCATGCACGTTTTACACATTTAATTTGACCTTCAACGAGGGCGCAAGTCAGTAAAAGTAATTGTTATTGTTTCAACAATAATTTTTGAGTGAATGTTTAATATTTGATTGAATTTAAAAAGCCTTTTGATGGCTTTTTGATAATGCCGTGAGGAAAGTTTATAACGTCGACGAAGAAAAAGAAGAAAAAAAAAGAAAAGAAATCAAGGTTTACCATGAGATAGGCCTGTCCAATCGACAATTTCATCAATAAAGTTCAGGATTATGGGGCAAAATATGATCAGGAAGTACGCCGCTCGTCAACAATCGTGCCAAAAGAGAGATATAAAGACTCCTTATTAGTGACAAATTTGTGTTCTACAAAAGTAATGGCAAAAATGAACTTAGGAATAG
Source organism: Eupeodes corollae (assembly GCF_945859685.1). NCBI lineage: Eukaryota > Metazoa > Arthropoda > Insecta > Diptera > Syrphidae > Eupeodes > Eupeodes corollae. The sequence goes on from NC_079147.1 coordinate 22,818,884, forward strand.
GAATCCGACGAAGCTTTTTTTTAAAGCTTTCCTACAAAACTAAATGTGCCAAACCTGCGCTCTTACCACGAGACGCAAACTAGCGCAGCTTGAATTTTCTAAAAAACACCACTTGTGAAAGACGAGAATTTTTTTTTAATTGAATGGTCCAGACGGGGATCACAAATATTGGTGCTCTAAAAACGACCCCAAAATAGTGCGCAAATGGCAGAAGAATCCCTTATGCTTTGGGAGGGTATAAGGCACAATGGATTTTCTCCCATTTACTTCGTGAGCACTAGAATAAATTCAGTTTATGGCATTCAACTACACGATAAAAAGGAAAAAGCTGCAATTTACCGATCAGAGCAACAAAGAAATTTCCTGGAGTTCGACCCGATTGAAAACCTTTAATCACTTTTGTCATCAAAAGTTTTCCATCACGGCCGCCAGTTTAAAGGAATTGAAACAACAATCCAAGAGGAATAGAAAAACATTGGTAGTTCTTATGTTCAATCCCTAATTAACTCAAGGCCTTGACTACCGTGGTAATCAATAAGACAACTGCGGTAGTGAAAAACAAAACGGCGATTATCAATATGACAGCTGTGGTAGTCAATATGACAATTTCATATTCGATAGTCAATTTGTTAGATAATATGACAACCAAATTGTCATACTGACTACCGAAGTTGTGGTATTGACTACATTTGTTGCCATATTGGCTACACGAAATTGACAATCGAAAATTGTTCTATTGACTATTAGATATTCAATTTTTGACTATTTTTAAAGTCAATGCGACAATTTGTTAAAATTTCAAGTTGACTTTCCACGATTGTCAATAAAACAACTTTTTTTATGTGTATACACGAGTTCCTCAACAAAATTAAGTTTTGTTGAGGAACTCGTTTTCGAAGTGCATATTTAATAGTCCTGGAATTCCAGATTTGTAACAAACAGTGCATTTATTATTTCTTTTTAATTTCTTGAAGCATTGTTTTTATTTTTGATTTGTTTTGAAATTTACTTTACCAAAATAACAAATTAAAATCCATATAACTTATTATGAAACGCTCTCTGCAGGATACCTTCATATTTAGGTTTAAGGCCCCATGTGTGCAGTGAACTTTTGTGAGTTTCTTGAAAATTTATAAAATTATTATACAAACTTTTAAGAAATTTAAAAATTCATTTTGACAGGCATTTCTGCATCTTGATGGTTTCAACTTTATGACAAGGAAGAAGACTTTTCAAAAACAAAAAATCTTAAAACAAAAATAAAACTTTTTTAACTAAGGAAACATACCTACTTCTTTTAATTATTATTTTGCACCAACATATCCTGACATGCTATCTATTCCTTAGAAGGAACTTCATATCTAGGATACGAGTATCCTTTTTTCTAGGTACAGAATATGCTATCTTTTCTCATACCGCCGCCCGGTCTCACCCCATCATGGCAATGGCGAATGAAAGCGAATGAAACAAAACTTCTTTTTGTAAACTCTGACACATCTCTGCCGCCGAAGACGATTAAATGCATGAGAAATAAGAAACTTTTCATACACTTCGGATAAAACTTTTTCTGCACCAGGGTTATATGTACTGTACCTACATAACAGACATAAGACTATATAAGGTACGAGTATAGAAGAAGTTTGGAGTACATGAAGGCAAAATGTTACAAAACTTAATTTTGCTAAAATTTTCTTTTAAAAAAAAAAAGAATCTTATACATTGTGCAACTTAAGTAAGGGCTTATTCTTATACAAAATTCCCTATTCGCTATTTCAAAACCATAGAAAGTGATGGAAACCAAAATACTTATATATACTTTACCCTTGCAACCTTATAACATCCCTAAAGATGAAACTTAAATAAGTTTTGCTGTAATTGTTACAAAACTGCAGAAAAAAAATAGCAAAAACTTTTGAACTTCATTATACTTTGGTATTTTTCTTTATTTTTGAAAACAAAATAATAATTTTTGCATTAAATAATCTTGTTAAAATAAATTTTTTGACTTAAATATGTAAAGGGTGTTTTTTTAAACGTGGAGTTCTAATGCAAAAAATGAAGCGCAAATAATTTTAAAGTTAACGCAAAGAATAGAGCTTTCTGACATAGATAAACGTTTGCCATAATTTTTAAAAATGATTTCAGGCAAGTGGCCGCTGCAGTTTCCTTCAATACATTTCAGGCGAGAAGCCGAATTTTCCACATTTTGGAGCAATTGGGTATGTATGTCGGCAATAACGAGACGAATATTCTCATCCAAGGTGTTTATCGTCTCAAACTTATCTGCGTAGACAAGTGGTTTCACAAAAAATGGTTCAGCAGTGTTGTACACACTATCTTGGTATCTTGGAGGCCACGACACAGGCCCACGAACGACGCTAGATTAAGGACCTACCAAAAGCTGGCTTCAATTAAATTATTGTTTTTTTGCTTCGAACGAACTAAATCATTATTTTGATAACGTTGTTCAAGAGTAAGTCTATTCCAAATTGAGCATAAATAAACTGACAACTGTCAAAACGACCAACTCCGAAAGAAGTATTGCCAGAGTGGAAACTACATAGGAGGACGAGAGCTGCTTACGAGCAAAAGAGGCGAAAGAAACACCGACTTCTCAGAAGGGACAAGAGCGAGAATGAGAAGTGTGCAGTCGAAGACGTGGAGAGGTTAAAAAACAAAAACGAATTTCAAAAGTATTAAAATCAACAACCCACCACCGAGTAATACAAACGAAAATTCCATGATCTAGCCGGCTATCCATGTAATTCGAAATCAGCTGGAAGAATTATCAGCCAGCTTGGCTAGACGAGTATCAGATTTGGAAAGCACAGCACACAATGTGACAGCTTTTGTGAATCGTGTCTTTGCTGATTATGGCATCCAGACATCTGTGCTTTTAATTGAAAATACGTCAACTCAGAATCTAGGTCCATTTTCGCAAGATCCAACTATGCAACCAACCAGGCAAGGATCGAGTGAAAACTTCAGTACATCGATCTCTCCGGGCCAGGTTTCAGTAGATAATCCTTCACGTATAAGCACGTGAACCAGCTACGGTGAAACAGAGCAACCTAGAAGAGCGTGTTTCTACTTTTCCACAATCAACAGTCGGCAGTATTTCGAAACGCCTAATGGAAAATCTTCGTGTGAGATTACGAGACTGATTAACGCATGGTCTCCAAAACGAGTGAATGGTCCAACTGCAATCTACAGTTTTTCTTTCTGCAAGTCTAAGAGCATCAGCCCTATCTTATGTGGGGGCTTTAGAAAGTGAAACTCTGATGAACTAGTCACTTCTGACCACAGCACTTCGGAAACGTTTTGAGGTCGCAATGCAGTCTTCGAATGCATTCGCTATATACCGAACCCGATATCAAAAGAACGGTGAAAAACTTGTTGAACTCGCAAACGATATCCAACTATTGGCTCGATTAGTTTAACCGTCTTTGAAAAGAAATTTCCGCGACAGTTTATGCTAAATCACTCCAAGATGCCTTGGAGATTGCCCTTAAAATTGAATCGAGTCGTATTGCCACCAAAGCCGCACGACGATATGCAAATATTTTACCTGCCCAATTTGAAGAAGGAGAAAGTTCGGGAACCGGGAATTCGTCAGCTTAAATGTGCGACCGCTGACGAAACACACTTATTTGGTTCTGAACGCGAAAAGCCGCTCGGTCGAAAAAACAAACACCTGTGAAATGAACCTTCCTCCGGATCCAACACGCTATTCGGGCAAAGTCAATTGATATAGCTTCGTAAAAAAAGTATGGCTTCATCGATTGTCCTTCATTAAAAAGAAAAGCCGGTATTGAATTCGAAATAATCGCTGCCTCTTCAAATTTGGTAGGCAATTAAAATCCGCAGGGCTCATGACTACAAACGACCGGTCCTTAAAACCATTCAGAATCATCCACAGACAGAAAATTTAAACTGCAGCTCGCTGGCTCCGAGGGAAGAAACAGATGTGTTTGTGTCAGAAACGGACCCTAGTAATTTTGAATGTGGGACTGTGCTTTCGAAGATGGTTGATGGAATTAAGCAGCCTAAAGAATTTTTCAGCAAGACCTTTTCAAAACCACAGACAAACTATTGCGTGAAGAGAAAAGAACTCCTTGCAGTAATAAAAGCCGTAAAACCGTATTTGTTGGGACGTCACTTTACTGTTACGCATAGACCCGGAAATAACCACGGAAATAACCACGGAAACGCTGATGCTTTGTCTAGGAGGCCTTGTCTCCAACAATAATGTCGACATTGGGACGGTAAGGACCACGTGAATTTGCTATAGTCGCCAATGGGGCCGTCGATGACATTTTATTTTTTTGCATCGGCTGCTCAGAAGATGTGCGAATATGGAATAAGTTTTGCAAGGTTCGTTAAGCAAGAAAAAAAAAAACAGTTGAACAATGTCGGCGCTCCTTTCGAACACATTGCAGTGGCTGGAAATAGGTACATAATGTTTTGCATGGACTACTTTTCAAAGTAGCCTGAATGATTTGCGATTGCTGATCAAACAAGTGAAACTATAGTGAACCACTTAATAAATGGCGTCATTTTCCCGTCATTTTTTTTTTCTTTTTTTATAATAAACGGGCACTCAAGGGGTTATTAATACCCTTAACATGTTTAAAGTTTAAACACAGTGCGAGCGTTATTAAAATAGGGAAGGATTAAGGAGGAGATACCGATGCACATTGGTCTTAAAGTTTTGAATATCAAAATGATAGTACGTACGAAATTGAGCTCAACGTTAAACTGATGTGCAATACGAGTATTACAGCTGAATTGTTTTAGGGGGGGGGATGCAACTGGCTAATTCGATAGAACACTGTTTATAAAAATATCGTTAGAACAACGAAAGGCATGAAACATTGCGGCTGTGTTCAAGTGACGTAATTGTTTCGGTTATAGTTCTATCGGCTATCATTTTCAAGGTTCTTTTTTGGATAATGTCCACGATACTTAAACTTATATGAGGGGCACCTGCCCAAATATGCGACTTTTATTCAAGTTTTGGACGAATGAAGGCTTTATAAATTACAGCCAGATCAGAAGAGGTGAAAAATTTCTTGCACCGTTGGAGAAATCCTAAGCACCTACCAGCATTTATTGCAATATCAAATATGTGATCATTACATAAGAGGTGATCTGTGATATTCATCTGTGATGTCATATTCATCATAGGAGGCAGCATTCAGTTTTGGAAGCATTAAATTTTACACGGTTTTCGATTCCCCATTTTACAATGCTGTCGAGATCAGAATTTAATGAGCTTATCATACACTGCCGTTGAAGTTCCACATCCGAAGGACAATGATGAGAATCTAAAAACGAATATGAAAAGCTGAGAGTACTGTCATCAGCGAAAAAAATTAGTGGCTTAGAAGTTTCAGACAAAAGATCATTTATTAAAATAAGGAAGAGCGTTGGAGACAAAACGGAGCCCTGGGGCACACCAGTGTTTATTTTGTTAATATCAGATTTAAACCCGTCCAACACTACTTGAATTGAACGGTCCGAAAGGTAATTTCTAACCCAACGAAGAAGTGATTCTTCTATACCAAAAGCACGCATTTTCGATAAGAGAGCTTGGTGCCAAACTCTATCAAATGCTTTTGTATTATCAAGTGCAAAAATCTTACTTTCGCCATACTGCCGGTCATTAAGAAGCTTCCGTTCTTCAAGATATTTCTTAAGCTGATAATTAATCAGCGTTTCCACGACTTTGGAACAAGGGGGAGTGAGTGCTATTGGACGATAGTTAGAGGGGGAAGATGATTCGCCTTTTTTAGGGACAGGCTGGACAAATGCAGTTCAACCGAACTATACTAGAGTACCTAACGAAGTTCTGTGAACAACATCAACTTGACTGGCATCAACATTTACCACTTTAGATGCTGGCCTATCGAAGCAGTTCTTGATGTTACTGGTAAAATACCTGCTATGCTGATTAATGGAAATGAGCTTCGTCTCCCTGCGGGACATCGTTTGGCACCATATCATCAGGATAACGAGAATACCAACGAGTTCTTGAAAAAGATTCGCGAACGGCTTGAAGAAACACACAACATCATTCGGTATAGACTAAAATTGGCAGCAGACAAATGAAGCATCGCTACGACTTACGTAGCTCTAAGCGATTTTTTAACCCAGGGGGCCACATTAGTTTTGCTTTATAATCCCACAAGAAAAAAGTTAAAATTCCGAAGTTACAATCCGATTGGGATGGTTCACGACCATATGAGATCCTTCAAAGGTTTTCTGACGTTGTCTACCGCATACAGAAAGGAAGAACACAGAAAATTGTTCATTTTAATCGCTTCAAGCAGTTTTACCAGCTTAATTCGCAACCTTAAGCGAAAGAAGGTGATAATGTGACGAAAAGCGATACTACAAACAAACAGGTCTAATCGTCAGCATCCTCTTGTCAGCGTCTACTCGTCAGTACCTATACTTGTCAGCCCGACTGACAGCGAAAGAGAGACGTCATTCTCGTTTTGGATAGCAGGCAGCGTGGTTCGCTTTAGGTTAAGTAAATTTTTGTAATTAAGAATTAATAAAGTTTTTGATTAATTTGCAACAATATTTTAATCGTCATAATGACCAAAATAAATGTCACAAAGCCCAACCTCTATGGTATAAAACTCAAATTCCAAATTCTTTTGGGCAAAACAATTTGGACAATTTTTTTTTTAAATTTATTTGGGCCACTTTTTTGGGTTTTGCGGCTTATTTTGGGCTGTATTACATTTTAGTAGTTGGTGGTTATGGTTTTGGGTAAAAAAACCCTTGGCTCTTCAGCCACCCTATCGAACTGTTTAAACACGCACTGTCCTACAGACTCGTTTTGCTCAAATTCTTGCAGGAGTTTTCAGATTGTACGCACATTTTAACGATCACATTTTCCAAAAATATAACGAAGTCCACGGTTTGCATTTTGATTTGAACGCCTGATTTCTTAAGAAGCCTGAATAACCTAATGGTTTAAATTGTGTTTGTCTGAAATGAAGAAATGTCAAATAAAAAGCAGACAAACACTCAAGCGTGGTTTACATTCCACATCGGCCCTTAAAATTTAACCATCCTTTTAGAAGGCACTTGATTATTTTTCTCTGTTCTGTTATTTATATTGAATAAAATATATAAAAATAATAATATAATATATTGAAACAAAAATTTTATTATTTTACCCTAACAAAACCAATTACTGAAGTCCTTGCAAAATGTGTAGAATTAAAGTATAAGCTTAAATATTATGCATAACTCCTAAACCAACCCCAAAACTTTAATCCGATTAGAATAAGCTACACATAAGAATAGTTTTCTAAGACAAACTTCTCATTTCTCTATCGAAAATTCCTGGAATTCCCCCAACAACAACAACAACACAAAAAATACTACAAAATTCCTTATTTTTTGCTTTGCATTTTACCAAGATTATCCTTAATTCATCTAATAAATGAAATTCCATGTATTACAATATTCCTTGAAGGAAAAAAACGACAACAACAACGACAAGAATATTCGAAATTACTTTGTTAGGAAACATTAATATAAATATTGCTGTCCAAGAAGAAGAAAAAAGAAAGTCCTTATACTCGCAAGGACACAAACTACATGACACCATCCAATTGGCTAACTTTTATGCGCGTGCAGGACTCCGGACTATACTTTGACTTCGGTTTAGGAGAGGTATTGTTTGTCCTTATTATTTTTCTGTTCGACGTATAAATCTCTCATCCCTTATATAGAGCCTTATAATTTCCAAAAAGGACGAGAACCGTGATGGTGCGGGTGGCTACAACGTCTATTTATACAATATACAACCCTATACATATAATGGTTGTAAACGTGGCAAAATAAAATTGACGCCAATTATCGCGCTTCGAATCGCTTTTCTTGTGGAATTTTTTAATCTTCCCCATAGCCAAGCCTGTATTCTGTATAGCTAGCTATACGATTCCCTTCTTTGGCAGTAACCCCAGCAAAAGCAGCCCTAAGTAAACATGAGTCCTTGCGTTTGAAATTGGAATTAGAATACACCTACTTGAAGCTTAGTGATAATATCCACCTTTTTCGAGGCTAATATTTTAAAAAGCGAACATCGCTGATTACGGAGGATGGGTGGTAGTTGAAACTTGAAAATTCTATGGCATCAACTTTAGCCTGATGGTAATGTTTGACTTTGAGGTTGTTAAAGGATATTTTTCGTTTCTCTTACTATCAACAACGCACCAGTTTCAGCTCCAACTCCAGCACAACTCTGGAGGATTTATTCCCAAATGAAAGACAACACTAGGAGAGTATTCTACGAGTATATGCGCGAAGCAAGGTGGTGCGAAATTTCGCGGTTATCAGAGCCTATTTCGGAAGGATTAATTTCGTCCCTTGAGATGTTTCATAGATAAGAAAACTCGCGCTCGTCCTGAATGGGAATTCTGTAATATAATTTTAATGAATAATGAGTTAATTAAGAAAAGAGGTAAAATATACACAACAGAAAAGGGAGAGAAGGGAGAGAGAGATAATATTGGATTGGATGGACGTGGACCCTTAAAAAACAATGAGACTTTAGATTCGCGAAATGTTAAAAGATAACAATTAAGGTGAGTTAAGGCGCATTAAATTAAAGTATAACTGCTCTTTGGAATATCCGTTTCGAATTGAAGATTATATTACTAGAGTATTTCAATGCTCGAAATCCGGAAGGAAATTAAGGATGGAGGTGTACTGTATTCGAATATATTTTGAGTGGATAATGGTAATGGCAAAATAAGAGGTGTTTGGTTCATTCCTAAAGCTTATAGTTTTAAATTGCTTTTTCTATTTGAGGTAAACTTTTATTACAAAATACCTTCATATAGATAAGAAGACGTTTGATTTGAATTTTGTATTAAAAGTATCTAATTAATGTGATAACTTTTAGGGAATCGATAAGGAATTACAAGAATTTTACTGAATTAAAAGCAATACATTTGCCTCAAGGAAAACTGACAAAACAATGCAGTAAAGTAAGTAACTTAGAAGTAACAACCCTTTGCCCCATTCTTTAGCCAATTGTACAATAATCATCTTGAAGAACCTTGCTCGAATTTTGTTTGATAACTTAGATCGAAATATGTGATGCTGATGATATTGTTGACAAAAAATCAAAGTCTACTTCAAGATGATTTCTCTCCTTGTCCAGATGGTTTTAGCGCAACAGTTTATTAAGAACTAGGGCCTAGTGACTTACAACTCTCAAGCATTCCTGTTTGCTAATACTTTTGTCATCGATGGAGGGAACCTTAAGTTTTAAGCTGAATCCAAACGGCTAATTTGAGAAAATACTTTTCATTAAAAGAATTACTCTTGGAGAATTTATCAATTCGTCGTAAGAGGCAGTACCAGTGAAAAAAAAAAACTTTAAATAGCACAGGTAAGGATTGAACCCAAGACAGAAGCCAAGGGTAATACGCCGAAACGAATTAAATAAAAGAAATAAATTTGACGTTATCTTTGCTTTTCTACCCTTTTTCAATTAATGGCTAAGTTTGTACCTAGAGATCAGCCGATAAAGAGTTGTTTTCAGGTTCTCAATCTCTCAATCAGGAGTTCCTCTAGGGAGCCACGTTGGTCCTTGTTATTTTTTTTTAACTACAAACGATGTTATTAATGTCAAATAATATTTCTACTTTAACTGATTTTGTCTCACTCTTAAATGATCTTGACTTATTTCAGACTTGGTGCGACATTGTCTAGACGATGGTAACATTCATTTTTTCTGTTCTATTTGCGACTTAGAAATAACATCTAAGTCGCAAATAGAACAGATCAATCTGGTCTTCCCATCAGAACTCTCACTGTACAAAGAATTGAATCTGTACAGCTTACTTCTTCGTTTTGCACTCCGTGGTCTTCCTTGGAAGATCGTTTAAAACTTTTTTATCCGCAAAACTTTCAAAATAGCCCCAAAGTCGCTAATGTTCTTTCTTTAAACCAGCATAGACTCTATCTACCTATCTCTAATAATCTAAGGAACGTCGACAATACTTGCTTACTTAGGTCCTCAGACCTGTTAAGTCCGTTGGGAACCCTTAAGGGGTATAAGGCCTCTACTACGTCTACGCGCCATCGTGTACGGTTTCCGGAGATGTGTTTCAGCGGTTTGGCCAGAAAATCCTTAGGATGTTAGGAAGACATCTATTCATGAATGTATGCAGCTTTCTCGTTGTGGCTGAAGTAACTTTCCAAGTTGTGCACCCATAAAGAAGCACAGATTCGACATTTGTGCGAAACAGTCGCAGCTTTGTTCTTAAACTGAGTTATTCCTACAAATTTTTGACAGCATACCAAACGCCGATTTTGCTTTGCGACGTCTTGTTCGGTTCCACCTTCAATAGAAACAATGCTTCCAAGGTATTGAAAGCTCTCCACTTTTTTCACCGCTTGCGAGCAAATATTTATTTGAGATGCTGGTCGGGTTCCGAGACTGATCATTTTTGTTTTGCTGGAATTGATTTTCAGCCACACAACTTCTGCTTCTCTCTCCACACTTGTTGTTATTTGATGGAGGTGCATGATCCTATGAGAGAGCAAGCAAACATCGTCCGAGTAATCCAAGTGCTTTAAATAGGATGTCAAAGTCTATTGGATCCCTCCGTTACCTGACAAAGGTGCGCGGTACATCGGTTATCACCAACAAAAACAATATTGGCGACATAATACAGCCCTGTCTGACTCCGCTTAGGGTTTCAAAATCATCTGACAACCTACCACCGTGCAGACTGTGACACTTGAATCCATTATATGCCGCTTTAATAATAGCTTTAACCAGATATACTCCCTGTTAACGCTATAAAAGGTCTTCTCTAAGTGTTAAGCGAACTTGGAACCACCTTGCATGGCAGTATTGTTTCTTGAATTCCAAGAAAAGGCGCAATATACTAAGTCAATATCTATCTCTTTCTTAAAGAATTAATTTTACTATTGAACACCGGAAATTTAGCTTTTTTGGCATTAAATCAACCATTTTGAGAAGAAACAGAGTGAAGTGCATAAGCTTGATAGTTAAAACAAAAAAATCAGAAAAAATAAGAAAATTGCTTAAGGCAATTACTAAAATATAAAATATATTAAGATATAAGCTGGAAACTAAAGTAAGGAAATATAATTGTATATGAATTATTGCTACTATGTAATTTACTTTTTTTTTAGCGAAATTAAAGTTGTTCTTCTTTCAAATTGGATTACTTTAATTTTGGAAAATTTTCCATAAAGTTGGCTGAACCAACAAAATTCTTTAATTTCGTTTAAAACAAACAACAACACCATCACGTGGTCATCATCAATTGACCTGGCCATAGTCAATTCAACATCATCACGTGGTCATCATCAATTGACCTGGTCACAGCTCAACGTACTCATCGTCTTCATCATCAGCTCAACGTACTCATCGTCTTCATCATCAGCTCATCGATCCATCATTAGAACAACGTCTTCATCATCGTCATCCTCAGCTTCAGATCCTCATCATCGTCGCCGTCATCGCAGTCGTCGCCGTCATCGCAGTCGTCGCCGTTGTGGTCGTGAACTCAACTCTATCTCCTTGCAATCAATTGGTACAAGGTAAGTCGTTATGCCTCAAAATTATGGTAATTATAGACGTAGGTCAAAGACTCACAATGCTCAGACATCTCCGGCATCAAATGCCCAAAATTGTAGGAAATGTACTGAGCCTGATAGTATGGCGCCAATGGTAGAATGTGGCACCTGTTTTAATTGGTTTCATTTCCCATGCGTGGGGGTTACAGAAGAGGTAGAAAGCATAGATTGGCACTGCGGCGAATGTGTTAGTAAGCTTCAAGCAATACAGGATTCAACCTCAAAGGAGAAATCCACAACTAATGCTGCCGCTTCAGGCGTCGAAGTTCAACCATCCTCGCAGGATGATTCCGTAGATGATCATACTCCAGTGAAGGGTCTATGTAAGCCGGTCGAAAAAGCTAAGCACAACAAAAAAGCAACAAGGAGCAATGGTTCAATTGCAACAAAAGCATCAAGTGCAAATAGAATCAAGTTACAACTTCAGAAACTGGAAGAAGAGCGAAAACTTCAAGCAAAGCGTGATAAGGAATACATTGACAAAAAATATGCAATTCTTGAACAATGTTCCATAGATGACGAAAAAGATTCAGTTGTGAGTGCACATTCCGTCAGTGATCGCGTTTATGAGTGGGTAATGAAATCGAATTTGCAGGAAGTGACAGGTGAAAATAAGAAAAATACGCAGAACAATTTCCATGATGGCAAGTTGGACAACGGGCGAGGTGAAAAGGAAAAATATACCGAGTTAGATGTGACAACTAGTCCAGCACCAGAATTAAACAAAGCTCAAATCGCAGCAAGACAGTTCATGTCAAAAGAACAAGTTCAGTTCTCTGGGCGACCTGAAGAGTGGCCTCTTTTCATTAGTTGGTGGAATAATTCATCAAAGGTGTGTGGATTCAGCAACAATGAGAATATGCTAAGGCTACAACGGTGTTTGAAAGGAAAGGCTCTTGAAGCAGTACAATTCAGACTTCTTCATCCAGATCAGGTCGAGGGGGTGATAAAAACATTGAAAATGCTATTTGGTAGGCCCGAGATAATTATTCAGTCGCTTTTGCAGAAGGTAAGAAATGAACCTGCACCTAAACATGACAAGTTAGAAACTATAATACACTTCTCACTCGAGGTAGATAATATGTGTCGCATGATGGAGGTTACAGGTCTTTCTGCTCATCTCAACAATCCTTGTTTACTTCAGGAACTGGTAGAGAAGCTGCCAGCACAAATAAAACTTAATTGGGGTATGTTTAAACAGACTATTTCTTGTGCCGATTTGTCGGTGTTCAACGATTGGATCGCGAAGTATGCAGCAGCTGCGTCAGAGGTTACGGTGACAGTTCCTTACTCATTCGAACAGAAAACAAATAAAAGGACAAAAGCTATTATCAACATTCATCAAGAAGAAAAGCCTCAAGATGATAATAAGTGTCCTGCATGCAAGGGTGATTGTAAATCGCTATCTTCATGCCAAAAATTTGTGCAGATGACTTTGCAAGATAAATGGAAGTTGATTAAAACTGGTTACATCTGTCGAATATGCTTACGCAAACATGGCAATCGTCGTTGCATGTCATCACAGCTTTGCGGTGTTAATGGATGCACCTATCGACATAATTCGCTTCTTCATAACAGCGAAGTTCAACTGAAAGTCAAAAACAACGGTGATGTGCGAACAAACCATCCAACCTCAAACAACAATGGCGTTCAGAACACCCACTACAGTGGTACAATCATTCGTCCAAGTGCTTCTCTTACTCTTTTCAAGATCGTTCCGGTGAAGTTACACTACAACAACAAATCTTTAGATACGTTCGCCTTCATAGATGATGGATCGTCAGTAACTCTCGTTGATGAAGAATTAGCATTCGCACTCGGTGCCAATGGTGAAACAGAACCTTTGTGCTTAAGGTGGACTGCAAACACCCATCGCCGGGAGGACTCATCCATGAAGATTACTTTTGAAATATCAGCCCAAGACAGCAATCATAAATACTTGCTCCCAAGTGCACATACAGTCAAATCATTAGATCTTCCAAGACAGACACTGGACATAAGCAGCCTGATGCAACAGTACGCACACCTGAAGGGATTACCAATAAAATCATATTGGAACGCGAAGCCTCAAATCCTGCTCGGTCTTCAACACTGGCGATTGGGAATGCCTCTGAAAAATAGGGAGGGTGATGAATCTCAGCCGGCAGCAATAAAAACAAGGTTAGGGTGGACTCTTTTTGGTGTTTCATCGGTTGGTACTGAACTAAATAAAGAAGTTGAAGCAAAAATTAACATTCATCTTTGTGAATGTCAAAATGAGATGGATTCACAGATGCATGAAACAGTAAAGCAATATTTCGCATTAGAGAGTATAGGCACTAGGCCTACTAAGCGAAGACTCTCGGACGAAGATTATAAAGCAATGCAACTACTGGAAGAAAAAACTATTTTCTTGGGTGATAGTTATGCCGTTCCGCTGTTGTGGAAATATGAGAACATCCAGTTGCCGGACTCGAAGCCCATGGCAGAAAAAAGATTACGCTGTCTCGAAAGACGTCTTCTTCACCAACCTCAACTCGTTGAACGGGTCAATAAGCAAATCGAAGAATATCTGAAGAAAGGATACGCAAGGAAGCTAAATGATTATGAGGTGAATAATTCAAAGACACGATCCTGGTATTTACCTATATTTCCGGTCCTGAATCCAAATAAGCCTGATAAGTTGAGGATTGTCTGGGATGCGGCGGCGAAAGTCGAAGGGGTATCTTTGAACTCGTGTTTAATAACAGGACCAGATGATGTACCATCGCTGCCATCCGTCTTATTTCGATTTCGTGAAAAGAAGATCGCTATAACAGGTGACATACGCGAGATGTTCCATCAAGTGAAGATTCTTGAGGATGATAAAAACGCTCAAAGGTTCTTGTGGCGTAATATTGAAGACGGAAATATTGAGGTGTATCAGATGCAGGTTATGACATTTGGGTCTACTTGTTCACCTTTTTGCGCCCAATACATAAAAAATAAAAACGCAAAAAAATTTGAGATGCAGTTTCCAAGGGCAACAAAGGCGATCATTGAAAACCACTATGTGGACGATTTGTTAGACAGCGTAGACACCGAAGAAGAGGCAATAGCCTTGGTAAAAGACGTGATACACATCCACAAGCATGCGGGGTTTGAAATCAGAAATTTCGTTTCCAACTCTTCAAACGTTTTAAACGCTCTACAGTCCAAAGCTTCAAATGCTAACAAATCCTTTACAAATTACGCTCAAAATGACTTTGAAAAGCTCCTAGGTATGTGGTGGTCTCCAAGCACAGATATGTTCGTTTACACATTCAAGTCAAGCAAAATGCAGAATGACGTTATGAACGGCACACAAATTCCAACGAAACGAGAGGTACTAAGAGCCCTCATGTGCGTCTTTGACCCTCTTGGTCTTATTGCAAACTTCACAATTCAGCTAAAAATCATCCTGCAAGAAATTTGGCGGTCAGGAATAGGGTGGGACGAGAAGATAAAAGATCGGCAGTTCCAAAAATGGAAAATATGGTTGAGCCTGATTCCTAAAATAAAAGACGTATCAATTAACAGAAGATATCTCACAAATGTACATTTTGGAACTGGAAGTCGTGTTGAGTTACATATATTCGTGGACGCGGGTGAAGAAGCTATTGCCGCGGTAGCCTATATCAGAGTTTCCACTCAAAGCGATGTTGAATGTTCACTTATCAGCGCCAAAACGAAGGTAGCTCCAATAAAGACACTCTCAATACCTCGGCTAGAGCTAGAAGCGGCCGTGTTAGGAGTACGACTCTCTAAAATTATCAAAAATGGTCACACAGTTCAATTTGAAAGTTTAACCTTTTGGACAGATTCCCAAGTCGTTCTCAGTTGGATAAAATCCAGCAAAAAATACAAAAGTTTCGTAGCCGTCCGTATCGGAGAGATACTCGAAAGTTCAGATGCAAGTGATTGGAATTGGGTTTCCAGCAAAGACAACGTCGCCGACGATGCCTCAAAATATAAAAGCAACTATGATTTCAGCTCTTCAGGCAGATGGTTTACGGCACCGGAGTTCCTGTACCAAAACCCATTTCCTCTATCAGAAAAATTCTCTGAAGACCTTACATCTGAAAAAGGCAATGAAGAGGTTAAGGAATGTTTTCTTCACTTCGAAAAGCCATCTGCATCAGTATTAGACTTCAACCGTTTTTCGAGATGGAAAAGCCTTCTAAAGACACAAATATTTATCTATCGATATGTCAAACTATTTGTCCTTAAATGGCGAAAACCTTGCAGACCATCAGTATTCCAACTAGACGAGAAGGAAGCAGCTAAGATTCTCCTCTACAAACAAGCTCAGAAAGACAGCTTTCCAATCGAGTATGAAGCCCTAGCTATCGCAACAAGTTCCGGGAATGAGGTCAACATTGGCAAAACCAGTCCGCTCTATACTCTCTCTCCATACTTAGACGAAAATGGACTTATTCGTATTGCGGGAAGAATCGATGCGATAAAAAATGTACCATCGGAAACTAAAAGACCGATCATTCTACCGAAGGATCATCAAGTCACCTACCTGATCGTAAACGAATTTCATATAAAATTTTGTCATCTTTTTAACGAAACCGTGGTGAACGAGCTTAGACAGTATTACTTCATTCCCAGCTTGAGACGTGTTCTAAAAAAAGTTCAAAGAGGTTGCCAGCACTGCAAAAACAACAGAGCCGCGCCGCAGCCCCCACGCATGGCAGAACTACCACCCGCTCGACTTCAACCATTCCAAAGACCATTCTCATACACAGGAGTGGATTACTTCGGGCCACTCTTTGTTAAAATCGGAAGGCGCCTAGACAAGAGATGGGGTATGTTACTTACTTGCCTAACTCTACGAGCAATCCACATCGAGATTGTCCACAGCCTTTCCAGTGATTCTTGCATATTGGCTTTTAAGCGGTTTATCTCAAGAAGAGGTATGCCAAAAGAAGTATACTCCGACAATGGAACAAATTTTCGAGGTGCCAGTAAAGAGTTGCAGCAGGCCATAAAAGACTTAAACAAACATGCAGTAGCCAAAGAATTTGAATTGGATCTGAAGTGGAACTTCATTCCGCCAGCAGCACCCCACATGGGTGGGTGTTGGGAACGCATGGTTAGATCTGTTAAACAAACCCTTACTGAAATATCGCCAACTCGCAATCCTTGCGACGAACTATTAGTGAGTATGATGGCGGAGGTAGAGAGCATTGTGAATTCGCGACCCCTTACCTATGTACCAATTGATTTTGAAAGTAGTGAAGCACTTACCCCCAATCATTTATTGATCGGTTGTTCTAATCAAGAACGACTCCACGCAGAGCCAATACGTGACGGAGCAGCTATCAGAAGAAATTGGATAGCCGCTGAAAAGTAC
Organism: Eupeodes corollae; assembly: GCF_945859685.1. Classification (NCBI taxonomy): domain Eukaryota; kingdom Metazoa; phylum Arthropoda; class Insecta; order Diptera; family Syrphidae; genus Eupeodes; species Eupeodes corollae. The sequence goes on from NC_079147.1 coordinate 22,835,889, forward strand.
GCACAATCATTTTGGCAAAGATGGCTTCGCGAATACTTACCCGATTTGACCCGACGGACAAAATGGTTTAAACCACAGAGGCAGTTGCAAGAAGGAGATATTGTAGTTATCGTAGACTACAACAGTCCAAGAAAAACCTGGCCAAAGGGTAAGATTCTTAAAGTGATACCTGGAAAAGATGATACTGTTCGGAGCGCAATTGTACAAACCCAAACAGGGATTTATACTCGCCCAGCTGTTAAGCTTGCAGTCCTTGAGGTTCACCAGTTCGATGGAAGTGGTAAGCTGGATCCTAACCCAGTTACCGGGGGGAAGTGTTAAGCGAACTTGGAACCACCTTGCATGGCAGTATTGTTTCTTGAATTCCAAGAAAAGGCGCAATATACTAAGTCAATATCTATCTCTTTCTTAAAGAATTAATTTTACTATTGAACACCGGAAATTTAGCTTTTTTGGCATTAAATCAACCATTTTGAGAAGAAACAGAGTGAAGTGCATAAGCTTGATAGTTAAAACAAAAAAATCAGAAAAAATAAGAAAATTGCTTAAGGCAATTACTAAAATATAAAATATATTAAGATATAAGCTGGAAACTAAAGTAAGGAAATATAATTGTATATGAATTATTGCTACTATGTAATTTACTTTTTTTTTAGCGAAATTAAAGTTGTTCTTCTTTCAAATTGGATTACTTTAATTTTGGAAAATTTTCCATAAAGTTGGCTGAACCAACACTAAGTCCATGAACAGCAGGTGTAGTGGTGATCGATATTCAATGCACTGTTCAATAATGATCCGCAGGTTGTTGATATTATTAATACAGGAGGATCCAGCGTGGAATCTTGCTTGTTCGGCATCGGATGTGGCCTCAAGGTGTTCTCTGATGCGTTCCCGTATGACTTTTGCTACTATTTTGGCAACGGCAGGTAGAACGCAAATTCCTCGCCAGTTTATGCGCTTTGTAAGATCTCCTTTTATCGGGGGCTTGACAATAATTCCCTTCTTCTACTCATGGGGGAAGTTTTCGGTAGCCCAAGCTTCTTTAGTGAGCGGATGAAGTAGCTCGCTGCTTGTAAAAGCTTTACGGGAATTCCATCAAGTCCTATCGCTTTGTTGTTCTTAAGTGCTTTAATTGCGGCAACGATCTCATCTTTACTGGGAGGTGCGGTGCGGATTCGAGGGTTAGTTTCTTCAAGCGCTTCAGAAAGTATCGGCTGCACGTTGTTTGCAAACACTGACTTGCTCATTCACCGAGCTTTTCACAGTACCGTCTACTTGTTTTACCAGGTGTTGCTTTGGGCTGTGTTCACCGGTAAACTCTTTTGTTATTATGTAAGCGGTCCTGCTGTCGCACCTGTTCATGTGGTTACGCTTGTCAGGGCGCACACTGTGACGAACCTTTCTCTTTTTCATACGACCTATGACTTCCTTATCAGTCCTTTCTCTCTTAGAAACAGGCTCCACAACTCTTTAAATTTTTAAGTTTTTTGTTCATTAAGAAGTAATGTGTGAGCCTTCGGGTCCAGTCCTAAAAATAAAATAAAACACCATCGTCTGCGGCTGCCAGCGATGTATTCGAGTTCCCTGCAGCTCTTTTCGACGATTCCTCCTCGACTTTTCTTCTCCACGTGATTCTCAATTTCAAAACTCTTCCGCGTACAATATAGTCATCAGTTTTCGAAGCGGTTATCCAATTTATTGCCTATTGTGCCTTCGTTCAATAATGTCAATGAGTTCCTGATCCGTTCTCCTATATATAGTTTTAAGTTGGAGATGCGATAAGTCCACAAAAACTTGTTAAAAGTTTCGAATAGTGAAGATTTGCAACTTTCTAGTAATCGTTGCATTTATTTTAAAAGTGATGCAAACGTAAACAATACTGATTCGACCTTTAATTTGATAGGAACGGTCGTAGCTATGGGTTCAAGCTCAGAGAATTGTTAATCTAAACATTGGATATCATACCAAATGTAGCCTTTGATTTCCGGGTTCCGCCTTCAGTAGTAACTATTGTCTCTAAATACTGGAAGTTCTCTTCTTTTTGTACTAGTTAATCAAAGGTGATAACTGAGAAATTCCGAAACTAGCTGAACATCTTAGTATTTCAAGTAATGAGTTTTAGCCAAACGATTTCTGCTGCTATCTTTACCCTTGTTGTGAATTGAGAGCAAGCATGCATTGTCTGCATTGTCTAGAAGTTTGAGATATGTTGTGAGATTCCATCTTTTTGCTCCGTTTCAGTCATGGCTGCTCTAAGCACATAAATTTACACCAATAAAAACAGAAGAGGTGACGCAATGCAGTCCTGTCTGATCATACTTTAAACTTCAAATTCTTTTGATAACTTAATTCCGTATAAGATGTTTACTGATAAATTCGCTGTTCATGCAACCAAATGCATTTCTTGAAATTGTATCGGAAAATTATCGGTTATGAAAAGTTCTCTGAAAAAAATTTCCTTTGAAACAATAACTTATTGTTGCAAGTATTTTTAGCTGAGTTAATTAAATACTTAACTTCGTAAATGTATCAATTTAAGGTTTGACTTATGAAGAATTGACTTTCAAAAATTAAACAGTATTGAAAAAAAAAACAAACAATTTTCGAAAACCAATTTTAATTAGTACAAAATTTTTGAATATAAACTTAAATCTTAAAAACATAGTTTCTGGATACAGAAGCAAGATCGTTTAGTTATTTTTATTTTTCAAGCCCTTATTAAATAAGCTTACTCATTTAAATCAGTGAACTTAAAACTCAGAGGAATAGCTGGAACATTTACAAAATATTGCTTAAAAGCTTTTTCCACCGGATAATTATATTCAATTTTAAAATTCCGAATAAGCTTCGTAAGACAAACTTCGAGTTCAATTTCAACTATTCGTTTACCAACACAAATTCTGGGTCCAAATCCAAAAGGAAGAAATCTAAACGGGTGACTTTTTTCCTTACTAAAGCCATTTCCGTGTAAACCATTATTTGTACGAAGCCATCTTTCTGGTAGAAATTCATCCGGTGGGACGTAATATTTTTCATCCAAAAACATCAAAAAATTATTTAATATGGCGTTTGTTCCCTTGGGAACTTGATAGCCTCCTAAGACGATATCACAACCAGCACTTCGAAAACTTCCCGAACCAACCGGATAGAAACGCATCGATTCTTTGATGCACGCTCGTAGATATGGCATGTCCATCATTGATTCCACAGTTAGTGGAGATTTTTTATTTGGCATGATTTTCAAGACTTCTTTTCGAAGAATTTCTTGTTTTGCTGGATTTTTAGCAATGGCTAGAAGCATTCCAGCCAAAACTGAGCTTGTCTAAAAAGAAAGAAACAATGTTCAATTTTGTTTCATTTGTAAACGGAAGACTTATACCGTGTGAATTCCTGCAAGCAGCATATCCATAGTCATAGCAATAGCAAGCTTCTTGTCAATCTTCAATAACTTCTCAAGAACACTTGGTTCTTGATATTTCTCGTTTGTATTGGCAGCCTCTTTATTCTCCAAACCAATTATGGCATCCAATACAAATTTACTTGTGGACTCGAAAATCTCTTCTTGACATCTCATCATTTTGTTAAACATCGGAGTTCGAATAGTTTTCCACATTGATGGTTTCATTTCAAGTTCGAAAATATAGATGAAAAAATCCCGAAGATTTTTAAATAATCGGAGTGCCTCAGGGTTTTCTTTATGACGTCGAATAAGACCGAAATTTCGATCTAGGGCAATCGATGTTATAGACTCAAAAGTCAGTCGATTGAGGTCTTCTTCGAAATTAGATGGAACTTCGTTTGTACTGGGATCTCTTACGTCACGGATTCTATTTGAAGAAATTGCAATATTATGATGCGAAATTTTGAATTATCGTTTAATACCTTACAACAAGTTCATCATTTAAATCGATCAAAGAATTAATGTAGAGTTTAACATTTTTTGAGTTCATAATAATGGGATTTACAGCACTTCTCTGTCTTGCCCAAATCTCTCCTTGTCTTAGAACAAAATCAGGTCAAAAAATTAAATGTTTTTAAAATTACGGACAAATATTTTAACTTACGTTGCTATAAGACCAGAAGTTTCTCCAAAAAAGTCTTTTTTAATGACATTTCGAAAATAACCAACTGTTTCGAAACCATCTCGAATAGGCCATATTCCCTCGAACCGATACATTTTTTCAATGTGCTCAGGATTGAGAACCATTAAAATATCAGATCTTCCAAAAATCCCAGGCATCACAAAAAGATCACCGAGTTCTTTTTGAAGAATCAATGCAGTCTCTGTGCTTGATGTATTTTCAAATCTTCCTATAAAAATGTAAAGCATTTTAGTATTTAGAGTATTTTAAGTTTTTCGATTTATTGTACCTCCAGGTAAATACGAACGAATGAAATCAAATTTCGATTGTCTGGGAATGTCTTTGTACGGTCGTGCATCAAACCATTCTGATTTCTGTGCAGAATTTGAAGCTTTTTTACTTGTGGTCTGTAAAAAATGAATAATTTATTTGGAATTCTGCTTATTAACGAACGCAGACTCCATGTAAAAATGGGCTATCAGATATACGATACGATAGGACAATGTTGATAAGCTTGAGTTCTAATGTTTACTGAACTTTGAAAGCCTTTAGACCTGAGTCTTTATGCAAAATACGGTGTAATTTCGTTTGTGGCATACGTCATTCCATAAATTGGCAAGAAATTGACAGGCTTAGGGTTTTGACAATACTACAGGGTACAAATTCAATACTCTCACTTGTTCTTGAGTCACGCTTATGGTTTCGACTTGTTACATCAACAAATTATCCCAGCTTAAATTTTTTACGAGGTATGCTATTACTGACCAAGAGGGAGCTTGACTAATTTATATATTTATAATGTTCACTAAAATGTATAAACAGCGCCGTGTTTACTTTTCAAATGTCAAACGATGACAGATTAAAATACGGCAGCTGTCAAAATAGTGGACTATTTGACATTAAGCTCCTCATTAGAAAACCATTTTTATAAGTTTACCGACATGTCATCTGGATTTGATGTCAAAAGCATTGAACTTTATACCAAAACCTTCATAGTTTTATTGAGGTGTTAACCAAGAGATTCACATAAGAGGGCTGATATTTCTGTTCGACACATATTTAATGATAATAAAAAGCATTATAAGTTTGCACTTCTCTGACCTTAAGATCTTGCTGCATTGCAAGTGATCTTGAAACACAAAATATCCGATCTGGAATTCGAACAAGTATTTTAGGTTTTCTTAAACAAAACATTTTAGATTTTCACGATCGATTTTGGAGTAAATCAACTAAGTTCTAAATTTAAGAAACAACTGAACAATTTATTGTTATGAATTTGATTTCATTGTTTTTATTTTTTTTGTGTATTTTTGTTTTATTTAAATTAATAAGATAAGCTATTTCATTCATCAAGACCTTTGATGAACCCCAAAAAATCTATTTAGGGGAAGTGTGGGCATTCTTAGAACACAAACTCCACAGAAAAAAATGTATTTCTACTTTCAAATAAAATATGTCAAGACGTTTTTTTAAAAAACGCCTTATTACGGTTATTTTGTTCACTTTTCCTGATTTCATTTTAATTGTTTTCTAATGTGTGTTATGCTTAAAAGATGAAAGATATTCAACCTATTTACATTTGCAAACAATCATCTCTTTTATTCAAGACGGAAGTTGATTTTTGACGTAATAATTTCTTGCTATTATTGGTTTAAAAAAAATAAAAAACGCCTTAAGCTTATCTAATGAAAACCTTTAGTTCCAAGTTAAAACTCAATAGACTAAATGATTAAGGCTGTTGTTCTGAGAACAGACCGAACGACGACGGGCAGAAGTGTCGGAGACAATTTTACTGTTAAGCACTGCTAAGCTAACACTGATCAGATTACTTCCTAGAATTGTTTAGTCTTTTTCTTCAACTTACTACAGTCTGGGACGAGTACCTGTGTCTCAACTAACATGCGTCTACAGGTCACTCGGCCTTTAATAGCTGTCTTCAGTTTCGCATTCCAAGTTGGATTATGTCCTCTCCTAAGTAGGAGTTTCCTCTACTGCGTCGTCCCCGAGATTGGATTTGAAGACCTTTCGTGTGCTAGAGCGTTGGTAGATATCATCTTTGAACCAGCCTCTAAGTCGTTGGACATTTTCTTTTCACCAGATCAGTGTCGCTGTACGAGTTCTTCATTGTATCTTCATTTCCATTCTCCATCTATGTAGATGAAACCAAAAATTACCAGAAGAATTTTTTTTTTGGAGGATCCTAAAACGTTATCATCATTTGTTTTGGAACGTGAGAGAGGAGGAACATTCGACGCTGAACAAGCAGGATTCATCGTCATCGAACAGTGCATCGAATATCGATCACCTCTAAACTTAGTGTTCATCGACTTTGAGAAGGCTTTTAACAGCGTCAATAGGAAGTTTATCTTGCTTGCTTTGTTGAGGAGGGCCACCCCAGATAAGCTCATCTGTATTCTGTATTATAGGGGTGACATATAATTAATGTCCTAATGTCACTTCTTACAAGGACGAATGTAGTTTTTCGGAGGATTTTGAAGTCGAAAGTGGAGTCAAGCAGGGTTGCATACTGTCACCAATTATTTTCTAATTGGTGACTAGTAATCTGCTGAGGGGGATATTGACAAGAAACGAATTAGCACACCTACAACATCTTGTATATGCAAACTGGATAGAGAAGCAGAAATCGTAGGGCTGAAAATAAATACGGAAAACTAAGATGCTCAGCTTTCGAACAGAAAATCTAAGGCTGCGAACGGAATGGTGTCCAATGTTGGAGGAACAACGCTCTCAGCTTGAAGACAAAGCTATGATTGTTCACCTCAAACGTCAAATCAGTACTAATAAACGGTTGCAGCACCTGGAAAATAACAGAAACGATTGCCTGGAAACTACAAACCTTCAATATTGGGAGTCATCTTTCGAATTTTCTGACCCGATGGTATATCCAATGCAGATATACGACAACGGGCCGGGAACCCATTGACACTATTAGACGAAGTCGCAAATGGCAGTGCATTGAACACACGATTCGAAAATGTAATGACTACATTGCAGGAGAGGAAATGCAGTGGAATCTTCTCACTCAAGAAGGCAGAAGAGTAGTAAGCCGAGAAAAGAACAGTCGAGGAGGAACCGTCGAGATTGGGGAAAAGCTGTGCCAATAGGGAACACCCACGGATTTTATAGGCCTGAGGACCTAAATAATTGAATTTAAGCCTTCTTAAAACTTACTAAAGAGTCGAATAATGAGAAATAAGTACGATCTTAAATGATTAAAAATATACCTAAAGGGTTTTCCATCAAAGCTGTTCGATTTTAAAATAGTATAAAACAAGTTGTATGATATCAAAAAGGTTTCATCTTTAATTGCCACCGCGACTTTGCATTGGGTCCAGTTTCCGATGACTTTGGCTTATTCGCAAAGACGACTGCTAAAGATTAAAAAAAGTGTAAAGGGGTCAAATCAGTTGCTAAATCACGACGACGGACGCCTTGGTGCAAGTGCCATGAAACCGCTCGCGCAGCTTATCAATTATGACTTGAGGTGTTTGGCACGTAGCGCCATTCTGACGAAGCCACATATCTTCGGTGAATGTCTGGCCAGCATCAATTTCAAGGAAGTACGGACCAATGACGCCTCCAGCCCGAAATCCACACCAAATAGTAAGTTTAATTCGATGCATTGTCTCGTGTAGGTTGGTGTCCAAAATTCGGCAATTTTGCTGATTCACGTACTCATTAAAATTGAACCTCAATTTTAAAGATGATTTTTCGACCAAAGTTTGTATCATTGGTATTTGTATGGGTTCAGTCCCAAACCACTCTGCAAAATTCGACATGTTGTAGTCTGCGACAGGCCAAGTTCCGATTTCGTTGTATACTTTCACGAACAGCATGCGCGTTGTTTCCGTACGGGTTTAGTGAACCAGTGAATATATTTGATTTGATGATATTTTCACAGAAAAAAAATAGCTGATATGAGCTGTCAAAAACATCCAGTCCCTATTGAAAAAACCTTTTAGAAGACCAAGCTTTGTTTTTTATCTTGATAGATAGATCTAGATAGAAAAATAGTATGAGGTGAGATTCGAATAACAGGACAACTTAATCCATTCAAAAAGCAAAAAGTATTGTTTTTTTAATTTTACCGAGAAATAAAACTTTATTTTGTCGACCGGGTTTCTTTGATACTGCATTTAAGTTTGAAATGCAAGCTTTAAAAGAAAAAGGAATTAAATAGATTATTTTTAAGGGAAAACACTTCATTTTTCCATTCAAAATAGGATTCATCCTTAACGATTTTATAAAAAATTGGCTTTAAAGAACGATTAGCATTTTCAGATAGTGCTTGTTAGATACAATATCCAGCTTTAGTTAATTTAACTAATCGACTTTCCATTTTTGAGCGGTATGTTTCGAACTGAAGCTTTATAATTAAAGTTCCTTTTCCAAATCCGTTGAAACAAAAATAAGAATAATTGTAGTTCTATCGTAGAGGTTGACTTTATTTGCTCAAGAGAGGACCTTACTACTTAATTGTCTTCTAAGTCCAAAGAAGCAGCGATTTTGTAGAATTATTCTCCGTTTGATTTCGACGTTGGTGACGTTATCTGAACTTATACGGGTGCCTAGGTAGGCAAAGTCTTTAGATAACTCAAAGCCATAGATGTAAATGATGCCGTTTTTTCCAGGACGTCGTAGTTCAATGTTCTTCCTGGATGGTAGAAGATATCTTGCCCTCGTTAACCATCTTAACCCATCTTCTCTTCTTCCGTAGCAATGCTCAAAAATGAGCCACAGAAATCAGTCTTTCATCTTAAATATAATGATTCCATTAATTGAATTCTCCTTATGATTTGGACTTAAAATTTTGTAATCTCCAATTGCTTGGCTGTAGTAAAATTTCTCTTAAAAATTCAAAGACTTCAAGTGAATGCATGAAGCAAGTCTCAAATGATTTCAATAATCAATCATCAATTACTTATTAACTTAGGTCCTCAGACCTGTTAAGTCAGTTGGGAACCCCTTAAGGGGCATAGGGCCTCTACTGCGCCTACCCGCCATCGGGTCCGGTTTCCGAAGTTGTGTTTCAGCTCCCTCCATATCTTGAATAGTGACGTTGATTCCGCCTTTACTGCCCTGCGCCATGTGCTTCACGGTAGTCAAGCTCTTCTTCCTTCTTGTGTGAGCTGGGCCTACAATGCAGTGGTCGAAGCGTATGTCCAATCCATTGCCTCTTATGCCTTCGTATAATAGAGTCTATAGATTCCTGCCTTGTCCTTCTATGAAGGACCTCATTTGATATACGGTTTGGCCGGAAAATCTTTAGGCTCTCATGACGCAAGGGTCTGTCCAGGCAATGAGTGGCGAGCGACTGAGCGCCCGAGCGAGAAATCGTATGGGGGTGGCCAGATAAGCCGTGAGTGAAAGAGCGATTTTTTAAGCGAAAAAGCGACGTCGCTCTGCAATAAAATTTGTTTTAATTTTTCAGATCGTTGAGCCACGTAGAAAAAAAAAGTGTACAAAAAAACTGAAAGTTTAATTTCAGCTGTCCAAAGGCGCCCAGTGCTATAGCAGGACACCAACAAAGATGAGAAAAATTAAAATGTCACCGATAAAGAGTGGGAAAAAGTTGGACAAATTTGTAATTTTTCTGACAAGATTTAATTATTTCATCTTTAATTACAAAGAGTGTTTTTATCCAATGCCCGAATTACCAAAAGTATTGCACAAGTTCATTTCTTATATTCAACGCATTGCTTGAGCTTCTAAAAAACCGTAAAAACCGCCATTTCTTGCTTAATAAGCCAAATGTACAATCAATGCATTTTCTTGCGATTGAAAGTTTTGAAGTTTTAAGTTTCTCCTTGGATTAGTAAATAATTTTTCAGGGTTTAAGCCTCATTTCCGATTAATACATTTGAAAGATCAATGTTTGATTCTGGTAATGCTTGTGCAGATGGAACGTTAAATTTATCCGTTTCAAGTAATTTGAACAAAGTAGATCAGTAGATCCCACCCACCTCTATTGTTAGAAATTTTTTGTCAGCATCAGCTTGCAGTACAATAGAAAAATAATGCAGGTAGTTAAAACAATGAAACCTAGAATTTTATGGACACTGAATTTGGCAATGTCTATCATCAATACTGCCAAAACCGTTAGGAAATTTCAGGCGCCGGTAGTAATCGTTAATAACATTTCGAAGGTGGTCAGTTGTTGGTATAGGCATTTATTCTTCTACAAATTGTTCCCATATGATAACGCTAGTTTCCAAGACAATGTTAATTACTGTGCTTTCTGCCCATTCGAAAAGAAAAAGCTAAATCTCGAAACGAATGACCTGTTGCGAGAAATCTGAAAACATTGAGGATACAAAAATTGTAAATAGTATACGAAGCTGCACCAACAAAACCGAGATGGCCATTTTATGAAATGATGACCTTTATGAGGCAGACAAGTGATCCAGATCCAACTGAGGGAAATTCAATGTCTCAAATTTTTTTTTTCTTTCAAACAATATCAAAATTACTGGAAGAAGAAGATGTAATCCTTTCAAGAGTCAATACGCTTACAAAAAGTACTCCTTCCACGAGCACCAGCTGCCCCAAAAATGTGCGAAAAAATACAAATTTGAGAGCGTAAACACAATTTGGACTCAGAATTTCTCGAGTTAAAAGAAGAAAGACTCCAAATTTTATAGTAAAAAAGAACAGGATAGTGATGACCTTCCTGTGGCCATTTATGGCACAATTTAACAATTTCGAAAAACTTGAGATAAGAACTGACATTCAAAATATTATATTTGAAAAACTTAAGAATACAAATAAATATTGAAATATAAAAAAAACTAACCTTGAACACAAAACCAGCAGTTGTTCTGGAATTAGTCTTTCTTTTGTCTTGTTAATTTTGGTCGAACTTTTTTCAACAGCAAATCAAACGATGGTACTGACATACAACAATATTGCCAAAATCGATCTGCAAATCTGCGAAGATTTAGATTTATGAGGTTTAAAATAAATCTACGGATTCTCGATCTTATTACAGATCTATAAATATAAACGCTACTTTTAACTATAGTAAGCTATGACGAACCGCATTTAATTATGGCAATTTCCAACGAATCGCTCAATAAAGTGTCGTTTAGTTAATAGCCGCCCATCGCTCAGAATGGTCGCTCAGCAAATCGTCACTCGGTCGCTCAGTCGCTCGTCGCGCAATGCGTGTCCAAATCTTTAGGATGTTACGAAGACATCTATTCACGAAAGTTTGCAGCTTTCTTGTAATGGCTGAAGTAACCTTCCAAGTGCTGCAACCAAAAAGAAGCACAGATTCGACAATTGAGCGAAACAGTCGTAGCTTTGTTCTTAAGCTGATAGAGTTATTCCTCCAAATTTGCGACAGCATACCAAACTCCGCTTTTGCTTTGCCGATGCGGCAAATGACGACTTGTTCGGTTCCGCCTTTGATGGAGATGATACTTCCAAGGTATTAAAAGCTCTCCACTTTTTCCATCGGTTGCGAAGAAATATTTATCTGATAAATTTTGTTTCTTCTGCTTCTCTCTCCACACTTTCTGTCATTTGATGGAGATCCATGGTCCTATGAGAGAGTAAGCAAACATTGTCCGCGTAATTCAAGTGCTTTAAATAGTATGTCAAAGTCCATTGGATCCCTCCGTTACTTGACAAAAGCTGAGCGCAGTTGTGGGAAACGATTTTATATTTATTTACAAACAACAGAACAGCAACGGTCACAGTTTTAGGAACTCTTTCTATCAATTGGCATACGAACAAACTGGAATCAAACAATGTTCATTTGATAAAAGAATTGTGGAATACCGTGGGTGATTTTGATGGTGGAAGAGAAATTGGTGTGGTAGATCGTGGATACATGATGCACAGAGATTAATTTCTAACATAAATTAATACTCCCAATTCCCAAATTGCTATTCACTTGCTGGACCCGAAAGAGAAATTTAAGAGAAAATGTAAAAGAAGAAACCAGTAAACATATATGGCTCGTTTTTTTTCATGTCACAAATACAATCAAAAATGTTAATGATGGCCGCCTTTCAGGGAATGTTTTCTGGCTGGTTTTTGACTACGGAAGTATTTTTTGGTCACACCTATTTTTCAAAAATTCTAAAATGAATTTAGAGATCAAAATCGTAGTTCTGTGGTTAAAAACTCGGTCAGAAGCAACATCTCCGGAAATGCTCACGTGCCATATTCGGAATTTTTAACTTCGAAAATGATTGGTGAGCGGGTGTGATGTTCGATGGGCTATAAAAGGGAAATTCTGTCAGTTTGAGGCTCTCTTTATGTGTTGAAAATTTTCGACTGGTGCGTTCGGGGCGAAAGGTCTGATTTAACTTCGGGCTAAGACTTTTTCAAACACTTACTTGAATCATCTTAAATCCGATAAAATAAAAAGTTAAATTTAAAAATCGTGGTTTAAAAGTATTTATTTCGATCAGCTTTAAATGAAAATTAAGTACTTCGGTTATCGGAAAAAAAGGTATAAACGTGCCTAAATTAGATATCGTCGGATTCATCATAAGATATCTCCTTTTATGACCTAAATCGTAATCTCAAAAGTGGTAACAAGGGTGCTGATTTTACTCCCAGAAAAAGTAAAAATCCCGATACAAAATAGCCAAAAAAAAAACCTGATAAAAAAAAGTAACTCTAAGTCCGATTTAAAACGTTCAGAAAAACTCTACATAAAAAAGGAGAAAAACACCTAAGACGCGCCGTAAAAAGAAAAAAAAACAGACACCCACATGCACAAACCATAAAGCTAAAATTAAATTAATCACAAAAAAAAACCCTTAAACATAACTACCCAGTGTATCCCCCTCGCACTGAATTTTCCAATTGGTACAAAAACAAAAACATCTCGCAAATTGTGGGTCGGTAATATAGTGTTTAAAGTATCATTCAACTATTTTCCCTTAAAAAAAAAATCTAGATTTGCAATATCCTCTTGAGCGGTGCACCACCACAAGGAATTTTGATGGTCTAATAATTGATTGAAAATAAATTTTGCATGAAAAAAACATTTGAATTGAAATTGTATCACTGAGTATAATGAATGCATAACAACAGATCGGTATATCTTAAATTTATTATTATATATTACTTATGAGGTGTATTGGTGATAAAAGAAATTATGTGAATTATAACTAATGCAATTGCAATAGAAAATTAGTATTTGGGAAAAATAAGAGATGAAAGTTACACTGAGAAAAATTTAGAACTACACATATTATTACACAATATTATTGTATCACATTTCGTAGGTATTTTAAGGTCTAGGTTTATTTTTTTTTTTTTCTTGAATAAATTTAAATTTTGTGAATTTGCAAATGGAATATTTGGGTGTTATTTTGTTTTTTTTTTTCTCTAATTCGTCTTCTACCCGTCGAATTCTTTTGGGAAGATTGGTGATGGATATTTATCAATTAAGGATTGAGATGCGACGACAAAACATGATTAAGGACTAGGCAAAATTCTAATTGGTGGATGTGGCAATCATGAAGAAAGATGACGACCGAAAGGATGATTATAAGTTAGTAAGTATGTCAATCCTTTTTTTGAAATCTGAGTATAGGATAAAATTTATTCTGTTCCGGGTTAAGACAAAGTTTTTTTTTGCAAATGCCTTGTGATGACATGAGTATTTTGTTTTGACCGTTTAGTATAGAATTTAGATCGAAGACGATGAACCTTTAAATTTGGAGAAATACTAGCTAGGGGCTATTATAAGCAGTTGAGTGAAATAATAGCAAGGCCGTGTCATCTACGACTCTCCTCACGGGGGAAATTGGGAAATTATCAATCAAAGGCGAATTCGGGCTTCATATTTTATGAACCCTATAATTTTTGTATCTAACTATGGCATGAAAATCGTAACAATCGTTCAGAGCTACAACAGCAAGAACCCCCCCATCCGACGAGCTAGGTTGTGCATTATGCAAGCATGCCAGCTGTTGTACCTGAACAACCTTTTCTTCCTCTGCCAGGGTCAACCAACGATAGCTGTAAATAGTGGGATGTAATGGCGGTTAATGGAAGGAAAGGTTAAAGGACTTCTCGATCAGACTTGTTGACAAAGTGCTGTCGTGGTTTTGATTAAGAGTTTTAGCACCTCTGCTGTTGAAGAGAATTACAACCAGTTGTAGAGAGTTCTTGCCGAGAAGCGGTTCCGTTACACAGTACATCGCTTATCACCAACAAAAACAATATTAGCGACAGAATACAGCCTCGTCTAACTCCGCTACGGCTTTCCAAATCATCTGAAAACCTACTGTTGTGCAGAACGTGACTTTTGGATCCATCAAATGTTGCTTTAGTTGCTTTCAATTAGTTTTTTTTTTCAATTTCAGTCAATTGATTGCAATCTAATGATTATGGATTCCAGTCTTTTTAAGGTCAAATGATTAGTGATTTCAAAATTTGAAGTCCAAATATTTAGTTGAATTTAAAGAATGCAATCGTTTATGTTGAATCCAATAAATGATTTATAATGATTGCATTCGCATAAGATTGCATTCTTTTACGAAGCCTGGCTACAATATTGAAATTTGGGAAATTTTCAATCAGTTGAGGGTGCACCTTGGTATGTACATTATTATTAACTCCATCGTTAGTTGTTTTATGGAGATTAGATTTCTTCAAATTGACGAATTAAAACGCTGTAAAGCTTGCAAATAATTTGCAGAGCAAATTCTTTAACTAGTAACGGAAGACATAACTTGTGTCCAAGAGACAAGGCTAAAAAATAACTGCGATTTGAATGTTTGGAGGACTAAAAGCTACATGACTTAATGGATAGGATTGTAGGGTTCCCAGAATGATGTAAGAAAGCAGTCTTGTTGAAATTAAAATTGTTTTTCTAATTCAAAGATTGTTAGGGAAAACGGTTGCTGTTATCCTTTCTGTCTTCATCTTAAAATCGGAGAGGCGCCCTTAAGAGAAATTAGATGTAATTGAGAAAGTTTAAGGACACACGAATAATGAATTGCAATTAACAAGACCTCAAACATATTTTCTCCGGGTCGTTAATTTATAAGAAAATGCGGAACCAACCCTTCCCCATGTCTGCATCTAACCCAAACCTATATGCAACTAGAATTATAAACAGGGACAATTTAATAACCATTCCATGCACTAGTCTCTCTATATCAAGTCATAATCCTGACAAAATCAGCCCTGTCAATAACGCAAATACCACTGATTAATCGATTACAAACTTCGTCGCGTTCCAAATATGTGTTCGTTCCTAAATAGGTATCGGTTCTGAACATCATCATCACATCACTTTACCCCTGTCAGTTCTTATTTAAACGTAGTTATAGAAAGGTATAGGTACAAATACCTACATAAGCTCTTAGAAATATAAAACTCAGTAATTTGACCTTGTCCCGTCACTGACACTTTCCATTCATTGTCTGATGCTTGACATTTTGTCATAAAAAAAAATAACATAATTTTTCTTCCCTTCACAAAGCCCAAAAGTTGCTTTGTCATGACGTCATTTAACGATCAGCCAAAGAATAACTGACCTACAATACTATAACGCTCAGGCTGAATGGCTGATGGCTGGATGGCTATAATACCCGACAAGGGCAACCCCAATGAGGAAGCAAAAACCGACAGCAGTATAAAAAGCATAAACTTTTACGACTTTTCATGCAGGAATCTCTGCTTCGTCATCGTCATCGCCATCGTCATCAGACAACCTCAGAGTCAGAGCCGAGCCCCGGACAAATTGTTTCAAACATTTCACCTATATCCTGGGCGAGCATAATAAATGTCTGAATGTCAGGGTGACAGGCACACACAGCGGCACTCACCCCCGCCGCCCTAAAAGCATACATAATATGTACAACCCTCCTTTCGCCCACGAGCTTCGCGACCTACGACCCACGACCCACATAGACATGTAGAAGTAAGACTGACAAGCGAACGAGTGGAGTGTGTATCCGAATGACGGAGCGTATGGCGGTGACATAAATTTTATTTTTATTAACAAACTGTCGCTAATAACAATAAAAATGTCCGCCGGTTGTAACGGAGCGTATGAAAATTTTCAAGGACATCGATTTTTTTCCAAAGTAGCTCAAGTTTTGTTTGTTGCTCCCAGATTTTGTGATCCTTTGTTGTTGTTTTTTTTTTTATTTTAAGGACGAACAAGGATGATTGTGCGAGATGCGGAGAAAGAGTTCTGTTTTTACTTTTTCTGCAAATCTGATGCCATAAATCCACCCCTGCAGAGGATGCCATAAAATGAACGCTGAGCCACATAAAAAGGGGATTCCTTTGAGTGGGAAGTCTGTAGTACCTATGGTTATGGAATAGAGGTACATTTCGAACAATGGAGACCTGATATGGCATTAGATAGCTCTGAATAAGGTGAAAAGTCCAATCATCGTGGTCCTTTCAAATGAAGATGGAGAGGCTGAGCTTACAAGTAGTAGTAGTAGATAGCGATGGTGCCTTTTTGCCTTGGTTTTTGTGAAGGTTTAGGAGTAGAGAATTGAGCGCATTCAATAAGGAGGAAGGATGAATGGCCTGCGTGTGACGTCAAATCATTTTAGCATTTTTTGTTTTTGATTTCCTTTTTATTTCAACCCTCTTGGATAAAGATGCAGAGAGAGGTAAATGGTGGAGTTTTCATCAATAAGAAGAAGAAAAGAGATGCAAACAAAATATGTTGTTGTCGATTTGAGTGACATTTGAGCGATTGTTGGTTGGTTGCTGGTTTGAAGCTTCTAGCCGGAAGACAGTAATGATGATTATGCGCGTTTACTATTAATAAAATATTTCAGAGCAGAGCAAAATGTAGGAAAATAAGGATAGACAGGTTTCTACTACTTACATCTATAAAGAGATGCAAAATTTAAGACTTAGAAAATGGTTACTTTGTTCTCCTTTCTTTCTCTTGTTTTACTCAAGCTGATAGCAGTTTAACTTCTGAGATGAAAAAGGGTTAGAAATTGTCAATCTTTGGTTTTCGCCATTGATTATGAATGCCTTGCCAATGCACGTGAAGTGTTCGTTTTTTTAACTTCAAATAGGAAGTTATAATAATGGGTCCGATTTGTCAAATTGAAAATTTTGACATTTCTTGACGTTTCAAGGTCCATAGAGTTGAAATAAAAGATTTTTAGAAAGATGCCTGTGCGTGCGTATGTACGTTCGCGACGTTTTTTTTTGTCTTCCATAGCTCGAAAACCAGAAGAGATATCGATTTTAAATAAATTTTGTTATACAGATAATAATGCAGAAAGATGCAAAAAGGGCTCTCAAGAAAATTGTGTGGGTGGTTTTCTTACCATAGCAGTTTAAAAAAAAGGTGAACATTTAAGTTAACCCTAAATACCTTACGAAGCAAAAACGCTAGAGACTTGAATTAAATTTGTGATATCAAAAAAGTAAATTTTTTTGTTTACGGTTTTTTTTTATAAATCAAAAAAAAACTGAAAAAAATTTGTTGTCTACAAAATTTTACGACTAAAGTATGATTCCAACTCCAAAACAAAGCAACGAAGAATAATGTTTTTGACATCTTATAAAATTTTGAGAAAAATCGAAACATTACTCAAAGTTGGTAAAAATTGAATATCGATTCAAATATCATTTCAAAAACTTTCAATTTAGGCTTTAAACTTGTTTTATCTTACAAGAAATATTATTTTCAACATTCTGAAAAATGTTGAGAAAAATCGAATTGACAGTTTTTTTTACAAAAAATTAAAAACCGAAAAAAATTAACAAAAGTTGGTATCTTTACAAACATTGTAGATATTGGCTTTAAACTACTTTACCTTTCAGTATAATTTTAAAAAAATCGAATTGACAGTTTTTGAACAAAAAATTAAAAACCTAAACAAAATTTAACAAAAATATAGGTACAAATTGATTTTCGACTCAAATATCTTTTCACAAACTTGAAATTTAGGCTTTAAACTTATTTTATTTTATAAGAAATATTGTTTTCAACGTTCGATAAAATTTAAAAAAAAATTCGAATTGAAAGTTTTGTTTACAAAAAATAAAACTCAATACTAAAACTTGGTAAAAATTTGTTTTCGATATTTAGTAATTTTTATATAAAAATCCAACAGTCAGTTTTTTTATAAAAAATAAAATCTACAAAAAATAGTACATAAATTTGGTAAGAATTTATACGAGTACAAGGCAGTTCACCGATAATTCCACCTTACCAGATAGTATCATGACTCCCCCAGTTCTTCAACGCGTAAATGATTCTATGGGACCAATCTGTTTTCGTACTCGAACTGTTGCGAGAGCTCTTTAAGATCTCAAAATCCCCGCTATTATTCTGAAGAGGTGTTCTTCCAAGCTAGCAAAACCACTGCGTATGCTTTTCCATCTATCCTATTCTTCTGGGCTCGTTCCGAGTAGTTGGAAAACTGCATTTGTTCAGCCAATCCCAAAAAAATGCGAATCTTCTTCTCCCACAAATTACTGACCGATAGCACTAACGTCCCTTCTCTCTAAGGTCATGAAAACGCTGATCAATTTTGAGCTTTAGAAATATATTGAAGAAAGAAAGCTTCTTAATGACCGGCAGTATGGCTTTCGTAGCAATAGGTCCACTGGTGATCTCATTGTTCATCTCACGGAACAGTGGAACGTATATCGTTTTGGAGAAAGTAGGATTATTGCACTTGATATTTCAAAGGCATTTGATAAAGTCTGGCATCTTGCTCTCTTATCGAAAATGCGTGCTTTCGGTATCGACGAATCTTTTCTTCATTGGATTAAAAATTTTCTTTCGAGCCGTTCAATACAAGTTGTTTTGGACGGATTCAAGTCTGAAACTCATAAAATAAACGCTGGTGTGCCCCAAGGCTCCGTTTTGTCTCCGACCCTCTTTCTCATTTTTATAAATGATCTCCTGTCTGCTACTTCTAAACCAATACATTGTTTCGCTGACGATAGCACTCTTAGCTTTTCATATTCGTTTCCAGACTCACAACCCTCCTCTTCGGATGTCGAACTGCAACGGCAAATATGATTAGCTCATTAAATTCCTACCTACACTCCATTGTACAATGGGGAATAAAAAATCGTGTATAATATAATGCTTTAAAACGCAATGCTGTCTTGCATCGTTAAAGCGAGATAAACCCTCTTTGCCACTATCTATGAGTGGCACTTGCATCAACAAAACGGAAAATGTTGACATTCTTGGAATGTGCATCAGCAACCACCTTTTGTGGAGCGATCACATACGCGATGTTGCCAAAAATGCCGCAAGATGGCTAGGTTTTTTCAAACGTTGAAAGAAATTTTTCTCTCCGTCTAAATCTGGCTACAATCTACAAAACCTATATACGTCCGAAACTTGAATATAACTGTCATCTCTGGGCTGGTGCTCCAGTATCTTATTTAAGCCTCTTGGACAGTATTCAAAAAAGAGCTTTTAAAATTATTGGTGACATTAAAATCATCAACTCGTTTACATCACTCGAACATCGACGCAAGGTTTCTTGCCTCACCCTTTTTCACCGTTATTTTAACGGACTATGCTGTAGTGAAATAGCCAGTTGCATTCCTCCCCTTAGACAATTTAACCGTAATACCCGAGCTCCTAGGAATGCCCATCAGTTTACCCTTGTGTCCAAGTTCGGCCGTACTATGAAGTACAGAGATTCTTTTTTTTAGCCGTACTACGCGAATGTGGAACGTCTTGATACGCCCTATCTTTCCCTGTCATTGCAATGTTTAGAAATTTAAAACAAATGCACACCGACAGCTATTATCCAACCCTTCCCTCTTTTAATAATGCTCACACTGTGTCTTTGGCATATTAAAGGTATTAAAAACCCTTTTAGTGTTTGCTAATTATAAAAAAACAAAAATTATAGACAAACTTTTAATCAAGACAAATCGATTGACGGTATGGGAAGTTATCAGTGTGGGTCTCATCACAGCCTCTTTTTTATATAAAGAAATAGTTTAGTTTCAAGATCTAGTTTTGTTGAATAGATTTTTAGTCGAAAACAAATTTGTACCAATTTTAGTAATATTTCTTAAATTTCAAAAAATTGGATGAACGTAATTAATTTGAAAGATATCAAGAACCGAACATCAATTTTTATTAAATTTTGCTACTTTTTATTTTTTTTAGATTTTAGTTTTTTTTATGAAAAAACGGACTGTTGATTTTTTAGAAGAAAATTACTGAATATCAAATTTTCTATGAAAAAAAAAGTTTGGTATCACTTTACAATATATATTAAGAAATTTAATTCAAGTTTCTAGCGCCATTGGTTCATAAGATATTTAGGGTAAACCGAAATGTTAAACTGCTATGGTAAAAAAACCAACCACGCAATTTTCTTGAGAGCCCTTTCTGCATTATTATCTGTATAATAAAATCTATTTGAAGTCGATATCTTTACCGGTTCTTGAGCTACGTAGGTACACTCGCACGCACAGAAATCTTTCTAAAAATCTTTTATTTCGACTCTAGGGACCTTGAAACGTCGAGAAATTACAATTATTTCCTATGGGAAGTTAATAAAATAAAGTAAAATCCTTTGTTTGTTTTACGATCGTATATTGTGACATTGTCATGCCTAAAGTAATGGGACACAACGTTTTGTAATGAATTGGGTAAGTCACTATCTGGGTATGTTTAAGGTATTGTGGGAACTACCATCAAAGTTATTTTCTGTCTCTTTCAAACCAGTTTTCACCCAATTTGGAAGACTGTAAATGAACATTGTCTTAGATACCCTTATTATTTCTCCACCCCCAAAAAATTTAGTATTAATTTTCTATCATCGCTTAAAAAGGGCTGCATTTGATCTTTGAATTGATTGACTATTTCAGCAGTTGCATCTTGGCCTTAACTCACGTTCATATTTGTGAGCTCCACGATGTCATTGCTTTTCGACAGACTCTTAAAACCCCTATAAGATAATCCTTTTTGTCTATTAAGATGTTTCTTTTTCTGTAAGCATTTGTTTGGACTAGTCTTATTTTTTTTGGCTGTCATGCTGAATGTCATTTGTATCACCATTATCCTCAAGAAATTGGAAAGATTCTGGAATTTTTGTTTCAACATTTGCATCCCCTTTGTATATATGTTCTGATTCAACTACTGGTTCCGAGATGATATTATCCTTTAGCAAGAATCAGATTTAAATGATCTCGTTATTTGAAAATAAAAATAGAAACAGATGCCGGAATTGAAGTTAGTGTTTCCATTTTATTGAAAATCCATTGATTACAGCAGTAGTGTTTTTTGCAGTAATGAAAAAACTTTCGCTTGGACATACCTATTGTTTCTTTTAATAAAAGTAATTTCCTTATCAATCCCAGATTAGCTCTTCCACGCGTTCTACATAAGGCATGTAAAAATTCATCTAAAGTTACAGGATAGTTGTTGGAAAATTGTGTTCTTTTAAGAAACTTGACATGAAAGTGACATTTTACATAAATCCATAAAATGTCTTAACTTCCTTCTTAAAGATGTATTTCTTGTTGTAGCAAATAAATTCTTTCAACTTCAAAAATCTACATTAACCTTGAATTCGATATTCAAAATAAATTCTAGACGCGCCTCAAAAATTGAATAAAAATCGTTTAAACCACAACAATATGCCATCAATTTTCATTTCAAATGAGTCTTTTCACCCTCGCTAGTCTCGTCGACGTCAATATGGAAGTGTCATTTCATTGTTGTGCCCCTCTGCCTTCTTCATGATGCCCAACTAACAACAAACCCCTTTTCTGTTCTTCAATTTGTGTCTCCGTCATAGTATAATTCGCAAAACTTTATTATATCTTTGATGTCACTTCAAATCAATTCCAATCAATTCCGAGTCCCTGAATTCCTGGTTATCGATTTTTCTTCTTCTATTTTTTACTACAATATTGGTTCGTTGTTCATTCCGGTTTGTTGATACCCAAAGCGGAAATAAAAAGGATGTTGGAAAACATAATGTTAAATTTAAAAAAAAGGAAGTGTGACGAAGGACAATAAAATGGGCAGAAAAACTGCTTCTATGGTTTGGATTGGTTTTCCTATGTTGGCAACAATTTTGGCTGAAGTGAGGAAGAAAGGATTAGGATATGGAGGTATTTTAATACTGCTTCCATTTTTTAGAGACCGTCAGTCGCCACCAACCGGGTGAATTTTGAAAATTTGGGTTTCTTGTTGTTGCTGAATGTTGTATCAACAATAAAAAAATAGGTCCCCATTTCGTGCGCAGTGTTTCGTAATCGGTCGTAATGGTGTGTATACTTTCCATTCATATATCCTTTTGATGCGCTCTATAAAAGAAGGAGGTGCTGCTTTTTGGTTTATAAATTGCAAGAAAATAGAATCTGACATTTATTATGACATTGGCATTGAATTTTGCTCACGAATTCAGGCCGAATTCTAAAAACAAACAGTTTTTTTATGATACGAATTTACCGATTTGAAATAATTTCAGCACATGGAAAGTCTGATTGGGGTGTTATAGTGAGAGAGAATGCAAGTTTAACCCTGAGAATACTTCATTTTAATAGATGGAGAGACTAATTTCTTATAATTTTGTCCCTGTCATTATAAGATATATATTATATTATTAAAAGGAATAATGCATCTGAGACTCTTATAAATCGAAGAGTGGTTTCATACAAAAGTATGGCAATATTGCCTGCAGCAAACAAAAAGTGCCTTGGATAATTTCTGAGCTCATCCAGTTAAGAACTTGATTTTAAAAAAAGTTTGTAAATAGTGCTTCGTTAAACTGAGAACTTGATCAAGAACCAAGGGAAGATCCTTGGGATTCATATGAACCAAAAAGCTTATACCTAAAATTTAGTTGCATAAGCAAAGATTTTAGGTTTGGTTAACATCTTTTTAATCGAAATATTTTCAAGAGTTTCCTTTAAAATAAAATTTGTTTTCTTACATCAGCTCCAATCTATGAAAGATTGGAAGATTTCTTGACGTTTCAGAGTCTTTAAAATCTAAATCAAAGATTTTTGGAAAGAAACGCAGATTTTTCAAAAGGAAAATTATTGAATTGAAAATTGTTCATCTTTGCAAGATAGGTTTTTTTTTGTGCAAAGTCAAAAGTTTTGTCATTTTGCAGGGTATTTACTATTTTTGTTTCACCATTTTTTCTTTTGAATTTTGAATAGCTTTTCAGTAGTGTTCAAAGTGAAATTTTCATTCATTTGCAAATAAGAGATGGTTTTTAAAACTTGCCGTAGAACAATAAGAAAGTATATGAACCGCTTTGAAAATGAAGAAAAGAAGAAAAAGGCAATACCGAGTAACATGAAGTTTGAATTTTGGGGTTAACGGGTTGATTCATATCAATTTCAAAAATGTCTAATCTAGTAGTATCATCAAAAGGTATCATTTATGAAGTTTGACAGTTTATAGCAAACAAATGTTTCTTTTCACAAGCTGTTGTAAAATAATTTATTCAAAAATAAACCGTTTTGAAGAATATTTCGGTATTTGTTAATAATATTGACCAAATAGAAGTGAAACTAGGAATTAACTTTGATATCAGAAAAGAGTTTTCTTTTACCGAAAAATACCATATGTATGTAGATCTTTCAAAAAATAAGAACCTAGACAAATTGTAAAAATTGATTTTCGACTCGAATATCTTGGCAAAAAATAAATATGTTGGCTTCAAAATAGTTATATTTTATAAAAGATACTGGGGCATATTCCTACACAAGACCTTTTTTAAGAAATAAATATAAATAATAAATAAATTTTAAACACTTGGGGGGAGACACCTTGAAAATTTACTCCTTTTTTTATTTTTTTGTTGAGACCTTTGTCCTTTTTTACATTACTTACTTACCTTCTTAAGGTAGCGCTACAGTCCGGTGTGGACCTGGGCCTCAACCAACATGCGTCTCCAGCCTGTTCGGTCGCTAGCTAGTTGTCTCCAGTTTCCCACGCCAAGTTGGTTGAGGTCCTCACCCACCTGGGTGCTCCACCTGAGTCGCGGTCTTCCTCTACTGCGCCGTCCCTCGGGATTGGATTTGAAGACCTTCCGCGCTGGAGCGTTGATGTCCATCCGCTCTACATGACCTAGCCATCTAAGCCGTTGGACTTTAATTCTGCTAACTAGTGTCGCTGTACAGCCCGTACAGGTCGTCGTTATATCTTCTCCTCCATTCTCCATCTATGCCTACGGGACCAAAAATCACCCGAAGAATTTTTATTTCGAAGCATCCTAAGACGCTCTCATCTTTCTTTGACAGGGTCCAGGCCTCAGCGCCATAAATGAGAACCGGGATGATGAGTGTCTTATAGATGGTGATTTTACATGCTCGAGAGAGGACTTTACTTCTTAATTGCCTTCTAAGTTCAAAGAAGCAGCGATTTGCAAGAGTTATTCTTCGTTTGATTTCAGCGCTGGTGTCGTTGTCTGTGTTAATAGCGGTGCCTTGGTAGACAAAGTCCTTAACTGCCTCAAAGTTATAGCTGTCCATTGTGACGTTTTGTCCAAGAAGACCTTGATAGAGCAGCGTGCATTCTCCATCATCATTCTGCACAAACGTATAAGTTTGACAGGGATGCCAAAACTAGACATTGCTCGGTAGAGCTCTTCCCTATAGATGCTATCATACGCGGCCTTAAAATTGATAAAGAGATAGTGGGTATCGATTTAAATTCCTGGGTTTTTTCCAAGATCTGCCGTAGTGTGAATATTTGGTCGATATTGGACATTCCTGGTCTGAAGCCACACTGATAAGGACCAATCAGGTTGTTGAAGAATTGCTTCAGACGTTCACATAATACGGCAGAGAGGATCTTATTAGCAATGTTAAGGAGACTGATGCCTCTGTAGTTGGCGCAGTTAAGAGTCTCCTTTCTTATGTATCGGGCACACTATGCTGAGATTCCACTCATCGGGCATGCTTTCTTCCGACCATATCTTACAGTTAAGTTGATGCATGCTCCTAACCAACTAATCTCCAGCTGCTTAAAAGAGCTCGGTATTCAAGCCATCCGCTCCAGCGGCTTTATTATAGACTTTAGCTTAGATATGGCAATCTTTTCTCTCTATATTGAATGGATCATCATCCTGCCTGACAGTGAAATTCGGTTCGTCGGTCATCGCCATTATAAATTCTGCAGAAGTGGTCCTTCCATATCCTCAGCATTATTCCACTATGATGTTTTCACTTTCTTCTTTGCAGCCTTCGGTTCTAGGTTTATGTACCTGTGAATTTCGTTTCACCTATTCATAAATCTTTCGAACTTCATTCCTGCTTTTAAACATCTCAACATCTTCGACCGCACGCTTCTCATGCCCTCTCTTATTCTTTCTGAGAAGTCGGCCTTCCTCTCGCCTCTTCTGCTCATTTTGCTCATGAGCAGCTCTCGGCTTTTAAGCAGCGCCGCTTTGCGTGACTAATGTTTGGCTGCATTTATGCCTGCCGACATTCCTCATCAAAGCAGGCGTTTCTTGTTGGTGCCTGCTTGAAACCCAGCACATTAGAGGCGGCTTCTCTGATTGCATCTTCTCAATGTTGCCACTGGTTTTCGATACATTGTGTTGGCGGCAGAGAACTTCGAGAAAGGTAACTTGTAACTCGGTCGGAAAAGAATTTGGTGATCTCTGGCGATTGCAGCCGTTCGACGTTGTTCCTTCTCCCAGCACCTCCCTGTTTTGCCTTGGGTCTGGAAATCCGAGGTGCTACCTTGGCTACAACGAGGTAGTGGTCCAAGTCAATGTTACCTCCTCGGAAATTCCGGACATCCATAATGCTGGAAGCGTGTCGGGCGTCGATCGCAATATGGTCAATCTGGTTGACGGTAGATTGATCTGGAGAAGTCCAAGTTCCTTTGCGGATGTTGAGGTGTGGAAAACGTGTACTGGCTACCATATCGTTTCGCCCCGCAGCAAAATCTATGAGCCTGAATCCATTGTCGGAAGTGTTGTCGTGCAGGCTATTCTTCCCGATTATTCCACCAAAGATGTCTTCCCTTCCTAGCTTGGTGATATCTGCTTTATATCGGTCTGGGGCCTCCGCTAATTCTTCGGTCGCACGTGGTCTGTTAAAGGACCTAACATTTCACGTGCATATCCGAAGTTCGTTGTCCTTTATTCGTTTGCGTTGGTTGTCAACAGTGAATCCATCCGTATCCGAGGCTTGTTGGTGCTTCGCAACTATGAAAGCTTTTAGTGGACAGGAAGTCACTCCGACGCACAACCCCCAACCTGGAGGGCCAGTTCCTAAGTATAACTCCAAGGATGGGGAGCCGGATAAAACCGCTCCTTACAGGCCTGGGCTCCGAATAAGTCGAAGAAGCCCTATAAGGTGTTCACTAAGTAGTTCAACCTTACTGGAACTGTAGACGCCACCGTTGATTCCATCTCGGGAATTCCTCCGCTGTTGTCAGAAGCTTCAGAAACATTACAAAAAATCATTTCAGAAACATTTGTTAAATCTTTTTGAGCTGGTCAATAGCGAAATGTTTATGATATGTTTCTCTGTTTCCCATTCAGAATGAGAACATTTCAGAAATGTTTCTCAATGCGTCCACACCAAAGAACAAATCAGAAACATTTTTGAAATGTTTCCATACAATATCCTTGTTCTGTTGGAAAATCTATCAATAGTATAGTAGGTTTTTGCATGAATAAAAAAAAAACAATATATTGAATATGATTGAATTTTATTTCGATGGCTGTGTTCGTTAAGTAGCTGTGCGTTTGGAATAATGTGTTTTCCATTGGCAAAAAAAAATCAATCTGTTGCTGTTGATATTATTTAGTTTTGTTAATAAAAATGGACTAACTGGGCTTATTTCGCAAGAGAAAACAATTCAAAAAAGAGCCTGGGATGCGACCCACGCTGATAACTTCCCATCCCCTCTGTCGATTTGTCTTGCTTAAAAGTTTGTCTATATGTACTTGTATTAAGTTTTACCAAATTTGCGTACCATTTTTTATAGATTTTATTTTTTATGAAAAAACGAAGTGTTCGATTTTTATATAAAAATTGCTGAATATCGAAAACAATATTTGCTGTGAAATAAAATAAGTTTGAAGCAATATTTTTCATTTTCGAAAAGCTATTTGAGTCGAAAGTAAATTTTTATCAAGTTTTAATATTGTTTTTTTAGAGTTTTATTTTTTGTAATAAAAACTTTCAATTCGATTTTTTTTCAAAATTATACTGAATGTTAATAACAGTATTTTTTTAAAAGAAAAAATTAATTTAAAGCCAATGTCTACAATTTTTTAAAAGATATTTGATTCGAAAAACAATTTTTCCAAACTTTTATAATTTTTTTTTTACATTTTTGTTTTTTGTAAGAAAACTGTCAATTCCGTTTTTTCAAAATGTTACCGAATGTTGAAAACAATATATCTTATAAGATTAAATTAGCTTGAAGCCAATTTTTTACACTTTTGAAAAGATATTTGCGTTGAAAATCAATTTTTAGCAACTTTTATACATTTTTTTTTAGGTTTTGAGTTTTTGTAAAAAAAACTGTCGATTCGATTTTTCTCAAAATTTGTCCTTACGTTGAAAACAATACTTATTATAAGTAAAAATTATTTAGAAGATATTATCTTAAATTGTTGAAAAGATATTTGAGTCGAAAATCAATTTTTAGCAACTTTTGTTAAATTTTTTTTCGGTTTTTAATTTTTTTAAAAAGCACTATATCATGAATGTTTCGTCTCGATTCCAAGGACTTAATTCCTAGCAATATGCATCTGGCTTTATAATCGGGGAAAAAACTCCATTTCATTTTGAAAAAAAATGAATTTTGTGAAACCCCTTTGGACTTTTTCGATGCGATTAGAAAAGGTCTAAAGGTCTACACCATTAATCCACCCGATTTATATCGGACTGAACACGATAGCAGTCATCAACACCTTTTATCTCAACAAAATAATTTTAGATCATCGGCATATAGGAGACACTGATGATGACATTGATAAAAATATTAAAAAGAAGAGGACCCAAATGACTGCCCTGCGGAACACCAGAAGTACATTCTATAGACCTTGATAGGAAGTTATCAATGACAACTTTTTGAGATCTACCTATGAGGTATGACGGAATCCAACTGAGAAACTTAGAGTGGAATCCAAATATCTCAAGTTAACGTAGGAGTGTGTGATGGCTAACAGAATCAAAAGCTTTGCTAAAATCTGTGTATACAGCATCTACCTGACTCAATGCCTCAATAGTACCTGAAATATTAAATGTACTTGTTTTGAAGTCCAATACTTTTCTTATGACTTCGTGGCTCGTTTAAAAAAGTGCAATTAATTTTTGTACTCAAAGCTTTTCAGGAAATTACTGAAGAATAAAAAAACATGTTTTTAGCATGGTCTTCCGGAAGAATCGCTTAAGAGAGATTTCACTGTGTACCAAAATAATAATATTTGAATTCCAAAATTATACATTCGTTGAAGTCTTCATCAATATTTAACAAAATTTTTGAAGGTCATGAGTTTTTTTTTTTGGAAAGATCCACAGTCAATAAGTCTAACGATAACCTATTGACTTGCGGAGCAATGTTTTGTGTGATGTATATCGTGATGAGTTGTTGTATACCTTCTAATTGGGGATGTTCGTTCAATGACTTCTATTTATGACTTCAATGCATGGGGTCTAGAGTATTTGTATCTAGTTTGTTTTTCGACTGAACTACTGAATTTTTATTTTTGTGACGACGCAGGGAAGGTAGCGCCACCAAGTTATCTTAACAAAATACCATTTGTTTTCTTTTGAAACCCTCTATCTTCGTGTAAATAATTCGATATTCAGTGCCGATCATGCAGTTTAATTTTGAACGTCAATATGGGTACACGTTTATTAAAAACGCTCCGCAGAGCGCGATCAGCAACATCTTCCGATTGTCCAATCATAGGCGCTCAGTCGGTCTCAACACACATTGAGGTATTAATATCGTGGAAAAAGTTTTTTTTTTTTTTTTAAAGAAATGTTTATATTTTATTTCAACTTGACCAAAATAAGACGTCGACAACTGTGAAAAAGTGTGAATCTACTTCTGAATCCGAAGAGTGGCTCAATGCCCGACCATTTGAATCCATACCCGGGCCATCAAAGTTCGCATTGTTGAAAGCATTTATGCCTGGAGGTAAACAATATTATTTACATTTCAATTTCTTGACTCTGTGATAACATTGATCGAAATTGTAATCCTCCTTCAGGTCGGTATTACAAAAAGCCACTTCCGGAAGTCAATCGAATATATCGCAAAGACTATGGGGAAATATTCATGCTCCCTGGTTTATTTGGCAAACGAAATGTTGTATTCTCATTCGATCCGGAAGATTATCAGAAAGTTTTTCGCACCGAAGGCATTTGGCCAGTTCGGAGAGGTCTTGATATTGTTCATTATTATAGGAAAATTCTGCGGGCAGATGTATTTAAACATGCTGCGGGACTGGTAGCTGAGTGAGTTTGAAAAAAAAAATGCCTTGACCACTATTTGAACAGAATTAATAAGTTTTTTTTTTTTAAAGACAAGGTGAAAATTGGGCACATTTTCGAAAAATCACCAATCCTGTTATGATGAATCCAAAAACAACAAAATTCTATGTCCCACGGATGGATAATGTGATGAAAGAATTTATTGAAAGGTTTGTAGTGAAAATACTGAATGCTACTTTTTGAAAAAAAATTATCGTTTTTCCTATTATTTTTTAAAGAATCAAATCAATAAGAGATCCGAACACTTTTGAAGTGCCAGCCGATTTTGAAAATGACCTCAACCATTGGGCAATGGAATCAGCATGTTTAGTTGCCTTGGACACTGAGCTTGGTTTGATAAATCATGCCGAAAGGAACCCCGAAGCCAAAGAAGTCATTGACGGCTCAAAGTGTACCTTTGAACTTATGTACGAATTGGACTTTGAACCTTCACTTTGGAAATTGATTCCCACACCAAAGTACAAGAAGATTATTGAGAATTTCGACAAAGTCACAGAACTCACAATTAAGTACATTGATGCGGCAATAGAACGACTCAAAAATGCTGATCCAAATGCCTCGAAACCGGATTCGGAGAAGAGTGTGCTTGAAAGGCTTTTGAATATCGATCGGGAAGTTGCTATTGTTATGGCCATGGATATCCTTCTGGCAGGAGTTGATACAGTAAGTCGAATGAGATTGTTATGTTATGGTTTCTTATAAGAATCTAGTTTTTAGACCTCTTCGGCATTGACTGGATGCCTGATAACCCTGTCTCAAAATCCAGACAAGCAGGATATATTGCGATCGGAAATTATAAATGTCCTCCCAGAAAAGAATACTTCTCTGAATGCAGATAAAATGAAAAACCTGCCTTACCTTCGAGCGTGCATCAAAGAAGCTTTTAGACTTTATCCCGTGTCGGTTGGCCAATTCCGTTCGACTGGATGTGACTTGGTTTTGAATGGTTATCGTATCCCGAAGGACACAGACATTGCTATGCCCTCACAAATTTTGATGCGCGATGAGAAATTCTACCCCAAACCAAATGATTTTATACCCGAAAGATGGTTAAGGGATATCGATATCAATCAAGACGAATGCCCAAAGGCGAAAAATGTCAATCCTTTTGTGTTTCTCCCCTTTGGATTTGGACCGAGAACGTGTATTGGAAGAAGAATATCTGACTTGGAGTTGGAAACTGCACTTTGTAGACTAATTCGAAATTTTCATATTCGTTTTGATTATTCAAAGGAGATATCATTCAAAACAACAATTCTTAATTCACCTGATTTTCCATTGAGGTTTAAATTTGAAGATGTCAAGGAATGAAAATAAAACTACATATCAATTAAAATTTATCTGTATTAATTATTTATAATTATCATTTTGCGATCGTGAAAGAAAAAACCAGCTGACAGCTATGGCTGAATCACAAACACGCTTCAGCTTCGGCTTCACCTGACGTTTACGAGTTCAGCCATAGGAATTCAATGCATGCTATCACAATGGAGCTTCGACCTCACGTTCGTTTGACAATCGTAAGGAAAAGAACGTAATGTAACGTAATGTGACTCCAAACGGAAGCTCTGGTTCATTTATCTGAACATTTGCTTTGTCTGACAGCTCAACAGCTATAAAAATATGTCAACAAACAAAATATTTGCTCTTTGGAGGGATGAAATAATAGAAATGTCATTCAAAGCAACCTCGAAGCAGGCCACCGTAACGCAGACGAAGCCGAAGCTGAAGCGTGTTTATGATTCAGCCATTAAGGTTAAGGTAGGAATGAAAACCATCCGACAAAACAGTTTTGGCTGTCAAAAAAACCGTACAAATGATAAAAGTTTGTAGAGTACGCTTTAAACATTTCGTAGAATACATTGTTGGAATATTAATTGTTTAATACACAAGACGTCATATTTATTTCAGCTTAATTTTTGTTTACAAAGTTTTACAGTTCAAATAAAAGAACAGCTTAATTCATTCAGCCCACAATTACAAAATTATTAATAGACACCCAAGAATGAAGAAAACATATGTAAATAATTATAGAAACGTAAACAATAACAAAGTTGACCTTCTTTAAATTGAAACAAAAAACACGAAAGCTTAAGCTGAAGCTTTTAGTAAGATAGCAGACTGCCGGTAAACGGCGCGCGGCGCTAAATAGTTTATTGAAAACACGCGTCGTCCGGCTTTTCTTTTGTTTATTTTTCGACTGTAAACAAAATATGTATAATTTATTGCTCTTGATTTTTAAAAGCTCTATATAAAGTCTATAAAATCAAACCCTCTTGAGTGTAGGTTCTTGGCACACCAACGCTTTGAGAATAAAAAGCTTTCGTAATTACAAATTCATACAGAAATACATTAACGTGAAAAATATATTAATGAATTTATAGTTTCTACGTTGTGTTATAAATAAAATGATAAATAATACAAAAGTTATTAATGCAACGTCAGAAATTTACAAATTGTGTAAAATGATAAATAAACACAAAAGTTGCATGATCACGCAATTAATACATTTCATTAATTGAGTAGTTGCATCAGCTTTTTGGAAGGTTTCTTAACAACTTGTTCGAAAAATTAAAATACTTCACATTTACATGTTGCTTTAAAAACGAATTTATTACATGATCTTTTATTCAAACCTTTGTTTTAAAAGGAATATCTAAGACACTTCGTTTTGGAAAGCCCACTTTTCAGGCAGCTGTCACTTTTTAACCCTTTGCCGGCCGAATTATTATATTTTTTAATTTTACAAAATTTTTCTCATATCATCAGCATCAGGCTACTTGACAAATAGAGCAGCACTATTTTTGACGATGAGGCTGGGTTTTTGTAATGCAGTATGCACATCTTCTAGAAGAACCGTATATTGGCATGTGTGCGGATTGATCATATCGCACCTCGAAAGGAACATTGGTTTGAAGTGGTTTGTATTCAAAAATTCTGATAAGCGGCGGCGCCCTTTGCGGGATTTGTGTATAAGCTCCGGCAATTCCAATTTGCTATTGCGATTCGGAACTCTTCCAATGTCAATAACTAATCATTCTCAACTGATCTTTCTTTGAATATAATAAATGACTTCACAACAGAAACATCAAGAAAAACATCATAGTATGACTTCAACATATCGGCCTTTTTAACGTTCACATGTTTTTGTTGTTTACTGCTATCATTTCTTGACAATTGATGGATACAGAAGTACTATCTTTTTGCTAACGCATGGTTGTTGTATTTTTGGAAGGGTCCTAAAAGTTTCCTAAGATGTGGACAGCGTTTGTATCCTTCCACTTCGCAAAAGCAATTCCGTCTCTGGTGCCCCGCTAGTCATGTAGAAATTCTATTGAGTACAGGATGTTCGCAGTTGACTTAAAGCTTCAGGAAAACAAGTTAACTATATGACTATTAACATTTTTACAATGTTTAGCAAAAGACAAATTTTTAGTTAATGGATCAGCTAACATATCTTCGGTTGATAAGTATTTAAGAATAACTGTTCCATCTGATATGGCTTTACGGATGTAGTGGTATCTTATATGTAGATGCTTGGTTCATGAACGTCTTCCTTTAAAGTTCGCAATATATTGTGCACTTTGACTATCGGTGGATATAGTAATCGGTTCATATGCTACAATTGGCTTTCCAGTTCTGCAATAGCAAAGTTTTTTGTTAGGAGTACCTTTCAAATACCTAAGAACTGAAATAGCTGAACTCCAACGTTGAACTCTTGGATCTTGAATAAAATGTGAAAGAGTATTCACTGTATACGCTATATCTGGTCTACTGTACGTAGAAAGATGAAGTAAGCTGCCAATGAGTTCTTGATATGACTTTTGGTTCACAGGTTAAGTTTTTCCCTCAATTTCAGGTTCTTTTTGGAGTTTTGTTTTAGGTGGTAACGGTAATGTTTGTGATTTGCAGTTCGTGAGATCATAATTTGAAATTAAGCTCTTGATATAATTTGACTGGCTGATCGATAAATTTCCTTTCTTCCGATCACTTAAAATCTATAGTCCTATGATTAAGGTGAGTTCACCCATGTCCCGTTTTGTTTTTTGAAATAAATGGATTGGACATAGTTTGAATTTATATAGCCGATTTCTTGAAGTTTGCTATCAAGTTTCTTGTTCCATTGATGACCAGATTATTTTAATCCATAAATTGACTTTTAAAGCTTACAGACCTCGGATTTGTCACAAAACCTTTAGGCTGTTCCATGAAGATTTCCTCGTCCAAGTCTGCATATAAAAATGCCGTTGATACATCTTTGTGGTAAAGATCAAGGTCATGTTCCGTAGGAATAGCATAGAGCATACGGATAGAGCTTATCTCAGCAACTGGAGCAATTGTGTCAAAATAATCAACACCATACAGTTGAGAATAGCCTTTAGCTACTAACCTAGCTTTCCTTCTTTCGATGGTTCCATCCGACTTTCTCTTAGTCTTGAATACCCATCGGCATCCAATCACGATTTTATCCTTGGGACGATCTACAATCTTCCAGGTTTCGTTTTCATGTAAAAAATCTTTTTCGATTTTAATGGCTTCTTTCCATTCGTCAATATTTAAAGAATTTTCAATTTCTTTTAGGGTTTTAGGATCATCGTCTTTTGATTGGTCTGACAAATATGATTTCTCTTTATAGTTCTGAATAGGAACGTTGCGTATGGGTCTGGGGTTTGATGTAGTGGGCTTAAGTTCTTTCCCCCTTTTGGAGTTTGGAATTTCTTCAACATCGAATTTGTTTACATCTTGGTCATCTAGGGCTTCCTCAATGTTTTCATAGTCTGAAGTTTCTTCTTGCCTATCATTTGTTATTGGTACCTCGGTCGTTTTTTCATTTTCATTCTCTTCAGCTCCGTCGGTTCCTTCTTCATCAGTTCCACCATCATCATCAGGGAAATCTGACTCTTTCTCAGGCTTCTTGGCTTCTGTCGATCGTGGTTCTTCGTTTATCCATTCAAAATCAACGAATTTTGACAACTTTTTCTTTTCTTTGTTTTCGATAAAATCAACGTCTCTACTCATAATCACGGATCTTGTACCCCTTTTCCAAAGCCTATACGCTTTCGAATCGTGACAATATCAAAACAAATTCATCGCTTCTGGCATAGAATTTGCTTTGGTTTCCAGATTTATTTAAAAAGAATGCGCGAGAACCTATCTCTTTAAAGTAAGAAACATTGGGAATCTTTGATGACCATAACTCTTCTGGGGTTCTGTTGTGATTTGCTGTAGTTGGACAACTGATGCGAATTTGAGCTGAGGTTACAACTAGTTCAGCCCATAAAAAATCTGTCAAATTCGCTTTGATTTTAAAACACCCAGCCATTTCGACAAGTGTGCGGTTGGCACGTTCAGCAAAACAATTTAGTTGTGGTGTATACGGTCAACTAAGTTCTTGTTTAAAGCCATTCGATTCACAAAACTCTCTAAAAGCACGATTAGTGTATTCTGATCCATTATAAGATCTTATTCGCTTAATTTTTGAATTTAATTGATTTTCGACAAGTTTTTTAAATAAAATAAACTTGTCTATCATTTTGGACTTTTTTTGCAATTTATAAATAAATATTTTTCTAGAAAAATCATCTATGAAAGTTACGACATACAATGATTCTGTTTTCATTGGTCCGCAGATGTCCGAATGTATGAGTTCCAAACAAGATGATGTTGATTTTCCATATTTCTTATCATATGGTAGACGTGTTTGCTTACCTCTGATGCATGCTTCACAGTCGAGTTCATAGTTCGTAAATTCTTAGAGTTCTCTTACACGATTTTCATGTTGCATACGCTTCAAAGATGCTGCATTTAAATGTCCATCCTGTTGTGCCAGATTTTAAAATATCCTGCTGCCTTTACATTGCCATTCCCAGTTTTTGAACTTAAACAAGCTTCTTCTTTAGATGGATAGACAAAATAAAGTCCCTCTGACTTACTGACAAATAAGTTCGCGATATTATATCGATTATTGGTTGGAAAGCTTGTCGAAATTTGTACTCCCTCAGCTAGCTTGTTTGGTATTGTCATTCATTAAGTGAATGCTTCCCAGAAGCCATAGAAATCTGTTCTTGCTTATTATGGAACTCAAATACTGATCACGCAATTCTGGCTGAATTGACCACTAGCCTCTGCAGATTGGCAGTTTTTTTATACCCATGAACAGATTTATTGGCAAAAAAGTTTTGATCTCTTCACCTTGCATCGGAGTAAAAGATGAGACACCTCCACCAGCTTTTTATACTGCAACCAAGTTAGTTTGAAAAACAAGAAAGTTAATAAGCACTTCTGGAAAGATTTGTAAAAGATCTGAACAGGTGTTTCCAGATCACGCGGAATATTTGGCCCAATCTCTGCCATAAAAAACCAACATTTTATAGTTACAGAATCTGTTTTTTGTTAGTCCACACAGTATTGTTCTTAATGTCGAGTACCAAGTGTAAATGCTACCTTATGCACTTAGTTATTAATAATAGTTTATAAGAAGAATTGTTATACTTAGTATTAAGAATGAGAAAATAAAGTTCAGTTCACTTCTAACTACAACACTGAGTACATCACACTTTATTTGCGTAGCTCTTATTTCGCTAAGTAGAAATTCGTCATATATGTAATTAATATTTCCTGTAAGCTCACTTTCACACCTTGCACAACTGACAAAGAGCTCAATTTGACTCTTAAGCTGCAATTTTTTGACATAAGGTAAACAATTGAAAACTAAACTATTACTTACAATAATCATTTTCTGCATTCAGGATTATTACACACAAGTTACTTCAGGGAACTGAATTAACCGTGTTTTGTAAATATTGCGTCGTAATAAGCCAGTGATAAAATTTGAAATTAATAATATTATGTTAGCTTGAATTCTTCATTCATAATTTTGTATTTCTTATAAGAGGCTTCATTCTTAATAGTCCGTTCTGAAGCTGTAATTTCCTGACATTTGACAAGTCAAAACGAAGCCAATACTTAAAAATGATGGATAAACTATTTAACAACACTTTTGTATCCACCATTTTGTTTATTCTTTCAAAACTCCGAGTTGAAGTTTGATTCCAGCTGTAAAGAGGTTATTAGGATCAAGGACGTAAGTTTCCTGATATACAAGGCCCACCTCACTGAGGAAAACCGGTAAAAGTTTAAACAAGCGAGAAAGGTTTGTAAAGTACATATTAGACGCATCAAATTTCTGCATGACCAGAAATTACGGCAAAAAATACTACAATATCCCGAAGGTAATAAAAATGTCTGGTCATTTGAAAGAAATTTGCGCAACACTACGTCTTCGTCGGATGCTAAGCTTGTTTTTAATGACACTCCTTATGTAAGCTCGATTGAAAAAGTCAATTTGCTTGTAGCACAGCATGCTGTTAATTCGATGCAGCCCATGAGTGACATGAGTTTATTTCTATGGGACAAATTTTCTTTGACACTTGTTCAGTTGCTAGTCAGCTTTTCCGTCTGTCCTATTCTTCTGGTCTTCTTCCTAGTGGTTGAAAAACAGCATTTGTCCAGCCTGTTCCTAAAAAAGAAGAATCCTCCTCACCCTCTAACTATCGCCCAATTGAACTTATGTTCCTTCTTTCCAAGGTCATGGAAACGCTGATCAATTTTCAGTTTAAGAAATATCTTGAAAAATGAAAGCTTCTTAATGACCGTCAGTATGGCTTTCGTTGAAATATGTTCGAAGATCCAAGGGAATAACACAAGCTATCAAATTCAACATCGTAGGACTAAAGGATCCCACGACCCGTCAACAATTTATGGACCACCTGTCACACGAAATAAGAACAATCAGTAGCACAGTACAAGACGACATCGAACACCATTGGAATGCTGTGAAAAATATTTTCATTTCAGGTGCTGACAGAATAGTCGGTCGGAAAGAAGGAAGCAACAACACTTGGCTGTCGGAAGAATCTTGGGCAAGGCTCAACGAACGCAAAAAGTTAACGGCTCGAATAACTGCTGCACAAGGGGTAG
Source organism: Eupeodes corollae (assembly GCF_945859685.1). NCBI lineage: Eukaryota > Metazoa > Arthropoda > Insecta > Diptera > Syrphidae > Eupeodes > Eupeodes corollae. Next base: position 22,873,412 of record NC_079147.1, read on the forward strand.
AAAGAAATGAGCTGGAGTTCTCGTACCACATGGAAAAGAGAGAGGTTTAACGCAGTGTACACCGCGACATGCGACATCAGGACCGTTTACAGAATAAACAAAGAGCTGACCGGTGCACACAGCTCAACAAGCGATACCTGGTGAAAGAAGTAGACGGTACTGTGATAAGTTCGGTGGATGAGCAAGTCAGAAGTTGGAAAGAACACTTTCACTCTATTTTAAACCGAATGTTTGCAAACAACTTGCCGATACCTTCTGAAGTGCCTGAAGAAACTAATCCTCGAATCCGCAGAGCACCTCCCAGCAAAGATGAGATCGTTACCGCAATTAGAGCACTTAAGAAGAACAAAGCGGTAGAACTTCATGGAATTCCCCAAAGAGCTTTTACAAGCAGCGCCAACGTCATCAAGCGAACTGATTCATCCGCTCATAAAAGAAGCCTGGACCACTGAAAGCCTCCACCATGAGTGGAAGAAGGGAATTATCGTCAAGTTCCCAAAAAAAGGGGATCTTACAAAGTACGATTACGAAAACAGGAGTGGAATTTGCGTTCTATCTGCCGTTGCCAAAATACTAGCAAAAGTCATACTGGAACGCATCAGAGAATAGCTTGAGGCCACATTCGATGCCGAACAAGCAGGTTTTCGCGCTTGATCCTACTGTATTGATCATACAGGCATGTTATAGAGTTTGGCATGAACCTTTCTTTTCGAAAATACGTGCATTTAACATTGATGTATCTTTTCTTTATTGGATATTAGATTAGATTTCGGACGGCTCAATTTAAGTAGAACCTACCAGACGGTTTCAAATCTGATATCCACAAAATAACCGCTCCATTTTGTCTCCGACACTTCTCTTAATTTTTATAAATGATCTTTTGTCTGAAACTTTTAACCCACTTAATTGTTTCGCTAATAACAGCGCCCTCAGCTTTTCATATTCGTTTTAAGATTCTCATTCTTGTTTTTCTCGTCTGGAATTCCAACGACATCGTATGATAAGCTCATTAAATTCTGATCTTGACAGCTTCTTTAATTGGTTAATCAAAAAACCGTGTACAATTTAATGTTTCAAAAACTCAATGCTGTCTCCAGTAGCAAAAGCGTATCCCTCTCCCAATACCACTAACCATGGGTGGTACCTGAATCGAGGATCTGAACAGCTTTCAGTATTAGGTATGTGCAAACCACTTGTTGTGAAGTGATCACATATTCGACATCGGCAAAAATTCTGTTCAGTGTTCAGGTTTTCTCCAACGATAAAAAAAAGTTGTTTACCCCTTCTGATCTGGCTTTAATCTATAAAGCCTATATTCGTCCAAAAGTACAATTAATCTATAAAGCCTATATTCGTCCAAAAGTACAATTCCCATAACTGGACAAATGCTCCAATAACCCCCTTGAGTCTCTTGGACAGAATTTAAAAGAGAGTTCTAAAAATAGGTGACCGTGGTCTAACTAAAACTTTTTCATCTCTCGAGAACCGTCATAAGGTTTCATGTCTGTCATTATTTTATCCCTACTTTCATAAGCAATGCTCTAGTGAAATAACCAGTTGCATTCCACCCCTTTAACAATTTAACCATAATACCCCGTCTTCTAGGAATGCCGATCAGTTTACCCTTGAGTTTTCTTGAGTCGCACTAAACGAATGTGGAATGTCTTACCAGTCACAATTTTCTCCTTTCTAATCCTTTATTCCCTTCCTAATTACGCGACCTGTTTTAAATCATTACAAGGGTATTCATGTAACCTTGAGTGTGCGCACAATATAAAAAAAAAAACAAGATTCGTTTCCGAAAAAATACTTTGAAATCTGAACACTCTTAATCGATCCTACCCTTGATCTGTCACAATATTAAAAATAATTTTTAAAGAAGAACATTCAAAACTACGGCTTTCAAAATACAAATTTACGAACGATTTGATTACTCAGCATTAATCCAAATAAAAGTTCTTTTTATATTTGTTTGTTTACATTTGTGACGTTAAATGAATCCCCTTGGATTAAGTCTCCTAAACTTGCAAACTAAGCACTTCTGATAGTGAAAATTGACTCTAGACGCCTTCGTCTAAAAAGTTGACTCAATGTAAATAAATCACTTCATAAAAAGCTTTTCTCTCAATTATTTATATAAAAATTCTATACTTGCTTCATTTCTTGCTAAGTTTTTAGTTCAGTTGCGTGAGAACTTTACAATGCAAATGTTGCAGCAAGTCAGACTAATTAATCGTTCATTGGGAACATGTAAGCGGATTCAGTTGCGTTCGATTACGCAGCTAAACGTCAAAGTAACATATTTTGTTTATATTTTAAGTTTTTTAACTTCACTTAAGTATTTATTCTGTAAAGGGTTCTGAAGAAAATCACGAAGAAGTCTTTTCCCAAGAATGGCTAAATGCAAAACCAACAACTGCAATACCCGGACCATCTGTTTTCGGCATGATTCGAGGATTTATGCCAGGTGGTATGTAATTCGATGGTTTTTTTAGGAACAAGTCTTAAGTCTTATTGACTTTTCTCTTGAACAGGTGAATATTACAAGATGTCATTGAATGACTTTACAGCGGCTGGAAGGAAAAAGTATGGTGACATTTTCAAGGTTCCATCTATGTTTGGCAAGCCGAGTATGCTGATGTGTTTCAATCCAGACGATTTTCCGGTATTTCTACATTCCGAAGGCGTATGGCCTAACCGTGTCGGAATTGCTACAATGAATTACCATAGAACGGTTCATCGAAAGGATGATTACGGAGATGTCATCGGGATTCTTGGATCGTAAGTTCTTACAATAGGAAATGGCATGTTCAACAATAAAGCTTTACAAACTCTTTTAGAAACGGTGAAACTTGGGGTAAAATACGCAGCTCTGTCAATCCGATTTTAATGAAGTCTCAAAACTCCCGATTGTATCTTGGTAAGATGCAAGAAGTCAGCAGTGAATTTATTGAGAGGTATAAAATTCTTTAACTGAATATAGTAATATAAAAGCTTACACATTTTGAATTCTTTATAAAGAATTCGTGACATCCGAGATCCAAGAACCATGGAGGTACCAGGGACATTCTTCGACGAAATCAATCGTCTTACATTCGAGTCCGTTGCTGTAGTTGCACTTAATAAACAAGTCGGGCTTATACGAAAGAATCGCGATAACGAAGAAGCCGTGAAGATTTTCGACAGTCTTCGCAATATTTTCGATCTAACTTTGGACCTTGATATGAATCCTTCTCTTTGGAGATTTATCAGGACACCAAAATTTGTAAAAATGATGAAAAGCTATGATACTCTTCACGATATCATTATGAAGCATGTCAATGAGGCATTAGAGAGAATTGAGAGTGAGAAATCTTCGTCAAACGACAACGATGAGAAGAGCGTTTTGGAGAAGCTTTTGAAGGTCGATAGGAAGGTTGCTATTGTGATGGCCATAGATATGCTTATGGCTGGAGTTGACACCACTTCAAGCACCATAGCTGGAAATCTTCTTTGTCTAGCCAAGAATCCAGACAAACAGAAATCTTCGTCAAACGACAACGATGAGAAGAGCGTTTTGGAGAAGCTTTTGAAGGTCGATAGGAAGGTTGCTATTGTGATGGCCATAGATATGCTTATGGCTGGAGTTGACACCACTTCAAGCACCATAGCGAGAAGAAATTCGTACTGTTCTGCCACAAAAAGACTCCCTATTCTCAATGGATAGCATGAAGAGTCTTCCTTATCTGAGGGCATGTTTGAAAGAAGGCATGCGCATTTATCCCGTCTCACCGGGCTTTCCACGATCAGCTGGCGATAATATCGTTTTGAGTGGATATCGAGTGCCGAAGAATCAACATGTCTTATTGAACAGTAATGTGGTGATGTTGGAAGATCAATATGTTCCAAATGCTAAGCATTACCTTCCCGAGAGATGGCTTCGAAATGAGAAATCCACCAAAGGCCAAATAAATCCCTTCATGTTTATACCTTTTGGATTTGGGCCCAGAAGTTGTGTGGGTAAGCGAATTGTTGAAATGGAACTGGAGACAACAATTGCCCGTCTTGTGAGGAATTTCAACATTGAATTCGATTATTCGACGGAGAATGCTTTTAGGAGTCGGCTTATCAACTCACCGGCAATACCACTTAAGTTTAAATTTAGTGAAGTTGAAAATTAGATGATTAATAATTATTGTTTAATTTATAGAAAAATAATAAAAAAATGTTTACTCGTGACTTGAAGTGGAGACGGCCTGTTTTTAATCTCAAGACAACATTTGCCGTGATTAGTTTTTTGAAGTATCAATCGGTTTTATTGATAGTGTAGTGGTTTTTGAAGTGTTGAAGCAGGTAAGTGGTAACAGAAATATAAAATAGGGTGTTATTTTTAATATGGATCGTTAATTTGGAAAACATTCGATATATGCAATATGCATATCAGGTTATTAATATTTCTAGCTATTTATTTTATTTGAAAAACAATTTGTGTGTCAGTTTTCTAAATTAAACTTCAAACTTGGGACGGCAGCGTTTGGACTATTTAACGGTTTATTAACTTCGTGTTTGCAAAGTTGTCTACTTTCAACGACCACAATTTAACAAAAGCCTAAAGTAGCATTTGAATATGATTTCGATTAATTTCTGGTAAGAAAATCGATAAAAAATAATAAAAGCTTATCAAGTTTTGATAAGGTTTTAAAATAGATAATATTTCACAAAAAATAAATTAATGTGCATTACTTTTGATGATGTTCAAATGGTAGACATGTGCATCCAAGAGGAAACAAGCGTCCTGATGTTTTTTTCAAAACCCACCTCTGTCTATCAACATCGGGTGCCCAGTACCTCAACTGAAGATTTGGTTTTAACCCCAGTCGATATTTGTTGGGGGCAGCAAACGAGAAAGGGTGGAGAGGTGTTTCAACTAAGGCGCCTCTCCTTATCCAGACGGCAGCGGAGGAATTCTCGAGATGGAATCAACGGTGGCTTCTACAGTTCCAGTAAGGTTGAACTACTTTGTGAACACGTTATAGGGCTTCTTCGACTTATTCGTAGCCCAGGCCTATAAGGAGCTTTTTTATCCCGCTTCCCATCCTTGGAGTTATACTTAGGATCTGGCCCTCCAGGTTGGGGGTTGTGCCGTCGAGGTGACTTCCTGGCCACGTACAAAATACCTTTAGAATTGCGAAGCACCAACAAGCATCTTTGGCATATTAAAGGTATAAAAAACCCTTTTAGTGTTTGCTAATTATAAAAAAAAAAAAAAAAAAAAAAGCCTTGGATACGGAAGGATTTACTGTTGACAACCCAAGCAAACGAAATAAAGACAACGAACTTCGGATCTGTAAGTGGAATGTTAGGTCAATTAACCAAACATTTAGCGGAAGCCCCACACTGCTGCAAGGCAGATATTTACGCCATCCAAGAAGTACGATGGGATGGACCGGGTAGACGCAAACTAAAAGACTGCGATACATACTACGGCGTCTGCTACCGAGAACAAAGGCAGCGTCTATTTGGGTGTGGATTTGTTGTTGGAACTAGACTCATGCAAAAAGTCTTCAAGTGTGTGAGCGAGCGCATCACAACAATCCGCAACAAGGTTAAATTCGCCAACATAAGCCTCATATGCGCGCATGCCCCAACAGAGGAGAAAGATGAAGACACCAAAGACATATTATTCGAGCACTTGGACAAGACATATGAGCAGTGCCTTGGCTATAACATTAAAATTATCTTAGGAGATTTTAATGCCAAGATAGAAAGAGAAGACATCTTTGGTGGCACAATCAGGAGATACAGCCTGCACGACACCACATCTGACAACGGATTCAGGCTGATCGCTGCGAAGCGAGACGTTCTGGTAGCTAGTACGCTGTTCCCATATATGAATATCTACAAGGGGACATGGAAATCTCCCGATCAATCAAGCGTCAACCATATTGACCAAAATTGACTCCGACCACTACCTCGTTGTAGCCAAGGTAAGGCTACGAATATCCCGATCCAAGCCAAAATAAGGAAGTACTGTGAGAATCGCAAGATACTGCCCTTTTCCGATCGAGTCTCTAGTAACCTCTTAAGGAGTCTTATGCTGCCTGCATTAAGCATTGAAAACCAGTGGCAACATTGCCTTGCAGCCATCAGAGATGCCGCCTCTGAAGTGCTAGGTTTCACACGGCCACCACAGCGAAACCCCTGGTTTGACCACGAATGCCAGCAAACACACTCAGCGAAACAACAGGCATACAAAACGGCGCTGCACAAAAGGACTTGAGCTGCTCGCGAGCTCTACGAGCAGAAGAGCAGAGAGGAACACCGGCTTCTTAGACGAAAAAAAAGAGAGCATGAGAAGCGCGCGATCGAAGAGATCGAATGATGTCACAACAGGAATGATAATCGTAAATTTTACCAAAAGGTAAAAGAAACCTCCCAAGGGTACCAGCCACAAACCGAAGCCTGTAAAGACGATCAGGGGAACATCGTAGTAGAACCGCAGTCGATGCTGAGAATATGGAAAGATCACTTCTCCAAATTATATAACGGCGATGACGAACCGAATTCCGCTGTGAGGGAGATAGAACCATTCAACCTCGGCGACGCAGATCAACAATTCCGCCTACCCGACCTTTACGAAGTGAAGAAAGCTATATCTAAACTTAAGTCAAACAAAGCTGCTGGAGCTGACGGCATCGCTGCCGAATTATTCAAAGCAGCAGGTGATGATTTGGTAAAGAGCATGCACAACTTATCTGCAAAAAAGGGTAGGAAGAAAGCATGCCCTATAAGTGGAATATCAGAATAGTTTGCCCCATACAGAAAAAAGAAGATCCTCTTAATTGCGCCAACTACAGAGGCATCAGTCTCCTTAACATTGCATACAAGAACCTCTCTGCCGTATTATGTGAACGTCTGAAGCCATTCTTCAACAACCTGATTGGTCCTTATCAGTGTGGCTTCAGACCAGGAAAGGCCACTATCGACTAAATATTCACACTTCGGCAGATCTTGGAAAAAACCCAGGAACTTCAAATCGATACCCACCATCTCTTTATCGATTTTAAAGCCGCGTATGACAGCATCTATAGGAAAGAGCTCTAACGAGCAATGTATAGTCTTGGCATCCCTGCCAAACTTATCCGTGTGTGCAGAATGACGATGGAGAATGCACGCCATAAAGGTCGGAAAAGATCTCACCGATGCATTTGATGTCAAAAAAGGTTTTAGACAAGGCGATGCACTGTCTTGCGACTTCTTTAATATCGTTCTGGAAAGAATTATGCAAAACTCAACCGTCAACACTAGAGGCACAATCTTCCAAAGGTCCATCCAATTACTTGGATACGCAGATGATATTGACATAATTGGAAGATCAAAGCGTGATGTCATTGGAGCGTTTTTGAGCATTGCGACGGAAGCGAAGAAGATTTGTTTAGTGGTCAATGAGGGCAAGACCAAGTATATGCTGTCATCAAAAAAGGACACTGTCTTGCACAAAACGTCACCATGTGCAGCTATAACTTTGAGGTAGTTAAGGACTTTGTCTACCTAGGCACCGCTATAAACACAGACAACGACACCAGCGATAAAATCAAACGAAGAAAAAGAGGCTGGGATGCGACCCACACTGATAACTTCCCATCCGCTCTGTCGATTTCTCTTGCTTAAAAGTTTGTCTATTTTTACTCGTCTCGTATCAATTTTTACCAAATTTGCGGACTATTTTTTGTAGATTTTATTTTTTCTGAAAAAAACGGAGTGTTGGATTTTTATCTAAAAACTACTAAATATCGAAAACAATATTTTCTGTGAACTAAAATAAGTTTGAAGCGAATATTTTTAATTTTTGAAAAGATATTTGAGTCGAAAATCAATTTTTACCAACTTTTGCTAAGTTTTTTTAGGTTTTTATTTTTTTGTAAAAAAAACTGTCACTTTGTTTTATTTTAAAAATTGTACTGAATGTTGAAAACAATATTTCTTATAAGATAAAATTAGTTTGAAGCCTAAATTTTAAGTTTTTGAAAAGATGCTTGGATCGATTTTCAATTTTTACCAACTTTGAGTAATGTTTTTTTAAGTTATTTATTTAAAAAAAAAAAAACTGTCAATTCTATTTTTCTCAACATTTTATCAGATATCGAAAACATTATTTTTTGTTGCACAAAATTGGTTTGGAGATGAAATCATATTTTAGTCGTAAAATTTTGTAGGTGACAATTTTTTTTTAGTTTTTTTTATTATATAAAATTTAATTCAAGCCTCTAGCGTTTTTGGTTCGTAAGATATTTAGGGTTAACCAACATTTTCAACTTTTTTCAAACTGCTATTGTAAAAAAAACCACCCACGCAATTTTCTTGAGAGCCCTTTCTGCATCTTTCTGCATTATTATCTGTAAAACAAAATGTATTTGAAATCGATATCTCTTCTGGTTCTTGAGCTATGGACGACGAAAAAAACTTCGCGAACGTACGTACACACGCACGTACAGACATCTTTCTAAAAATCTTTTATTTCGACTCTAGGGACCTTGAAACGTCGAGAAATGACAAAATTTTCAATTTAACAAATCGGTCCCATTACAATAACTTCCTATGGGAAGTTAAAAACTTTACCAAATGCATTGAGGTCCTATGTTAAAATTTTGTGTTATTTTAAAACCTAAGCATTTCTGACATTATGATTATGAGGTCTGAAAACCATAATCTTCGATTTTGACGTGTTTATTTGAAGATCCCAAGAGTTTTGATATTGGTTAAGTTTGTTAAGAGTTACTGGATTATAGGGTAAGAATGACAAGGTCATCAGCAATAAAAGCGTTTAGTGACGTTAGTTAGAGTAAAAGTTTGATCAATTGTAGAGAGGTTAGCTCGAAACCCATCCTGAAAACAATTTATTTTGTTATTTGTTTCAACCCAAGGTACAAGGTAGGATCTGAGTAAACAGTTTTCGTAATGAATTGAGAAATACCTCTGTAGTTTTCGGGGAGATTAGGATCTCCTTTTTTATAGATCGCTAAAATCGATGACTCTTTGAAATTCTTTGGTATTTCTTCGTTGTTGACCTCTCAGTTAAGTAAGAACAATATATGTTCTAAAAAAAATGAATTTTTTCAAAAACTTGGCCGTAATGCCATCTAAACCTTAAGCCTTATGGTTTTTAATTTTGTCTAAGCCAAAAGAGAGATATATTCTTCTGGTGTAATCAGCAGACCTTTTTTTCTACTAATTTGATAAGAATGAAGAGTTTATTTGTGTGTTTGTTTGTTTGCTTGTTTGAACAGGCTAATCTCTGGAACTACTTGTCTTATTTGAAAAATGTTTTCAGTATTAGATAGTTAATATTTCTTAAAAAAAGCTGCTGAAGCATATTGCCGTCTTTTAAACTTGGCTCACTATAACCTTGTTTTTTTGCTTTCGGGCGCAGCTAGTTCCTATAAAAAGAGAATTCGTTAAGTGAATTTTACTTCGGAGCTTGCAGTCTTACCCTATGAGAGCAAATTCATTAAACTAAAGACTTGTTTATTGAGTGATATAATTTGCCAATCCCACCTTTTCATGCATTTAAATACATTTTATGTTTTATCAAAAAGAAATAATTCTAGACGCTTTCTGATAGTTAAACAAAATAAGAAAAAAATCGATGTGGAACACAGCTTGAGCTTCCATTTGAAAATATAAACAAAAAACATAAACAATAAATTATTTATACTGAACTTGTTCATCAATATTCAGGCTCGCATAGACGATAATTGTATGAACACCCCTTATCGTTTTTATTAATAACACAATGAGCTCGAACACATAGTATAATTTTAATCAAAAGCTCTCTCAGTAGAAATTCTAATCTTGAGTGGGCAAATAATTTTATTAAGAGAACATGAAAGTATCTTCATAACAGGTTCAAGTATAGATACATATTTCATTAAAATGCCCGAACAAATATTATGAAAGCGATGATGTATCTATAAACAAATGTTTTTGTTCTCTGTTGTTTAGTAGCCGTTCGATCTCTAAAAAGCAAACATGTTATCCAAGTGTAGATCGGGTAAAAATAACTTTCAGCCAATTTTGATCCAAACCTTCCGAAGAAATTTAGAAATTCAAGTGTGTTTTCATTAAATACAAACTAATTTAATAATTAAATTCCTTTCAATTTATGTTAGACAAAGTCGGCAGAATGTCCACACAAAGCTGCCATCACAGAACCTTCAACTGATTGGGAAAATGCACGTCCATTCAATGAAATTCCGGGGCCAACAAAGTTTGAAATTATTCGAGGTTTTATGCCTGGTGGTAAGTTTTCATATACAAATTTGCATACCTTATCTAAGTTTAACTTATTTATTATCCTTTAAAAAAGGTGATTATTACAAAAAACCGGTAACGGATTTTTTCAATGCTCTGAGACAGAATTATGGAGATTTTTTGGTGCTTCCAGGCATGTTTGGTAAGAAAGCGATTATAATGACGTATGATCCGAACATATTCCGGGATGTTTTCCGAAACGAGGGTATTTGGCCATCGAGGAGAAATTTCGATTCGGCTTTTTACTATCGCAATGTCTATAAGAAGGAATACTTTCGTGGAAATGAGGGGCTTATAATGACGTAAGCTTTAGCTTTTTCGTATGGAATCTGAAAGCTTTTATATGATTTTAATGTTAAAGGTCCGGTGAAAGTTGGGGTAAATTTCGAACAGCTGTCAATCCAATATTAATGCAACCCAAAAACGCCAAACAGTATCTGACAAAAATGATACCTGTCAACAATGAATTTTTACAAAGGTAAATAAATCGGTCGTAACCGTAACACAGCGCAATTTTGTATTGATGTACCTAATTTTGATAGAATTCGAGAAATACGTGATCCAAACACTCTTGAAATGCCTGAAAACTTTTTAGACGAAATAAATCGTTTAACTTTCGAGTCGGTAGCCGTTATAGCCCTCGATCAGGAGCTTGGTTTCATTCGAAAAAATCGCGATGCTCCCGAAGTAGCTGAACTCTTTCGAAGTTTAAATAGATTCTTTGATTTGGCTTATGAACTTGATATTCAGCCTTCGATTTGGAAAATTATAAAAACTCCAAAATTCTACGAAATGATGAGGGTCAATGATAAAATGTTTAACATAACCAAGAAATTCATCGACGATGCTTTGGAACGCTTCGAAAAGAATCCAAATTCAGAAGATGATAACTACCAAAAGAGTGTCGTCGAAAAATTGGCTGAAAAGGATAAGTTAGTTGCAGTTGTGATGGCAATGGATATGATGTTGGCAGGTGTTGATACGGTAAGTTGACGAACGTAACATATCACTCTTTAAATAACTCAATTTTATTCCAGACAACCACAACTTTGACAGGAACACTTTTTGGTATTGCCAAAAACCCTGAAAAACAAGAAAAACTCCGCAAAGAGATCCGTTCGATTTTACCAAAAAAAGACTCGGTACCGACATTGGAAAGCATGAAAAATCTACCATATTTGAGGGCTTCAATTAAAGAAGGTATCCGCTTGTATCCCATCGGACCGGGAACAGTTCGTACGATGCCTAAGGATATCGTTTTGAATGGATATCAAATTCCAATGAACACAGATGTGGCCATGGCCAATAATTATATTTTAAAAGAGTCCAAATATTTCCCCCAACCTGAGGAATTCATTCCCGAACGTTGGCTTCGAACTGAAGAAGGTGATGCTTTTAAGGCAGACGAAGTCAATCCTTTTGTCTATCTACCATTTGGATTTGGACCTAGAAGTTGTGCCGGAAAGAGAATTGTTGATTTGGAATTGGAACTGACAGTTATGAGATTGGTTAGAAATTTCAATATTGAATTCAATTATTCGATTGAAAATGCATTTGACACTCAATTCATAACTCGGCCGGCTATTCCGTTGAAGTTTAAATTCAGTGAAATAAATGATTAGATATTGATACATGGGTTTTTGAAAAAGTGTAAATCTAATTTTAAAACGTGGTGTAACTTATACTTGTAACAACTTTTGGAAGTTCTGACGGGGAAACATAGTGTTTCCCCGTCAGATAAACCCACAAACTTACTAATACTTAAAATAAGAGTAACAACAATTTAAAAAATAAAACATAATAAATAATTATGTATAAATAAACAAATTTGGTTTAAAGCTGTTTATCTATTTACTGCCTTGATATGACATATTGTCGCTGTTTTATGTGAGGAACAATATTTTAGACCTTAAGATTTTTTTAAGGCATAAGCTCAAATGTATAAGACTTAGGCATGTGAGTTAATATAGATGAAGCTTACTATAGTTTAATGTCTTACCACCTCTTGTTTATAACAGCAAAAGCTGCGAGCTTTATGATGGCTATAAACATTGAGAAAACTAATCGTGTTTTTGTTGTTTTTGAGATTGAGTTTTTTGGCATTAAAAGAGAAAAACAAGTTCATTCAACTCTTAAATTTATAGATATGTACTTAAATATGACTATAACTATAAAATAAGCATTTATAAGTAATTACTTTGGTACTCCAATAAGTGTGCCAGTTATGGTGATTATAAAGCAAACGTTTTGTTATTATAGTTTTTCTGTATATTATTAATGGATATTGAGAACAACAAAATCGGATTCTCTTAAAACAATGTAATACAGAGGCTGGGATGCGACCCACACTGATAACTTCCCATCCCCTCTGTCGATTTGTCTTGCTTAAAAGATTGTAGGTTTTCGTTTTTGGTTAAAAAAGTTGTCAGTTGAATTATTCTTAAACATTTTTAAATTACCAACAATATCTTTCATATAAAGAAATAGTTTTATTTTAGATTTTTAGTCGCAAACAAATTTTTTAGGGTTAACCAAAATGTTCAACTTTTTTTTTAAACTGCTATGGTAAAAAAACGCCCACGCAATTTTCTTAAAAGCCCTTTCGGCTTCTTTCTGCCTTTGTATCTCTATTACAAAATTTATTTGAAATCGATATCTTTTCAGGTTCTTGAGCTATGGACAACGAAAAAAACGTCGCGAACGTACGGACGTACGAACGTTCGTACACACGCACAGACATCTTTCTAAAAATCTTTTATTTCGACTCTAGGGACCTTGAAACGTCGAGAAATGTCAAAATTTTCAATATGACAAATCGGACTGCGCAATCATAAAGACCACTCCGAAAATCTAAAGTTGTTCCGCAGTGCAAACGTGCCAAGCTTTTGGTCATACCCAAAAATATTGCAACCGAGAGTAAAGTGCGAAGGAAAACATGCAACTAAAGATTGTCCTATGAGCAAAGCTATTGAGGCTGCCTAGTTGCCAAAAAATTTCAAGAGTTCAGAAGCAAAAATACACCTGCTAGAGACAAACCCAGAAACACAGTAAATAACGATTTAACTACTGAAAACAATACTAAGAAGGAACCGCCTAAAAAGGCCGTTCAAAGTAAAAGTGATGAAAAGAAAGCCTATTCTCAGATTGTTAAAAATGTGCGGAAGAATGAAGAGACTTCCATAAAAGACATGCCACAACTTATTCTTAAAAGAATTGATAAACAGGATTTGAATATTAAACTGCTAAGCGAAAAAGTCGCTCTTAAAAAACAATGATGGACAGAACACTTAAAATCGCTACATAGAATGCGAACGGTCTTATACAACATTCATCCGAATTAAAAATCTTTTTAGATCTAGAACATATCAATATTTGCCTGGTATCCAAAACTCATTTCTCCAATGGGCAAAGTCTAGATAATGTAATAGAAAACTATTCATATTACCACGCTCCACATCAAGCTGACAAGGCAAGAGGTGGATCGGCGATTCTTATTAAAGAAAGCTTAAAACATTATGAAGGAGCCAAGCTTACTAATGAAAATATGCAAGTAACAACTATTAGTATTGGTATGAAAAAGAAAGAGTTTAAGATAGGAGCTGCCCACCAAGGCGCTCCCCGACAGAAGATGACTAAACAGATTTATTTAATTTTCTTGGGCATAACTTTCTTGTTGGTGGAGACTTCAATGCGAAACACACCCATTTAGGTTCATGACTTATATCAACAAAAGGCAAACGACTCTTCCAAGCAGGCCGTAAATACAATTGCGAATTCTATTCCTACAGGTCGCCAACTTACTGGCCTTCGATACTAACAAAATACCAGACCTTATTGACTTTTTCGTAGCTAAAGGAATCAAACGAAATCATACTCCAGTGATTCTATCACTAAGTGAATCGGAAGTACTAGAAAAAAGTAATCCAAAGCTTGTAAATAAGAAAACAAACTGGAATGATTTTAGAGAAAGGCTTTCAAGTTTTATAAATTTAAGATCTCCCATGGATACAATCGAGCAAATTGACCATGAAGTGCAACAATTTATTGCTGATGTGCAACAGGCCGCTGAAGAAAGTACTCCAGCATTTTCTAATAGAAGACAAAATGAAATAAAATATCATTTAGAGATAAAAGAGTTGATAGCAGAGAAAAGAAGAGCTCGAAGAAAATAGAAAAATACTAGATTTCCTGATGATAAAACAACGTTTAACCGTATAAGCAACAATCTTAAAAAACAAATTTACAAATTCAAAAATGATTCACTCAGTACATACCTAAGGAATTTAACGACCAATGCTTCAACCGATTTTTCGCTATGGAAAGCAGCCAAGCGCCTGAAAAGACCGCAGTTACAAAACTCGCCTTTGAAATCTCAAGATGGGAAAAGGATCGGTAACCCGAAAGAAAAAGCCAACCTTTTTGCTGAACATCTTGCGAATGTTTTTAAGCCATACTCATCAAACGCGGCTGGAAATAGCTAACAGTTTATTGATAAGATCGATGAACTTGAAATACCAATTGTAAGACTTAAAGAAATAAAAAGTATGTGTTTACATCAACTATCAAATAAAAAATCACCAGGTTACGATCTAATTACTGCTCAGGTTATGAAAGAAATGCCATTGAAAGCCTTTATAAAACTCCAATATATATTAAATGCATGCCTTAAGCACCGGTATGTCCCGCACCATTGGAAAATTGCTGAAGTAATTGTCATACCAAAGCAAGGAAAACCACCTACAGAAGTGAAGGCTTACAGACCAATATCGCTTATATCAATTATGGCAAAAATTTTTGAAAAGCTGCTTCTGAAGAGACTTAGCAGAATCATAGAAGAAAGAAGGTTGATCCCAAACCATTAGTTTGGCTTTAGAAATACACATTCCACGATAGACCAAGTTCATAGAATATAGGATGTAATAGAAAAAGCATTAGAAGAAAAACAAGTATGTTCAGGTATTTTCTTAGATGTTGCTCAAGCTTTTGACAAGGTTTGGCATGAGGGACTTGAGTACAAACTGCAAAGTGATCTTCCCAGGCAGTACTTTGAAATATTAAAATCGTACATCTCAGACCGATTGTTTAGAGTAAGTTACGATCAAGAATACTCGGAATTGAAGAAAATAGAAGCCGGTGTACCACTAGGAAGTGTCCTAGGTCCTACCCTGTATTTACTATACACAAGGGATATTCCAGTTGGTAATCACACCATAATGGCTACTTTTGCAGATGATACCGCAAATTTGGTACCCGACAAATGTGTCTCTAAGGCAGCAGTAAATCTACAAAATTCCGTCGACACAGTGAGAGCGTGGACCTAAAAATGGCGTGTCAAACTCAATGAAACAAAATCTTCACATATAAACTTTACAAATAAAAAGATAAACAATATTCCAATAATCATTTAAAATCAAGCTGTACCTTACGCCAATACTGCCAAATCTCTTGGAATGACTTTGGATGCAAAGCTTAAGTGGAAAGAGCACATTAAAAAGAAAAGAGAAGAACTAAACTTGAAATATAGAAAAATGTACTGGTTACTTGGTAACAACTCTGATTTATTAATCCAAAACAAAATAATGCTTAATAATCAAGTACTAAAGCCTGTTTGGATCTATGGAATCCAATAATGGGGCTGCACAAAGAAAACAAATACCGAAATCATCCAAAAATTTCAAAACAAAGTCCTTCGTGGAATAGTTAATGCACCTTGGTACATAAGAAATACCGATCTACCATCGTGACTTACAAATAGAAATGGTTACAGAAGTTGTTAAGAAAAAAGCTGTATCGTACAACCAGAGACTGCAAAGTCATACTAATTCTGAAATGGAGTCCGTCTTGAATATTAGAAACCATGTTTACAGATTAAGAAGAACCAAGCTTATGGTCCAAACATGAGAAAGTATTAAAAGTTTAAACTTCCCCCAAAGTGATTGTACAAAGTTAAGAAAGAAAACTCGGTAGTCGATCCTTCAAAATTGGTCCTGATGAAGAAGCCTGGAGGATTAAGAAACTACATGGAACACATATTAAGGAACTCTTGAAAGACGATATAGACAGAAACCACTCAAAACTGTGCTCAAGAAAAGAAAACTCTTCTCTGATAGCAATAGAGGACCGAGTCATCCACACAAGAAACTATGGCAAATATATACTACGCGACAATATGACAATACATCATTTGGAACAGACTACCTTAGCAGGCACGACAAGGTGATCAAGCTCATATACTTGAAATTTGGTTGAAGGCACGGATTGATAAAACAACACGTAGCATATTAAAAATATGAACCACCACCCGTACTAGAAAACAAAAATGTTATATTGTACTGGGATAGATCCATCAGGACAGACCGCACCGTGCTCGCCAACAACCCAGACATTGTTCTATTTGACATAACAAACAAAATAATCGACCTATTCGACATAACCGTCCCTCTAACTCAAAATCTAACAACAGCTTACGCAAACAAAATCAACAAGTACACCGAGCTGGCACACGAAATAAAGGAGCTTTATCACGCGAATAAAGTAACGATAACACCCTTCGTAATATCGGCGACCGCCGCCGCCGTTGTCCCGAAAACGCTGATGAAACACCTCAAACTGCTTCAAATGGAAGATCTGTAGAAGAAATTCAAAAGGCAGTCGTGCTAGGGACATGTAATATAGTTAGAAGATTCCTGCAACAGTCAACCTAAATTCACACGTAAATTCACACAGTAAAGGCAATTGCCAAATCACGACGAAATATGATTTCGGGTGAATACCCCTTTCATGACCTCGAACCGAACCCTAAGGGGTCGGTAAAAGTTTTCGAGCTCTTAACCTCTGAGAAAGTGAACCAAGTCGATTATAATAATAGAAAGAGGCTGGGATGCGACCCACACTGATAACTTCCCATCCCGTCTGTCAATTTGTCTTGCTTAAAAGTTTGTCTATACGAGTATGTACTCGTATCAATTTTTACCAAATTTGCGTACTATTTTTTGTAGGTTTTATTTTTTATGAAAAAACGGACCGTTGGATTTTTATATAAAAATTACTGAATATCAAAAACAATATTTTCTGTAAAATAAAATAAATTTAAAGCCAATATTTTTAATTTTTGCAAAGCTATTTGTCAATTCGGTTTTACTCAAAATTTGTCCTAATGTAAAATAAAAGATATTTGAGTCAAAAATCATTTTTTACCAACTTTTGTTAATTTTTTTCGGTTTTTAATTTTTTGTAAGAAAACTGTCAATTCGACTTTTTTCAAAATTTTACTGAATGTTGACAACAATATTTTTTGAAAGATAAAAGTAAATTAAAGCCAATATCTCAAAGTTTTGAAAAGATATTTGAGTCGAAAATCAATTTTTAACAACTTTTATTAATTTTTTTTTAGGTTTTTATTTTTTGTAAAAAAACTGTCAATTCAATTTTTTCTAGTGACCCTGAAATGTGGAGAAATGTCAATATTTTCAATTCGACAAATCAGTTTGATTACAATATCTTCCTATGGAAAGTTAATAATTGAAGTAAGTTACAATTCTTACACATGATTATCATTTCACTGACGTACGAAATTGAACGCAATTGCGTCAACGTACTTATTCTTTTAGAAAGATTACAAACTTTCCCAATCATTGCTGGTTGAATTTTCTTTTAGAACTGAACACAAATGCTTTAGTTTCCCGGCGTTCGACTGGGTCTTGCGTTGTATTTTAGTTTTAATGAAAGCTTTTTATTATGTCTACTCAAAAAGCAACTATAAAAGGAAAGAAGGGAAACATGCCGCAAGAGACATGATAGTTTTGTTAATAATTTAACAACAAAATATAGAAAGTCTGCTATTGAATCGAATAAACCTGCTCTAAGGTTAAAGGCTGTCTTTATTTTTCAATCGTGAATAACAATAAAATCATAACATTTTTTGTTGGCTATCCTTTTATGAAGAACTTCAGTACGTATTTTAAATTTTTCTAAACAATATTATTTTTTGAAATTCTTTAAACATTGAATTAAATATTATTGATTTTTTATTTTTGCAAAACCAATACTAGCTCTTTTCATTAAATAAAAATATTCTACTCATGTTTTTTTTTGTTTATATTTTGATTGAAATTATTCATAAATGTTTTTTTTTCTATCATCGGAACGATCAGTAAGTGGTGTTTATGTAAAACAAATAATAAAACATTTTTCTCAAAAGCTTTTTATTACAAATATTGTTTGCTTGCTCGATATAATTATTGTTGCATTGTATAAAGTAATCATTAGAAGTTTTGGTGTATTTTTTATCAAATGATCGAATAATGCATAAGGCCAATTAATATTTACTGCGTGGTATCAAGTTGACAGCACTGGCATTTGTCACCTGTCAAACAAAGACATTATTTGAAGTGTCATAATACGAACTGAGTGGTTGCTATAAATGAAATACAATTTTCTTCAAAAATATAACGCTGTGTATATTTTATTAAGCCTAACATTGGTTGCCACAAAATGAATGACCCTTTTAAAAAAAATGGACAATTATGTCGTATTCTTAAGGTTGAACTGGCAATAAATACAAAACTGAATTGTTTAACTAAGCTTCCAAAGCCTCATAGTTGCGAAGCACCAACAAGCCTCGGATACGGACGAATTTACTGTTGACAACCAACGCAAACGAATTAAGGACAGCGAACTTCGGATATGCACGTGTAATTGAACGTGCGGTTGAAGAAGTAGCGCAGGCCCTATACTGCTATAAAGCAGACATCACCGCTATCCAGGAAATACGACGGAATGGGGCGGGCAAAAAGCGGATGAAAAACTGAGGTATTTACTATGGTGACTGCTAGTGCTACCATGAAAACCAATAGCGCTTATTTCGATGCGGATTTGTCATTGGAGCCAGACTTAGGCAAAAAGTCTTAAGCTATAGGTTCATCAATGAGCGCCTCATGACCATACGCATTAAGGCTAAATTCGGCAGCATTAGCCTGACATGCGAGTACGCCCCCACAGAAGAGAAAGACGACAACACCAAAGATATGTTCTTCGAGCTTTTGGACAAAACATATGATCAGTGTCCTAGCTACGATATTAAAATAGTCCTGGGCGATTTTAATGCCTAGCTAGGAAGGGAACACATCTCTTATGGAATAATCAGGAAAAACAGCCAACACGACAACACTTCCGACAACGGATTCAGGCTTATAGATTTTGCTGCGGGGTGAAACGTCATGGTAGCCAGTACACGTTTTCCACACCCTAACATCCACAAACTAACATAGAGTTCTCCAGATCAATCTACCGTCAACCAAATTGACCATATAGCGATCGACACCAGACACGCTTCCAGCATTATGGATGTACGAACTTTCCGAGGAGATAACATCAACTCGAACCACTACCTCGTTGTAGCCACAAAACAAAAATGATCAGCCTCGGAACCCGACCATCCTTAAATATTTTCTCGCAAACAGTGGAAAAAGTGGAGAGCTTTCTGTGCCTTGGAAGTGTCGTCTCCATCGAAAGCGGAACCGAACAAGACGTCATCTGCCGCATCGGCAAAGCAAAAGCGTCGCTACGTTCGGTTTGCTGTCAAAAATTTTGAGGAATAACTTTATAAGCTTAAGGGCAAAGCTACGACTGTTTCGCACAAATGTCGAGTTTGTGCTTCTTTGTGGGTGCAGCACTTGGAAGGTTACTTCAGCCATAACAAGAAAGCTGCAAACATTCGTGATGTCTTCGTAACATCCTAAGAATTTTCTAACCAAACCGCAGTCAATGCTGGGAATATGGAAGGACTACTTCTGCAGACTGTTTAACGGCGACGACGAACCGAATACCGCTGTCAGGCAGGATGACCCATTCAACATAGACGAAAGCCAACAATCCCGTCCTCCCGACTTGGACGAAGTAAAGATTGCCATATCTAAGCTAAAGTCTAATAAAGCCGCTGGAGCGGATGGCTTGAATGACGACCTCTTTAAAGCAGCTGGAGATAAGTTGGTTAGGAGCATGCACCAACTTATCTGTAACATATGGTCGAAAGAAAGCATGCCTGATAAATGGAACCTCAGTATTGTTTGCCCGATCTACTATATCAACTATAGAGGAATCAGTCTACTTAACATCACCTATTAAATCTTCTCTGCCGTAATATGTGAACGTCTAAAGCCCAACGTCAACTACCTGATAGGTCCTTATCAGTGTTGTTTTAGACCATTTAAGTCCACAGTGGATCAAATATTCACATTACAGCAGATCGTGGAAAAAACCCAAGAACACCAAATCGACACCCACTATCTTTTCATCGATTTCAAGGCCGCATATTACAGCATATACAGGGGCGAGCTGTATAGAGCCATGTCTAGGTCAAACTCGTCCATTTGTGCAGGAAGACCATGGAGAATTCACGATGCTCCATAAAGGTTGGAAAAAACTTAACAGACCCTTTCGATGTCAAAAAAGGTTTTAGACAAGGTGATGCGCTGACTTCGTCTACCTTAGCTCCGCTGTAAACGCAGAAAACAACACCAGATCTGAGATCAAACGCAGAATAAACAATTGAGAGGTAAAATCCTTTCTCGAGGGACCAAAGTGTCGCTTTATAAGACCCTTATCATCCCCGTCCTTCTATACGGTGCAGAAGCATGGACTATGATAAAAGCGGTTGAAAGCACCTTGGGTCGGTTCGAGAGAAAACTTCTTCGTGTGATCTACGGTCCCGTATGTATCGAAGGGGAGTGGAGGAGAAGATGGAACGACGAGCTGTACAGCGACGTAGGCTGAGACAGAAGGGTAAAAGTCCAAGGATTAAGATGGCTGCGTCACGTAGAGTGCATGGAAACCAATGCTCCGGCCCGGAAAGTCTTCGAATCCACACCCAAAGGACAGCGCAGTAGAGGAAGACCGCGGATCAGGTGGTCCGCAGAAGTGGAAAGTGACCTCACCCAACTTGGAGACAACTAGCTAGGGACCGAGCTTGATGGAGAAGTTTGTTGGGTGAGGCCCTAGTTTACACAGGACTGTAGCGCCACCTTAAGTAAGTTAGTAAGAATTGTTTAACTACTTACATCTAAGATGGAAATGAAGTTAAATTTTAATTCATTGTTAGGGGCACCTTTTAGTCTACCAAATTATTATCTGAAGTGTTTATAAAATATATTATGCCAATTCAAGATTAAAAGACTTTAAGTGATCTTATCGCAAGTTTCCTCCGATGCGATAAAAGTTAAAACTGACGAAATTTTCAAAAATATTTTGTTATTAAGTTATCAATAAGTAGCAATGCATCACTATCTTATCAGTTTATAACCAAAAATAGTATTCAGTGAATATAAGTTGAGCCATAAGAAAAATAGGTTATGATGCAAATTGTCAGAAATTTACAACTATAGTATTGTAAACAGAAATTGTAGAAAAGGTGGACTTTCTGCTAGCTGCACTTCGTTTCCAAGTGACTTATACTTTTAGGTTCAAGGCTTATTCTGCAAAACAATTAATAAATAAATACAAAGAAAAATATAGAAATAAAAGTAAAACTTAATTAACTGACTTTCAACAAACATTTATCATACAAAAATATCAATATCTTTAATATTCCACTTCGCTGAACTTGAATTTAAGCGGAATGGCCGGTACGCTTATTAGAATTGTTTTGAAAGCATTTTCCGTTGGGTAATTAAATTCCACATAAAAGTTTCGTATCAATCTGGCCACAGTAATTTCCAATTCCATTTCCACAATTCTCTTACCAACACAACTTCTCGGTCCAAAGCTGAATGGCATGTACAAAAACGGGTTCAATGGTTCGTGGTTTGCTTTTTCATCACGAAGCCAACGTTCAGGAATGAACTCCTTTGCCCTGGGGCAGTATTTCTCTTCGTTGATAAGAATGTTATGATTCAGAACGATTTCTTGATCCTTTGGCACTTGATAGCCACTCACGACAATATCCTCAGAGCACATTCGCAATGTTCCCGCTCCGATTGGATACATTCGGATGCCTTCTTTTATGCAAGCTCGCAAATATGGAAGATTCTTCATGTTCTCCATGGTAAGCAGGGAGTTCTTCTGTGGAAGGATTGTCTTCAATTCCTGACGTAGCTTTTCCTGCTTATCGGGGTTTTTGGCAATAGCCAACAAAATGCCAGTTAGAGTGCTGCTAGTTGTATCAACCCCAGCCATTAGCAGATCTAAGGCCATAACTCTTGCTACTTTCTTGTCGACCTTCAGTAATTTCTCCAAAACACTCTTCTCTTCGTTATCGCTGTTCTTCGAAGAAAGTGCATCATTTTCAATTCGTTTTTCAGCTTCGTTTATGTATTTTATTATAATTTCGTTAATTGTATCGAAGTTCTTCATTTGTTTATTGAACGTGGGTGTTTTGACATATTTCCAAATCGACGGAAAGAAGTCCAAAGCGAGTGTAAGCTCAAAAAATTTTCGCAAGCTATCGAATATTATCTTTGCATCGCCACTATCTCGATTCTTTCGTATCAACCCAATTTGCCTGTTCAAGGCCACAACTGCAACTGATTCAAACGTTAGACGATTCAATTCTTCTTCGAAATTATCAGGCATTTCTAGAGAGTTAGGATCACGGATTTCACGAATTCTAAACGAAATAAAATTAGTATCATTTGGAATTTCTTCTATCTTAAATATAAACTTGAACCTTTGTAGGAATTCATCGTTAACCTCAAGCATCTTATTCAAGTAGAGTCGGGCATTTTTAGGCTGCATTAGTATAGGGTTGACTGCACTTCGTATTTTGCCCCATGCTTCATTGTTTCTATACATTTTGTAAATGAATAAGTTCAAAATCTAGAATTAAATCAGTTTTGCTTACGATGAAACTAATCCAATGACATCACCGAAGTCTTCTTTCCTATGAACCTCCCTATGATAGCGCATTGTTTCAAGACCACGCCTCTGAGGCCAAGTGCCCTCGGAGCGTATCACCTTTGCAAAATCGTCTAAATTGAATGTGAATAAGAGGCTTTTCTTACCAAACCCTCCTGGAAGTAGGAATACTTCACCGTATTTCTTCCGAGTCTCGTCGAAAAAATTTAGAACTGACTTTTTATGAAAACTACCTAAGTATAAATATCGATTAGAAAATTGAATAAAGTTAAGAAATAAAAAAGAAATAGAAAAACGAAAAGAAATAGAAAGCGGAACAATTTGGATAACACAATTTTCGGATCATTACTGGTTGGGTTTTCTTTTAGAACTAAACAGAGATGTTTTAAGTTTTCCGGATTTTAACTTGTTCTTGCGTTTGTAATAGATTTTGTTTATTTTTCTTTTCATTAAAAGCTTTCGATATGAATATTCAGCAAAGCTTTACAATATCACTTAGATAAAAGAAAACTATAGGCGTGAAGAAAAGAAGCTGTCAAGTTAGGATAGAACTTTTATTTATTAAGAAATTATTTATATATTTATTTTTGTTTCGTCAATCAGAGAACATCTTCCCTTACAGACTAATACATTAGTTATTAACAACTTTACTTTATATTACATATGAATAATTATAAAATTTTATTATTTAAATTAAGGCAGATTTAATAAGTTATATACAGTATAGCTTAAAAGTATCTCTTATGCAACTTCTGTTGCGAATTAAAGTAGCTTCCCTGATGCAACGAGAGATTGGTTCATTACGACCATAGTTCGTTCTATTTTGGGGAGCCTGCGGCATTCCAGATCGGGTAGTTGGTGATTGCCTAAAACTTGGTTTAGGCCAGCAATGCAACTTTCTTGCCATGTCGAAGTTCTAGCTTTACCTCGTTGTGGTGGCCCCCGGGAAAATGATTTCTGTATCCCAATATAAATAAGATAGCAAAAATTGCAAGGGCGAAGTCTCCTGACTCTTCAGGATAGGTTACGGAGATGAGCACTCTTCGTAACTGAACTCCATCCCGCAACGGAAACTGAAATTACGCCTCAGATAGTTAATGATAACTCGTTGACGACTTGTGGCTATTGTATCAGGACAAAGAATGGTTTCTGGAATGTGAGGACGCTTCTGGATGCAGGAAATGAAGGTCCGCAAAATGCCAGATTCTTCCAATAAGAGAGAGAATTTATGCGTTACAGGATAGATATCTTAGGGTTAAGTAAAGTGCGATGGATGGGTTTGGGCAAGTTCCTCCAAACAAAACGGCAACCAGTAGCTTTGGGGAAATGCTTATCAAAGCTAAATTTCAGAGTAGAGTACGACCCGTCAACATTATACAGTGTTACGCACCGACGGAGATCACATCTGATGAAGAGAAAGAATGCTTTTATAGTCAACTGGGATCCGCCTACAACAGCACTCCCCGCGGAGATATTATTTATAACAATATCAACAACGGGCTAAGGCATGTGATGGGTATTCACGGAGTCGGTAATTGTAATGATAATGGTAAGAGGTTCATTGACTTCTGCAACGCCAATGGCCTTGTGATTGATGGCACTATGTTTGAGCACGAACTCATAAAAGTAGCTGGGTGTCGACGGACAGGCAAGCGTCTTCTAATCAACTTGACCACTTCGCGATTAGTCGACGATTTAGGAGCAGTCTCTTGGATGTATACGAAACAGAAGAAGCGCCGATATGGGACTTGCCCGTGACCTACCTACTCTTAGATTGCGTACAGCTACAGTTCAAAGATTCAACGGAATGACACGAGCCCCCAAATTCAACACCGGCAGACTAAAGGATCCCACGATCCGTCAACAATTCAGGGACCACCTGTCACATTAAATGATAAAAATCAGCAGCTCAGTACATGACGACATCAAACACCATTGGAATGCTGTGAAAAATGTTTTCTTTTTAGGTGCCGACAGAATAATCGGTCGGAAAGAAGAAAACAACAACACTTGGGTTTCGGAAGAATCTTGGGCATGGATAAACAAACGCAAACAGTTAAGGGCTCAAATAACTGCTGCACAAGAAGAAGAAAGAAACGAGCTGGAGTCCTCGTATCGCATAAAAAAGAGAGAGGTTCACAGCAGTGTGCGACGTGACTAGCGTAACTGCATCAACGCATTGGTGCAAGAAGCGGAAGATGTTGCAAACAGGTGCGACAGCAGGACCGTTTACAGAATAACTAAAAAGCTGATCGGTACAAGAAGTGACGGTACTGTGATAAGTTCTGTGGATGAGCAAGTCAGAAGGTGGAAAGAATTCTTTTCCTCGGTCTTAAATCGAGGGTTTGCAAACAATGTGCAGCCGATACCTTCTGAAGCGCCTGCAGAAACTAATACCTGAATCCACACCTTCCAGTAAAGATGAGATCGTTGCCGCAATTAAAGCAATTAAGAACAAATGATCATGCATCTCCATCAAATGACAACAGGTATTAAGAGAAAAGCAGAAGTTGTGGGGCTAAAAATTAATTCCGACAAAACAAAATTGATCAGCCTCGAAACCCGACCATCCTCTCAACAAAAAATATTTTCTCGGAAAAGTGCACCGCCTTCAATACCTTGGAACTATCGTCTCCATCGAAGGCGGAACCGAACAAGACGTCATCTGCCGCATCGACAAAGCAAAAGCGGCGTTCGGTATGCTGTCAAAAATTTGGAGGAATAACTCTATGAGCTAAAAAACAAAGCTACGCCTGTTTCGCACAAATGTCGAATTTGTGCTTCTTTATGGGTGCAGCACTTGGAAGGTTACTTCAGCCATAACAAGAAAGCTGCAAACATTCGTGAATAGATGTCTTCGTAACATCCTAAGGATTTTCTGAGTATGCCAAATTGGATTAAGCGGATGGACCATTTGAGGCGCAGTCAAGGTCAACATTTGCATGAAACAATTTTCAAACAATAAATTATATGGACCGTACTATCAATTCAAATAAAGATTTCATGCATTTTTCTGAATTGTATGTATTTTTTTTTTTTTGAAAAACTTTCTTATAGCATTTAAAAAATCAACCTTTATAAAATGTTTTCAAAAGATTTGCTAAGGAAGCCGCTTGTAAATGCATTAGTCTCTAATGTAGAAATGTTCAAAACACCTAGTTTAGGCAATTCATTGCTGAATCTCTTTACACTTTTGAGGTAAGGCCGTCAATTTGTTTACATCAAATTCAAAAAATTTATAGAACTGACAAATAATACATTTCAAAAACTGATACTCTAGCATTAAAGTCTAAAACTTAAATTCCTTTAATAACAGTATTTTTTGGCTCTGGCTGTTGATTTTCTCTCGAAGCAAGAGTTTTTGGTTTTTTATGTCGGCTTTTTGACAGTTTTTCAGCTTCGAGGTCGAGAAACTAGAAGAAATTAGAATAAAAAGTCAAGCTTAAGCAAAGAGAGCGAGACATCATTGTTTTGTGGATATAAAGGAGATTCAACAAAGCCAAGTAGAGAGGAAGGTGTTGGTTCTAGTTGAGATGTAGATGAAGCAATACAAATATTGCTTTAGCATTACGTTCGACAGCATTGCTTTGATCACTGACAATGACAAACCCACTTTCATCTGCATTCGGAGCAAAAACTGCCTTATCGGGAATTAATAAATTAAATTCATCATCATCATGAGATTAACGAGTATCTTGAAACTCCAGTACCAATTGCATCCTCGCCTACCATTGAGGAAAATGGTAACCAAGTTTGCTTTCCTTTTGTAATCACGTACTAAATCAAAGAGTTTATCCTTAGCAAAGAAACCAGAACGAAATCTTGAAATAAGGCAACTTGCCTTGAGATATAATGGCAGTAGGACTTTTACTAACACCGATTCAATTATAAACAACTTATTGTTGCATTTAGGATATTTTATAACGTGTACAACGGATAAATTCACCTACTGGCTCATATCCTCCTATCTTGGCCACGACAGCCCAATCTCAGGAGACACCCTGAGGAAGGCAATTGCGGACACGCAATCGAAAACAGTTGGTCTCCTAATTGGTTCGGACGCTAACGCCCATCACACGGTATGTGGAAGCTCTGATATAAATGAGAGAGACGAGTCAACCTACTCATAAGTAATATTGTTAATGAACCCTCTTTTGTAACCAAGAATAGGAAAGAGGTACTTGATATCACACTTACCTCTGACTGGATCCAGAATCTGATTTCAAACTGATACAATCAGTTTGAGCTCAAAGATGTGGCAAATACATCTACGAGTTTTCACAAAAACCGTAATACAAACTGGGAGCGATATAGGGAGGTACTAGCACAACTGCTTGATCACAACTTTCTTAAAAGCTCCTCCAGTAAAGATGAACTAGACCTTTCTGTGAATCATCTGATCGAAGCCTTAAATAAATCAATGAGATCTTCATGCCATGTAACCATTTTAAAGGGTAAAAAGAAACCTCATTGGTGGCGTTAAGAACTAGAACCATTCAGAAAGAGCTGTCGCAAACTCTTCATCAGATCTAAGTACACTAGATCTCCTTCTGACTGGGACTTATACAAACAAGCTCTTAAGCAATATAAAAAAGAATTAAGTAAGAGTAAGAGGTCTTCTTGGAGAAACTTTTGTGGTAAAATAGAAATTACTTCAGAAGACTCAAGACTCAGGAAAATTCTCTCAAAAAGTCCAACAATACCCAGTGCCTTAAAGACAGAAACAGGCACGTTGACTATCACAGATGAAAAATCTCTTAATATGTTGTCTGATACCTACTTTAAAGGTAGCTCTAACAACCAAACGACTTAACATCAGAGTCTCAAGCTTCTACAAGCGATTTAGTTGATCTATAACGCGGGAGAAATGTAATGGGCTATAGACATCTTTGATCCATATAAATCTCGAGGAACAGACGGAATCATTCCGGCCGAACTACAAAAATGCTCAGACATGATCATTCCACCATTGGAAATCATTCTGACAAGCTGTTTAAGGTTAAGATATATTCCAAAGCCACGTTAACCCTAAAGATCTACCACCAATCAGCCCATCATCCTTCCTTCTTAAAACCTTGGAAAGATTGATTGAAATTTGCATCAGACATAACTTAAAACCATGTCTCATTTCCACAGCTCAACAAGCTTACTCTAAGGGAAAATCAGTAGAATCAGCACTTCATTCGCTGGTACGTAGTATTGAATATTCCCTCGAATACAAAGAATATAACCTAGTAGCTTTCCTAGATATTAAAGGAGCTTTCAACAACGTCAGTTACCAGGCGATCACAACAGCAAATTAGAGAAATCACTCATAGATCTTATAAGTCTCATGCTCAAAAGCAGAACAATAATTTCTAGCATGAGAAGTTTTACTACCACCAGATCGGTAAATCGAGGTACCCCCAAAGGTGGGGTCCTTTCGCCTCTTTTATGAAACATGGTAGTAAACGACCTACTAACATCATTGGAAGCAGAGGGTTTCAGGGTGATTGCCTATGCTGACGACGTTGCAATATCTCTATCTGGGAAGCACCCCAAGTTCTCTCGGAACTCCTAAAAAATGCCTTAAATAGGCTAAGCAATGTGGCTTGGACGTCAATCCACATAAAACAGAATTCATAGTCTTTTCGAGAAGATACAATGTTCCTCAGATTAGCCCACCCAAGATTAAAGGAATACCATTAAGCTTTTCCGGCCAAGCTAAACATTTAGGACTCATTTTAGACAAAAAACTAAATTGGAAGGCAATTATTGATGAAAGAGTAAAAAAGGCTACTGTAGCGCTTTTTACTTTTAAAAAGGCCATAGGATCAAAATAGGACTTCTTCCCAAAAATAACCCACTGGCTATACACTTCGGTAATCAGACCGATACTCATTAATGAAGTTACTACCATTCTAGACAATTTGAGATCTATCCCAAGATCGCTTAAACTATACCACTCCAAAAATGGTATTTGCTAAAAGCGTCCATGTGTCTATCCCTTCAAGATCCTCCTGGGAAGAAGAGAGACCCCTGGAAGACGATGCGGTACACTTCTATATAGAGTTGGAAGTGGAGTATTCGGAACAACTGAATCTCAGTCTATCCAATCAATGTAGTGTATTTCAGGCAGAAGTAATGGCGATTAAAGAAGAACTATCCTGGCTAAAAGAAAACGTTATATCTCGCATCTGTCTCCACAAACTCTCAAACAGTCCACGATTGTCGATCATCTCTGAATGAGATGACAGAACAGTTTAATATTTAACTCATATACATTTGGGTGCCGGGCTACAGAGACATTACGAAAAATTGCAAAGCCGATGAGCTCGCCAAAAACGGAACACTTCTGCCTAATGTTAGACAAAAACATATCATAGGAACACCACTTGATACATGTTAAGGGCATGTCGCATGCAAAAAAATTGATTGGTGCTTTGCGCTTAGCTTTGTAGCGTTCACATTTTTTTAAATATTTAAACGAAATAAACGGGTTTTGATTGAAAATATATTGGGCTAAATATGTATAAAGGAATAAAAAATTAAAAAAAATTGTTTGTTCCTTAACAGCACTAGAATCACTAAAAAATCATTAAATTCAGGTAGTTACTTGCGAAAATCAATGGGGCAGTGTGTAAAATATAATTTTTTATTTTTTTTTATATTTTTTTCCAAAAAACAATAAATTTTTATAAATAGCATCGATTTCTTTTTTTTTTTAAATTTATTTATTTATACCAAGAAAAATTGTAGAAAACTATGAAAAATAGGGCAAATTTGCATTGTCGCATAGGTGCAAAATTTGATAAAACTTCCAAAGTATAACAGCTAGCTAAGTCAATTTAACTTTTTTTCAAATTCTAAATATATGTTCAGATATTTGCTTTTAAATTTTTTTTTTAAAAATAGTTATAGTAACGTTTTTAGACAAAAAATCCAAAATGCATTCTTTTTTTTTCCAATATTTTTTGCGAATTCATGGGGCGAGCTGATTTTTATTTTTTTAGTTTTAATTTTTTTTTTTAAAAAAAGGACCATATATATTACTCTTACTATCGATTTTGAAAAAAAAAAATATTTGTCGCAACATAATTAAAAATGCATTTCAATATAACAACATTTGTGGTTCAATTGTGAGGGATTGGGAGTTTATATAATTGCAAAATATTTTTTTTATTTTTTTTTGGCATTTTGTTTATTCTATTTAAAAAAGTAAAAAGTTCTTGCGTCTACTGTTTATTTAATTTAATTTTTATAAAAGAGGTCTATTTTGCATTTTTAAACAACAAATTTCTTTGTAAACGCACACAATGAAGTTTCCAGTTCCCAAGAATGCCACTGCATCTCAGCGCTCAAGAAGAGAATTCTTTGCAAAAGAATTTCGCCCGCCCATCCTCTCTCAGATTTTTTTTTGTTGTTGGACTCATGGCTCATTTAGTTTTTGTATTCTTTGTTTTGCTTGCGGTATACAATAACAGAAAATACAACAAAAAAAAGACTTTTCTAAGAAATATTTTTTTTTTCTAGTATGTGGTATGATGTAAGGTCATGGACTCGTGATTTGGGTGTTACGTAGTCAATCGCGTATACGTCGTATACGCAGAATTTGATTTTTGGTTCAACTTTCGGCAAGTTTTGTGGCTGCACATTGTAGTGTAGGTATAAAAAAGGGTAAAGAGGTATTGTAGGTATCGTGAATTCGCTGTCATATATTTTGTTTTCTTGATTTTTTTTGCGTACTATTACTTCCCATAGGAAGTTATTATAATGGGTCCGATTTGTCAAATTGAAAATTTTGACATTTCTCGACGTTTCAAGCTCCCTAGAGTCGAAATAAAAGATTTTTAGAAAGATGTCTGTGCGTGCGTGTGTACGTACGTTCGTACGTCCGTACGTCCGTACGTCCGTACGTCTGTACGTCCGTACGTTCGCGACGTTTTTTTCGTCGTCCATAGCTCAAGAACCAGAAGAGATATCGACTTCAAATAAATTTTGTTATACAGATAATAAGGCAGAAAGATGCAGAAAGCGCTCTCAAGAAAATTTCGTAGGTGGTTTTTTTCCCATAGCAGTTTGAAAAAAAGGTGAAAATTTTGGTTAACCCTAAATATCTTACGAACCCAAAACGCTAGAGACTTGAATTAAATTTTATATAATATATTGTAACGTGATATCCACCAAGTATATTTTTTGAAAAAAATCCATTTAAAGGTTTTTTTTATAAGTCAAAAAAACTGAAGAAAAAATTTGTCACCTCCCAAATTTTACCACTAAAATATGATTTCATCTCCAAAACAATTTTGCGCAACGAAGAATAATGTTTTTGACATCTGATAAAATTTTGAGAAAAATCAAAAAAAAAACATTACTCAAAGTTCGTAAAAATTGAATATCGATTCAAATATCTTTTCAAAAACTTGAAATTAAGGTTTCAAACTTATTTTATCTTATAAGAAATATTGATTTTAACATTTTGAAAAATGTTGAGAAAAATCGAATTGACAGTTTTTTTACAAAAAATAAAAACCTAAGAAAAATGTATAAAAGCTGGTAAAAATTGATTTTCGACTCAATTATCTTTGAAAAATTGTAGATATTTGCTTCAAACTAATTTTATCTTATAAGAAATATTATTTTTAACATTCAGTAAAATTTTGAAAAAAATCGAATTAATAGTTTTTGTACAAAAATTAAAACCCTAAAAAAAATTTAACAAAAGTTGGTAAAAATTGATTTTCGACTCAAATATCTTTTCAAAAATTTGAACTATTGGCTTTAAACTAATGTTATCTCATAAGAAATATTGTTTTCAACGTTCGATAAAATTTTGAAAAAAATCGAATTGACAGTTTTTTTTACAAAAAAAAACTTGGTAAACATTTACTTTCGACTCAAATAGCTTTTCAAAAATTAAAAATATTGGCTTCAAACCTTTTTTATTTCACAGAAAATATTGTTTTCGATATTTAGTGATTTTTATATAAAAATCCAACAGTCCGTTTTTTCATAAAAAATAAAATCTACAAAAAATAAAACGCAAATTTGCTAAAAATTGATAGACAAACTTTTAAGCAAGACAAATCGACAGACGGGATAGCAAGTTATCAGTGTGGGTCGCATCCCAGCCTCTTTTTTTGATTTTGTTTATGGTCAGCTGCTTTCCTTAGATAAAAGAAAAGGCAGAAGTTAAATAAAATAAGGAAGATAGCTATGTAGGTGTGTATGTTCTTTTTTTTCAACGCGTATGTAATACACCTACCTAACCTACTTGATGGAATTTCGCTGTCATTTGCATGGTTTGATCGTTGTTTGATTGAATATTGTGTACGTTAAAATAACCACTTGCCACGGAAAAAATTCTTAAAAACGATGCTGGAATGCGACCCACACTGATAACGTCCCAACCCGTCTGTCGATTTGTCTTGCTTAAAAGTTTGTCTACATGTACTCGTATCAATTTTTACCAAATTTGCGTTTTATTTTTTGTAGACTTTATTTTGTATGTAAAAACGGACTGTTGGATTTTTATATAAAAATTACTGAATATCGAAAACAATATTTTCTGTAAAATAAAATAAGTTTGAAGCCAATATTTTTAGTTTTTGAAAAGAGATTTGAGTCGAAAATCAATTTTTACCAACTTTTGTTAATTTTTGTTTAGGTTTTTATTTTTTGTAAAAACACTGTCAATTCGATTTTTCTCAACATTTTTCAGAATGTTGAAAACAATATTTCTTATAAGATAAAATAAGTTTAAAGCGTAAATTTCAAGCTTTTGAAAAGATATTTGAATCGATATTAAATTTTTACCAACTTTGAGTAATGTTTTTTTAGATTTTTATTTTTTATAAAAAAATTGTCAATTCGATTTTCCTCAAAATTTTATCAGATTTCAAAAACATTATTCTTCGTTGCACAAAATTGTTTTGGAGATGAAATCATATTTTGGTCTAAAAATGTTGGAGGTGACCATTTTTTTTGATTTATAAAAAAACTGTTAGATGGAATTTTTCCAAAAAAATATACATACTTGTTTGGTATCACGTTACAGTTTATTATATAAAATTGAATTCAATTCTCTAGCGTTTTGGGTTCGTAAGATATTGAGGGTTAACCAAAATTTTCACCTTTTTCAAACTGCTATGGTAAAAAAACCACCTACGCAATTTTCTTGAGAGCCCTTTCTGCATCTTTCTGCCATATTATCTGTATAACAAAATTTATTTGAAGTCGATATCTCTTCTGGTTCTTGAGCTATGGAAGACGAAAAAAACGTCGCGAACGTACGCACACACATCTTTCTAAAAATCTTTTATTTCGACTCTAGGGACCTTGAAACGTCGAGAAATGTCAAAATTTTCAATTTGACAAATCGGACCCATTACAATAACTTCCAATGGGAAGTTAAAAAATATTAAAATAAAATAGGTATTTTCAATAATTAGAAAATGTCGACCAAAAAAAGAAATTCAAGAAAAAAACATCTCCTTCGATAGCAAAATACCCACTTGCTTTATAAAATTCGAACCATATGCAAAAGACAACAACAAATCTACCTAACTAGCCATACAAAAAAAAAACCGGTTTATCATGCAACGTTGTTCTATTTCTTATTTTTTTGATTGGCTGCTTGTGCGGAAATATATCCCTCGCTTTGAGAGACAAAAAAGATCAAGAGGCAAATATAGAGTAATTGGAAATTCAAATTTTGAATTTGATAATGAGAGAGTAACGATCTTTCACTAATACATTCAAATACATTTACATGAGTTCTGAGTTCGCTTCTGCGGGAGACATACCCTTAATATCTTTTCAAACGATATGCTCTAGAATCAACAAATGCTAGATGGTGACTAGCAACCAAGCAAATACGGCCAAGCATAGACTTAAAACGGTCCAAAGGCTTAATGTCCCTGAGCAGACAAAGTATAAGCTCTACAATTGGAGTAATAACAGGACACTGCCTCATAGGAAGACATGCTCTGAGGCTAGGGGTCTACACAAATGACTTCTGTAGAAGCTGCATGGACGAGGAGGAAGAGGAAACAGGAATAACTATCTCGGTAATCCCTTCTTCGATAATACCTCTAACCTAACCTAACGTGTACGAAGATGGTAGTTTAATTTGTAAGTGTTTTAGTGAAAATTGTTTTTTGACGGCCATACTCATCTAAGTGACAGCTTTTCACTGATAGCGGTGGCAATGAAAAGGTGATAAGTGAATAGAGCAAGCATTTTGACAAAACACTTAAATAATGAATTCTATCAAAACTGAACAAATGAGAGTGCCCGATTTCAACTGTCAAATTTTTAAGTCACCATTTGTTATAAAAACTAAGATCTTATACTAAATTGAGGGTGGTTAAAGTTCAAGTGCGGATCTTGATTTTGGATGAAGGTCAAATTGTTTAGGAAATTGTTATTATATCGTTTTATTATGATAAAATTGGTCTATTTCAATTGTGTATGAAATTGACGAAATGGCCTCCGCGACATTGGCGACACAATTCGTCTCGGCTACTGAATTCGTCTCGTAAAATAGCCATTGTTTTCCTAGCTGTGTGGCAAGTAGGACGGTCCTGTTGAAACCACATATTACTCACTCTTTGTGGGTGGTTTGGGTTTTTCGACAAGGACTCTTGGATATTCATTCGCCCAAATGCGAAAATTCTGCTTATGACAAATCCACTGAAGTGAAAATGTACCTGATCACTGGAGATGATTTCCCTCAAAAATTAATGATCCATGGTTGCCATTTCTTGCCAGCCATCTGACAATTGATACACTGCTCCATTGTATATCTTTGCAAGGTTCCAATTGAGTTTGTCTAACTTGAGAAATGTCAAATGAAATGTAGACAAAAACCTTCACGTTTATGTGTTGTTCACATTCAACATCAGCCCCTAAAATGTGACCACCCTTCAGTTCTCATTGAAAATAATTTTTCATTTTTGAGCAACGAGTCCTATTACACAATCGAAAGTCAAAATCGTATAATACGGACCGATTTCAACTTACATTATATTATTCTTAAGCATTCTCCGATAATCTTTTTATTCACCTATTTTTTATTTTGCTAAGCCTATCAATCAATGACCTTTACATGGCCATAACAATTAACACAAATCGATTAAAATTATTTGTTTGATAGCCAAATAGATAAGACCATTTTTTGCTATGCTCATTAAAACTCAGAGATTTTTGGCAAAAGATAAAAACTTAATCAAAGTTTGCTTAACTTCATTGAAAATTTCGTCATTTAAATTTATGTCTTTTTTGTAGAGAACTTGAGACTGTAGATTAAATCGCTAAAAAACATTTTATCTCAAACTCGTGGGAAATCATTGGATTTTGCACTCAAACGCTGTAAGACCACTCCAGATAGCATTTTTAATGAGTAATAAAGCTTGGGAGACTTTTGTTATATTTAGGTATTGCATGCAGGACATTCTCTTGAGAATGATGAACATAAGACGAAAAGCTGTTAGGTTTCCGAACAGTTTCAAAAAAGAATAAGTAAAAACGTGTCTATGAAATGCAGAATTTTATTAACTTAACATTCAACTACTGGTCTACTTCGCTGAATTTAAACTTAAGTGGTATGGCCGGGACATTGATCAAACGGTTCTTGTAAGCATTCTCCACAGAATAGTTGAATTCAATATTGAAGTTCCTCACAAGCCGAGCCACAGTAGTTTCCAATTCCATATCGACAATTCTCTTACCCACACAACTTCTTGGGCCATGACTTAGGGGCATGTACAAAAATGTATGCACCGGTGTGTATTGGGACTCTTCACTGCGAAGCCATCTCTCTGGGATAAACTCCTTGGCCTTGGGACAATACTGTTCGGTGTTCAGAAGAAAATTGTGATTCAATATAATTTCTTGGCCCTTTGGTATTTGATAACCACTCATGACAATATCTTCATTATTGTAACGTATAGTTCCCGATCCAATTGGATAAATTCTCATACCCTCTTTAATTGAAGCCCGGAGATATGGCATATTTTTCATATTTTCAATAGTTAGAAGAGAATTCTTGTGTGGCATGATGGTACGAAGTTCTTGACGTAATTTTTCTTGTTTATCAGGATTTTTGGCAATACACAACAGAATTCCAGCCAAAGTACTACTTGTCGTATCGACTCCAGCCATTAATAGATCCGAAGCCATTACTTTGGCTACATTTCTATCGATTTTCAAAAGTTTCTCCAAAACACTCTTTTCTTCATTTTCTCGTCGGGGAGTTTTATCGTTCTCAATTCGATCAATTGCTTCTTCAACGTATTTTGTGCTGATCTCCGAAAGTGTTTCGTAATTTTTCATCTGCTGATGAAATTTCTTGGTTTTGATATACTTCCATATCGGTGGACCCATGTCCAGGACTACTGATAATTCGAAGAAGCTGCGAAGAGTCTCGAATATCAATTTCGCTTCGTTATCATTTCGATTCTTGCGTATAAGCCCGAATTGTCGATTTAAGGCAATTACAGCGACTGATTCGAAGGTCAGACGATTGATTTCATCTTCAAAGGTGTCGGGTACTTCCATTGTCTTTGGATCACGAATTTCTCGAATTCTTTGAAGATAGTTTTTTGTATATTCTTGTTGTTTTCTAATTTGTAAAATTTACCTACCTCTCAAGGAACTCATCGCTAACTGCTAGCATATTGTTAAGGTATAGATTGGCATTTCTTGGTTGCATCAAAATCGGATTGACCATACTTCGAAATCTGGCCCAAGCTTCGTCGTTCCTTTTTAGAAAAAGTTTACATACGTCGAAAATTATTTCAACACATTATAGATGGATATTTGCAACTTACGATCCCACAAGTCCAATTTCACCGCCAAACATTTTAGTTCTATGAACTTTTCTGTAGTAAGTCATTGTATCTAGCCCCCGTCGATAAGGCCAAACACCTTCCGAACGTAAAACAGTGAGCATGTCTTCCGGATTGTATGACATGAACATATTTGGACGTCCCAGAAATCCTGGTAGCACATACAGATCGCCATACATTTCTCGACTTATATCAAGAAATTCATTCATTGATTTCTTATAAAAATGTCCTAAAGCGAAATAAATGAAAACAATGTTAACAAAATCAAATAAGAGCAGCAGGAAGCTTTAACTTACCTCCTGGTAAAAAGCTTCGAATTAATTGAAGTTTTGTTGGACCCGGAACACTTTTGAACGGTTTTGCTTGCTCCCATTCATGATTTCTAGCTGTGTTTTCATCAGAAACCTTTATGAAAAATGAATGGAAGACTGTTCGTGATCGTGATAAGAGTGCGAACTTACCTTTTCAATAGTGTGAGTAATCGAACGCAATTGCCTTAACTGGCATATTTGCAAGTTGTTTTGTATAACAGAGACTTTTCGGTACATTGCTTAGCAAGGTAAGGTTAATGCTAGACTGAATATTTCTATTAACAAAGCTATGAACTTCATTAATAAATCTACTCTGCAGAAAGTTTTAAAAAGCTTTATTTTATTTTGTGTAAACAAACAACGATCAGCTGTGCTGATTATTTTCTTTGTAAACATAGTTTAAAAAAAGCTTTGTTAGATATTATATCTCGAGGCATTTGTATTTATAAGTTTTATGCAGTCAGGGGTTCATTTTCAAGTATTTGTTTGTTCGTTTAAGATGGTTCGTCATTAAACACAACTAACGTATGTCAAAAACACAACAAACAAATTGATTAGGTTTTACTTTTATCGTATCATTAGTTGAGGTTCTCACAGCGTTCGATGGCGGGCGGAAGTCTAGAATAAAGATAACGCCTGTGTTGGTGTAGTTTTGCTTGAATGCGTGCAAACATATGACGTTTGGTTGGGCTTTTATTTTATTTAAAAATACTAGCGTTTTGATATCATTATGTATGAATTATAACTTCGCTTAGATGGCCGCCGCACAGTGGGCCGTTTTTGCAAAACTGCTCGCAATATTAATTTTTCGAGTGGGTCTATAATGCAAAACTTTATAGTGGGGGTGTTCTATCCGAACGACGAGTTGAAAGTGATGGCTCCGATACAGGATAGATTGACAGTACCGCTAGTCTACCAAGTCAGGCGACAAACCGTGGATAGACGACTTCTGTACAATCGGGACGTCATGGCACAAGGCGGAAAAAGTGCTATCTTGAATAAGCCGTTCGCATTCGGCATATAAACTGTAGGTCCTATCCATCCCTGACAACATTACTAGCACACAGGAATGGTTAAGAGTTGTAAGTCACTAGGCCCCTGTTC
Source organism: Eupeodes corollae (assembly GCF_945859685.1). Classification (NCBI taxonomy): domain Eukaryota; kingdom Metazoa; phylum Arthropoda; class Insecta; order Diptera; family Syrphidae; genus Eupeodes; species Eupeodes corollae. The sequence goes on from NC_079147.1 coordinate 22,911,795, forward strand.
TTCATGGACTGTTGCGAAACCTTGCCAGTCAATGAGTGCTCAAAATTTACTAAAAAACAAAAACTAATCAAAGCTATAAAGTAGATATTTACAGAACATCTCTTTGAAGCTTTGATTATAAGTGTGATGTAATTTAGGCAATATCTTCTGCAAGTTCACTTCGAGTCAAAAGAGTCAATCCCATAAAATACACCAATGAAAACGCATTAGCTTTGTTTATGGATTTGGAACTCTTAAAAGAAAAATACAAAATCCTGAGAACTTTGTTAAGACATCACAACAGAGATGCCTTGCCATCCTTCAATATTATTACTTACTTACTTACTTAAGGTGACCGCTACAGTCGAGCCAGCTCGGTCCCTAGCTAGCTCCAGTTTCGCACGCCAAGTTGGTTGAGGTCCTCTCCCACCTGGGTGCGCCACCTGATTCGCGGTCTTCCTCTTCTGCGCCCCCCCTCGGGATAGGATTCGAAGACCTTCCGGGCTGGAGCGTTGATATTTATTTGCTCTACATTACCTAGCCATCTAAGCCGTTGGGCTTTAATTCACTGTACAGCCTGTACAGTTTGTCGTTATATCTTCTCATCCATTCTCCATCTATACGTAAGGGGTTCAGGCCTCAGCGCCATAAATGAGAACCGGGATGATGAGTTTGTTATAGATGATGATTTTAAATGCTCGAGAGAGGACTTTACTTTTCAATTGCCTTCTAAGTCTAAAGAAGCAGCGATTTGCAAGAGTTATTCTTCGTTTGATTTCAGTGCTGTTGTCGTAAACTGTGTTAATAGAGGTGCCTAGCTAGAAAAAGTCCTTAACTACCTCAAAGTTATAGCTGTCCATGGTAACGTTTTGTCCAAGACGTCGTCGTTCAGTGTCCTTTTTGATGACAGCATATACTTGGTCTTGCCCTCATTGACCCTTAAAATAAACCCATCTTCTTGAGATTGTGAATCAAGTGTTGACGGTTGAGTTTTGCACAATTCTTTTCAGAACGATGTTGAAGAAGTCGCATGACAGTGCATCGCCTTGTCTAAAACCTTTTTTGACATCAAATGCATCGGGGAGATCTTTTCCGACCTTGATAGAGCAGCGTCGATTCTCCATCGCCACTCGGCACAAACGGATAAGTTTGACAGGGATGCCAAAACTAGACATTGCTCGGTAGAGCTCTTCACTATAGATGCTGACATACGCGTCTTTAAAAAAAATTGTGGGTATCGATTTGAAGTTTTTTCCAAGATCTGCCGTAGTGTGAATATTTGGTCGAAAGTGGACTTTCCTGGTCTGAAGCCACACTGATAAGGACCTATCAGGTTGTTGACGAACGGCTTCAGACGTTTACATAATACGGCAGAGAGGATCTTATACGCAATGTTAAGGAGACTGATGCCTCTGTAGTTGGCGCAATTTAGAGAATCTCCTCTCTTATGTATCGGGCATACTTTGCTGAGATGAGTTGGTCTATACTCCCTACCAAGCCATTGTCTGCTGCTTTGAATATTTCGGCAGCGATGCCGTCAGCTCCAGCAGCTTTGTTTGACTTAAGTTTAGATATAGCTATCTTCACTTCGTCAAGGTCGGGTAGGCGGAATTGTTGATCTGCGTCGCCGAGGTTGAGTGGTTCTATCTCCCTTACAGCGGAATTCGGTTCGTCATCGCCGTTATATAATTTGGAGAAGTGATCTTTTCATATTCTCAGCATCTATAGCAGTTCTGCTACGATGTTTCCCTGATCGTATTTACAGATTGCGCGCTTGTCATTTTCTCTTTTTTTCCATCTAAGAAGCCGGTGTTTCTCTATCCTCTTCTGCTCGTAGAGTTCGCGAGCAGCTCTAGTCCTTTTGTGCAGCGCCGTTTTGTATGCCTGTTTTTCGCACTAGCTACCAGAACGTCTCGCCCCGCAGCGAAATCGACCAGCCTGAATCCATTGTCAGAGATGGTGTCGTGCAGGCTGTATTTCCCGATTATGCCCGATTTTAATATTATAGCCAGGGCACTGCTCATATGTCTTGTCCAAGAGCTCGAAGAATATGTCTTTGGTGTCTTCATCTTTCTCCTCTGTTGTGGCATGCGCCCATATTAGGCTTATGTTGGCGAGTTTAGCCTTGATGCGGATGGTCGCGATGCGTTCACTCACACTGTTGAAACTCAAGACTTTTTGCCTGAGTCTAGTTTGAACAACAAATCCACACCCAAATAGACGCTGTCTTTGTTCTCGGTAGCAGACGCCGTAGTATAAAACCGCTCCTTAAAGGGCTGGGCTCCGAATATACTTGGCACCCGATGTTCACCTCGGGGAGGTGAGGGTAGGAGTTAATAGACAGAGGTGGGTTTTGAGAAAAACCTGTGGACGCTTGTGTCCTCTTGAATGCACATGTCTACCATTTGAACAATATTATTACAGTTGCGAAAAAAGAAGCCGTTCCCGAAAACTGCGAAGCCACGGTAATATTATTTAGAGTGAAACATCAAAACATGATGATCGAATAATTGCACTTCCAAAAAGTCTAACGTTACAGAGTAAATGGGGCTGCGATGAATCATCTGGACAAAGTGCCTACAAGCAAAAAATAATACAACAGATGGTGTATTAGTGTACCACTTCTGAGTCGAAGTTTAAAAATGGGGAACATCGGAGAAAACCTCGCCAATCATCAGTTCATTTCTGTCGGGCCATTATGTTCCAATATGTTAAAGAGACTAGTGACTATTTAAAAGTCAAATAGCAAATACTCCACCAACAATTTATAAACTTAATGAAGAAACAACTATAGCCGTGAATCACAAGTTCCTTTTTAACTATAATAGACGGAAGAGTATTAAACGAATTAACGGAAACAAAGTCTACGCGATCAAGTCCGATAAAGATGAATCAATTGAGGACGAACATCATTACGAATATAGAAATCTCTCCACTGCATGGAATTTATTTAGAAGCTTGCGTATACTCTTCGACAAGAAGGAGAATGTATTGATGAATCGATTGGGACCAAGGATCCGAAAAAAAGAAGAAAACAAGAGATCCAAAGGCTTTTTCGCCACGAGCTTGGCCTTGGTGTGGATAAACCAAAGTAAGGGTTTGGAAACACTAATGACAGAAACACAGCACGAAGATTTTTTAAGCAGTCAAGTGTAACCGCTCGAATACCTGGAGTCAATGGAGAAGTTATATTGAGGCTCAAAGTAATATTGAACGTTTTAAATTGCAGAGAAGTAAAGAATGCAGATAAATTTGGGAAGTATACTAAGAAAACGGCAGAGCTTTTAAAGCAAAAGTATCCTGAAAAACTGCTCACACCTACTCTACACAAAATATTGGTTCATATTCAAAATATCATTGAATATCAATCACTACCCAGGAATGCAAAATTAAAGACTCCAAGAAATATCGATATCAGAATACGTGTAGAGTTTTAAGGATTCGGCAGAATGAAGACCTATTTAACATGCTAGCAACCTCTTCGGATCCACTTATTTCTTCCTTAAGGCATGTGAGAAGCCAAAAAGATCTAAAAGAACGATACCCTCCGGAAATGAAGAGTTTATTACACATTTCCCCGGACTTTAGACTTTAAAAATTTAGTGTTTATATATTAATTTGTTCTTTATTTCTTTTTCCACTGTTTGACTTTTGATAAATCAGCAAAATACATTATGTATTCTTAAATACTGGAAAATAAAAATATGCCTTAAAATTACAAAAAACAAATATTTTTTTCCCACTTTTTCACTCCAATTGGTTCTATTTCTTTTTGCTCTACTGCTTCAATTCATTAAGATTACTTAAAAAAATGATTTCGACGATTGCATATTGAAATATCGCTATGTTTATCAACTTTGTTAAAACTTCTTTTTTTAACAGAAACTTCTGAAACACCCTGTATGCAGTTTTTTTTTTTGAAAGTCACAGTTTGTATAGCCTTGGAAATTTCCTTCAAGATACAAAAAAAAACGTAAGCAATACCTTTATTCGTTTAGGAAATATGATTTTTGCAACCAAAAAAGTCAAAACGGGCCACTGTGCGCCGTAACTTTTAAACCAGACTAAGGCTGTGGTTTGTAGATTAATTACATCGACTTTTGACTTCTTAGAACATTAAAACGTGTATTAAGCTTACACTCAAGTTAATATTGTTACCTTTAAAACGAGTTATCAGTACAGATTGGACTTTAATTTCTAAATACTGAAATAACAATTGGAGATGATGCTAAGGCATCCTCATTCGTGTAGTACGGCTAAAGAACGAATCTCTTGATGAACGTAAAAAAATTTAATTTTTCCAAAAAGCTATTCATTAATTTTTTTTTTATAATAAATTCAATTTAATTATTTTATTTTAACATTAATTTTTACGATAGTTTCAGTGTTTTTAAATATATTTTATAAATTTAACTAATTTTGTCTTAATTTTCAACTTCACTCATTTTAAATTTAAGCGGTATTGCTGGAACGTTAATCAGGTGGTTCTTGAAAGCTTTTTCAGTTGAATAGTTAAATTCCATATTGAAATTTCTCACCAATCGCGAAACTGTTATTTCTATTTCCAATTCAACAAGTCGCCTTCCCACACAACTTCTAGCTCCATGTCCAAATGGAACATACATAAATGGATCAATGGTGCCGTGATTACCTTTCTCCTCACGTAACCATCTTTCTGGCAAAAACTCCTTTGCCCTTGGAATGTATCTATCTTCCATGAGTAATAAATTATTCGCAAGTAAAATGTCCTGATTCTTCTCGACTTGATAGCCGCTCAAAATAATTTCCTCCTCATTTGTTCGCATAATGCCCAAAGAAATCGGATAGATGCGCATGCCCTCTTTAATGCAGGCCCTTAAGTAGGGCAAATTCTTCATACTGTCGAGGGTAAGCAATGAGTCCTTTTCAGGGAGGATTGTGCGTAGTTCTTGTCGGAGTTTTTCTTGTTTCTCTGGATTCTTGGCTAGGCAGAGAAGAATGCCTGTCATAGTTGTACTGGTTGTATCGACTCCAGCCATCAGAAGATCCAAGGCCATTACAATTGCTATTTTCTTGTCAATCTTGAGGAGTTTCTCCAAAATACTCTTCTCTTCATCCTCATCGACATTAGCTCTGGAAGTATCACTTTCAATCCTCTCAAGAGCTTCGTTTATATACTTTATAATGATGTCGTACATCTCGTCATAGTTTTTCATCATTCTATGAAATGCTGGGGTCTTAACGACCTTCCAAATCGATGGATTGATATCCAAATAAAGCACTAGATCGAAAAAGTTACGAAGGACCTTAAAAAGTCTCTTTGCATCAGCATTATCGCGATCTCTGCGAATAAGACCGATCTGTCGATTGAGTGCTACAACAGCTATTGATTCGAAAGTCAAGCGATTGATTTCATCTTCAAAAGTTTCTGGCATTTCCAGGGTTTTCGGATCACGAATTTCTCGAATCCTATAAAATCAAATTATCAGTTCCTGATATTAGCCGAAAATAATTTGAAAATTACCTTTGTAAGAATTCATTGTTTACTTCTAGCATTTTGTTAAGATAGAGCCTTGCATTCCGAGGCTGCATTAAAACTGGATTAACGGCTGATCGAATCTTACTCCAAGCTTCATCGTTTCTGAAAAGTGTCATAAGCAAGATATGAGAAGTGTTACTTCTTTCTTTTGTTTTTGTTCAAACTTACGTTCCGAGAAGACCTATCATATCATTGAAATCATCTTTTCTATGGACACTTCGGTGGTAAGATAAGGTCTCCATAAGACGACGTCTTGGCCAAACACCTTCGGAACGAATCGCAGTACGAAAATCATCGGGATTGTAAGACATCAGAATGTCTTTCTTGCCAAAAACCCCCGGAACCAATGCCAGATCACCATACATCTGTCGAACCAATACGGCAAAGTCATTTAAAGACGTTTTATGGAACACCCCTACAAAATGAAACATAAGACATTGCGATAGATTTAAATTCTATTAATTTACCTCCAGGTAAAAATCCTCGAATCAATTGAAACTTAGTTGGGCCTGGAATTGTTGTGAACGGCTTCGCTTGTGACCATTCTTGTGACTGGGTGACATCATTTATCGTTTCTTCGGTCTTTTTTTTCAATAATTAAAAAAATAGTTTTGTTATTTTTTGTAAAACTTTGTCTTTCAATTGACACAAATGTTTAAGTTAATTATTATTTTCTTACCTTGATATTAAACTGCGCAATTGCCCGAAGCGGTTTCAATTGGTTAAGTGCCAGTGCTGGAGACTGACGAAGAATAATTCTTTGATAATACATCATTAATCAGTGATAGCTGTTTTTAAACTAAAACAACATTAGCGGAGACCAAGTTCATGGAGCTGTATCAAATTTAATATTATTAGATATTAAAAAAAAGCTTTTCATGTGCAAAAGTAATGTTTGAAGAGCCCCTTGAAAGCTTTTTTTAAGTTGTCTATTTGTTTAATCAATTTAAAGCATCATAAAGAGAGATTGGTTCTCGGATAGCTTGTTTATGAAGAGCGTTTTGTATCTATCTATTAAAAACTTCATAGAGGAAGGTCACGGGAACCGGTATATAGACATGATCAAAAATACAAATTGATGTTTTTGAACTCGAAAAGTAGCTCATTCAGACGAAATCGGAAAAACTGCTTACGTCACAGTTATAAGGTAGTTAGTAAGTTTAAATATCGAAAGTTCTGACAGATACAGACACAGTTTGACAAGCAAATATCACTATTTCAGGTTTAAAAGAAAAAAGTTTTTTAAATTTAAACTTTATTTTGACTTAACGAATATAATATTTTAATAGTTTTAATAAGTAGATAGTTCTTGCATAAGTACTACTCGACAACTACTCCTCGAGAACTACTCACTATTCCTTCCGTGTTCTCTCTTTTTATATCATTATGCTGATGAGTTGGTGTTCTTGTCCTCGGGGTTTATGGTGGTGTTGGTTAATTGTTTTTTAATTGCTTTTTTGTATCTTATAATTATAGGATGCTTCTGTATTCAGTATCTTGTTTGGTTGATCATAAAATATCTTTTATGCATTTGTTTTACAATATTGTAGGATGCGTTTGTAGATCATTAGCAATCCTGTTTGTTGTATTTTGTCCTCTTTTGGTCTAGTTGAGTGTCTATAACATGTTCAAACCTCTGTTTGAGAAAGATGAAGACGCCAAAGACATATTCTTTGAACTCTTGGACAAGATATATGAGCAGTGCCATGGTTATGACTTTAAAATTGTCTTTGAAGGTTTAATTAGGAAGAGCAGACATCTTTGTTGGCACAATCGGGAGATACAACCTCCACGACATCACTTTGCTAAAGGATTCAAGATGATTGATTTTCGCTGCTGGGCAAGACATTCTGGTAGTTAGTAGGCAGTTCACACAGCTTTGAAGACCAATCGCAATATTGTCTTACACCTATCAGAGATTCCGCCTTTGAAGTGGTGGGTTTCAGCAGCTAAGCAACAGGCATACAAAAAACCGTACCAAGGCCTGTAAAGACGATTAGGGGAACTTCATAGTAGAACTATGCTAAGAATATGGAAAGACCACTTTTCCACATTAAATAACGGTGATTACGGCCTATAAGGAGCGGATTATCTTACTCCCCGTACTTGGAGTTAAACTATGGATCTGGCCCTCTAAGTTTGGGGTTGTGTCGTCGGTTTGACTTCCTGACTACGTAAAAATCTCCTAGTTGCGAAGCACCAACAATCCTCGGATACGGAAGAATTTATTGTTAAACACCTACGCAAACGAATTAACAAATTAAATTAAATGGTGACTGCTAAAGAAGAAAATCAACTGTTATTAAACTATATTGAAGATAATGATGAATGCTTTGAAGAACCACAACGACTTTTTTTTTTTTAAACAGACTTCATACTTCATAGCTTCAAAATCCCAATAGGTTTGTGTTTTTCGGATTTTAAAAAGTAATATCAAAAACATTACTTCATTTTTGAGTCTGATTTTAAAAAGTCTGATTTGATTGTTAATATAAATAACATGTTGACCGAATGAATTTATTCGGTGTTCAAATGGTAGACATGTGCATTCAAGAGGACACAAGCGTCCACAGGTTTTTCTCAAAACCCATCACTGTCTATCAACTCCTACTCTCACCTCCCCGTGGTGAACATCGGGTGCCTAGTAACTCAACTGGAGATTGGGTTCCAACCCCAGTGAAAAGTTGTTGGGGGCAGCAAACGAGAGAGGGGGGAGAGGTGTTTCCACTAAGGCACCTCTCCTCATCCAGACGGCAGCGGATGAATTCCCGCTGCCGAATCAACGGTGGCTTCTGCAGTTCCAGTAAGGTTGAACTACTTATTGAACACCTAATAGGGCTTCTTCGACTTATTCGGAGCCCAGGCCTATAAAGAGCGGTTTTTATCCGGCTCCCCATCTTTGGAGTTATACTAAGAATCTGGCCTTAAAGATTGTGGGTTGTGCCGTCGGGGTGACTTCATGGCCACGTAAAAGATTTCAAAGTTGCGAAGCACCAATAAGCCTCGGATACGGACGGATTTACTGTTGACAACTTACGCAAATGAATTAAGGACGACGAACTTTGGAAATGCACGTGGAATGTTAGGTGCCTTAACAGACCACGTGCAGTTGAAGAATTAGCGGAGGCCCTAGACTGCTATGAAGCAGACATCACCGCCATCCAGGAAATACGATATGATGGACCGGGCAAAAAGAGGGTGAAAAACTGCGACATTTACTATGGTGACTGCTGAGCGAAAACCAACAGCGCTTATTTGGATGCGGCTTTGTCATTGGAGCCAGGCTTAGGCAAGAAGTCTTAAACTATAGGTGCATCAATGATCGCCTCATGACCATACGCATCAAGGCTAAATTCGGCAACATTAGCCTGATATGCGCGCACGCCCCCAAAGAAGAGAAGGATGACAACAGCAAAGATATGTTCTTCGAGCTCTTAGACAAAACATATGAGCAGTGCCCTAGCTGATATTATAACTGTCCTGGGTGATTTTAATGCCAAGCTAGGAAGGGAAGACATCTTTGGTGGAATAATCGAGAAGAACAGCCTGCATGACAACACTTCCGACAACGGATTCAGGCTCATAGATTTTGAAGCGGGGCGAAACGTCATGGTAGCCAGTACGCGTTTTCCACACCTCAACAACAAAGGAACTTGAAGTTCTCCAGATCGATCTATCATCAACCAGATTGACCATATTGCGATCGACGCCAGACACGCTTCCAGCATCATGGATGTACGAACTTTTCGAGGAGCTAACATCGACTTGGACCACTACCTCGTTGTAGCTAAGGTAGAACTTCGGGTTTCCGGACACACGGCAAAACAGGGAGATGCTGGGAGAAGGTTTAACGTCGAACGGCTACAATCGCAAGAGATCGCCAAATCCTTCTACGACGGAGTTACAAGTAACCGGTCTCGTAGTACTCTGCCGCCAACACAACGTACCGAAAACCAGTGGCAACATTGCCAAGATGCAATCAGAGAAGCCACCTCTGATGTGCTGGGTTTCAAACAGTTACAAACAAGGAACCCCTGGTTTGATGAGGAATGTCGGTAGGTAAATGCAGCCAAACAACAGGCACGCAAAGCGGCGCTGCATAAAAGGACGAGTGGTGCTCATGAGCTCTTTGAACAGAAGGGGTAAGAGAAACAATGACTTCTGAGAAGGTGTTTTTAAAGCAGGAATCAAGTTCGGAAGTTTTATGAACAGGTGAAACGAAATTCACACGTACATAAACCTAGAACCTAAGGCTGCAAAGACGAAAGTGGAAACATCTTAATGGAAATAAAGTAAACATTGCCATTATCTAAGCTAAAGTCTTACAAAGCCGCTGGATCGGATGGCTTGAGTTAATCAAGGACTTCGTTAACCTAGGCTCCGCTGTTACCTAATGCAGAAAACAAAACCAGCGTAGAGATCAAACGAAGATTAACAACTCTTGCTAACCGCTATTTCTTTGGACTAAGAAAGCAATTGAGTGGAAAAGTCCTCTCTCGAAAGACTATATAAGACCCTTATCATCCCCGTCCTGCTATACTGTACAGCGACGTAGGCTTAGCCAGAAGGGTAAAAGTCCAACGACTGAAATGGCTAGGTCACGTAAAGTGCATAAAAACAAATGCTTCGGCGCCAAAAATGTTCGAATTCATACCCACAGAAAAGCCCAGTAGAGGAAGACGGTGGATCAGGTGGCCAGCACATGTGGAAAATGACCTCACTCAACTCGGAGTGCGAAATAGCAGACCGAGGGACCAAGTTAGATGGAGAAATTTGTTAGGTGAGGCCCTAGTTCACACAGGACTGTAGCGCCACCTTAAGTTAGTAAGTAAGTTAGATAACTCATCAAATTCCAGTGCAAGAGATATAGCACCATCCAACTTAAGCGACGCGAAACAACAATTCCGGCTATCCGACATCGACGAAGTGAAACGAAAGTTCAACAAATCTGCTGGAGCTTACGCCTTGCAGAGGAATCAGTCTCCTGAACCTTGATCGTCTCAAGCAATTCTTCAACAACCTGATAGGTTCATATCATGCGACTTCTTCAATATCATTCTGGAAAGAATTGTGCAAAACTCAACCGTCAATACTAGAGGCAAAATATTCTAAAGGTCCATCCAATTACTCGACTACGCCGATGATATTGCCACAATTAGTAGATCAAAGCGTGATGCCAGTGGATTGTTTTTGAGCATTGCGACGGAAGCGGAAAAGATGATTTTAGTGGTCAATGGGGGCAAGACCAGGAATATGCTGTCAGCAAAAAGGACATTGAACGATGGTTTTTTTTACAAAACGTCACAATGGACAGCTATAACTTTGAGGAAGTTGAGGACTTTGTCTGCCTAGGCACCGCTATTAACACAGACAACGACACCAGCGCTGAAATCAAACGAAATAAAACTCTTGCAAATCACTGCTTCTTTGGACTTAGAACTCAATTTAGCATCTCAAATTACCATCTATAAGGCACTCATCATCCCGGTTCTCATTTATGGCTCTGAGACCTGGACCTTGTCAAAGAAAGATCATATCGTTTTAGGATGCTTTGAGAGAAAAATACTTCTGAAATTTTCGGACTAGGGATTTTGGATTGAAAAGATACAACTACGAACCATACGGGACTTACAGCGACACTGACCTGGTTAAAACAATAAAAGTACAACGAATTAGAGGCTGGGTCATGCATTGCGAATGGACATCAAGGCTTCAGAGAGGAAGGTCTTCGAATTCAATCCCGATGAAGGGCGCAGTAGGAATGACTGCAACTCAGGTGGCACAGGCAGATGATATAAGATCTCAACCAAATAGGAGTGCGAACAGAAAATAGCTCTAATGCCGAGCTGGCTGAAGGCGCATGTTGGTTAAGGCCCAGGTCCATCCTTACGTAAGTAAGTTCACGAAGGTTAGTTGTTCACAAAACTGGTGGGCTCAAATATAGCAGTCTTGGTAGAACGATTTTTTTCTACAGTCAGTTAATACGGTTTCAACATCTAAATTAGTGAAGTTGGCTAAATTGTATTCCTTCGAAAATTTAAAGAATGCTCGAATGTAAGTTTACTTTGAATCTTTGAAATGATTTCAAAAAGTGTTCAGTATTTTTCAAATATTGTTTCCAACACTTAACAGTATACAAATGTCAGCAAATTCAAATCTTTCGTAAGTTTTGGAACACCCATTATGGAAAAATAAATAGATAAGGTTGACTTTTCTATTTTTAGATTAATCAGAACCGATATAATCAGGTGAGACCAATCAAAATACTTATGGTTTTCTTATTGTTTTTTATCATTTTCAAATTAAAAAATAAACTTTTCTATTGAATTCTTTTTTCTTTGTTCTTATCAAAGCAATAAACTTCTCAAGACATTTTTGCATTCACACATAAATACAAAGCATGAAAATAATATTATATTCTAAGGCTCGTGGCCCGCTCGCGCACCGTTTTATCAGTTATTTTTTCTAATCAAAAAGCTTCCATATTCTAAGAAATGGTAAATATTTCGGAGAGAATTCTTTCCAGACGTTCAGTATCAATAAAACACCCATTGTAAGCAGAATACAAAGAACGTTAAACCAAAACAATGCTCAAATCATCAAGCACTTTAAAATGCTTGAAGCTTTCGCTTTTGTCGAATGCGACGCGTTCCGCTGCCACCTCTGCCGGTGCCTTAAAGGTCAAATAAATAAAAACACTGATAATGGCAAGAAAACTAATCTAGTTTTTGTTTATATTTTGTTTTCGTTAATCACAGCTGGACTATTTGGATTCAGCCGATTGGGCTAAGGCACGGGCTTATGAAGAAATTCCTGGGCCAACAAAATATGAGCTGTTTCGAGGGTTTATGCCAGGTGGCCAATATCATAAAAAATCCTTCACCGATTATATTTTAAAAGCTCGTGAGCAGTATGGCGATATTTTTCGAATACCAGGCACATTTGGAAAGGTCGATGTTGTAATGCTTTTCGATGTCAATCATATTCAACACGTCTTTCGAACTGAGAGTGCTTGGCCTTCAAGGCCGGGCATGGATTCGTTGACGTATTACCGAAAGAATTATCGTGCTGAATTATACGATCAAGCCGAGGGACTTATTGCATCGTAAGTTACAGTTGCGTTGGTGTCAATTCAAAAGTGTTTGATGTTTGTGTTTGGATTTTATCAGGGAGGGAAAGGCTTGGTCAACATTTCGAACAGCTGTGAATCCGGTCTTAATGCAGCCTCGCAATGCAAAGAGCTACGTTATTCCAATGCAGGAAGTCAACTCGGAGTTCCTACAAAGGTGAACATAATGAGATGGTGCTTGTTCCTGTTTCCAACTTAACTTTTTGAACTTTTCAGAATCCGTGAGATTCGTGATCCTCATACCAACGAAATGCCGGATAATTTCATTGATGAAATCAACCGACTGACCTTCGAATCAGTTGCAGTTGTCGCCCTGGATAAGCAGCTCGGTCTAATCCGGAAGAACAGGGATAGAGCAGATGCTAAGAAACTATTCACCAGCTTAACAATATTCCTGCAGTCTGTGTATGAGTTGGACTTCCAACCTTCTCTGTGGAAATACATTTGGACACCATCATTTGCTCGTTACAAGAAAGCTCTAGACATTATATTTGAAACTATAATTGGTTTTGTGGAAGAGTCACTTGAGCAAATGGAAAAGAGAAATAAGAACAATTCAGAGACGTTGGACAGAGAACTGAGTGTATTGGAGAAGCTCATTAAGATCGATAAGGCGATAGCTATTGTAATGGCGACGGATATGCTTATGGCTGGAGTTGATACGGTAAGTTCTTGTGTTTGTGTTCCGTTTTTGTTTTTTAGTATTGAATGTTCTTAAAAACTTTAGACCTCATCCGTTATGACTGGGATTCTGCTTGAGGTGGCTACGAACCCTGAGAAGCAGAAAAAATTACGTGAGGAGGTGCGAAAGGTTCTGCCACATAAAGATTCTACATTCACTGTGGAAAGTATGAAACATTTGCCCTACTTGAGAGCGTGCATAAAAGAAGGCCTTCGCATGCATCCGATTGGAGCTGGAATTCCTCGTAAGGCCGGTGATGATATTGCCCTGGCTGGATATCGTATACCAAAGGGAACTCGAATACTCTTAAATGCAAATTTATTACTGAGGGAGGAGAATTACTTCCCAAAGCCGAACGAATACATTCCGGAACGTTGGATGCGTGATGGACCTTTAGAAAATGTTATCACTCCTTTTTCATATTTGCCTTTTGGTTTTGGACCACGAATGTGTGTGGGCAGAAGAATTGTTGATCTTGAATTGGAAGTAACAGTGGCACGTTTGGTTAGGAACTTTTATATGGAATTCAATTATCCGACTGAGAATGCATTTAAGAGTCATTTTCTTAACACGCCTGCTATTCCGTTGAAGTTTAAATTGACAGAACTTGAAGATTAAGAACAAATAAATTATTGTAACTACCTAAATTAATTAATAAACTTTAAACTAAATTCGTTTTTATTTCAAAATACTGAATAATTTAGGAGGAGATACCAATGCATATTGGTCTTGAAGTTCTGAATATAAAAATGATAGGGAAAAACAGAGTTGGCCAAAGCCTTCCACATTCCCGATGTGCGATGGTAATCATTCCTGGAAGTGCATGTATTACGGCTGAATTGTTTAAGGGGAAGGGCTGAATGAAACTGGCTTATTTGACAAAGCATAGTCCTTAAAGATATCGGTAAAACAAAAAAGGCGGCGGTGTCGAGAGATATAAATGTTTCGGTTATAGTTCTAGCGACTGTAATTTAAAAATGCTTTTTTTATTGCAACCTAGATATTTTAACTTGTTTTTAAAGCACCTGTCGAGATTTGCGAGTTATATTCAAGATTTGGAAGAATGATAAAGGGATGACAAATTTCTTGCACCGTCGAAGAAATCTGAAGCAATTTTGGAAATGCAGAAAAGTGATTATTCCATAAGAAGTGATCTGTCATTGGTAATAGCATTGGTGTTGGGTAACGCTTTTTGGACAGGAGATAGCATAAAGTTTTTGAAGCATTAAATTCTACAAAGGTTAATAATTCCCTATTGGACATTGCTGTCGAGATTGGAATTTAATGGGCTAATCATACGCTGCCATTGAACTTCCACAACCTAAAGACATAAATGTGAATCTAGAAACGAATCTGAAAAGTTGAAGATACTGTCGTCAGCGAAACAGTTTAATGGATTAGAAGTAGAGATCGTTTATGAAAATGTTGAAGAGAGTCGGAGACAAAATTAAGCTCTTGAAAACACCAGCATTTTTTTTATGAATTTCAGACTTCAAAAATAAGTTGTATTGAACGGTTAAAAAGGTAGTTTTTAATATCATGAAGAAGAGATTCATCAATATCAAAAGTACGAATGCTCGCAAAAAGCTTGACATTAATATACTAGATATAAGGACAGGAGAGAAGGAACAACAGACAGAAATAACACAGACGACAGCACGCGGTAGGTATCGAGACGGTCACCCATCTATCTACTAACCACGCTCACTGAAGCTTGATTGCGGTGATCGATGTTAACCGAAGCTTTATCAGTGACTAGGCCGTTCAGATTCGACTTAAGACTGTAGGTCCTATCCATTCCTGACAACATTACTCTCTTAAGGTTTTTTATTCTTTAACTGTTTTTTTTTTTACATGAGTAATTTGCAGATTCGATACAATGGTCTCATGTGTCATAAGACGGTAAGAAACATGTCTAAGGTGTTGACGAATTGACCTGCAATGTCAGAAATTCGAGTTAGCTAATCAAAACCTGAATTAATTGATTTAATTTAGAAATGACTTCACAATGCCTTCCTGCAATATTTTCTGAGCAGAAAATCGAAGCCAGGAAGACTTGCGTACACTAAATTTGTTCGAAATGATGATTTCATTTTATCTGGCCCTACAGGTTTGGGGTTGTGCCGTCGGGGTGACTTCCTGGCCATGTAAAAGCTTTCACAGTTGCAAAGCACCAACAAGCCTCGGACACGGACGGATTTACTGTTGACAACCTACGCAAACGAATTAAGGACAAAAAACTTCGGATATGCCCGTGGAATGTTAGGTCCCTTAACAGACTACGTGCTGACGAAGAATAAGCAGAGGCTCTAGACTGCTATAAAGCAGACATCACCGCTATCCAAGAAATACGATGAGATGGGCCGGGCAAAAAAGAGGATGAAAGCTGCCATATTAACTATAGAGACTGCTACCACGAAAACCAACAGCGCTTATTCGGATGCGGCTTCGTCATTGGACCCAGACTTAGGCAAGAAGTCTTGAGCTATAGGTGCATCAATGAGCGCCTCATGACCATCCGTATCAAGGCTAAATTCGGCAACATTAGCCTGATATGAACGCACGCCCCCACAGAAGAGAAAGACGATAATACCAAAGATATGTTCTTCGAGCTCTTCGATAAAACATATTAGCAGTGTACTA
The DNA here is from genome assembly GCF_945859685.1 of Eupeodes corollae. NCBI lineage: Eukaryota > Metazoa > Arthropoda > Insecta > Diptera > Syrphidae > Eupeodes > Eupeodes corollae. The sequence continues at coordinate 22,927,746 of NC_079147.1, forward strand.
GCTACGATATTAAAATAGCTAGGAAGGGAAGACATCTTTGGTGGAATAATCGGGAAGAACAGCTTGCACGACAAAACTTCCGACAACGGATTCAAGCTCATAGATTTTGCTGCGTGCCAAAACGTCATGGTAGCCAGCACTCGTTTTCCACACCTCAACATCCACAAAGGAACTTGGACTTCTCCAGATCAATCTACCGTCAACCAGATTGACCATATTGCGATCGACGCCAGCCACGCTTCCAGCATCATGGATGTACGAACTTTTCGAGGAGCTAACATCGACTTCGACCACTACCTCATTGTAGCCAATATAGCACTTCGAATTTCCAGACCCAAGGCAAAACAGGGTGGTGCTGGGAGAAGGTACAACGTTACAATCGCCAGAGATCGTCAAATCCTTTTCCGACCGAGTTACAAGTAACCTCTCTCGAAGTTATCTACCACCAACACAATAAATCGAATACCAGTGGCAACATTGCCAAGATGCAATCAAAGAAGCCGCCTACGACGTGCTGGTTTTTAAGCCATCACCAACAAAGATTCCCTGGTTTGATGATGCATAAATAGACGAGAGCTGCTCATGAGCTTTATGAGCAGAAGAGGCGAGAGGAACACCGACTTCTCAGAAGGAAAAAGAGAGAGCATGAGAAACGTGCGGTCAAAGATGTTGAGAGGTTTAAAAGCAGGAATGAAGTTCGAAAGATTTATGAACAGGTGAAACAAAATGTACTGGTACGTAAACCTAGAACCGAAGGCTGCAAAGACGAAAGTGAAAACATAACAGTGGACCCGCTGTTAATGCTGAGGATATGGAAGGACCACTTCTGAAGACTATATAACGGCGACGACCGACGAACCGAATTCCGCTGTCAAACAGGTTGATCCATTCAACATAGACGACGAAAGCCAACAATCCAGTCCTCCCGACTTAGAAGTAAAGATTGCCATATCTATGGCTTGAATGCCGAGCTATTTAAAGCAGCTGGAGATAAGTTGGTAAGGAGCATGCACCAACTTATCCTGAAGATATGGTCGGAAGAAAGCTTGAACGATAAATTAAACCTCTGTATTGTTTGCCCGATCCTGAAAAAAGAAGACCCTCTAAACTGCACCAACTATAGAGGAATCAGTCTACTTAACATCGCCTATAAAATCTTCTCTTCCGTAATATGTGAACGTCTAAAGCCCATCGTCAACAACCTGATAGGTCCTTATCAGTGTGGTCTTAGACCAGGAAAGTCCACAGTCGATCAAATATTCACATTACGGCAGAACCTGGAAAAAAACCAAGAACACTGAATCGACATCTTTCACCATCTTTTTATGGATTTCAAGTCCGCATATGACAGCATCTACAAGCACGAGCTGTATAGAGCCATGTCTAGTTTGGCATCCCTGCCAAACTCGTCCGTTTGTGCAAGATGACCATGGCGAATTCACGAATCAACTTAAGATAACCTTTCGATGTCAAAAAAGATTTTTGACAAGGTGATGCGCTGTCATGCGATTTTTTTAACATCGTACTTGAAAGAATAGTACAGAGTTTCTACGTCAACACTAGAGGCAATATTTTTAAAAAGTCTGTCCAATAACTAGCATATGCTGATGACATTGACATAATCGGAAGAACGTAAACGCAGAAAACAACATCAGCGCTGAGATCATACGCAGAATAACTCTTGTTAACTGCTGTTTCTTTGGACTAAGAATGCAATTGAGTGGTGAAGTCCTCTCTCGAGGGACCAAAGTGTTGCTATATAAGACCCTTATCATTCCCGTCCTGCTATAAGGTGCAGAAGCAGATGAAAGCGCCTGGGTCGGTTTGAGAGAAAAGTACTTCGTGTGATCTACTGTCCCGTATGTATGTAAGGGGAGTGGAGGAGAAAATATAACGACGAGCTGTACGGGCTGTACAGCGGCGTTGACTTAACCAGAAGGGTAAAAGTCCAACGACTAATATGGCTGGGTCACGTAGAGCGCATGGAAACCAATTCTCCGGCCCGGAAGGTCTTCGAATCCACACCCTCAGGACAGCGCAGGAGAGGAAAACCGTGGATCAAGTGGAGCGCACAAGTGGAAGGTGACCTCACCCAACTTGGAGCGCAAAACTGGAGAGGCCCTAGTTCACACAGCACTGTAGCGCCACCTTAAGTAAGTAAGATGATTTCATTGTGTGGAAAATGGCCAACAATTCTTTGAATGGAGTCAGACAGAGTATCAAATTGCATATATTATTTATTAAAACTAAATTCCGAATGATAGGAATCTTCACCTATCTGGATTTCACTCAATGACAAAAGATCTGTCTCGCTTGTCTTAGTGTGAACTAATGAAAACACAATGCAATTGTCCAATGGTGCGAACAATCTAAAAAACCTGTCAAAACTTTGAGCAAAAAGCTAACCGACTCAACTAGTCTTCTTGCCCGCAATTGCACCTCTCACGCTCAGTGTTGAACATTTTGCATTAAGACTTGCATTTACACGCTTACGAGGTGCAATGTGCTTAAGAATAAAACCATTTCAAGTGTCAATGGTCACAATGGTCAGTACGGTGGCAACCAATGGAAACAGTGGATAATACATATTCAAAGAATGTTCGTATTATCATCAGTGAAGAGGCACATTTCACCTTAGTGGATTCGTCAATAAGTAAAACTTTTGTATGTGGGCAAATGATAATACAGGAGCGATTGTCGAAAAACCAATGCATTCACAAAAGATTATGTGCCAGTAGGATCATCGTGCCGTATTTTTTCCAAAATAAAGCCGGTCATGAATTTTTTGTGAATGAATTTCCCTGTCGTGAGATGATAACGAACTTTTTATGGCCAGAATTGTAGGATATGGATGTTGACGGTATGTTGTTTAATCAGGACGCTGGCACTTGACACAGCTTACAAAAAATGGGTCTTTTGCTCGGCAAATGTAATGGCTGTTTCATCTGACTTGATGGCGATGCGTTTTGACACCCTTGGATTTTTTTCTTTGAGGTTATTTGGAATAAAAGGTGTACAACACACACGAGACCATTCGGACGATATTTTGTTCCCTACGTTAATGAACCTTACCAATATTATCATAAATAATAGAAATGACAGTAATTTCTTAAATAATTATTTGTGTTATTCAAAATCAACATCGGCCTTTGAAATTTAACCACCCTCTATAAATTGTTTACAAATAAAAATTGACATCACAGTAAAAGTGACGCCATCCATTCTTAATATCAATTTGATTTTATCTATAATAAATTAAAACCGGCAATCGCTATCTTATCTGTAATACACTCAGCACCAACGCTCATATTCAGTTATTTAAACAAATAAGAGATTGTTGTTGTTTTCATTTTAAAGATATGAAAAAAGCTCATCCAAAACAAATAATAACATTAAACAAAAGAGAAAATAATATCAATTGTTTGTAAACAAAGTGCAAAAAGTATCTTTTTCTGTGTGGAATTGCACACTTCACTTAGATTTTTTAATCCGGACAATCTTGCAGTTCCTATAAAATCAGGCTACAATTTGGTGATTTGATCATAAACTTCAGTGGAATATTTTTTTAAAGAGCTTAATATTTTGTCCGAAAACATAAAACATATTAAAAATGCCTTGCAAAGATTGTTGTAAAGGTAATATTCAACATTTAATCGAATATCTATAAGATTGTTATTGTTATTGTTTTTTCTTCTTTTAAGATTGTAAGTGCACCAGTGCTAAGTGTGGTGACTCTTGTGGTTGTTCTGAAGCCTGCAAATGTGCTTGCAAATCTGGAGCTGAAGGAAAATGCTGCAAGTGAAATCAACTTTAGGCTAGAATAAGTTTTGGAAAATAAAAAATCATCAAAGTATTTTAATGCAAGAAACTTAATAAATGGAAATTTCTTTTCAATAAGTTGAAGTTTAAGTTTTTCAAAATGTAGAAAGTTTACTTTTGTTGGATTGTACTTTAAATGCTTTTTGATCTTGCGGCTACAAAATTTGTCATTTGAGGTCTGAGCCCCTTTTATTTTTCATAAAGCAAAATCTAAGTTTTTTCTTCATAAAGAGGTTACATTTCGCAGAGTTCATTTTTCTACATTAATTGTTATTAATTGCAAAGTGGATTATCAAGCACGTTTGGTATAAAAGCTCCCTCACCCTAAAGCACTGTGAAATCCTAGTTAAACAAATTTAAGAATCCACACCCTTCACAAAATTAACGAAAGATTCAAAATATTGAATTAATCAATCGTAGTGGAGTTTTGGTTTTGGAGATCTAACGACTTTTTCCTGTCAATTTTTGTCAAAACACTCCTCTAAAGCATTTGACGTGGAATCGGTTGTATATCTTGGGTTATCGTCTTTCTTAAGGCTTCGAGTGTTACCTTGGGAATGTGCAGAGGTAGTTAATAGAACTCTTGAGGGTTTTCAGAAACCCATTAAAGCAAGTTTTATTTTAATAACTACATCATTATCAAAACATTGTCATCCGTCAAGGTTTCCATATTTGCTTCTAGAAACCTCTGCGTCTGCTGTAGTCGTTTTGTTTCATGTCTTGAACGGATGAAAATGCAAATCATAGAGGAACATTTTCTGAATTGAGCTGTTTGACATCCGTAGAGCCCAAATGTGACATATACTCGATCGACTAGGCTGGTTTTGACTGCTTCTGGCTCAGTTCCAAGTCTCATAGAACCAGTTTTGTGAAAGCTTTTCAACCACTTCTAGCTTTGAAACACTAGAGTGATGATCAATAACTGACGCAGCAAGTTTTGACAGGAGTCAGCTGATAGATGCCTGTTGACAGGAGCAGTGTTGCTGTTTTAATAAAGAGGTCAGAAATTCAAAAAGTCACGGACTTATTGACCCGCCCTCGTACTACTCATAACAAAATCAAATTTTTCATACCTCTCTGCCGTACTAGTACTAGTCAATTTATATCATGATTCCCCATTTTGATTTTTAAGATTAAGTTTAAGTTTAAGTTTAAGTTTAAGTTTAAGTTTAAGTTTAAGTTTAAGTTTAAGTTTAAGTTTAAGTTTAAGTTTAAGTTTAAGTTTAAGTTTAAGTTTAAGTTTAAGTTTAAGTTTAAGTTTAAGTTTAAGTTTAAGTTTAAGTTTAAGTTTAAGTTTAAGTTTAAGTTTAAGTTTAAGTTTAAGTTTAAGTTTAAGTTTAAGTTTAAGTTTAAGTTTAAGTTTAAGTTTAAGTTTAAGTTTAAGTTTAAGTTTAAGTTTAAGTTTAAGTTTAAGTTTAAGTTTAAGTTTAAGTTTAAGTTTAAGTTTAAGTTTAAGTTTAAGTTTAAGTTTAAGTTTAAGTTTAAGTTTAAGTTTAAGTTTAAGTTTAAGTTTAAGTTTAAGTTTAAGTTTAAGTTTAAGTTTAAGTTTAAGTTTAAGTTTAAGTTTAAGTTTAAGTTTAAGTTTAAGTTTAAGTTTAAGTTTAAGTTTAAGTTTAAGTTTAAGTTTAAGTTTAAGTTTAAGTTTAAGTTTAAGTTTAAGTTTAAGTTTAAGTTTAAGTTTAAGTTTAAGTTTAAGTTTAAGTTTAAGTTTAAGTTTAAGTTTAAGTTTAAGTTTAAGTTTAAGTTTAAGTTTAAGTTTAAGTTTAAGTTTAAGTTTAAGTTTAAGTTTAAGTTTAAGTTTAAGTTTAAGTTTAAGTTTAAGTTTAAGTTTAAGTTTAAGTTTAAGTTTAAGTTTAAGTTTAAGTTTAAGTTTAAGTTTAAGTTTAAGTTTAAGTTTAAGTTTAAGTTTAAGTTTAAGTTTAAGTTTAAGTTTAAGTTTCATTTTTTTTTTTGCAAAACCATGCTGGCCAAGAAATCACTTGCGCCTGATGAACTAATTGGAAATTATTGATAGTGCTTAAGCTAAAACAAGACAATATTCATCAAGGCTTTATTTATTATGCTAGCAAATAATAAAATTACTAAAATGTTGTTGTTATCATCAAAAATAGGGCCCGATGATGCCACCAGCCCATAAACCACACTAAAAAGTTCAGGATTGCAAATTTGTTTCCAATTATAAGCACATTAAACAAATAAATTAGGTGGCTCAACATCCGTAGAGAACTAGCGCCTAGTGGCTTACGACTCTAAACCATTAAACTGTGCGAGAGCTGTTGTCAGGGTTGGAGGGGACCTACAGTCTTAAGCCGAATCCGAATGGCTAATTTGAGAAAGTACTTTTCATCACAAGAATTACTCTTGGAGGATTAGTAGTTTCCTCGGAAGAGGCAGTATCCGCGTAAAACTGTAGATGGCATAGGCAGGAATCGAACTTTTGCCATGACAGTCCAACGCAGTGTGTTTTTTTTTGGAATTCATTTTTATTCATTATTTCTTAAAACTATCTTAAAGCTAGACAAAAATTTATAAAACTAGCCTCGTTATCCATAACTTGCATCTAACTTACTGGTCCCATACGGACACTTTAAGTTAAACAATAATACTTAATTCTAATGCCTTTCGGCCCTAAGATCTATTTAACTTTAATTCAATTTTATTTATCTTTGTATTTATTAGAAAATTTGAAAAAAAAAAACTAATATCAATAAGGTTCCTAATATAAAACTTAAAGCTAACTTAAACCACCTATTCTACCTAGAACTAGAACTAGAACAACCACAGCAGCAAATCTTACTATCTAACATTTTTTTTTTCATATTTTGTTGTCTTTTTTTATTTTTGTTTATTTTTTTTATTTTTTTTTTGTTTGTATTTTTTTTGTGCCATGGCAATTCAACTTAAAATTAAACCCTAAAACTATAAAACAAGTATGTAAGCCGGCCAAGGCTTAAGACCCCATTCCGACTACCTACTATAAAGTGCCAATTGAAGCCACCAAAACTGGTTCTCCTGCTTCTCCCTATCAGTTCGGTCCCGTTCGGACACATCCCTACTGAACCGAAGGAGCTCTGCTCCGCCTTGTGCCATGACGTCCCGATTGTACAGGAGTCGCCTATCCACTGTTCGTCGTCTGACGTGGTAGATTAGCGGAAATGCCAATCTATTCTGTATCAGACCGCATCTATCTAAAAAAGATGAATGCCTCTGGTGGAATGAAGCCGCTCAAGCATGCACTCTCAAAGTACTAGTCGTTCGGATAGAACGCCTCGAAAATGTAATTGTTAATCGAAGACATAGCTCTTGCAATGTGACCTCGAACGAGTTTTATCACGAAATTTTAAATTTTGTTGATTGGAGCCCCGTTGTATGAAACCTCGTTGAACTAGTAAAACACATAAGAAGATTCGGCTGTTCGATATAAGCCAGTACAGCGTCGTAAACATTGCCACTCGAACACCCGAAACTTCACCATCTGGGAAGGGGCAACGTTGAACCACACAGGACAACCATAAACGATCATTGGCCGTATGAGGGCCATGTAGCAAATTACCTTCACTCTGGGGTCAAGCCGACTGCTAAAAAATAGCCGTTTTGTCAGAGCAAAGGCTCCTCTGGCCCTGGTCAGAGCAGCATTTATATGTCTGTCGAAACATAAATACTGATCTAACCAGATACTGAGGTACTTCACTACACTTTTGCTCGCTAATGGCTGCCCGTGAAGATCAACGCTGACCATCTTGCGCCAATTCTTGCACGTATCCCTCGTGGCCCTAGCCAACGGAGTCCGGAACAGAATTGTCTCCGACTTCTGGACATTTATTTTCAGTTTCCAGTCGTCGCAATATCGCTGAATCTTGTTGAAATCGCGCTGCAAGAGAATTCTAATAACCTCAACCTTGTGGGCCGTTCTGTAATTAGATTGTCGGCGTACGCAATTGCCTTTGTAAGACTACCTATCAGATCGCTGGTGTAAATGCTAAAGAGAATCGGCGAATTCACCGCTCCCTGTTGAAGACTACATTGCCACTTTTGACAACAAACTTTCTACCGCTAGGCATATCAAAAAGTATAATTATACAACAACGTCTTGCTTATACCAAGCCTGCTCAGCTTAAGGTAAAGACCCTCTAACCATACTGTGTCAAAGGCCTTTTCCAAATCAACCAGAACAGCACCTATGCATTGTTGTTTTGATTTATTCCATTGGATATCAGAAAAGAGTTTAGACGCAGACTGAAAAGTTTCATGACCCGCCTTGAACCCGAACTTATTATCCGTAATTATTTTGTTGTCCGCAGCCCACTTAGTCAGAGCCCTATTGATGATCTCTTTGCTGATGCCCGCAAGAAGACTTATCGACCGAAGATTTGACGGGTTGGAGTTGTCCTTTTTCGGGAGAAAGTTCTTCTAATGCACTGGATAATATGCATTATTGAAGAGTGTGGTGTTAATGTCAATTTCTTCTATCGGTAAATGTCTTAGTACAACTTTGGATATAAAATCGACACCTGCTGATTTTTTTTTTTTATTGAGTTGAAGATGAGCTGAAGCTCGAACTTCTTCAATAACAACAGTCCAACGCAGTAACCAGTATGCCATGGGCATGCACATTTTGACGATTAAATTGCCCGAAAAAATCACGAAGAGCACGCCATGGATTTCGATTTGAACGCCCATTTTCATTACAAGCCTGAAAAACCTTAACGCGTTGTATCTTTCCATGTTTCAAATTAAGAAATGTCTGAAACTAAAAAAAGCCAAATGAAATGCATTACAAAACTTAATGTTTAGGTGTGGTTCACATTTTACACTTTTTATTTTTAAACCTTGAATTATGTGTACTATTTTGTAACATACTCTTTAAAAACAAGAACAAGTTCGTCCGATCTAGTCGTGCCTTTTATTTTTATTTTTATTTAATTTCAAAGAGAAAGTACTAAGTGGAAGACCCTTTTCAACCGAAAAAATGTGAAGAGGTTTGTTTTTAGCAATGCACGGCTATGATAAGAACGTAGTGTTCTCATAGTAAACTACACAGTGCCAGTCCCAGCAGATCTTGGGCCCTGCACAAGATTTGTAGAAAGCGCCATTTCTTAAAACTTCCACGTAGGTACATAACAACATCGGCAAAAAAATTAAATAGCTTTGTTTTTTGAAAAAAAAAAAAAACAATTTTGAAAAGACGCTGGGATGCGACTCACATTGATAACTTCCCATTACGTCTGTCGATTTGTTTTGCTTAAAAATTTGTAGGTTTTTGTGTTCGGTTAAAAAAGTTGTCAGTTGAATTATTCTTAAAAATGTTAAAATTACCAACAATATTTTTTACATGAAGAAATAGTTTAGTTTGCAAATCAAGTTTTGTTAAAAAGATTTTTAATCGAAAACGATTTTTTACCAATATTAGTACCATTTTCTAAATTTTTACAAATTGGAGGAATGAAATTAATTTGAGAGATATCAAAAACGGAATATCAATTTTTACTTAATTTGCGTAAATTTTTTTGTTTTTTTTTATGAAAAAGCGGACTGTTGGGTTTTTATAAAAAACACTGAATGTTGAAAACAACATTTTCTGTGACATACAAAATTTTGAAGGCAATATTTTTAATTTTTGAAAAGCTGTTTGATTCGAAAGTAATTTTTTATCAAGTGTTAGTATTGTTTTTTTTTGGTTTTTATTTTTTGTAAAAAAAACTGTCAGTTGGATTTTTCTCAAATTTTAAGTGAATGTTAATAACAATTTTTTTGATAAGATGAAAGTAGTTTAAATAAAAATCTCAAAGTATTGAAAAGATATTTTTGTCGAAAATCAATTTTTACCAAACTTTTACTAATTTGTTTGATAAGGTTTTTATATTTTGTAAAAAAAACTGTCAATTCGATTTTTCTCAAAACTTTACCGGATGTTAAAAACGTTATTTTTCGTGGCACAAAATAGTTTTGGAGATAAAATCATTTTGTATTCGTAAAATTTTCGAGGTGATTTGTATTTATAAAAAACGGTTATTGGATTTTTTTCAAAAAATATTCATGTTTGGTATCACATTATATAAGATTTATTTCAAGTCCGTAGCGTTTTTGGTTCGTGTGAAATTTAAACTGTTATAGTAAAAAAAAACAACGCAATTTTCCTGAGGCCCTTTCTGCATCTTTCTGTGTTATTATCTGTATAAGAAAAATTACCTGAATTCGATATCTCTTCTGATTCTTGACCTATGTACGACGAAAAAAACGTAGCGAACGTTCGGACCTACGGACGAACGAACGTACGTACACACGCAAGCACAGATATCTCCCTAAAAATCTTTTATTTCGACTCTACGGACCTTGAAAGTCGAGAAATTTCAACATTTTTAATTCGACAAATGGGCCCCTTTACAATAACTTCCTATGGGAAGTTAAAAAGGAAACAAATATTTTGTCTTGAGTTTAATTTTCCTTCAATGCAACAATAAGTCACTGCTCCTGGAAATTTACCCCCCCCCCCCACAATTCCACGTCCTGTTTAGTTGCACATCTTACACACATACCTGACCCAGCCCTGCATTTACATAAGACTGTATATAAACAAATTTAACAAATGAATTGATAAATAAAGCTCTGTTGATAAAACCTGTTGCACATGAAAACGAGAATAATTTGATTTAATGACTTGCATAAATGCATAAGCTCAATTGTACCTATTGCTATAGTTAAGTTAATAAGTAAGTAAATAGATGAACTATTATTATCAGTTAGTATGATTACAAGTTTGACATTTAAATTTTGTAAAATGCGAAGTGATATAGAAAAGCTCTAATCAAGCTCTTTAATGCATACTGCATACCTTATATGGAACAAGGTTTAGAGTTGTAAGAAAAACCTAGAATCAATTTTTGAAAATAAATATATATTTCATTCACGGTTAATTCTTTTATAAACGTTGCAACAGCTCTGATGTTTTCCAGAAAACCTTTCGTTTTGGAAAAAGGTTTCACATCAAAGTAAAAACGAAAATCCCAGGCCTTAAATTTTCTATACAAAGTCTTATGGCTGTCAATTATCTAAAAAGGTAAGTAAATAAATTTGAAGTCAAAGCCTCAATTTGTTTTCAAGATATTTGAGCCGAACATTTAATTGTTTAATACTTTAAGGAGGTTTCTATTTAGGTTAGCAAAACTTTCCATTTAATTTCCTTAAATTAACGAGAAATCAATTACAATATTTCCCGCTGGAGAAAACCAAGGATTCAGATTCTAGGGACTTTTAAGTGTCAAACAATGTCAAAAATAAGCCCATATGAAATAGTTGAAAGTTTTAATAGTTTTAAATCAATAATATCTAATCGTTAGTGAAACGAAATTAAGTGGTGAAAGAGCTTGAATAGAACCAAAGACTAGGGGCTTAAAACTCTAAACCATTCCTATGTCCGATTAATGTCTGGGACCTGCATGAATCTTGAGGCTTCCTCCACAGCCCAATGGAAAAAAACGACTTATTTGAGTAAGAAATTTTCATGGAAAGAATTACTATTGTAGGATTTATCAGTTCCTGTAAAACAAAAGCCTAGGTATTGCAGGCGGGGATTAAACCCAAGACCTTTGCCGTAACTTTCCTACGAACTTACCATCACGGCACGGGTACTGCATTGAAGAATATTTGCAGACTTTAATATCAATTTATTTTCTCGGTAATTTCGTACGTTACCCTATTAATATTTTTAGACAAATTAAAATTCACATTATTGTTTGCATACAAAGCATTTTTGCACTTTTAAAATTTATTGAACTGTGAAAAACACAATAAAAGCAAAATAATAACATGGAATTGATTTCAGTTAATAATTTATTTTCATATCGGACGGTTTATAAGAGTTTTATTAAGGAAATGCTTAAAAATACGAGTACAGTTTTTCGACAAAAATCGGGATTAGCTTGTGTTCTAAGGAATCTTGCCACAGAGGCTAGTTTAAAGGTCAGTGATGTATTCCAAATCAATTAAAAAAATGGAAGTTAAACTTCTTAAACACCAACTTATTTTTGTTTTAAAACGGTTTAATCTAACTTTACAGAAATATGAAATTCGCTTTCACAAAATATTAACAAATAAAGTGGAATTGTTCTTGAAATGCACTTGAAAGGTTCCGTAAAGTGTTTTCGTGTATCTTCAACATTTTTTATTATGTCTTCAATACGATAGAAATTTTGTAATTGTGGAAAAATCCTATCAACGGACTTTCAGCAGAATTTAACATCAATTATCCGCTGTTACTCTTCAGGGCAATCGAAACGTTTATTTTTCCATGATTAGAGAATTAATCTGAATTGATTTGACATGTTATATGGGTTGTATCGACTTTGAAGGCGTAGTCTTGTGACTTCTGAAAAACAGAAAAAAAACTATTTTGTTCAGATTAGACAATCACAGTGCAAGGTTAAATGACCTCACCGTAAGATAACCAAGCCCTCCAATCGCTCACGGATAATTTTCAATGTGGAGTGAGGTTTGTGGTACCTTAAATGTCTACCCTGTTACTGCACCTATCATCAAATAAGGGCCAAGTCATAAGTAGATGATAATCAAAAACTTACTCCTTTCGTCTTGAACGGTGAGGAATCCTGTGAAAATCCTCATATGGATTGGTAAAGTCGAAAATTCGAAAACTTGGTTTAAATGTACTTTGGGTTTAATCAGTGAACGTGATGTTTACGATCAGCTTCAAACTGCTCCAAAGCAGATCAATGGAACACACGTAGTTGTCTTTGGTTGCTTACACGATGGAGATTCTGGTTCACTTGCTTACTTGGTACTTTGAGTTTGTAAGGATTAGTCACAACCCCAAACTTCACGTTATGCCTTTGATGGTTAGAGATCTTGACCAGTGGTCTTGGGTCTTACCTAAAGTTTTTTTTTGTCACGTTTCCTGCCTCTTGCGCTTAATCGACAAATCCTCTAAGAGTAAATAGATATTACTCGCACACAGAAATGGTTGATAGCTGTAAGACACAAAGACCTGTTTCTCTACAAGCTGTTGCGACTTACTTTTTCCCATATATTTGCCAATATGGGATCAAAGGTAATTTCAATATTGCGTTTGAAAGCTTCAAGAGTTTCCGGTTTGTCGATATAAGCCGGTGAATTTACATAGCCCCATAAAAAGTAATAATGTAGTCGTTAACCGAACCAGTTCTAGACATAGAGTTATTGTCAACAAGTTTTAGTTTCCAATATATTGATTTCACGCCGTTATGTGGAAATTTAATATCGTTGAAGCTTAGCTGATTACATTTTTGAAATCATTAGGCATAGCTCGATAGCACTTTCTTTTCAACTTTACGAAAGCTCTGAGAAAGAAATAAGCACTAGATAAAATATTCAATTTTAATGGACGTACATAAGTGTGACTATTTAAAAGCCTGGCGATTTTTTTGCTTAAGGTGATTTCTCCTCGCCTCGTTTAATATCCTTTTACACATTTTCCGGTTATTAGTCAACGCCATCGACGCACCTCAAGGCTCCGGGCGTCCTGGTCTACGCTATCCTTCCAGCCAAGGTATGTGTCTACTCCACTTTGTTCTACCATTAATTTTTCCGGAAAGGCCACTTTGAGTGGACTCTTTTTCGCTCATGAGTGTTAAGTGGCCGACCCGTCGAGGTCTACCAAGCTTTATCTCTATTGCTATCTCGAATAAGACGTTAAGGTGGCTGTGAGTGTAGTACTCAAGTCTCGGAACCATAAGAGATTTTTGGAATAAAAGAGTCTTGATAAGCTGCTATAGTTGGTTTTATTGACTTCAAATTCCGGATTACCTAAATTTATTAATGTTTCCAACGTTTTTAGCTGATGAAGCCACCATGTACTTTATGTTTCCGTCATTTATGCGCAGTCCCAGGTTTTTTGCCGCTACCTCGATTTGGATAAATGACTTCTGTAAATCTTGTTGGCTTCTTTAAAAGATGTTAATTTCATTTCCGTAAGTCAGTTGCTGTGTGACGTTTGTCCCTCTGGTAGATTTTTCCAAGTCTCGCATTCCCTTTTTCTGAGTTTATTGAAGATTTTGACGGGTCCATATATGAATTTATGGTCACGGATCAGTTTCTTTAGGATCCCGAATTTTCTTATGGCTTTATGAGCTTCTCACCCTAAGGCTTAATTCTATGTTGCCATAAACGAAACGGGAAAATGTATGGAGATCTATTTTATGAACATACTTATTTTTCAAAACTGTAAGTTCTAAATTTGAAGTTAAATGATATTCTGGCGGACCTCCTAAAAGATTTTTAAAATCCAGATGAAGAATAATGTTATGGGTGAAAGATTTTTCGGGCGAAACTCAAGTTTAAACTTAATTATAGCTTATTAACAAGTTTCTCGATAATGCAGTCATTTACCCTATATTAAATTTGATACAGATTAATATATGCACATTATTATTACATTCGAACATCAAGGCATTTCTGCATTCGTATATTATTACATCTGTAATTAACTGATAACAACACAATAAAAACAAAATCATTACAACGAATTAAGTTCAGTTAATAATCTTTTTGCGTATCAGACGGTTTGGAAAAAGTTCAATTGAAAATGTTTAAAAATACTAGTGTAGTTTTTCGGCAAAAATCGGGAATATCTTCTATAATGAGAAATCTTTCCACAGATGCTAATTTAAAGGTCAGTGATATGTAGTGTATGTTTTTTTAAAATGATCTCTTCAATATTTCGCTGTGGGCTGTGTATAAAATAAAAAAACATTCTTAAAAGAACGTTTATTTTCTTCATATTTCCGAAATTTTAACATAAGAACAAATTTGGTGTGCTCACATCAAGCTTCAGAAATATTCCAGAATCATTTAAATAACAGCACCTTTGCAAAATAACAATATGCTGTAAAAGAAACGTGCAGTGTTTCACAAAATTGTTGTGTTCTTTTCTGCGTTTACAGCAGCGCCTAGGTAGACGAAGTCCTTGACTACCTCAAAGTTACGTCTGTCGATGGTGACGTTTTGACCACGACGACGTCGGTGTTGTATGTCCTTTCTTGACGACAGCATGTACTTTGTTTTAACCTCATTAACCGTTAAACCCATTTTTGCCGCCTCTGTCTCAATACTCACAAAAGCCCCATTGACATCACGCTGAGCTCTTCAAATTATGTTAATGTCATTAGCATATGCTAGTAATTGGACATCACATGACAGCGCATCACCTTGTCTTAAACCTTTTTTGACTACGAAAGGTTCTGTTAAGTTGTTTCTAAGTGTGGAGCATTTTAAATTCTTCATGGTCATCCTGCATAAACGGACAAATTTGTCAAGCATGCCAAAACTATATATGGCTCTATACAGCACGTCCCTTTCGATGCTGTTATATGCGGAATTGAAATCGATGAAAAGATGATATGTGTCGATTTGGTGTTCTTGGGTTTTTTCCAGGATCTGCCGTAATGTGAATATTTGATCAACTGTGGACTTTCCTGGTCTAAAACCACACTGATAAGGACTTATCAGGTTGTTGACGATGGGCTTTAGATGTTCACATATTACGGCAGAGAAGATTTTGTAGGCGATGTTAAGTAGACTGATTCCTCTATTGTTGGTGCAGATAAGAGGGTCTCCTTTTTTCAGGATCGGGCAACCAATACTGAGGTTCCATTCATCGGGCATGCTTTTTTTCAACCATATCTTACAGATAAGTTGGTGCATACTCCTAACCAACTTATCTTCAGCTGCTTTTAAGAGCTCGGCATTCCAGCCATCCGCTCCAGCGGCTTTATTAGACTTCAGCATAGATATGGCAATCTTTACTTCGTCTAAGTCGGGAGGACAGAATTGTTGGCTTTCGTCGTCTATGTTGAATGGATCATCATCCTGCCTGACAGAGGAATGAGGTTCGTCGTCACCGTTTCACAGTCTGCAGAAGTGGTCCTTCCATATCCTCGGCATGGACTGCGGTTCCACTATGATGTTTCCACTTTCTTTTTTGCAGTCTTCGGTTCTAGGTTTATGTGTTGTGAATTTCGTTTCACCTGTTCATGGCGATCTCTTGCGATTGTAGGCGTTTGACGTTGTACCTTCTCTCAGCATCTCCCTGTTTTGCCTTGGGTCCGGAAACCCGAAGTGCTACCTTAGCTACAACGAGGTAGTGGTCCAAGTCGATGTTAGCTCCTCAGAAATTTCGGACCGCAATATGGTCAATCTGGTTGACGGTAGATTGATCTACAGAAGTCCAAGTTCCTTTGTGGATGTTGAGGTGTGGAAAACGCGTAATGGCTACCTTGACATTTCGACCCCTATAGGCCTGGGCTCCGAATAAGTCAGAGAAGTCCTATAAGGTGTTAACTAAGTAGTTCAACCCTACTGGAACTGTAGACGCCACCGTTGATTAAATCTTGGGAATTCCTCCGCTGCCGTCTGGATAAGGAGGCTCCTCTCTCGTCTGCTGCCCCCAACAACTTTCCACACGGGTTGGAACCCAATCTCCATTTGAGGTACTAGGCATCCGATGTTCAACACGGGTTGTTTTGGTTTTTGTCGAATGGAAAAAAATTACTTTTAGGGTTTCAGCTTCACCACTTAGCTATACCTTTTTTATCAACAAATTCTGTGAACAGGTCATAATACTGCTTCCATTTCGTATAGTTTCCATCAAACTTTGGCAAGGTTCTCTTAGGTAACTTGATTGTTTGCATATTTGTATTAACGATAGGAAGGTGTTAAGCTGGATTGGATGGTAGTGTGGAAGACTAGACTAAGTTTCTTGGATTTTCAAACTTTCTTATATAATATAAATTAAAAGTTTTAAGAGAGAATAGTTTTTGGAATAAATTATTTTGTATTAACTTTATTTTAATGTTAAATCCAATGTAACTTATCAATATTCTTTTAACAAAAATCTTTAGAGCATGAACATCGGATTATCCTGAAAATTTTTTAGTTTTATGTTTTCATGAAAATATAGATATTTTGACATTTTATTTTTCTTTTGTGCAAAGTTTTTATAAATATTCTTACAATCAATCACATGTACAGGAATTTAATATAAAGTGTTTTGAAGTTAAGAATTTTAGAAACAAATCATTGTCATATAACATTATCATAAAGAGTTCTAAAAAACCTAACCCGCTCCCGTTTCAATCTTATGCCTTGGAAATTTTTATTTCAAATGTAACTTTTTATCACAAAATGAATAAAAACACATTTAAGGGTATTTAAATTTTAAGGTAAGATGTTGATTTTGAATAAAATAGCAATTATTCAGAAAATTACTGCCATTTTTTTTATTCTGATAATATTGGTATGGTTCAATTATGTATCGGCCAAAAAGCCGCTGCAACTTCGGCGGCACAACTCCATTCGATGGTCCAAATTTTCAATTAAGTAAGTTAAGGTGGATGGCTCTTTGGCCAAACTTTCAAATTGAGTTGGTTTGAAAATAAGAAATGTCAAAATAGACTTGACACTAAGGTGCGGTTTACATTTTACATCTTCATTAAATATTTAACCATTCTTTACAATTTTAGCTTTTAGCGGCATTCACTTTTAAAGTTGGTTTGATCATAAAGTTCTTAAATTGAAAATAACATTTGAATAAATCATTATTCTGACACATAAATTTGAAGTTTCAAAAATGTTTATCATATCTTTCAGATAACAACAGCAACAGAAGAAATTCCAAGTTCAACTCAGGACCTAGAATGGGTCAGTGCACGGCCTTATAATGAGATCCCAAGACAATCGAAATATGACTTCATTCGTTCTTATTTACCTGGAGGTACTACATACATTGTTTTTATTTCTTCTATTCTGAAATCTAATGAATAATATATTTTAAGGACGATTTCGAAATACATCAGCAACAGAAACTGCATTGACATTAAAAAAAGAACTCGGTGAATTATTTGTGGTACCTGGTATTTTTAGAAGATCGGACATTTTGATGGTTCTTAATCCCGATCACATTGAAAAGATCTATCGTACTGAAGGAATTTGGCCTGGCCGTGATGGATTCGAAACAGTAGCGTATTTTCGAAATGTTCTGAAAAAGGACTTTTTCGGAGACACTTCTGGTCTTATTGTAGCGTAAGTTATGGTATGGATATTGTTTCCTACAATTTAAAAAAATATTCTATACATACTCAATAAAGGCAAGGAGAAAGCTGGGGAAGACAAAGAAGTGCTGTAAATCCCGTAATTGTGCAACCACGTAATGTCAAACTCTACATAAAGTCATTGATTGATGTCAATGACGAATTTGTTCAAAGGTTAGCACTTCAATCTTTCGCTAAGGCCATGTTTTATAAATTATTTCACTTTATTATCTTAGAATCCGTGATGTAAGAGATCCAAGTACATTTGAAGTTCCAGGGAGTTTTGAAGAAGACTTAAACAGGCTTACATTTGAGTCAATAACTTCGATTGCTCTAAATCAAAACTTCGGACTTGTACGACGGGAAAAAGAGCACCCTGAGGCTCTGAGGATGTTCAAAAATGTTCGTGATTTTTTCATCTATATTTACGAGCTCGAGATGAAGCCATCGATGTGGAAAATGGTCCGAACACCAATGTTTAACAAAATGATGAATTGTCAAGAAGAGATTTTCGAGACAACCAATAAATTTGTAACGGATGCTATGAACGAATTGGAAAGAAAGAAGTCGTTGGGTATTTCGTCTGAAAATCAGGAGCCAAGTGTACTTGAGAAACTCCTGAAGATTGACAAGAAAGTCGCTATTGTTATGACCATGGACATGTTACTTGCAGGAGTTGATGTGGTAAGAATTATGAACTTGATGTGAATGATCCGAAAAATAAACTTTGCTCTCTTGTTTTTTTTTAGACGAGCACAGTTTTAGCTGGCTTACTTCTGACACTCGCTAAGAATCCAGCAAAACAAGATATTCTCAGGGAAGAAGTTTTCAAAATCCTACCACACAAAGATTCACCACTGAGTGTTGAGTCCATGAAAAATATGCCTTACCTACGAGCTTGCATCAAGGAATCGATGCGATTCTATCCAGTTGCTGCGGGAAGTTTTCGCACTGCTGGTCGAGATATTGTTTTGGGCGGCTATCAAGTCCCTAAGGGCACCAATGCAATTACCAATAGTTTCTTAATGCTCTTGGACGAAAACTACTATTCCCGACCTAATGAATTCATCCCAGAACGATGGTTGCGTAAGAACAGCAATAGTTCGGAAATAATTCAAGACAATAGCCATCCGTTTAGTTTCTTGCCTTTTGGATTTGGACCAAGAATTTGTGTTGGCAAGCGAATTGTTGATATTGAGTTGGAGGTGTGCATGGCTAAGTTAATAAGGAATTTCAAAATCGAGTACAATCACCCAGCGGAAAATGCATTTAAGCAATATTTTGTGAATATTCCAGCTATACCGCTTAATTTTAAGTTCACTGACATAAATGTTTAGGTTTTTAATTTATTTTAAATGGTTTATAAGAAAAAAATGTAACAAATTTTAAATACTCTTTTAATTAAATGTTTAAATTGAAGCTTGAGTTTTTATTCAGGTTCAGATTAAACTACAGTTGAGTGAATTTGCTTTTAAAATTTATGTTTAAGGACGAATTGAAGTTTGGGTAAATTTCAAGTTCAAGTTTCAGTAAAACCTTTCAAATTCAATTTCCATTTGTTGAAAGATTGAGTTGTAGCTGAAGGGTAACTTTTTGCTAAAATTGAATTGGAATTGAAACTTAAGTATAAGCTTAAGTTTAAATTCTAATTTAAGTAGTAGATCAAGCAAAAATTCAAAATTTCACGTCAAGTTTGAATTCAAGTCGATTTAGTCAAAGCTTAAGTTGAACTATTTACTAAAATTTAAGTTCAAATTGCAGTTACAGTAAACTATATTTCAGTTTGGAACTAAAGTTTAGTTACAAGTTTAAGCTTAAGCTTAGTTTAAACTATACCTTAGTATTCCTTTTTCAAGCATGGATTCTAGTTGAATTGAAGTTGGAATTTCAGAAGAAACTAAAGTTGAAGTTCAACGAAGTCCTGTTTAAGTTTAAAGCTTAATTTTTTTTTAAAACTTTAAATTTAATAAATTTCAGTTGAGCATCATGTTGTAATCGAGGTAAAGTTCAAGTACAAGTTCAATCTTAAATAAAAGTTAAAGAAAAGGTTGAAGTACAATAATTTGGTGCTTAAGTTGAAAAATTAATTTCTAGTTGGAATTGAAGTTGAAGTAAAATTTTAAGTTCAAGTTTAAGTTGAGTTTCACGTTGTAATAGAAGTTTAATTTAAGTAAAAGTTTAATCTAAAATAAAAGTTCATGTTAATGTTGAAATACAATAATTTGATGCTAAAGTTGATGTAAATGTTGAAATTATAACCTGGCTAAGAAATTTTGGTTCAATTTCGAGTTGAAGTTTAAGTACCATTTTAAGATTGTATATATTTAATTCAAGGTTGAGTTTTAATTGAAGTTTAAAATTTAGTTCAATTTTAATTCAAGTCTGGGTCGGTGTTGAAATTAAAGTCGAAGTTCAATTTGAAAGTGGACTAGATGCAGATGATAAACCTAAACTTGAAAAAGTTAATGTACAAGTTTTATTTCATGTTCAGATTTAAGTTTTAAATCAACTTCAATTCAAATTCAAGTTGAAGTTGAAACAAATCTTGAAGTTTTAATATAACTTGTTACTGCAATTCAACTAAAAATTAAGATTAAAATTAAAGCTCCATTTATCCTAATATTTATGGTTTAAACTCTATTTTAATTGAATATTTGAGTACGAGGTCGCAAATTTAATTTAATGTTAAGTTCAGGTGCAGTTGTTTTTATATAAATTTAATAAAAGTGTTGTTGAAAAAAGGTTAATTTTAAAGATGAAGTTGAAGTGTACCTTAATGCTGGAGTTAAAATAAAATTTGTAGCTTAGTTCCAACCTTAAAGTAAAATTAAAGCACAGTTTGAACATAACTTCAATTTTATGCTCAAAATTTTACTTAAGGTTTCATTTCAAGTTGGTGTTGAACCAAAAGTTGGGTCGGAATACTGAAATTAAAGTAAAAGTTGAGGTTGATGTTGATGTTGAAGGTTTAAATTAAGTTAAAGTTAATGTTGAAGTGCAAGTTCTCCTGAAAGTTTATATTCTATTTCAAATTAAATCTAAAATTTGCCTTCATTTCAATTTTAAATAAAAGTTACAAGAGCTAAAATTTATTTTGGAGTGTTCATTTATGTCAACTTTAAAGTCAGATTTCTAGTTAAAAAAAAAACGCAATATACGTTTAAGTTCACATTTATCTGAGTTCAAATCAAAGTGTATGGCGAGTACGGTGGAGTGATCTTATATAAAAAAAGAGGCTGGGATGCGACCCACACTGATAACTTCCCATCCCGTCTGTCAATTTGTCTTGCTTAAAAGTTTGTCTATATGTACTCGTATCAATTTTTACAAAATTTTTTTTTTGTAGATTTTATTTCTCATGAACAAACGGACTGTTGGATTTTTATATAAAAATTACTGAATATCGAAAACAATATTTTCTGTGAAATAAAATAAGTTTGAAGCAAATATTTTTAATTTTTGAAAAGCTATTTGAGTCGAAAATAAATTTTTACCAAGTTTTAGTATTGTTTTTTTTTTTAGATTTTTATTTTTTGTAAAAAAAACTGTCAATTCGTTTTTTTTTCAAAATGTTACTGAATGTTACAACAATATTTTTTGAAAGATAAAAGTAGTTTAAAGCCAATATCTACAATTTTTGAATAGATATTTGAGTCGAAAATCAATTTTTACCAACTTTTATACATTTTTGTTTTGGTTTTTATTTTTTGTAAAAAAAACTGTCAATTGGATTTTTTTCAAAATTTGGCCTAATGTTGAAAACAATATTTCTTATAAGTAAAAATTACTGATATGCTATTATATCAAATTTTAGAAAATATGTTTGAGTCGAAAATCATTTTTTACCAACTTATATTAATGTTTTTTTAGGTTTTTATTTTTTGTAAAAAAAACTGTTGATTCGATTTTTCTCAACATTTTTCAGAAGGTTTTAAACAATATTTCTTATAAGATAAAATAAGTTTAAAGCCTAAATTTCAAGTTTTTGAAAAGATATTTGAATCGATATTCAATTTTTACAGTTTTTTATAAAAAAACTTTGAATTTGATTTTTCTCAAAATTTTATCAGATGTCAAAAACATTATTTTTCGTTGCACAAGATTTTGGAGGTGACAAATTTTTGTTTTTCATTTTTTTTTGATTTATAAAAAAAAACGTTAAATGGATTTTTTTCAAAAAAATAAATTTCTTTAATATCACGCTACAATATATTATATAAAATTTAATTCAAGTCTCTAGCGCTTTTGGTTCGTAAGATATTAATTGTTAACCAAAATGTTCACCTTTTTTTCAAACTGATATGGTAAAAAAAAACCACCCACGCAATTTTCTTAAGAGCCCTTTCTGGATCTTTCTACATTTTGATCTATATAACAACATCTGTCTGAAGTCGGTATATTTTCTGGTTCTTGACCTATGGAGGACGAAAAAAACGTCGCGAACGTGCAGACGGACGGACGTACAAACGTACGTACACAAGCACGCAAAGACATCTTTTTAAAAATCTTTTATTTCGACTCTAGGGACCTTGAAACGTCGAGAAATGTCAAAATTTTCAGTTTGACAAATCGGACCCATTACAATAACTTCTTATGTGAAGTTAAAAATAAGAATATGAAAAAATACACCCTGCAAAAGTTGTATAGTGTTATTTTAAAAACTTTAATTTTTGTTTTTAGTTTCCAAAATGACCGCTAGGGGTCAAGCATCGCAATTTAAAACTAAAAAAGGATATAAAGTCTAACAAAAACATACCTCGCGCATGTTTTGCAAAAGTTTTGTTGGGTAGTTTTATTATTTTTTTTTGTTTTAAAAATAACCTCAAAAGGGATCGGGCAATCCCTTTAAATATTCACGTACTACTTGGCACTTTTTTATTCGTTTTAATTTTTTTTAAAAAAGGTCGTTTCCATCTTTTTATATAAAAAAACATGATAGTATTTATATTTATTTTGTTTTTCTTAAACTTTTATTTCATTGTAATTTTTTTTTGTTTTTTAATATGATAGTTCTTTTCGAGACATCAAAGTGTTTTTAATAAGTCCATCTCTGTTTTTAATCCCACAGTCTGGGAAGCCTTCGTCAACAACTTAACCGCTCTTTCAACTGCTTGGCTGTGGCATGGAAGTTGTTTTAATAGCTTTGACTTATTGGTTTCATTTGTTGCACAATGTCCCAAAGGTCTTCTTTAGTAAAACGGTTTCTTTCAATTTGCCATAAATCTATCAACTCGTAGTATTCATCTGCTTCAAAACGGAAGTTTGGAAGCTGAAATTGTTGGACAACTCCTTCATTATTATTGCAATCGGATGCTGCTCTTGCTTTAAGTACACGGCGAACAGCTAGCTCTCGAATATTTTGGCGATCATCAAACAACATAGCTGATAAAATGTTTTCACAGTGCCCAAAATATCCATTCCGAGCGAAGACAGCATGTACTATTTTTTTTAAATCATCTGGCAAATACCTTGCCAACTAAATTGTCTTAAAAAAGTGCTTTGGCACCATATACGAAGGAAGAATAAACTTTAGCAAAATATTCGACTATCTGCTTCAATGGCTCTTCTGGAGATTCTTTTGACACATAAGTTCAAAGAAAGCGGTGTGCTGTCACCGTCTTGAATGCACCGTCTTGAATGCACCATCATACCAGGATTTTTATCAAAAATTGATCCTTCACGGACATATTTCATAAAAATATTTTTCATCCGAGCTCAGGCAAGACAATGGAAGATCAGGTAAGTTAATTTGAACTGCATATACATTTTGACAGTTCCTTAGATCTTTTCCAATATCACCAGAGTAAGCTTTTGGTCTAGATGTTTTTTCCATAAAGCTTCACAAATAGATGTCTATGAGGCAGTTCATTTGCGTGGAGCATACAAATAGACCATTACAGAGGGCGTTAAATTTGTATCTCAATTTGTCGTATAATTTCACCTCTTAGCCCGGTATTTACATTGGTTCCGTCGCACCCAATAAGTTTAATATTGTGCATTGAGATACCATTGTTGTTGTTGCTCAGACAGACATTCTGAATCTGTCTGCCACCTTCGCAACATTAGGGAGACATTTTGGGTTGGTGTTGAAAAGAGCGTCATTGCCTAACCGTGTTTTTTTTCTAAAGGCATTGAAATCGCAACAGATTCGGCATCTGAAGAGTAGATTTCGGCATCGTCTATTTCAGTGATGAATTGCGTCGGCTTGCTGGAAGAGCTTGAAGCTGAAGAACTCGTCAACTTTCTTGCAAGGGATTTTTGAAGCTTACTGGTTTCAATAACATCGACTGTGCCAATGGTCATTTTTCTTTGAGTCCTTTGATCTTCAAGAAAGGAACGCTCTTTTAATGGAACTTTTTTTTTCTTTTGAACAGGAGCAGCACTTCAAATTGATGTACTTGGAAGTCAAAGAGTTTTTACCATCGTTCTTAAAATCGCTTAACTGCAGCTCAAATGCACCTGACCTTCTGTTTTTTGATGTTTTAAGAAGTGCAGTACTTTTCTCGTTCAGTTTTTTAATTTTGTTCTCAACACTAAGCTTACCAAACGTTGGAATTGAAGAAATAACGTAGATTTGAATGATTTTCGAAGCTGTGAGTGATATTCTTCTCTTCTTCGAGGAAGAAAATGTTGCAACAAACATCTTCGTTAGTTGTCAACAGACGCATCGATAACATTTTTCCTGTTCCAAATATTTGAAAACTTTTCTCTGTGAGCGAGTATCCATTCTAACTTTAATTTCTAGAACAGAATTCCAGTAAAATATTGTTTTCGATTTTCAAGGCAATCGTACTAAAATTTTCTTTTGTAATACACGACCACGAGTGAAAAGAAGTTAGGTTTATTTTGAATTATTAAAATGACACCTAATGCCGGGCAACTAAGTTTTTGGTTTAAAATTTTATTTCAAGCAATGGTGCAAGGAACCAAGGATTCTTTTTCAAATTAAATTTTGTAATACTGCAGAAGTGCAAAAATAAAATTAATAATAATAACGAAAGAAACATTTCAGAAACATTGATTATGAAGAACATGATACCAAAACCCATCAAATTCAATTTTGAACTAAAAAATATAGGTTACTAATAAATACAAAATTCCTAAAAAAAAATGTATAACAAAGGTCTGTTTTTTAAAAATAGGGAATTCTTAAGTTCGTTCATACATTTCAAAGTTGTATAAATAAAAAAAATATGTTTTTTTAATTTTTTTTTTGTTTTGCGTGACCCCTAGCGGTGAAAATAAAAAAAAATCTTAAAATTGGTTTAATAACTATATGCAACTTTTGCGGGGGGTATTTTTTTAGAATTTCAAAGAAAAAAATGTTCACTCCATTGACGAGTTCAATTTGTATTTAAAGTTAAAGTTTAACTCAAACTCAAGTTTAAGTTAGAGTTGAAATTTATCTTCAAGGGATTAAGTTTAGAAAATGCAATACAGGGTTGGAATCGCGTAAGGTGATTGTTGATTGTTGACCATCAAAATGGATGATTTTACTCCACGTAAAGTGATTATCAAATTGACTATCACTTTTTTGTTATGGTTTGTTAGTGACAGCTATTTAGGTGTCACTTTCATATATTTTGATTATTTTTTGTGAGAAAGATGATCTGTGTAAACTTCAGCTCCACTATAAATTTAAAATTTAGTGAAACAAGTGAAACGATATGAAAATAAAAATAAAATGAGGCTGGGATGCGACCCACACTTGCTCAAACGTTTGTCTATATGTACTCGTATCAATTTTTACCAAATTTGAGTACTATTTTTTATGAAAAAACAGACTGTTGGATTTTTATACAAAAATTACTGAATATCGAAAACAATATTATTAAAGTACATTTTTACCAAGTTTTAGTATTGTTTTTGTTTAGAGTCTTATTATTTGTAAAAAAACTGTCAATTCGATTTTTTTTCAAAATTTTATCGAATGTTGAAAACAATTTTTCTTAAAAGAAAAAATTAGTTTGAACCCAATATTTTAAATTTTTGAAAAGATATTTGAGTCGAAAATCAATTTTTACCAACTATCGTTAAATATTTTTTAGGTTTTTAATTTTTTGTACAAAAACTGTTAATTGGATTTTTTTTCAAAATTTTACTGAATGTTAACAACAATATTTTTTGAAAGATAAAAGTAGTTTAAAGCCAATATCTACAATTTTTGAAAAGATATTTGAATCGAAAATCCATTTTTACCAAATTTTATAAATTTTTTTTTTAGGTTTTTATTTAAAAAAAAAACTGACAATTCAATTTTTCTCAACATTTTTCAGAATGTTGAAAAACATTATTTCTTATAAGATAAAATAAGTTTTAAGTATGAATTTCAAGTTTTTAAAAAAATATTTGAATCGATTTTCAATTTTTACCAACTTTGAGTAATGTTTTTTTTTAGATTTTTATTTTTTATAAAAAAAACTGTCAATTCGATTTGTCTCAAAACTTTATCAGATGTCAAAAACATTATTTATTATATACAATTTAATTCAAGTCTCTAGCGTTTTTGGTTCGTAAGATATTTAGGGTTAACCATAATGTTCACCTTTTTCAAACTGCTATGGTAAAAAAAAACACCCACGCAATTTTCTTGAGAGGCCTTTTTGCATCTTTCTGCCCTATTATCTGTATAACAAAATGTATTTGAAACCGACATCTCTTCTGGTTCTTGAGCTATGGACGACGAAAAAACGTAGCGAACGTACCAACGTACGTACACACGCACGCACAGACATCTTTCTAAAAATCTTTTATTTCGACTCTAGGGACCTTGAAACGTTGATAAATGTCAAAATTTTCAATTTTACAAATCGGACGCATTACAAAAACTTCATATGGGAAGTTAAAAAAAAGTGAACAGTTATGTATACTTCAATGCAAATTTTCTATCAGAGCACGAAAAATTACTACAAAAAATTCAATTGATGAGAAACAACTTAAAGACAAAAACAATAACAAAAAAAAACTTAAATCTACTTCCAAAGAAGTTTTAAGGCTAAGAAGTCTTGTTCAACAGCTTCAAATCGTTAGCGATTTTTGCGATTTCCAACTCTTTCTTCCATATTTCAATTTCCTTTTTTAAGAGAGTGAGGTCTTTCGGATTCCTTTTTTCCCGGATATGTGTAAGTTTTTTAATAACATCTCCTATCTCGGCAAGAGTTTTTGGGATGTTCCTCTAGAGCTTGATAAGGCACTGTAGGATCTTGCCAGCTCGGGATGTGCTTCCATGAAAGAGGGTTTCATTGTGTAGCAGTCCTTAACGAAAACAGACATTTTTACTTAATTTATAACGATTGAAAAGGATGCATACTTACATTTTAGCAGAAACAATAGTTTTTAGCACAAAACAATTAAAAATTAATATGATAATAAAACACAACAGCTGATCGAAATGACAAGCCTGTTTGGAAGCTTGAAAATTTCACCAAGTTTCCCAAACCTGTTTTTTTCTCTTATGGGTTTTGATATCATATTATGTATTTAAATGTGCATAAAAATCCCACAAAATTTCATTTCATTTCACAGTGACAGTTAACTATCGCATTACGCGATTCCACTCCAGGTTTAAGTTCAGATTCAAGTTCAAGTCAAAGTATATTTCGAGTTTTACTTAAATTTAAAGTTCAAGTCAGTTTTAGATTTAAAGTTAAGTTTCAGTTGATTTCGAAGTTGAAATTTTGTTTTATTTGAAGTTGGAGTCGAGTTGCAGTTTACGAGTAAGTCTAAGCTAAGTTTGAAGTCGAAGTTTAGTTTAATTTGAAGCTATAGTCATGTTTAATAATAAGTTAAAGTTAAGATCTAAGTTGAAGTGAAGTATTAAGTTAAGTTTGAAGTTGCATATAAAGTTAAATTTGGAGTTGGAGTTGAAAATAAAGTTACAGTTAGAGTTGAAGATCCAGCTTAAGTTCAAGATATATCCTTTATAGTATTATACGTCTCCAGTTGATCCTTATCTTAAATATATCAAATCTGTCTATGTTCCTTCTTAGGGTTGGGTACATATTGTTTTAAGCTATGAACACCTGATAGACATTTAAGGAACAAAAATAGTAGGTTACTTTATATTCAAAAATATACCATCTTATGATTTAAGGGGACGAACTATCTAAAAAAAAGAAATTATGCAAACCATCCAAGAAAAAGAATTCAAGAATATGAACAACCAGAACCCTAAAAGCTATGGGGCATTTCCTAATTTTCCTTCATCTTCTGGTTGTATATTTATTTATATTCTTATTTTTTCAATCATTAAAACTGTTCAGAAAAAAGAAGAAAATACAAAAATTGAAAATACAAAACAGCGAGAAAAGAAAGGAATAACATCCCTCATCCATAGCACTCATGCATACATTTAAGTGACAGCACATGATTAATGGCTGTCAGAGGAAATTGCTCCCGAAACACAAGAAACAGGACGCCACCAAACAACAACAAAAAAAAGGACTCTCTCTCTAAACCATAACAGCGGCAGCATCAGAAGTAGCAAGTGTATTTAGGGAGGAAACAAAATACAGAGTACGAAAAAATAAAAATGAAAAAGAAAATCAATGTCGCACAAGGGATAAAAACTAACAAAAACAAACAACCCTGTTTTATTTTTATTTTAATTTTGTTCCTTCTTTGATGAAAAGCACGAGGAAGCTAGAAATAATGCCATAAAAGCTGGAGGATTCGTTACATTTCACAAGCTATGTAGCGCAAGTATAAATTGAATGAGCGAAAATACCAACGCTAGCGCTAGAGATATGTTAACCTATGCAGTGTTAATGGCATCGCAAACGGGAATTCAATTTATTCAAGAGGATAACGACTTAGAGGGAGCGGTCCTGGCGATGGCGGTGGTGGGAGAATAGAACAGCGTTAATATGATTCAAAAATACAAAATATACAGCAACACAAAAAAACTACTGATAAGATACCGGGGAGAATTTAATTAATTGAAATAAAGATACTTTGACAAACAGTGAAACATGCAATTTAAATATATTATTTTATGGTGAAAATAAATGTCATGTCATATCTACTTTAAGGAGGTTGATAATGGCAAACGTAGGTTATATGTACATCTTTAGAACACAATGCGCCTTACCAATAATTATTGACTAAACAAGCGTTTAGATAAACTCCACGTTAAACTTTAGAGACGAGTTTATTTGTGTGTTAACCAATAACCAAATTAAACACGTCTTTAACTAAACTGTGCTCTATTACATTATCTACTACATTTGTTGCCAAACAGACAGCTGCTGTCGAAATGACATTTGTTTTATTTATGAAATGTCAGCATAAAAGTTTTTAAGTGAAACTATTAAAAGTACCTACAAATTAATTATGAGTTCCGACGATGCAAATATTATTAATGATATCAATATTTTGAAGGAGGTGTCACAATCCCGAAGAAGGAAAATTTACAGAAAAAGGATAGATCCATTCGCTGATTATGACGACAAAGTTTTTTTTCGGCACTACAGGTAAGGTTTTTTTGTCCCAGTAAAAATCATTTTTGTAAAATAACAATTTAAGGTTTGATAAGTCCACTGCGAGGTTTATAATTGATCTTGTCCGGTCAGATATTACCCCACTTTCCAACAGAGGTGGGGCAATTTCAACAGATGTTATAGCACTTACAGCAATCAGATATTTGGCTGCAGGTTCATATCAGAAGGACGTCGGTAAGTTAAAATAATAAGATTATTCTCTCAAATGTACGTAGGTAAATGATCATTGAAACATTTAATTATTTACTTCAGGGGACTGCCACAACATTTCACAACAATCAGTGAGCAATTAATTATTTTAATTATCCTAACAATTTTAATATTGTCTTAGTTACAAGTAAGTCTTAATTTAAGTCCTCTAAGTGGTTCTCAAACTCATTTTCAAATCGAACAAGGATTTGAAAAAAAAGCCATCTAAAAGTAATTCGTTTCGTTTAAATAATTTTCGAAAACACGAAAAAATTACTTTTAGATGGAATTTTTTTCAAATCCTTGTTTGATTTGAAAATGAGTTTGAGAGCCGCTTAGAGGACTTAAATTAAGACTCAGAACCATTTAAAGCCATCCAATGAAGAAACTATTTTGGAAATTACAGGGTGGTTTATCTGGCTATATTGAGAAATGTCTTAATGTATCCAGACAAACCTCACTGTAACTTCCAAACTACTCACTATATTTCGATGATTGAAAGGTTTCCAAGTTTTAATTTAACTCTTCTACGTGCTCTTAGCCCGGTTTTAAATTTTAAGAAGTATTTTAAAAAAATTCCATCTAAAAGTAATTTTTTCGTGTTTTCGAAAATTATTTAAACGAAACGAATTACTTTTAGATGGATTTTTTTTCAAATCCTAGTTTGATTTGAAAATGAGTTTGAGAACCACTTAGATTAGATAAATTATTAAATATTATTTTTAAATGTTTTTTTTAATCTTAAATATTTATTTATTTTAAATAGATTGTATGTGATGCGAATCAGCGCATAACTGATGTTGTGGCACGTTGGAGAGGATCTGCACATGATTCTCGAATATGGAGAGAATCGTCTATTTGCAGCCGCTTACAAAGCATGGATTTGCAAGGAGGAGTTATTCTTGCTGATGGTGGGTACCCTGCTTCAAAAATATTGCTGACACCTTTTAGAGTGTCTGCATCACTCTCCGAACCAGAGAGGCGATATAATATAGCCCATATACATACAAGAAATCACATTGAACGCTTGTTTGGGCAGCTGAAAAATAAATTTCGATGCTGCTTCAATGGTATTCAGCTCAATTACGAGACTTCCAAGGCCTCTATAGTAGCTATATGCATTTTACACAACATATCAAAGAACTTTTCAAATGGTTGGTTTGTAATGTAAAGCAATGAAAACAAAATAATTTTTGATAGATTTCTTTCTTTACAGTGGTATTTGTAGATGACTCTTCTCCAGCAAGCATCTCCGATGAAGTATTTGAGTCTGATGATGGAAATGGTGATGACTTGGTTGTGCTGCCAGGTAGAAGATTAACTGGACGATTTTATCGATCACAGTTTATACTCAAACATTTTACGTAAATAAAATAAACCATGCAAAAATAAAACATAAATTAATGTTTGAAACATATTTAACTATTTTTTTTATTAACTTAAAATAATAAGTATGAATATACATAAATAATTATATATTTAATTCTAAAGGAACGATGAATGAAAAAAAAGCTTAATACTACTTTATCATACAAAAAAAAAATCACAGTTCAGTCTGTGTTCAGGTTTTGTTTCAATCATTGGCTTAAAAAAAAATAACAACTCTAAACATTGTTTTGCTCCATGTTTTGGATTTTTAAATCTACCAACACAAGCTTTCTCTCTTGCACTTCCAATTTTTTTAATAATACTTTTTCCTAAGTATCAGGATATTTTTGTTTTTTTTCTGTTTCCATTTTAACTTGTTCAATTCTTTTTTTTATTAATTCTTCAGATGTTAATATTGTTGGCTTTTTTGCTTTCCTTTTTATTGCCGATCTTTTTGGTGGTGATTTGCCCACATCTTGTGACCTTGTTTTGGGTTTTGTTTTAACTTGTGGTGGTGTTTCAGGTGGTGGTATGTTTTCGCTGGAATATAAAAGATGATTTATGTCAACATAAATTTATTTTGAATAGAAAAATAAATTTACATTTCATATGCCTGAATTGCATCACTATCAAATTCCGCACTATCCAATTGGAAATCGACCGACGACATTGCAGATATTTCAATGTCGATCTCAGAAGGTTCTTTGGGGGGTGTTCCCCCACCAGTTTCCTTCTGAGACCGACTGAAAGCACTTATTTTGCTCCTTGCTTGCGTTTTCAGCCGATTCCATTGTTCCCTTATTTGCTTTGCTGTAAAGCAATAGCCAGTGGCATTGAACATTTCTTGAATGCTCTGCCAAGCTTCAAATTTGGCTTTGAGAGTCTTCCCATCATTCATTTTACTCTCCACTGTTATTGAAAAGGGCTTTACTGCTTCAACCAGCAACTCCTTCATTGCTGGTGTCCAGTTAACGGACCGACTTCGCTTCGTTGCCATAACAATTTACTCTGAAATAAATTGAAATGTTACTTACATATATATTTAAATAAAGAAATTAATCTATTTGTTTACTTTAATTACCTTTTTTTAATTTTGTTTATTTTTATGAACCCACGGTCACGGTCACGGCCAAAAATAAATTTGAAACAGATAAAAGAAAAACGAAAAATTTCTTTTGCTACCTGTCGGAATGACAGCACAAACATGACGTTTACACTTAATCACGAAGTTAAACGCGCGTTTCTCTACTCTAAATTTTAGAGTAACGTTTAGCGTTAAGCTGACTATTAAATTGATTATTGGTATGGTTCATTATTTAGAGTCCACTTAAATATTTAAGTCGTCACTAAATTTGATTATTGGTAAGGCCCAATGAGAATGAAGAATAAAGTCTACCTGTCGTATGTGGAATGTTTTTACGAGAACAAACTTAGCCGGTTTTCGAGCACCATCTAACCTTAATACCAATTAAATTCGAAACTTCAAATGTGAAATATTTAGAATGTTAGATAAGACTATCCACTCCAAAAATTAAAATATCTGGAACATCCGTAATTTATGAATTACATTAATTTTACAGTCACTAAAACCGTAACTGTAGTAACCTAAAGTAGTACCCGTAGCGTGATGGTTAGTGCGAAGGCCTGTCATGCCAGAGGTCTTGGCCTCAATTCCTTCCTCTGCCATCTAAAGTTTTTTTTTGCACGGGTACTGACTCTTGTGAGTAATTGACAAATCGTTCATAAGAGTAATTCACTTCTTGTAGGAAAGTAGATCTGAGGCTGCAATAAAAGATAACAAATATAAGAATTTTAGTCACTGATTTAAAGGCCGTGCTATCCACCCACTTACTTATACTAGGTTTGAATAAAAAAATGTCCAGGTCTAAGAAGAAAAACGATACTTAGTATGAAAATAGGTGAAGCTTTTGTATATAACATTTTTGGTATGCTCTTTTTTACGTTTGAAGTAACCTCAATGTGGCGTTGGAAGTTCCATTTACAAAATCTATGTAAAAAACTAAAAAAACTAATATCTTATATAAACATATTTAAAGCGTTGATCAGTACAGAACAACACAAAGTAATTAGAATTCAAATTCTGTGGAGTGGTACCCGTCCCTTTTTATATATTTGTTATCATTAAATTTATAAATCACGTAGTAATGAAATTTGAAGTAAAACAAAAAGAGGCTGGTATGCGACCAACACTGATAGTGTGGGTTTTTTTATAAATCAAAAAAACTGAGAGAAAAATGTATCACCTCGAAAATTTAACGAATATAAAATTAATTTATCTCCAAAACAATTTTGTGCCAAAAAAATAACGTTTTTAACATCTGGTAAGATTAAGAGAAAAATGAAAATGACGGTTTTTCTTATAAAAAACTAGCGGCTCGGTACGTGCTTCGCTACGTATAAGGCATATTAATAAAAAAGAATTGGGTACTCTTACTATGGTGGGACTATATGGATTAGTCTAAAACAGTTGGAACAGGCAATTTAAAGTTGGCCATGTGAAAAACATTATTCCTCCAAATTGACACCACAAACGTGAAGTGTTTGCCCTTGGGCATATGAACATCGCAAATGATAAACGCACAGGATATTGTAATCTTTTGAATTCAAATGGCATATCAGTTGGAATCATAGGGATACTCAGTATTAAACACACTTCTCCTTTTGATTTATCAGTTAAGATTGTAGCTTCAATCAAATTTGGCAATAACTTTTTCACTGCCAATCTGGATCCATTACACAGTTTTGGTGGATTAATGTTACGCAATAATATAATCAAAGAACCAATTTTTAGATTCAAGCAATGCGGTGATATATGAATTCTAATCCGATTTCAATTAATTTAAAAATTCAATTGGATAATTCATTGTCTCATCTTGATTCATAACACTGTCAATTGATTTATATGTTGTGACTACACCTGGCAGTTTCGCTTAAATTTGAAAATTAATGGTATTGATATGAATGTTTGTCGGTGCTTAAATGGTGCGTCCTCTTCAACAATCATGATTTCTATAATTCTGAAGAATATTTGGAAAAAAACATTCAATAAACTCATCTATAAATTGCGCAATTGTACAAAAATTGTTCGGTAAAGTGATCAATCCGTTGGTACTGTCGATTGGTATTTTGCCATCACCAATTTCCAACAATTGTTTTGAAAAATCATGGGCAGTTGCATCATTATGTATGTGAATACGCATATTAATGTTCAGTGTCAATTTTCGTACATATCTCCAAATAACTGATGACTTCAAACATACGTTTATTTCATCAGTAGGAGTTGATCGAGAAATGACAGGCAATGTTTGACGAAAGTCCCCTGATAGAAATATCAGAGCCCCACCAAAACAGCTGTTGAAAATCTTGCATTGTTTGATTAAATGCTTCTTTTGATTTTTTGTTCGCCATGGTGCACTAATCCCATAAAATAATTGGCGTCAATCGCAGTACTTTTGCCATTGCAGAATTTCTCGAAATATTGCAAGTTGGAGTTTCAATCACCCGTACATTCAATGGCAATTTTAATGCAGAGTGTGCGGTCCGACCACCTTCTAATAATCTAGCAGCAATTCCAAAAAAATTTAGTTATATTCGATTGTATAAATAAACGTTAACCATTAGAATCGAACTCCCGCTCACGTTGCAATTCACCCGATTGTATTAATGCTTTATTTACAATCGTTAGACACATAATATCTTCAATTATTATTACAGCTTCTTTCTACATTTCTAAGGTAATCAACAAATGTGGATTTTTTTAAGTATTAGTACAAATTGTTTGCATATGGGAGTATAGAAAGATGTTGATTTTACACCTTTTCAATTTTTTTTTAATTTTCTCTACTTACAAACCTTCTCTGGTCTCGAACGAATAATTCAAGACCAAAATTAGCCAAATCGAAAAAGGCATTGTTGAGTTATAACATTAGAACGAAAAATGGCATTGATTTTTATATACATATTTTTAATATAGATAAAAACCTAAAACACATTACTCAAAGTTGGTAAAAATTTAATTTCGACTCAAATATCTTGTCAATAATTTGAGATTATGGCTTTCAACTAATTTTCACTCAAAAGAAGTATTGTTTTCAACATTAAGTAAAATTTTAAGAAAAATCAAACAAAAAATAAAAACCTAACAAAAAACCAAACTAAAACTTGTTTAAAATGCAAGTGCTTTTCAAAAATTTAAAATATATCTTAAAACTTTTTTTATTTCACATAAAATCTTGTTTTCGAAATTCAGTGTTTTTTTATAAAAGTCCAACAGTCCATTTTTCCATTAAAAAATTAAAAAGAAATGGTACGCAAATTTAAGAGAAATTGATGTTCGGCTCTTGATATCTCTCAAATTAATTTCATTCATTTAGTTTGTACAAATTTTAAAATTGGTAAAAATTTGTTTTCGACTAAAAATCTATTTAACAAAACAATATTTTCAAACCAAATTATTTCTTTATGTGAAAAAAATATTGTTGGTAATTTTAAAATTTTTAAGAATAATTCAACTGACAACTTTCTTAAACCAACACGAAAACCTACAAACTTTTAAGCAGACAAATCCGCAGACGGGATGGGAAGATATCAGTGTGGGTCGCATCCCAGCCTTTTTTTAATTTTAATTTTTTATGAAAAAACTGTCAATTCTCTTTTATTCTTGGTTGCACGAAATTGTTTTGGAGAAAAAATCATTTTTTTATTCGTACAATTTTTAAGGCGACAAATATTTTTTTTTTGATTTCTAACCAACATTTTCATCTTTTTTTTTTAATTGCTATCTAAAAAAAAATAACGCATTTTTTTGAGAATCCTTTCTGCATTTTTATCTGTAAACAAAAAATAATTCGAAGTCGATATCTCTACTGGTTCTTGAGCTATGGACAACAAAAAAACTTCGCGTACATACGGGCGTGCGAGCGTACGTACACGCACGCACTAGAGGACCCTTGAAACGTCGAGAAATGACAAGATTTTCAATTTGACAAATCGGATCGATTACAACAATTTTCTATGGGAAGTTAAAAAGAAATGGCAACTATTTCTTAAGTAGTTTGTGTTTTTTTCGTTGATGTTAAACACTTTAGAAAATCAGAGTTATTAGAAATTTTTAAACTTTAAAATTTCCATAGTTCTCGTTTTCCGTTTAATTTTTATGATGAGTTATTTGAAGTGAGCAGGGTGGGAATTTTCTACTGATGATTTAATTATCGCAACTCCAGAATGTATTTTAAAAAAGAGGCTGGGATGCGACCCACATTGATAACTTCCCATCCCGTCTGTCGATATGTCTTGCTTAAAAGTTTGTCTATATGTACTCGTATCAATTTTTACCAAATTTGCGTACTATTTTTTGTAGATTTTATTTTTCATTAAAAAACGGACTGTTGGATTTTTTACAGAATTACAGAATATCGAAAACAATATTTTCTGCGAAATAAAATAAGTTTGAAACCAATGTTTTTAATTTTTAATTTTTGAGTCGAAAGTAAATTTTAACCAAGTTTTAGCATTTTTTTTTTAGGTTTTTTTTAAATTTTGTAAAAAAACTATCAATTCGATTTTTTTCAAAATTTTATCGAATGTTAAAAACAATATTTCTTATAAGATAAAATAAGTTCGAAGCCTAAATTTCAAGTTTTTGAAAGTATATTTAAATCGATATTCAATTGTTACGAACTTTGAGTAATGTTTTTTTTAAATTTTTATTTTTTATAAAAAAAACTGTCAATTAGATTTTTCTTAAAATTTTATCAGCTGCCAAAAACATTAATCTTCGCTGCACAAAATTGTTTTAGAGATGAAATCATATTTCAGTCGTAAAATTTTGGAGGTGACAAATTTTTTTTTTCAGTTTTATTGATTTATAAAAAAACCGTTATATTGATTTTTTTCAAAAATATACCTGTTTGGTATCACATTACAATATATTATATAAAATTTAATTTAAGTCTCTAGCGTTTTTGGTTCGTAAGATATTTAGTGATAACAAAAATTTTCACTTTTTTTCAAACTGCTATGGTAAAAAAACCACTCACGCAATTTTCTTGAGAGCCCTTTCTGCATCTTTCTGCATCTTTCTGCCTTATTATCTGTATAACAAAATTTATTTGAAGTTGATATCTCTTGTTGCTATAATTTTTCTACACGACGACGACGACCACGACTACGACCACGACGATCTCGAACGAACCTACGACGAAGACTAGAACCTATGACTTAAAGAAGGCAGCGTTACCACTTTACTTCAATTGAAGTAGATCTACTTCTTTTTCTCAAATATATTTAAAATCTACTTCCTACTTCGCACCATCATCAAAATATTGAAAT
The DNA here is from genome assembly GCF_945859685.1 of Eupeodes corollae. Lineage (NCBI taxonomy): Eukaryota > Metazoa > Arthropoda > Insecta > Diptera > Syrphidae > Eupeodes > Eupeodes corollae. The sequence goes on from NC_079147.1 coordinate 22,965,046, forward strand.
CTACTTCATTTTCAATATCTGGTTTTTTACCTACTTCAATTTTAATAAAAATAGACTGAATCTACTCCTTTTTTCTCTCAGTCTTGTATGTAGTCTTAAAACTTTCTAGAGAATTAAAAATCGCTTGAGTATTTGCATTTGCAGTGAAGTTACGTCTTATCTAATGTGTTCTAGTGTAACCTTTTTGTCATGTTCGACATACATGAAAGGGCCTAGAAGGACCTTTATCATTATTTCTATTCAAAAGGGCTGTTGAAAATGTCTGGGCCGTATTTCAATAACAACGACTTGATTTTAGAAAATAATGCCCTAATTCTCATAGTTTCACTTTTCAATAGACGAAAATTATTTATTGTTTCTGTTTCGTTTTAAAACAATCCTTAAGGACGTTTTCAAAGCTAATCGATCTCCCAATAACAAATTTACATAGTTTGAGTTTGTAAATATCTTTATCTATCATACATATAGGGCCTGTAAGGCAAGTTTTGCATTCGTAAACAAATTCGAATTCGAGATTTTAATCAAACATGACATTACGATGGTAGAGAAGACGAAAAAAGTGGTCCCCCGTTTTTTTTTAAACTAAAAATAACAGTAGTTTCAATACAAGTTTGTACGGTCAAAAATTGATAATTCGATTTTTTTTTTCAAAAACAAACCGATAGATTTTTTTAAATTCTTGCTAAAATTTGTGTTCTTAGTTTAGCTTCTTTCAATATAAAAAATATATAAAGGCTATTCCATCCCAGCTAGAACAATTATTTTGTTTTAAAGCTTTCTCAAGAACTAAACTATTTTTTTCTGCCTAAAATATCATTGTTTTTTATTTTTAATTTAAAAACATATATTATTTTTTACGAAATTTGAATTCTTGAAAATGGGTTATCATTTTTTACAAAATTGAAATGCCAGTCGTCTAATAATAAGTTCAAAATTATATACCAGAAATATTAACTAAAATTCAAAAACGATTTTCAAACGCAAATTAAAAAAAAGGAAATGGCATTTACATTTTTGAAAACAAACTTTTTTGCAGGTACATTTCAATTCAAAACAGGAAATTGTTTTACACAGATATTTTTGAATACATGAGCGAGTTCATGCATTTTATTTTTTTTCTGTTTGTTAATGTTTTAAGTTGTGCCCTAGTCTAATTTTGGATTTGATTGTTTGTTTTCAATATGAAGAGATATTTTCAAGTTGTCCAAAAACGAAGATAAAAGGTTTGTTGATGTACTAGAATTGTATTACTTTTACAATAACTATTTCTTAAAGAACTCCTCCTTTGCAATAAAAACAACCTTAAGTCATTTGATATGACCAACACGAGCCCAATCTTTGCTTTTTGGTTGCTAACAACCAAGATTTAATTTAAGAAATGTTACATTAACATATTGAAGTATATGATTTTTTTTCCATTTTTTATTGAAATAACATACATAATTTAAAAATATGTAGAATAATATGAAAAGGTTGATTTTTGAAATCTACTTCCATTTTTCTCAATCTACTTCACTTTTTTCCTAAAATCTACTTCCACTTTTTTTTGAGAAGTGGTAACGCTGAAAGAAGGTCGTAGAAAAAAAATTTAGCACATTCAGCACGTATGATGCTGATATTTCCGGCCACTCAGCTTAGGGTGGGTTCAGCGAATAAATTGATATCCTAATTGAGATAATATCGTAGGTGATCAATTAAATTGATGAGAATATAAAAATGTCGGTGACCACAGGGGTGTCTATCCTGAAATTGAGAAATAGGGCGCCAGCAATTTTTTTTTATAATTAAGGAAATTGCAAACCTTCGGAGCGAAACCGACGGTGAAAGAAGTTTCAATAAAAGATTAAGTCTTGGAATTAATTTTCAAAATATTTATTGTTAAGTAAATTGCCTGGGAAACCTTGCAATTAAGTAGGGCTAAAACCCAGGATCTTTTAAACAAAGAAACAAATCGTTATTCAAAAGATAAGATGGACCGGTAACCTTTAGTCCCGAAAAAAAAAAATTTTAACGGTTTTATTTTAAGTGGGTCACGAGTTCCGTAATTTTCGGAAATAAAGCGAACAGCCAAAGCCAAACGATAATTTTTTTTTTTGAACAATGTCTCGACAACGAAATAATGTGATTCAACGGAAATAATTTTTAATCAAGTAAACCAAACTACTATACTTAGCTTATTTCTCCTGCCAGATTTCCCTTCCTTCCTTAACCAATTTTTCTTCTTTTCCTCTCCTGTATCTCAAAAAGTATCTTCCAACAAATTTCCAAAATTATTCTCCTTTTTCCAAATTTTTAAAACACTTCCTCAAATTAAAATTTTTTTTTCCAATCAAATTTCTTTCTTCCAAAATTTACTTTTATTTCGATCTATTCGATTTCGTAGCTTACAAAAAAGTGAGTTCCCTGGCTTTTTCCAAGCCTGGATGAACCCTTTTTCTTCAAATAGCCAGTGCTTTCAGCAACTCAGTGACTTGGGTTTCGGTCGCGTCATTTTTTTCAGCAACGCTCAGCTTGTTTGCGTGAGTGTGCCAACGCAGTTGCAAACCCAGTAGTCTTCTCTTACTCGCACTTTAATCTCCCCAGCTTAATGCAAGTCACCCCTGAATTCGCCGCGCTCTACTCTGACTTGTAGAGTGCGGAATGCAGTGGGTGCATTCAGCCACCTAACATCCCCGATTCAATTTTGAATGAAAGAAAAACCTTGGAACTCAAGAAATTTGATTGTTCACACTTTGCATTTTTCCCCACCGATCTTTCCCAGCAAAACAAATATAATTGTGGAAACTTGATGGAAATTAGTAAGTTTCGATTAAAAACAATTGTGGGAAGAGAAATGTGGCAGAAGTTCGCTACACGCGTTTTAAAGTTATTTCGTTTGACTTTCGCGCAGATTTGGGGAAATAGGGACTAACGTTATCGTTCCATCTTGTACATTTAAGTATAATGGGGGTGTAAAAGTTGGGCTTGAAGCCATTCTCCCATGGAGTAACTTCGGCATTTGGAGACCAAGTGTCGATCGTGCCAATTTTGGTTTGCTGGAGTCAGACCATCCGTCTGACACTTATGGTGGTAATTATGCTCCTTTTTTGGGGACTGGCTGTCACCCGTTCTTAGTATTTGACAAGACCGCCCGTCTGTCACCTTAGTTAAAGTGGAAAATCGACATCAATGATTATGTTTCTTTCCAAAGTACTGAGAGAGTGAACCGATGGCTGATGGACCGTGGCTGCCCCTCTATCTCTCAGTAGATTGAAGGAAACACCTGTAGGAATGGAGGAGGGAGGAACAATTATTTGGATGACGGAGAGAATGGTTCTTGTCGCGGTAATTTTTACCGTGACACTCTTCTGGTTCTTGCGCTATAGAGGACGAAAAAAACGTCGCGAACGTACGGACGTACGAACGTACGTACACACGCACGCACAAAGACATCTTTCTAAAAATCTTTTATTTCGACTCTAGGAACCTTGAAACGTCGAGAAATGTCAAAATTTTCAATTTGACAAATCGGACCCATTACAATAGCTTCCTATGGGAAGTTAAAAAGTTTATATGCAAAAAATACTAATAGCTGTTATTTAATCACTGCTATTTGTTATTTTAATTTGAGCAACAAAGTATGTATCAAAAGATCTTCATTATTATATTACGAAATTGCCAAAATAATATCAAGAAAAATCATTGCATACTTTTAATCAGTTACCTATTCGCTTAAAGTTATGCAATGTTTTTATATGTATCTAATCTAATTGATCTTAAGTACAGATGTTCTCAAACTTTAAACAAACAAAATAAATATGATTGCAAAAAAGAATGTATAAATTCAGGCGTTGATTTAAATGTTATCAGAATCTGAAATGATTTCATCAAATAGTTGAATTTGAATAAAAATATGAACTTGTCTTCGACAACACCTTCATTCATAAAAAGGAGCAATAGTTGACTGTCATGAATGACTTTATTTAAACTTACATTATGTAGATATGTAATACATTTTGCTAGTTAAATAAGAATTTCAAAAATAATTCCCACCAATATAAGTACTTCATCAAGATTTTAATTTTAAACCAATTGCAATCGTTTTTATTTGTGAAATTAAAATTTTTGAAATTTCTTGCCGTTTCAAGGTTCCTATTACCAGAATCTAAATTCATGGTTTTAAAAAACATGACTGACGGGTTTTCAAGTACTTTAGTAGACATTTTTAGAAAGATCTTTTTTTATGGGATAGATAGATTGGGCTTTTTTAAACAAAAAAATTTTAAAATTTCGAATAACGTCTGAAAATATAGAAGCTAAAAGATTGTTCAGTGCATAAAAGCAGAAACTTAACAAAATGAACCAACTCCGATATCCTTCTAATATATCCTAGAGAATATATATCGAAAATACTTTCTCTAGCAGACAATTGATGGCTGAGGCTTTTGTAGAACCGTCTTGAGGCTAATGATTTTAGATATGATGAGGTCAATTGGATCCCTTTCCTGAAACGCGAAGTATTGGTTCTCAATTATCTTAAATCTGTTGATCTATGAAGACTAATAAATCAGAATGCTCTTTAGGTTTTCCAGATAAATGGAGTAGGTCGATGAATGGAATAGTCTCCAATGTGGACTAACGCCGAAAGCCTGCACTCAAATACAAATTTTGACATTAGTGTTAAAGACTTGATTTGGATTTGCGAATAATTTCAAACGCATCATGTTGATTGTCAATTCAGCTTCAGTGCTTTTTTTCTTTGCAAGTTTGAAAAAGTTTAAGTTTGATGATAACAATAAATCGGGGTATTTGAATTCGGTCACCACATCTATCCACTCATTATCACTCATTATAGAGTCGCCAAGTTATTTCTCGTAGTCTTCCTCTCTGTCCATTTTAGAAGATGTTGATTTTTCGTTTTCAATATGTTAATATGAAAAACCCTCACTTGGAGAATGTTTGTAAAAGATTTATTTTAAGTTGGAGCGTAAAAGGATCATGTGATATCAGTACCGAATCATCAGCATAGACAAGAAACTTTATGAGATCTCCCGCAAAGTTTACGCCCCTTTTAGAATATCAACTACATCATCAATGTACAAGATGAGCAGAATAGGACTCAAAACGCATCCCTGTGGTACACCTGCTGACGTATGAAAACTTAGAATAATTTCATAAAGCTGCACTTGATGACCCCAGAAATTGTATGTACATCATTGAAAATTTCTTCGAAACTTCGATCGATGCCAGTTTATAAATCATTGCTTACCTTTTCACCGTATCGCAAGCAGCTTCAAAGCCCACAAAACATACACACAGCTTCTTAATATATTTTCTAGCAATACCAATAATAGAAAAAATAGGATCTGGGTTTGAAAAGGGTAGAAACCAGCTTAAAATTTGCTGAGCTTGTTGCTGTTTTCAATCCAAGTTGACATTTTTGAAAGCAATGGCGTTTTTGAATGTAAATATTTTCAAGTATTTAAAGGAAAGTTTTCGTAGGATCCAACAATTCTAGTCGAACCATTTGCATTTAGGTGTGGTAAGTATGCAAACCTGAGGCAAACACTATCCTTCATATGCCTTCATCAATTAGTCAGATTTCGTCAAACAAATCTTTGCAACAATTACACTTTAAATTGGTTAAACGCTTCGAATTTCTTGACAAGTTCATTAAATAACAATTTGGCGCATTACAAAAAAGTATAAGTTGAACATTTTCAAGGGCAGTAATGTAAAATCATAAGTAATGAAGGAAGAGTTGAAATGACGAACCGTTGAATATCATCATTATGTAGGAATCCCTTGTCACAATTTTGATAGGCTGCAATGTACCTCCCACTTTATGAATATTCTAAAACAAAGTATGTATTTATAGAGTATATCTCAGTTTATTTTGTCTATATTAACATTGCCCAAGGCTAAATTCAAGCTTACACAGGATAAGTTGCAACCTTCGTATATCTATCGCATCACAAAAAGACAATATTATCTCTGTATAGCACGTATTACAAATCGATCTCGAAATCGGACTCATTATCCAACCAGGCTACCAGCCCGCCCTCTAGAAAACGGTCCAACGCAACCAACACGACTCTGAACGTCGTCGCCCATAGCTGAAAAACCTTAACAGTTAACTGGGATTCATATAACAAGCTATAAACGAGCGAGTAAAACAACTATACAGACATCGAAGAACAACAAAGCCTTTAAAAAAGAAAAGTCCCAAAGCCAGCAAAAGTCATGCAACCAGCAATTTGCTCAAAATAAATGCTTACCTATCCAATTTAACAACAAATTAATGACATCGAATTTATATTCTCTCACTCGGTTCGGCGGGCGGTGCAGTGCGGCGGTGGTGGCAGTGGTAGCGTTGGAGGGCGGTGGCATTGACATTCGACATTCTACAACAACGACGAACAACACACGGTGGCGCTGCTCGAAGCCTGACTATAGCAAAGCAGCGCATTTCATTTTGTCTTCTCTCCAAATTGATAAGCAAGGAGTGGTGGAGGCGTCGACGTCGTCATCATCCTATAGTCTTCCAAACCTATTATCCGGGTACAGTTGGAAAGTCATCGACATCGTCAACGTGCTGTTATGTCATCGTCAACATTACTCTGGTATTATCCATTCGTCCACCACCCGCTTAGATGTTGCTGCTGGCTGCTGCTGCTGCTGCTACTGGGTGCCTTTTGCATTTAGTTTGTGGAACTCCCCATTCTATGTCAGCTTTTCAAGACCGAAGAAGCTCAAGGATCACCGCATCCAAAATGAAACTATACACATACTTTGGATGAGGTGCATGTTGTCTGGGCGGTATTCGGGTGAACTTTCGGACACACAATACACATGAGGTTACACCTCCTTTGACACGTGACATGAAAAGTCATTTAGCCTAAAGGCGAAGGCCGATTGTCTGTAGTTCTGTATAATTCCTACAATACCAATAATATTAATCACGGTTGCCACTCAGGTTTTATTCTGAAGATTAAGTTTGTTTTAAATGCAATGTTGTCCTAAGACTTTGGTCTTCTTGTAGGAGGATTAGTCTTCGTTTGGGATGAAGTCTATAAATATTTTTCGCTGGAGATGGCTCGTGAGTAAATGTTGCTAGGGAATCGATGAATTGTTGCTGGGGAACATTTGAGTTTTGATGATCTTCAAAGTTTCTGATGATGTTTCCGGTATCAATCTAGCCTTTTCACAGCTTGTTTATGTTATTTCGCGAATGGTTTGAGTTCAAAGAAATATCGGTAATCTTCATCATCAGGTCAGCACATCTTTAAATTTTATCTTGTTTGAAAGCTTATTTCCCATGAACTGTGTTGTTGATTTGATTGCTACTTTGGTGTTGTCCGGAAGTCTAGTTTTAGGTATAAGGTCACAAGCAGCCCTTTCTCCTTGACTTAATTATCGTTGGATGCGTAGTTTTGATACCATAAATTCGTTAGACCTATGTCTTGAAAAGAAAAGATGACCTTATAAGGGATTTATATTGACAAAATTAGGGACGCTGAAGCCATTTTGTAGTGCTCAGAAGAGAAAATCAAGAATACCCCTCCGAGACTTAACATTCTAGAATTGGCGAGGGCAGGACATTTACAGAGAAAGTGAAAGTTTTTCTTCCATGTTGGACCGAGCAGCCAAGGACCTTCATAGCACCAAGAGTAAAATTTACCCTCTCCGCAAGTGAGCTATAAAGGGCCGATCCTTGATCGGCCTACTCATCAGCTCGTTTATTTCCATCAATGCCACTATGACTCAGAACCCAAATAAAAGTGACACTGAGGTTGATGGTGAAGCTGGAGAGTTCATCCCAACATTGTATGGATGATGTTGTGACCAAAGTGATAGGAATAACACACGCCCGGCTATCAGTGCAGATAGCCCTGTTGATTTAAATAAAGGGTGGAAAATATCTGCCTTACGCTTTTTGCTCTTTATTCAATGCTATATTAAAAGTGTTACAGTGATCGGATTTAGGTTTAAATATGCTCCGTTTTGTTAGATAATCTGTTTCTATCTAGATAGCAACTTCATAATAACCTAATCGGAGAAGCCCCCCCCCCCCCTATTTGTAAAGAACTCGGACAGCCACTTTCCACCAGCCTCTTTTGAGTTCAACTGTACATCACCAAGGGCGTTTGGCATGGACAACAACAGGTGGTAATCACTTGGCGCTATGTCCGGGCTATACGAGGGATGTGATTAAATCTCCCATCCGAGTTCACGTAGCTTTTGATGAGTCATCAACAGAGTTTGTGGTCTTGCGTTGTCCTGGTGGAATACCCTTCCTGTTGGCCGATTCTGGACTTCTGGTCGATCGCTAGCTTCAAGCGGTCCAGTTTTTCGCAGTAGATGGTAGAATTAAGCTTCTGACCTTCGAGCAGCTCATAGTCTATGATTCGCTTCCAATCGCATAAAACACTCAGCAAAACCTTTGCCATCAATATCAGCTTGGCTACTCTTTGGGACGATTTACCGGCTTTTTCGTTTGATATTGTTGTATGTGATTCATTTGTTATCTCCAAACTCCACTTGCTTTAGAAATGGGTCGAATTCGTTCCGTTTCAGCAGCATATTGCAGGCGCTGATTCGGCCTAGAAGGTTTTTTTGCGTGAGATCATGCGGAACCAAACATTAACCTGTTTTTTGTATCCAGCCTTTTGCATATGGTTAAAAATGGTTTGGTGACTAACTGCCATCTCCTAGGCGATGTCACGAGATGCCACATGGCGGTCTAACTCTACGTTTTCCATGATTTAATGGGTATTCGTCCTCACGAGTCATTCGCCAGCTGGCTTATCCATGACGTTTCTACCGGCTCTGAATTTTCGAAACCATTTCTCCGCGGTTCGAAGTGACAGAGGACCATCCCCCAAAACACAGCTAATCTCACGGAACGTATGTCTAACGGATTTGCCTTTAAGGAAGGAAAACTTTAAAATACCGCAAATTACGGCATTAGTAAACACCATGTTTACACGTCTATAACTGTTAAACGCAATATAAAAAATAATCATGCATAGCTTGGTTTTGTAGGTTATGTCAAAACCTTACAAATGATGTCAGTAAAAATAGTAGTATCGAGTATTTTCTGGGAGAAAAGACGACTTTATAATCTTTACTGAAGTTCAAGGCAGGGGAGTGGTCGGTGTCTGTCGCAAAAATACCCGGTGGAATTAGTAGGAGTTGCCTGTTGGTAAGAGTTGTGAGATGCTAATCTTTGAAATGCTGTTGTAATTATTGCTAAGCGCAGGCCACCACACAATTGATCAGCATGATCATATATATTGTACAACGACTGCCTACGTCCATAAATGCATCTTCAATTGGAGCCCAATTTACCAAATGTTTTCTACGGACGTAAAATACGATGCAAGCCTTCTTACTTTGGGATCCTCCAGTTTTGGGATCTATTACGATTTGACCGTTTAGTCGGTGAAGAGTGGATTCAGGTATTTGTGTGTCGGCCATAAAAAGCATCAGCTCATTTTTGCTTTGATTAACACCTAGTCTACTGCTTGCGCCCCAGCTGCTAACTGTCCCGACACCACTGAAACTCAATCATGAGCATAAGCTAGCACCTTAACTGTAGAACTTTTTAGCTTTACGAGGATTTATGCTTGACTAAAATCCAAAGGAGCGGAGAGAGAACACCGACCTGGGGTGTTCCTCACATGTTTGGAAGATATTGTGTTACCTAACAAAGCTTGATTTCTTCTATCACTAAGCACATTGAGAAGAGACTAAGTGATTCGTGAATCATTTGAGTGAGACAGTTTTTGACAGCACCTTTTACGTTTAGCTTTTTAGGTTTGGCATATCATAGGTACATTTTTTATGTTTCCTTTACTCTTTTGGCAGCATTTTCTGGAGATGAAGATGTGACTTTGGTGATGGATTTGTCTCCATATATTTTTATCTCTGTCCTTAGAAACAGGCAGAGGTCCCAGCTTAGATTCTTGTGGTACAACTGTGCAAATTCTTCTTCAGCCACCTGCAAATAAGGACATTTTTGATTAGCTTTAGTAACTTATTGCAAAGTTCTAGTTCCGACAGTTTGAGAGTTTGAATAATAGTTGATGTCCAGCAAGCAAGCTAGGGTCGTTTTCTTTTTATTGAGCCCTTGAGTAACGTCGCTGTTGAGTTCCAGAAGTGCATTTATGGTGGAATGTTTATTTCGAAAGACATACTAGAACTCCGGTTTGATATATTTTTTCCCCTAGAAGGCCTTGAGCAGGATAACAATTGACAAATATCTGTCCACTTTGAGAGATTTCGGGAAAAACTTTTGCTGTTTTTGGGCTTCCGGAAAATAGCTGCGGTTCATGCATTTGTTGAATATTATCAGCAGGAGAATGGTAAGATTTTGAGAAAAAATCAGAAATCGTATGGTTCCCGCTGACGTTCTAGCATTTTCGAATAGGGTCAGAAATTTCTCCAGGAGAGATGAAGAAATCAGTAAGTAGCGGCTTTGTCAGCTTTTAATCATCATTGAGTATGATCTTGGAATAAATTAATAGAATTCAGCTTTTTCAATGAATTGCGGGAATCGATTCTCAAATGTTTCAGCTTTCTCAGCGGCGTTCTTCAATTGTATTTTCTGTTAAGAGTTGTTTCCAGTTTCAAAGGTGTTTAATGATGTAAGAACCGGTTTTAATGTCTTCAAGTCTCTTCCTTGGTTGAGGTCGTTATGAAGAAATTGTTGTCCGATGATGCTTTACAGACGCTGATAAAAAGATTGATTCTTAAAAATTGAAGCCTTGAGGTTTAAACGCAAGTTTCAAACTTTATTTTCGGAATTTTGATAAAATTTTGTTGAATGTGAAAATAGTTAACATTTAAAAGTTGCTGATCATGTTTTGAAAAGAAAGCTCATTTCTCGAGTGCATTTCGGGACACTATTCATTTTCAGTTTTTAGTTTCTTTAATGATTTCTTATTGAAAATTATTAATTAAAGTATGGCAACCATAGAAAATAAGCAAACTAAGACAAAGACATAGAATATTCAGTCTTTCATTTATATCATCTGTAAGGTCTCCTTGTTCTGATGACGATGACAGTTGTCGGTTTGGGTTAAGCGAGATGGATATCAAAAGAAAATGTCCTTGTTTTGTGGGTGGATCTACACATATTATTTGCTGCTTCTCTGACTTCGACTTCTTCTTCATCTCCTCTTCATATCGCATCTCAATATAATATAATAGCTCAGCGAATTCGGTTTCTCATAAGACTGAATTGACTTCATTTGGCCCATTGCAGGGTCTAAGAAGTAGACGGGTTTCATTTTAGAAGTGATTATCGATAGATTTATTGGCGAACTGACAAATTTGTGTGTGATGCCTCCTATAAGCCAAGCCGTTGTGGTTGAAGTTTAAGGTTTAAATAGGATCTAACCTGGACTAGTTATATGGCTATAGGCACAAACATATAACAAATGTATGGAACATGTACCAAGTTGCAAAATTAAAATGGATGGAGAAATAATGGGACATTTCTGTGCAAGTCTCTGGCGAGTTAAGTGTCATGTATATAAGATTGTCGAATGGTTTAATGTTCAAATTGAGGTTCGAAATTTGATAAATGTGCATTTTAGGGATTTTACTTCGATTTTACATGGCAAAGTGCTGGCAATAATGGATAATAATCACACGTACCGTAGACCTAAATCTGCACTTATACATTTTACTAGTTTTACATTTGGAAATTTAAGTTTTTAACACTATCATCGGAGACAGATGGAACAGGAATAATTTATGTTTTGGGTATAAAGATGATGATAAAAAGTATTGTTGACTCTTTCTATTTAAAAGGAAAGCGCTTAAATTGATATTTCGTTTGGGAACATTTAGAAAAATTGCAACTGTAAGTCGTGTTGCAACGTCGAAACCTTCCTGAGGTGCGTCGTTCATCGAAGGAACACCGAAGAAAACGATCCATGTAAAGTTACATCAATTTCTTACCGTCCACTAATTCATATCACTTAGCGTCAAATAAGTGTGCTTCAAAACTTCTAAAAATTGTGTCACAGTTTTCTTTTTTAATTTTCTTTATTTGGAAGAGTTTAAATGTTAAAACCATTTTTAGCGATTAACTAAGCTTAAAAGGTGGTTTACCTTATTTTAAACGCATCTTAAAATCTCTTAATCGTTTTGTAAAGTTAAAATCACTGTAACGTTTAGCAATTTGCTAAATCGATTTCACATCTGTACAATTATTCTTTTAAGGCAGTGGAAGGAATGGTCCAGCCAAAAGTTAGAAATTCCAACTAATAGGTCCGTTTTAGCGTTGTTGTTTGTTTTCACGAACTGTCACTTTTTAGACATGTTTTTAGGCATGATTTTTGGTAAAAGTTAACAAAACGAAAATTTAGGCTTACAATTTTTGAGTCGTTTAGTAAATTGCTTAATAATAAGCAAATTGGTCACAAGTAAATCATTAAACCCTTAACAATACCTTGTTAAAAATTTTGCGCCATTGTTTTTGTTGAAAAGATTCAAAAATGATTGTCTAAACAAGACGGACGACAAACGGAATCACACAGAAATATTTTTTTGAACTTATCTATCGGTTTAATGACATGTTTGATTAAAATCGGTGGCTTTGAATATGAGATTTTGGTAAAAATCGGTAGTTCCCAGTACGACCGAAGTTAGATTTAAGTCTAACTTGATACGCATTGATAAGCGCGAATATTAAGTTTGTACTTGAATGCAATAGGATATTCCTTAAAGAAATCAGTGAGGCAAGAAACTTTACGACGGCTACGATTGAGTTACTGATGTTACTGTTATCAAAAATTTCAAAAGTTCTTCTTTGTATACCGTCCATGAGGCTTAAGAAAGTTTGAGGACTACCAGTCCTAGTTTTTATCCCGAAAGTGGGTAGGCGAGGTTACGAATCCGCGAAGGATTTCAGACCAATAAGCTTAACATCTTTTGTGCTTAAAACCTTGGAGCACATTCTTGATTACCATATTAGAGAAATCCTAGTTGAACGACCTCTCAAAAGCTCTCAGCATGCTTATCTTAAGGGCAAATCTACGGAGGCTGCCCTCCATGAGGAAGTGCGTACTGAAGAACAAATAATCCATTATAAAGAATTTACTCTTGCCACCTTCCTAGACATAGAAGGTGCTTTTAACAACTTCCTTCCAGAATCCATAGAAGAATCGCTCGTTAAGTTCGGTGTAGAAGACTTCATTCGAGAATGGATTATTTCCATGTTCAGTGGTAGGAAGATTCGAGCCTCTCTAGGCAATACAATCGCAACAAAACACGTGAGTAGGGGAACACCCCAGGGTGGTGTTCTTTCGCCTCTTCTATGGCTTCTGGTCATGGATACAATTCTCGTTAAATTGGAGAGTTGTGGAGTGAAGGCGGTAGCCTACGCGGATGATTTGGTGCTATTGGTGTCAGGAAAGTACACCTCTGTGATAAGTGAAATCACGGAGTCAGCTTTGAAGACTGGGCCATTAGTTGTGGACTAGGAGTTAACCAAAGTAAAACTGAACTGTTGCTCTTTACCACCAAAACTAAAGTACCGCCCTTCACGGTACCTTGACTCAACGGTCAAATCCTATTATTCTCTTCCAGTGCAAAATATTTGGGAGTTATCAAAATCAAAATCAAATGGGGTGGCGCAACAGTCCGTTGTGAACCAGAGCCTAGTGACTTACAACTCTCAACCATTCCTGTGTGCGAGTACTGTTGTCAGGAATGGAAGGGACCTACAGTTTTAGGCCGAATCCGAACGGCTAGTTTGAGAAAGCACTTTTTCATGACAAGAATTACTCTTGGAAGATTTGTCAATTCCTCGCAAGAGGCAGAACCCGCGAAAATTATTTTTTCAAATTATGGTGGCACAGGCAGGGATTGAACCCAAGACCTCTTGCATGACAGTCCAACGCACTAACCATCATGCTACGGGTACTATTTGGGAGTTATACTCGACCCTAAACTAAACTGGAAACTGAATATTGAAGTACGGGTTAAAAGTGGGGCACCACAGGGGCCATGCGTACTTGCCCAACGGACGCCTTAAACGTTATTTTGGATCTTCTACCAATCGACCTTTTTATTAAGTACATAGTTTCCTGCACCTCTATTAGGCTGAAGGAATCAAATAGCTGGTTGTCAAAACCTTATGGTCACAGCAACACTACGAAATTGATTCCCTCAGATATTATCTCGGTAGACACTGACTACTGCACTTGTACTTTGAGCCTTAGTAAGGGTTTTAAGGTTGTTTTCCCATCGAGAGAAGATTGGGAGGATGACATCGTGTCGATAGGTTTCGACACGACCATCTTTACTGAGGGGTCAAAGATGGAGTGCGGGGTTGGTTCTGGGATATTTTCTGAGTACCTAAATGTAGCCAAATCCTTTAGGCTTCCTGAACTGCTGGCAATAAGAGAGGCATGTAAGATACTTAAACAAAACCCAAACCAAAACTGAAATGTGGCTATCTTTACAGACAGTCAGGCAGCTGTCAAAGCCATTAACTCGGGCATATCCTCATCTAAATTGGTCCATCAATGTCGCGAAGAGCTTGCGAACCTGAATATTAACCTCGGTGTCACCCTGATCTGGGTTCCGGGCCATAGTGGTACCGTGGGAAATGAACGGGCTGACGAGCTAGCCAGGCAAGGATCGGCCCTTCATAGCTCACTTGCGGAAATGGTTAACATTCCTCTTGGTGCTATGAAGGGTAAAATCTTTTCTATCTACCAAACTGAATCAAACCGAAGGTGGAGCAATTTACCCAACTGCATTATATCTAGGAAGTTATGGCCCACCTATAATAAAACCCGTACAAACGATCTTCTATGCAGGCCAAGGCAAGACATAGCCAGGATTGTTGCGGTTTGTACCGGACATTGGCCTATAGGAGTTCATGCAGAGAAGTTGGGTATCTCTTACAACACCTTTTGCCGTAGCTGTAGTGACCAAAGAGAATGTGAAACCATAATCCATTTCCTCTGCAAATGTCCTGCTTTGGCAATCACCAGAATGAAATGCTTTGGAAAAGCATTGTTTCAAGAACTCGATGAGCTATCTGAGACAAAGATTAGAGACCTAATCTTTTTTCTCAATGCGACAAAATGGCTCTAATATAATCGCTATGAAGCTTCTCTATCAATCTATCCCTTTCAATCAAAGGTCAAACGAGTTTTTGGTATCAAAACGGCGCACTACGGCGCTAATTGGATCTCAGGCTGGGTTGCCTTCTACCTACCTACCTACCAGCTCAAAATGCGAGTTATACTTCAGATTTGGAAGCTTGAAGGTTTCTTGAATTGAAAACAGATCAGAAGGGTAAACAAATATCTTGCATCGTCTGAGAAAACCCAAAGATCTTGAGTGTGGAAACCATATAAAAAGCTTATCGTCCGCAAAACGATGATAATAGCTGTTTTTGGACTGTCATCTGGTTCCACAGGGATTTTATGATACGCTATTGAGTTAAATCTATGACGCTGAACACTGTCTCCAGATGACAAGCGAAATATTCAATGGGAGGTTGGGATAGCCATCTGTGATGATGATAGCATCTAGTCTTCTAGGTCGTCAGTCACCATTTTTCTTCTTAACCATATTGAGAGAACTCACCCAGATGCTTTTTGAAGGTCGACAAATACCTTGGTTGATCATATATCATCGAGTTCTTGCTTTGCAGTTTTGAGTTTTTCAGTAGATAAACGTCTGGCTTTGCAGAAAACAGGAGTTTTTTTTTTATAAATAGCAAACACTTAAAGGGTTTTGTATATCTTTAACATGCCAAGCACAGAGTGTGAGCATTAGGAAAAGAGGAAAGGATTGCATAGGCGGTGTCGGTGTACATTGATTTTGAATTCCTGAACATTGCAATTACAGGGAAAGATAGAGCGTGGAAAGGCATTCCACATTCGTGTAGTACGGCTAAAAAATGAATCTCTGTACTTCATAGCACGGCCGAAGTTGGGCTCAGCGGTAAACTGATCGGTGAGACAAAAAACTTTTCGTTGATGTTCAAGTGACGTAAACGAGTTCATGATGTTAATGTCACCAATCATTTTAAAAGCTCTTTTTTGAATACTGTCAAAGAGGCTTAAATAAGTTACTGGACCACCAGTCCAGAGATGAGAGTTATATTCAAGCTTCGGACGTATATAGTTTTTGTAGATTGTAACCAGATCAGACGGGGAGAAAAATGTCTTGCATCTTCTCAGAAAACCTAGACATCTTGCGGCATTTTTGGCGACATCGTGTATGTGATCGTTCCACAAAAGGTAGTTTCTGATGCACATTCTGAGGATGTCGAGATTTGCAGTTTCGTTGATGGAAGTTCCACTCATGGGTATTGGCAAAGAGGGTTTTATCTCGCTTTAACAATACAAGACAGCATTTGGTTTTCAAAGCATTAAAGTCCACGCGGTTTTTTATTCCCCATTGTACAATGCTATGCAGGTCGGAATTGGATAAAAAGTAGCAGACAGAAGATCATTTATAAAAATAAGAAAAGGTGTCGGAGACAAAACGGAGCCCTGGGGCACACCAGAATTCATATTATGGGTTTCAGACTTGAATCCATCCAAAACAACTTGTATTGAACGGTTCGAGAGAAAATTTCTAATCCAACGAAGACGAGATTCGTCGATACCGAAAGCACTCATTTTCGATAAGAGAGCAAGATGCAAGACTTTATCAAATGCCTTTGAAATATCAAGTGCAATAATCCTACTTTCTCCAAAACGATGTAAAGATTTGTTGCACAGTTCCGTATTGTCGATCATTAAGAAGCTTTCGGTCCTCAAGATATTTCTTAATCTGATAATTAATCAGCGATTCCATGACCTTGAAAAGAAGGGACGTAAGTTCAATGAGGAAGATTCGTCTTTTTTCCAAATAGGCTGGACAAAAGCAGTTTTCCATCCGCTCAGAACGAGACCTGAGGAGTAGGACAGATGAAAAAACTTACCCAGTGGTTTTGCTAGCGTGGAAGAACACCTCCTCAGAGTAATAGCGTGTATACCATCTGGGCGGATACCAACACCGGATTTATGAATGAAGAAATCTTTAAGAACTCTCACCAATGTTCGAGTACGAAAAAAGAGAAAGAAAAGAGCCATGACATTATCTGGTAAGGGCGAATTTTTGCTGAACTGCCTTGCAAATAAAATGGCCTTATCAATGGAGCTAACTAAAGGAGGGTCATTGACAACAAGCGTAGGAACCGAGGAAGATAAAGAATTTCTTATGTTTTTTACGAATGACCAAAAATTCTTACTGCCTTTGGGACATTGCAGTATTCGAATATAGGCGTTGCAGGCTTTCCTGGCTTTCTTAAAGCATTTCCGGTTTTCCTGAATTGAGTTGGCTTTGAAACACAGGAAACTCACCTCTTTCTCCTTGATAACCTCTTTACAGCTGGAGATTTACAAAAATCTTAGAAGAAAGATGATGAATCCATTGGTTAAATAATTGACCGACTTACAAGACGGTCAGAGGCTATTCCTCTCTCTGATATCACCACTGAAACAATTGCGACAGTTTTTCTTTCCGGACAGATCCCCCGGTTTCGAATTCCTAAAGGAATCCTACCGGATCAAGAAGAGAAATATAAATCTTCTCTTTTTAATAAGTTATCAAAACTTCTGTGTACGAGTACAACAAAAAAAACTGTCCATTATTTTATTATAACCAGACAAATGGAATGGTAAATCGATATCACTGAATTTTTAATACAAACTAGGAGTACGTAATCAAATACCGTGGAACAGAAGTTGTGTTGCCAAACTCCCGATTATTCTAAACAATCCGAGATCGTTTTGACAAGAAGACTACAAAGCAATACTAGCTGAACTTGTTTCTGGTAAATAATTCCAATTCCAATGATTCAACTAACAATTCATTTAAAAATGATTTCCTGAAAATTTCGAGACAACTCACCATGTTATGAGTGAGTTTTAAGCTCGAATCTATCAAAAACAAAAGTAATCTTATACCATTTTATGCGCCTTACACTGAACAGTCGTAGAAGCCATATTTTAAGTTGATAAAGTAAACATTTTAGTTGTTGGTAAAAAAGAAGTTATGTATGTATATGCCTCGATTTAATCCCTAAAAAGGACGATTATTCTTTTATCATTGCCTTATCTTCAAGCCCGCAAGTTACAT
Organism: Eupeodes corollae; assembly: GCF_945859685.1. Taxonomy (NCBI): domain Eukaryota; kingdom Metazoa; phylum Arthropoda; class Insecta; order Diptera; family Syrphidae; genus Eupeodes; species Eupeodes corollae. Next base: position 22,983,190 of record NC_079147.1, read on the forward strand.
ATAAAATATGAATTCTACCACAATACAATATCTTCATCAAAGCAAAAGCTACAACGATTTGTAAATTTTCCCAAACTCTTTTCTTAAGTTCTTATGTCTTTATTTTAGACTTTGGAACTTGGACTTTCAAAAATCTTCTCCATATACGTCATCGTCTGTTCATCTTCGAAAAGTTGTCTGAAGTCTTCAACCCAATTGAATGTAGTTATATAAAAACCGCACTTAACATACCATTCAGGAGGCCATTTTCAGGACAAAGCATTACTCATCAAACAATAACAAAAGAAAAACCAGGAATGTTCTTCAAGAGCTATAGCATATACTCAATTCACGAGAGGGCGTTTGGGTAATATACCGTGGTGTTAATCCTCTTATATGTCCTTTTTAAGTTCCCTGCTCGCCATAAGCGTTATATACCTATGTAGCCATTGCACATTCGTATACAAATGTAAGATAATCTTGCTGTTAAAGTGCCACTCAACTGGCATATTTTTTCCGCAAACACGGAAATAACTGACACTGTCAGACAACAAACACACATCCTTGAACAGGACACTTGAACATCAACAACAACAACAAAAAAGACACTCTTTTATATGAAGGAAGGTACAAGGACCTACCTATTTGCTGTGCTGAGATAACTTATTGAAATTCAAGCATCAATATTTTGTCACACAAATAACAGCACATCCTTTTTCTGTGAAATAGTCCTTCTTCCACCACCCCCGAAGACAAAGTCGAAGGCAATGCTAGTTTCTGCAATTTTCCCGGAGTTCTAGTAACAGGACAACTTTCATTCACATTGCATGAGACCTTATCTCACAATACAACTTCGGTATATAAAATAAGAAAGAAATATATAGGAACAGGAAGTGCAAAGTACACAGGACTCTGGGAATGAGTTGCTTCTTATTCTTCACGTGAGATGCTTGTCCTTCATCTTGTGCTCCATTTGCATTGCATTATTAAAGCTCAGTTGGATGTCAATTTCCATGTGCAGCTTGTGTAAAGTTTGTGTTCTTGTATCCTTTTTTTCATATAGATAAATGCACACCTATAGCACATACGTGCCAAAGGATGTTCCAGGTAAAACCAGGATATAGGAACATGCATAAATGCGCAGACAGCATTCATAGAAGTGTCTGAAAAGTGTCATTTAGTTGCTTCTAAAATATAGAGCTTGCATTAGAAGGAAAGCAACTCCTTCCATTTTACCAAGAGGAATAAAATTCAGTAAAAATTCGTAGCTATATCAAACTGTTAGAAAAGGGTTTACTTATTCATTTCGAACAAATAAAGTCCTTGTTTGATATGGTGTTCAATTTGATGTTTTATTTCATTGAGTTGATGTCAGAAAGCAATAACAAGCTAAACAACTTAACGATTGATTTGTATTTGTATTTTTTGTATAACATTTTCCATTGTACGAAATTAATAAAACATTAACTTTTATGAAAATATTGATGGTATGTTTCATACTCGAATTCATACGATCTTTCATAAAGCGATTACTTTCTAAAAATTTAGAAGAGAGGATAAGACGCCATTAATTTTGTTTTAACTTATGATTTCAAGAATTTCACAAAGTATGCAATACAAAATTAAAGTTTAAGTGTGTTTCTTTCGTGGTATTAGACTTTCAATTTATTTCTTTATAATTATATACAAAATTTTGACATTTTTCAACGTTTCAAGGTCCTTTGAATCCAAATGATAGGTTTAAAAGAGTGTGTGCTTGTGTACGTGAGTTCTTACGTTCGTATATCCGTACGATTGTACGTCAGATGTTCAAATGGTAGACATGTGCATTCAAGAGGACACAAGCGTTAACAGGTTTTTCTCAAAACCAACCTCTGTCTATCAACTCCTTCTCTCACCTCCCCGTGGTGAACATCGGGTGCCTAGTACCTCAACTGGAGATTGGGTTCCAACCCCAGTGGACAGCAAACGAGAGATGTGCGGAGAGGTGTTTCCACTAAGGCACCTTTCCTTATCCAGACGGCAGCTGAAGAATTCCCAAGATGGAATCAACAGCTCCAGTAAGTTTGAACTACTTATTGACCACCTTATAGGGCTTCTTCGACTTATTAGGAGCCCAGGCCTATCAGGAGCTGTTTTATCCGGCTCCCCATCCTTGCAGTTATACTAAGGATCTGGCCCTCCAGGTTTGGGGTTGTGCCGTCGGGGTGACTTCCTGGCCACGTAAAAGCTTTCATAGTTGCGAAGCACCAACAAGCCTCGGATACGGACGGATTTACTGTTGACAACCAACGCAAACGAATTAAGAACAACGAACTTCGGATATGCACGTGGAATGTTAGGTCCCTTAACAGACCACGTGTGGCCGAAGAATTAGCAAAGGGATGGGCTGGGGCAAAAAGAGGATGAAAAACTGCGATATTTACCATGGTAACTGCTACCACGAAACCCAACAGCGCTTATTCGGATGCGGCTTTGTCATTGGAGCCAGACTTAGGCAAGAAGTCTTAAGCTAGAGGTGTATCAATGAGCGCTTCATGATTATACGCATCAAGGCTACATTCGGCAACATTAGCCTGATGTGCGCGCACGCCTTCACAGAAGAGAAAGACGACAACACAATGTTTTGAAAACCAGTGGCAACATTGCCAAGATGCAATCAGAGAAGCCACCTCTGATGTGCTGGGTTTCAAACAGCCACGAACAAGGAACCCCTGGTTTGATGAGGAATGTCGGCAGGCAAATGCAGCCAAACAACAGGCACGCAAAGCGGCGCTGCATAAAAGGACGAGAGCTGCTCATGAGCTCTCTGAGCAGAAGAGGCGAGAGGAACACCGATTTCTCAGAAGGAAAAAGAGAGGGCATGAAGAGCGTCCGGTCGAAGATGTTGAGAGGTTTAAAATCAGGAATGAACAGGTGAAACGAAATTCACAGGTACATAAACCTAGAACCGAAGGCTGCAAAGACGAAAGTGGAAACATCATAGTCGAAACGCAGTCAATGCTGAGGATATGGAAGGACCACTTCTGCAGACTGTATAACGGCGACGAAGAACTGAATTCCGCTGTCAGGCAGGATGATCCATTCAACATAGACGACGAAAGCAAGCAATCCCGTTCTCCCGACTGAGACAAAGTAAAGATTGAAATATCTAAGTTGACGTCTAGTAAAGCCACTGCAACGGATAGCTTGAATGTCAAGCTCTTTAAAGCAAGTGGAGATAAGTTAGTTAGGAGCATGCAACAAATTATCTGTAAGATATGGTCAAAAGAAAGCATGCCCGATGAATGGGACCTCAGTATTGTTTGTCCGATCCTGAAAAAAGTGACCCTCTAAACTGCACCAACTATAGAGTAATCAGTATACTTTACATCGCCTATAAAATCTTCTCTGCCGTAATATGTGAACGTCTAAAGCCCATCGTCAACAACTTGATAGGTCCTTATCAGTGTAGTTTTAGACCATTAAAGTCCACAGTTGATCAAATATTCACATTACGGCAGATCCTGGAAAAATCCAAAAACACCAAATCGACACCCACCATCTTTTACTCGATTTCAAGGCCGCATATGAGAGCATCTACAGGGACGAGCTGTATAGAGGCAGAGAACTCAGCGTGATGTCAATGGGGATTTTGTGAGTATTGAGACATATGCGGCATAAATGGGTTTAACGGTTAAAGAGGGCAGAACAAAGTACATGCTGTCGTCTAGAAAGGACATACAACACCCACGTTTTGGTCAAAACGTCACAATCGACAGACGTTACTTTGAGGTAGTCAAGGACTTCGTCTACCTAGGCTCCGCTGTAAACGCAGAAAACAACACCAGCGCTGAGATCAAACGCAGAATAACTCTTGCTAACCGCTGTTTCTTTGGACTAAGAAAGCAATTGAGTGGTAATGTCCTCTCTCGAGGGACCAAAGTGTTGCTATATAAGACCCTTATCATCCCCGTCCTGCTATACGGTGCAGAAGCATGGACCATGACAAAAGCGGATGAAAGCACCTTGGGTCGCTTCGAGAGAAAAGTTCTTCGTGTGATCTACGGTCCCGTATGCATCGAAGGGGAGTGGAGGAGAAGCTGGAACGACGAACTGTCCGGGCTGTACAGCGACGTAGACTTAGCCAGAAGAGTAAAAGTCCAACGACTAAGATGGCTGGGTCACGTAGAGCGCATGGAAACCAATGCTCCGGCCCGGAAAGTCTTCGAATCCACACCGACAGGACAGCGAAGTAGAGGAAGACGGCGGATCAGGTGGCGCGCACAAGTGGAAGGTGACCTCACCCAACTTGGAGCGCGAAACTGGACACATCTAGCTAGGTACCGAGCTGGATGAAGAAGTTTGTTGGGTGAGGCCCTAGTTCACACAGGACTGAAGCGTCACCTTAAGTAAGTGAGTAAGTAAGTCTGAAACTCTTAAATATAAATTATGGTGTCCCACAGGGATCCGTTTTGTCTCCGACTATCTTCTATTTATTTATAAACGATCTCTTGCCTGCCACTTCTTATCCATTTAACAGTTTCTCCAGTTTTTCTGACGACAGTACACTCAGCTTTTCATATTCGTTTCTAGATTCACATTTAGATGTGGAACTTCAACGGCAGTATATAATAAGATCATTAAATTCATTGCCCAATGGGGAATTCCCCGTGAACCGTGTAGAATTTAATGCTTCAAAAACTCAATGCTGTCTCCTGCCGTTAAAGCGTTACCATTAGGTAACATATTCCGCATAGCTTAACGAGGAACGGTGTAAGAAATTTTGCATCACCCCTGATCTCGCTGTAATTTACAAAAAATTCATTCATTTATAACTGGAGAGGTGCCTCTAAAACAAGTCTTAGTCTATTTTATAGGATCCAAAAAAGAGCTTTGAAAATGATAGGCGATAGAACTTTTACCGAAACAATTACAATCCTCAAATTACACTCCAATGTTTCATGCATTTCGTTGTTGTGTCGATATTTTTACAAACAGTATTTTTTTCGAAATATCCAATTGCATAAAACTTCTTAAATAATTTAGTCGTAATAACTCGCACTTCCAGAAATAATCATCAATTTACCTTGAAGCTCAATATTAGGTGAATTTTTAAATATGCACGTGGAAAGCTTTAGCCAGCTCCGTTTTTCCCTATCATTTTGAAATTTAAAACCTTAATGTGCACCAGTATCTTATCTTGGATCCTTGTCTATTTCCCTAAGGCTCACGTATTTTTGAACACAAACATGCTAAAGCTATTAATAATCCTTTAACGGCCTGTAAACTTCAAAAGTCCTTACATAAAAAACTTTTACATTTATCAATTTATTAATCAGTTCCAAAACTTCATTGACCTTAATTAGCCTCCACGAACTGCTATTTCGTCATTGACGAAGAAGACTTCAAAAATTATTTGCCCGAAATGACCCTAGTGACTTTTATTTTCTTGAGTGTTGACATTTCATCTAAATTTCAATGTTCATTTTCTTTACCCCAATACCCAATATCGTGGTATACTCTAAAGCTCTAGCTAAGGCCTTGAACCGTGTACCTAATTTTGTATAATCTGATGTATATGCTTGGACTTGTCTTAATAAAGAAGTCACATTATTGTCAAAAGGAAGCACCAGTGACATAATTGTTTCAAAACTACCACACTAAAGTACAACATTCAATGTAATGTCTATAATGTCATCAAAAAGTCTCTCACTGTTTTTCTTATGGCATTCATTATTTGAGAGGCTTCACTCGCGCCTCACACTATTACCTCCTTCTCTCTCTTTCTCTAACTTGTATAACTCGAATAATATCAATTCCAAAGCAAATCTCTTGATGGGGTCGTTTTACATTCCAGATAGGCGATCTCAATGGCCAATAAAGCCGTCAGAGAGCCATTTAAAGATATACCCCCAATTGTCAAACCCAACCCCACCAAAAATCTTCTTAACCATCACCACCGTGCAACCTTCCACCATACTCCTTCAGATATTATGGAGACGCAAGAATGGCAGACAGCATGTCTATATCCTGCGATGACAGTACGGATCCTTCGAAAACGAGTTTTTGGTTTTATTTTTATCTTTTGTTGCTTATTTTCAAAAAATACGCCAACACAACACACATAAAGAGGTCCTATAAAATTAGTTTTGTTCTTCTGCCTTGAAAATGATGCTCACAGCTAAGGGGTGGTTATTAGACGGGCTTATCCGCTCATATATCTACCACTTCGCGTTTATAGAAGCATCACCAGAATGGAATCATCCAGAATTTGGATTCGTATTTGAAATCGGCGGCGGCGGCGGCGTTAGCGTCGGCAACGACAAAAACATCAGCAACGTTGTAAAAAGTTTTTTGTTTCTATTTAACTTTTTTGTCTTTCGTTTTTGAAAAAATAAAATAAAAGTCTTTTCAGGATAACAAAAAGAAGCTCAAACAACAAGCAAATAACCGTTATTTTCATAGTGATTCTTCCGGTGTTGTGAGATGTATATATGGGAGGGGAAGGGATGGATGCGGGCTTCGCTCATCAGATCCGGGCTAGGCCAAAAAAAAGAAGAAACCAGGCAAACGTGTCAGGAAGGATGGGGTTTCTCCCATCATTTCTGTATAGCCCGGCACCAACACCGACTACCGACACCGGTACCGGTCTCCATCCCGGGCCACACAAAGAGGTGAATTCTGCTTCTGCTGCGATGATGTTTTCGCAAGCAATTTCCCTTTTATGTTATTTTAATTTTATGTTATTGTTATGACAACAATGAAATTGAATGTGACGCGCCGAGCGCCCGTTCGCAGTGCTACAAAAGGACTTGGGAGGAGGGAGCGCTGTGCCGCGCCGCGCCGCTTGATGCTGTACAACCTACAAACAAAACAGGAACTGGCTCGTATCCTGATTGTGAATAGCGTACGTATACGAGTATATGTGACACGGCGGGCGCGGCGTAGCGAGTATAAAGGAGTGAAGTAGAGTAGGAGGATTCTTTTTATTGCGTGCGGTAGCACATTTAAGGATCAAAGATAGCATCGCACGATGGGTTATTTTCCACCTTGGGATATCATTTATATTCGTTCGCGAATTAATTCGTGTGTTCCGCAACCTGTTAGAGAAATTATTGTGCAGCGCAACGTTGAGTTTTATGGATTGTCATCTTTGGTGTAATGTGTGAGTTTTTATTATTTCTTATTACATTTTGTTTGTTTTTATTCTACTTTTTTGTAACTGTACCTATTCTATAATGTGTATGTGTGTAAAGGGCCTTTGCGTTAGCTGGATATAGACATAGGTAATAATACGAGATTAAACTGAGTTAAATTAGCCAATTTATAGGGTTAAATGAAGGGAAGTTGGTTTATTTCAAGTCTTATAGTGTTGTGTTAAAAAAGAAGTGGATAAATGTTTTTTCAGAGTTCTTGTTTTAGTTTCGTACTCTTTCTCCTTTCCATATAGGCAACTCCATTTAAACGAAATATCGTGTTTCTTTCCAAAGGTTATGGCAATACCTTGACTGATTCAGAAAAGTGTATAACCCTTGCTTTATTGTTTCGGGAGTTAAAGTAGAAAAAAATGGAAACTCAGCACAGGTATTTTCTTCATTTTGAATTTATGCATTTTCACCTATAAGCCTTTATTAACTTTCCATAGGAAGTTATTGTAATGCGCCCGATTTGTCAAATTGAAAATGTTGACAGTTCTCGACGTTTCAAGGTCCCTAGAGTCGAAATAAAAGATTTTTAGAAACATGTCTGCGCGTGCGTGTGTACGTAAGTTTGTACTTCCGTACGTCCGTACGTTCGCGACGTTTTTTTCGTTCTCCATAGCTCAAGAACCAGAAGAGATATCGATTTCAAATAAATTTTGCTATACAGATAATAAGTCAGAAAGATGCAGAAAGGGCTCTCAAGAAAATTGCGTGGATGGTTTTTTTACCATAGCAGTTTGAAAAAAGATGAACATTTTTGTTAACCCTAAATATCTTACGAACCAAAAACGCTAGAGACTTGAATTAAATTTTATATAATATACTGTAATGTGATACCAAAGAAGTATAGTTTTTGAAAAAAAATCATTTAACGGTTTTTTTATAAATCAAAAAAACTGAAAACAAAAATTTGTCACTTCCAAAATTTTACGACTAAGATATGATTTCATCTCCAAAATAATTTTGTGCAACGAAGAATAATGTTTTTGACATCTGATAAAATTTTGAGGAAAACCTAATTTACATTTTTTTTACAAAAAATAAAAACCTAAAAAAAAATTAATAAAAGTTGGTAAAAATTGATTTTCGACTCAAATATCGTTTCAAAAATTTGAAATATTGGCTTCAAACTTATTTTTTTTCACAGAAAATATTGTTTTCGATATTCAGTAATTTTTATATAAAAATCCAACAGTCCGTTTTTTCATAAAAATTAAAATCTACAAAAAATAGTACGCAAATTTGGTAAAAATTGATACGAGTACATATAGACAAACTTTTAAGCAAGACCAATCGACAGACGGGATGGGAAGTTATCAGTGTGGGTCGCATCCCTCTTTGAACTTTAATTTTGAACTCACCTTTTTAAACCCTGCATTTAAGTTCTTTTTCATTTTTGCCTAAATATTAACTTGATTTTGATGAAATTTGATTGTATTAGTTGTGTTCAACTAGCCTCCCGAGGCTTTCAAATAATGGAGGGATTCATCAACCAAATAATAATTCATAACCAAAACGAACGAAAATTGGACAAAGAGGTTGGGATGCGACACACATTGATAATTTACCATGTTGGCTTAAAAAAAATTAACGTAAGATTTGAATTAATAGAAAACGCTGTTTTTAGTCTTTTGATATAGTTATATTTGTATTGACTCGTAAAGTACATAGGATAGGGTTATGTATGGAATAACACATCGGACAAATGGCCTCCACGGCTTTGCATGGACATGCGCACTCTTTTGTTGAAATTTTCCATGAACATTCTGCATAAATGTGGCTGAATTTCGTTGATGCAGCGTTGAATCTCCTCCTTTAATGCACGGGTGGTTGTGGGCTAGTTGACATAGAATTGTGATTTCAAATAACCCCATAAAAAGAAGTCTAATGGTGTTAAATCACACGATCTAGGAGGCCAATTTTGATCAACGAAACGAAAGAGTACACGACCTGGAAATTTCTCATGCAGTAATTGAATTGTTTCACGGGCTGTATGACATATGGCACCGTCTTGTTGAAACCACATATTGGACACATCAATATCATCCAATTTTGGCAGAAAGAACTGTGTAATCATGTCACGATATCGACAGTCACTGCTTGACCAGCATCATTTTCAAAAAAAATATGGCCCAATTATGCCTCCAGCCCAAAATCCACACCATACAGCCACGCGTTGTGGATGCATTTGTTTTTCGACAATCAATGTGGGTTCTCCGAACCCCAAATGTGGCAATTTTGGCGATTGACAAAGCCATCAAGATGAAAATGTGCTTCATCGGTTAGGATGATTTTGCTCGAAAAATCAGGGTCCGTTTGTTGATGTTCAATAATCCATTCAACGAACTCTCTTTTCTGTATATGGTCACTAGGCTTCAATTGTTGTGTTAATTGAATTTTGTAAGGATGAAGACACAGATCTTTGGTGAGTATACGCTGTAGAGAGGTTCTTGAAATTTGCAATTCTTGTCCACGACGTCGAATTGAGGTTCCTGGATTGTCAGCAACACTCTCACGCACTGCTTCGACATTCACATTTGAACGGCTTGTTTTTGGACGACCAGTGTGTTTAGCATCTCCAACGGATCCAGTCTCCATGAATTTTTCAATTAATCTCTTCACAGTTGACGAAGTTAAAACACTATTACGACCATTTTTTGTATGAAATTTTCGAACTGCAGCCGCCAAGCTTTCACTATTTTTGAAATATTCTTTAATAATGAAGACACGTTGTTCTATCGTGTAACGCTCCATTTTTAATAACCCTATACTGTTAGCTGTCAAATTGCTTTTTTCAGGGTTGGCAACACTTCACTGCACAAATGGCGGCAAATTCAAATCTTGCGTTAATTTTGGGACACCCTTTATATGTTGCCCGGCAACCCTTTAACTCCTCCTGAAGCATAGGGCAGCAGATGTTGACAGAACATTTCCATGTTTCAGAAGCATATAACAGCACTGATTTGACGTTATATTCGTAGAGTTTCAACTTGGGTAGCGATATTTTGCTAGAGTTTCACATAGGAGAAAGGATTTCAAATGCACTACGGGCTTTGTTTATTTTGCTGTTAACATCCAGGTCCGTTCCGCTATCGAGAGCTATAAAACTTCCCAGATAATTAAACTGCTCAACCTCCTCTATGGTCCCCTGCCTTAGAATAACTTGTGTGCTTTGACCCTTAGTCATTACTTTGGCCTTATTTGTGCTAATCCTTAAGCCAGCCACCTATCCATTCAATTGCAGCGAATGACACATCTGAATTAAGCCTGCGGCCATGAGACATATAACGTCAGCATAATCTATGTGGCTAATATTGTCAAACAGACTAAATTGGATACCGTGTCTTTCAGGAAAAACAGAATTGGTGACAAGACATCTCCTTGTCTAACTTCTTGACGTACGTCGAAGTAGTCTGAAAGCTGTCCATTGTGCAACGCGATAAACCTAGCTTGTTGTATGATTCTTTAATAACAGCGATCATTTTCTCAGGGATTAATCGCGCAATAAGCGATCACCAGATGCATTCACGATTGACCTGATCAAACGAATTCTCAAAATCTACAAACATTAGGTACAGTGGTGATTGGTACTCAGATGATTGTTCGAGTATTATTACGCGAGGTGTTGATGTGGTCGACGCACGATGGGCCTCTGCGAAACCTCGCTTGGTGCCTATTGGGGGTAGACTCGATCCTGGACATAATCCTCTCGAAAGTAATAGTTGCCATTAACTTCGGAAAAACGGACAGAACCGTGATACGCTTGTCGTAGCAGTTATTAAAGGTTTGAAGTTTCCTTTCTTTGGTAACTTTACAATAACTCCATCCTTCCAGTCCCTTGGGTAAGTTTCACTCTCCCAGACAGCCTGCACGAGTTTAAGCAAAATACGGGAAGCTGCCTCAGGGTCTGCTTTTAGGAATTTTGCGGGAATACCATCAGGTCCAGCTGCTTTGTTTTTCTTTAGGAGTTGTATTGCATTACTTATCTTTGCACTTGTTGGGGGACTGGTGTCAATTCAACTAGAAGATCTGCGCAAGTTGTTCAACTGTGGATTAAATTCCTCATTGTGGTCATCATTTAGAAGCGCACAAGAGTGCTCCTTCCATCTTTGTAGCTGATCTTCTATCGTCAATAAAAGTTTGCCGTTCAAATCTAACACGGAATGGTTAGTATTATTGTTACTACGCTGTCTGACAATGTCTTTTGTGATTTTATACAGCTCCCTTGCGTCCCCTCTTCTTGTAGCATGTTCTGCATTTTCCGCAAGTTTGTCCACCCTTGGCCTCTTGTCACGTCTTACACACCGATGCACTGTCTTATTGGATGGTCTATACTTGTTTCGTAGCAAAACTTTCTGAATTGATTCTAATTTTAAGTGTTCTTTGATACGTTATTTTGTCCTAGGTGTCTTGGGATATCCAGCAATCTCTAGCTCTTGTCTGTCTGGGCATAGTTTCAGTTCCAGCCTCCATGTAAGAGCTCTTAATTTGGCCCCACAAAGCATCAATGCTTTGCCGCCGAGTGTTTTGACGAAATTACGACGTACATAAGAGTCACGCTTGTGTTGAACCTTGGTCTCCTTGCTATACCCTCTGAGCGACGCTGTACAGCATCAGCTGTTCGTAAGCGAAGGAAACTCAGTAGCAAATGATGGCCACTAGTCACTACCTGCATCAGCTTTTCTTCGTTACGAACATCGCACAGTGACTTCCTCTATTTCTGCTGCATAAAAAAGTGTCCCGCAGTACCCGTGGCATGATGGTTAGTGCGTTGGACTGTCATGCAAGGGGTTTTGGTGCCTGTGCCGACTTAATTAAAAAAAATTATTTTCGCGGATACTGCCTCTTGCGAGGAATTGACAATTCCTTCAAGAGTAATTCTTGTCATGAAAAAGTGCTTTCTCAAATTAGCCGTTCGGATTTGGCCTAAAATTGTAGGTCCCTTCCATTCCTGACAACAGTACTCGCACACTGGAATGGTTGCGAGTTGTAAGTCACTAGGCCCTGGTTCACAACGGACTGTTGCTCCACCCAATTTTTCCCAGGAGATTCTCAGGTAATTTTGTGGCAGGTCTCGTGCGGAAATAAAGAACCCCCATTCACAAGTTGACGAGGGTTGCAGAAGTCGACAAGCATATCAGCATTTTCGTTACGTTGACCTAAGCCATGCTTACCCATAACTCGTTGGAGTCCTACGTTATCGGAACCAATTTTGGCATTAAAGTCCCTCATGATGATAATGATACCGCCCCCTGGAACACCGTTGTGCAACGAATTCAAATGAGTATAAAATGAGGTCTTTTCGTCCGCTCAAGCCTCATTCGTTCTAGCGTAGCATTGAATAATGGTGACTTTTCTAAAATCGGTTTCCAGGATATAAGACTAGCTTCTTTGAGTCTCGGACCTCTGTCTGCCTCCTCCTCGCCAGAGTACAACATTCTCGTTTGGACCGATTCTGCAGTGCATTCAGCTCTTCCTCTCCATTTGGTTTCACTCACTTCCAGAATGCTGATGTTATGCCGAAGCATTTCTCGCTTTACCTGCTCGTACCTACCTGGTGAGTACAGGGAACAAACGTTCCATGCTCCAATCTTTGTTCCTGTTTTGTAGCCCAAAGTCCGTTTTGTTGAATCTGAAGGATTTCTTAATCTTGTTTCTGTTTCATTATTGAGAGCATCACGATTGCAATTGGCGTATAAAAGATGCCGATGTGCGGTTTACTACAGTCGGAGTGACTATAGAATGATTTACCAAGCTGGGTTACCTCTTGGGGAATTATTACCGTTCGTTGTCATATTTCATAAAAAATACATTCTCGCTTCACTATAGTGTTTTCCCAGGTGCGCTTAATAACATGTACCTGTATAATATATTTACTATACATTATACACCTAAGCCTTCGATTGGACAGGCACATTACGCCTTTTTGGATGGTCGAATACATACAGATACAGGCCACCCACTATGGGAAACAGACGCCTTTTGCAGCCACCCACTATGAAAACAAACGCTGCTTGCTGTTGCCGTTGGCCTTATAGGATAGGCTCGTCCGCCCCCAGATTTTCATACCGTTCACCTTCATATGCAGTTCCTCCGCTTTTAGGGAGCTTTTAGTACTACCGAAGGACAGGATCGTGCCCTGACCAGCAATGCTGGCTTGTTTAGTTATACCGGCTGCCATTTCGGTCCCCTTGTGCGTTACCCGCTCTCTACCGCGAGGAGGTCTACTTAGGAATTTTTCTTTCATTGAGCCTAGGATCACCGAGGTGGCGTTTCCTAGCGCTCTCCAGTACTTTTAGAAAGCAAATAAAAATAAATTTAAGATTTCTTAAAAATTCGTTCTATTGTAATTACCTACGTTTTGTTAAGTTAAGTCATCCATTATCGCATTTGGTAAACTTTAACAAATATTGTGACACTTCAAATGACAGATGAATTTGGCAGGTGTCAAGTGCCACAACTATCATCTTCAAACTAACGACAGTTAATGACTCTTTTATAAATTCTAGTCTTAGGAAGAAAAGGTGTGTTTAGAAAAATTTCAGAAACAGTAACAAAAAGTTTCAAAAACAGAGTAACATTTCTGAAACGATTTTTTTTGTCTGGACGGTAGAGGAATTTTTTTTAAACAAATATGAAACATTTCAGAAAAGATTGTTTAAACATTGTTTCCTTCAGTGTTTCTTTCTTGTAGACAAGCCTTGCTAGTTAACTTCATTGAAAGTTTGAAGAAGCCAGTTGTCCTTTTATAAGTTGTGCCCGTATTAAGGAAAAATTTCAGGAAACATTGTTTTTGAAATGTTTCCCGTTTGTGCAAAAGACATTTCAAAAACTTTACAGAAACAATTAAAAAATGTTTTGTGACTTTTTTTTTGTTTTGGCCTCTTTGAGAAAAATTTGTGAATTGTTTCTTTATTTCCCTGAGCTTCATCTTTTTGGATTTAGTTTTAAACATTTTCTCCAAGTGAATCCCATAAAAAAAGTGTCAAAAAAATTCGAAACACTGATGAAATGTTTCCTTAAAGTTTCTAAAATGTTTTATTAATCAAATGGGAAACATTTTAGAAAAATTTTTCAAACAGTGTTTCAAAAATATTTCTTTAGTCTGACGGACTTTTATCTTCTACATACATGTAGAGCATATAATTTTGTGCAGGATATTATCTGGCTTTGCTCTACCTTCACCTAACGAACTTGTCTAAAAACGAAATACTAAAAGAATTTGTTTAGTAACTCTTATTATGTATATGGTTGAAGTCTGTAGATTTTCAGAGTTTTTGAAGCCTTCATTACTTCGTACACACACATTCTCTAAAGCTTGAATGGCAAAGACTGTATACACGTAAGTTCTAATTAACAAAGATAAATCAAAGATCATACTATGTTTCCATCTACCCTCATCATGAGTCTATGGGATCCTAAAAACTTAAAAAATTACAAAACACAACCATCCTTAAGGACAAAAATATCTCCTTTTCTTGGTTAACTCATTTTTAATGAAAACCTCAAAAAATATCATCATCGCACTTGTTGATATAGCAAAAGCGTTAACATACGAAAAATCCCTAGAAACTTGTCTTGTCAAAAATATATGTAAGCAATCTCAACGGAACCAAATTTTAGCCCCTGTCCCATATATCAAAATATTTTTGTTTTCTTTTGTTTTTATTATGAAACATAAAGTGTCAAAACACGAAAAGATTGTTTTCAAGATCTCCTTTTTCAAATATACCAAGTTTAATGTAAAAATCACAGCTACCCCAGTGGGTGGGCGCTTCGCGTCGTGCGTCGTCGTGAGGCCTATATGAGGGTGGTGAAGAGGTATAAAGTGAATCCAAAATCCCAGCATCTTTATTTTTCCTTAATAAATCTTAATAAATTAATATAACGAAACAAAAAAAAATTAATAAGAGCGACGAAAGTATTAAGTCCCTGAATCTTCTGTGTTAATGTTAACTGTGCTAAGTTAAGATTAATGACTCTAATAAATCCTAAAAGGGATAGTTTTTCTTGTATACCTTACCTACCTACCTTCCTGTGTGAAAATATAAGCCGGTTTAAGCTTACATATACAACAGAGAGAAAAAGCAAAGCACGATGTTGGCTAAACCAAATCAGGGAGAACATAACAGACAGTGTTCACATTGCTTTGATTAAATTTAATTTTTAGCTCTATAGCATCCCTAAGATGAGGAACGTCATATAGAATACAGGATACAGAGCGAGCGCTATATATGACGCAAGACAATGCAACCCCTTATGGAGAATTGTAGCTCATGTTCATAATATGAGAGGGTGGAAAAATAATAATATTCTCCAATCTAATTACGACTTAATCAGGTACATGCGGACTGTGATTAAGAACAAAACGAAATAAAAGGCTAAAGCTGAAGCAAAAGGTTTTTCAACACCAACAACAACAACCCCCGTCTCTCATCAGACTAAGGGTTTATCCTTGATTATGGGGTGTAGATTGCTTTACTGTCGCAAAATTGCACATTACCCATTGTCTCGCATTGTTGTTGCGTGTATTTAATCTGGTGCGGATGAGGTATGCGTAATATGTATTTTCTACCGCTCCTGGAGTAGCCCGGTACCAAAGTTGATACATCAGCACCCAATACTCCAACCACCATCCTCGTTCGTCGAAGTCCTTATATCTCGCTGGAATGCATTTCGTTTCGAGTCCTGTTTTTTGTACTACCTCGAGTCCTGGTGTGTCTGGTGTTGGTTGGGCCGTCTTGGGCTTTATTTCAAATGGAAATTGCGAAATGAGGCAGAGGACAATAATTCAATGAAATGCGTTACATGTCAATGCGTTAATCATATAATCCCATTAAAATACTAGCTGCGTGAGGGTAACCTGGTTCTTCCCTCTTTGATGATAGCTGTAAGTTGTAGGCCTAGGTTTTATGTGGCAAATGGGTTTTATACATATAGGTAAATAAAGGAAAGAGATAAGAGTTAAGAGGGCTATTGTGGTGGCAGATGGAGGAAGCTTTTATTACGGAAGGATGAATAAATCTGTTAATTTTGATCAATAAGTTTGAATGAAACTGCGTGTTATTTGTTTTGTTTTCGTTTTTAAGGAAGATAAAGGATTTTTTTGTTTTGATTTTAAACAAAAAAGAACTATTCGACCCTAACTGATTAATTCTTGAATCTGGAGAATGTTAGAAGCAAATTTGACGAGGGT
Organism: Eupeodes corollae; assembly: GCF_945859685.1. NCBI lineage: Eukaryota > Metazoa > Arthropoda > Insecta > Diptera > Syrphidae > Eupeodes > Eupeodes corollae. The sequence goes on from NC_079147.1 coordinate 22,999,549, forward strand.
TCAATGTCAACAAGGTGGTCGAAATTGAATAAAGGCAAATACAACGTATGAAAATGAAAAATTGTTGATGATGAAGTTTTTGACGTAAAACAGTTCAAAGCGGTAAAAACTTTCAGCAAAAATTTTAGTAAACCACTTTTTTAATAAACTTATGTCAACAAGCTAAATTATTAAATTATTATGCATTTATATCAAAACAATTCTGCAACAGTTAAGGCAAAGGATCAATGGCTTTTAGGTTTGAAAATCTCTGGGTGTTCTGGCAAAGGTATAGCTCTAACTCTAAATCCCTTCTTTAAACAATTCTGAGCATTCAATTGCCAGTTTCTTAAACTCTTTAACATACGAAACTTCAGAATTGATAGCTTGTGTGAGTACTATTCGCGGAATTCTTTCGCCCACCATCGCCAAAACTCTTGACACGTAGTTGTAGTGTAATTTATGTGTGTCTTAAAAGAGGGGTTCTAATCCTGTTTCAAGATGTAGCATATAGTTGGGATTGACAACTTGAAAGTACTCAATACCCCAATACTTGCCTTCCGTAAATCAGTATTGCAATTGCAGTAGCTTGAAATACTTTGTGTTTAGCTATGTGCGAAATGCTATTTCTTAGAATGCAACTTCTTTACACAGAACACATAGCACGCTTTGCTTCCGATAATTTGGATTGTAAATGTTTCTCTAGACTAAAACTCTTAGATACTTGTATTAATTTACTATTTCTATCGGTTTCTCGTCAAACGTCCACTTCTCCCTCCTGGAATATCTTCCACCACCGTTTTTGAATATTATCATTTTTGATTTAGAAAGATTTACCTCCAGATTTCAAGAATAATAATTCATTTTATTTAAATATTCTGTAGTAGACACTGAGCTTACGTCGATATGCAGCAAATGTATCATGATTTTGTTTAAAAGTAATAAAAGTAGATAATCGGGACTTTAAATGACAAAGCTATAAACTCTGGCTGTCGGATTCTATCAGAAGTATGATCGCCTAAAACTTTAGCTAAGCTTTGATTAAATAATTTTGGATAACAATTGAAAAACTTTAAAAATTGTTGGTTTAAACCGCACGAGTTTTTGGAATGAAGCTTTGTTGGTCACTTAAAGCTTCGTCTTTCTTAGTCCGATGAAAGGTAGCTAATTTAATTACATATGGCAAATGGGCGAGGAACTTCATGCGAAAGAGATTCCGGAAAAAAGCAACAAGATCAACAAAACTATTTCTTATTATTCTCGCTACCAAATAGCTATTGGTAATTTTATATATAAAATATTGTTTTTCGCTCAACGTTCGAGCATACTTTCTGTTTCTATCCTTATGTGTTGATTTTAAATTTGTGGGATGTGCATTATTAGTTTCTCCGAAAACGGTATTGTTGAAAATGGTTTCTCTAAAAATTTTTCATTTATGGTCTTTGATTGAGAAGTATTGGAGATACCATTTTAATACCTACCGAAATAAAAGTTCCTATTGTTACACCAAGATCCTGAAAATAGAATATCTACAGTATTGTGCAAAACATTTGCAACTGTCACCTCTATAAAAAAAAGAACATTTGAATGTACAAACGTTGTTCCAATGAAATTATTTGTATTGCTTTAGATTTGTTTTTTTTTTTTGTGTCTCCTTACTGTTCATAATCTTAAAGCACTGATCTACAGGCAAGATCTACAAATGCGCTGCTTTTACAAAAATAATAAAGATGTCAGCTGTGCAAAACATTTCCTAGTGAACATTTCCCTATTTTAATAACGTTTTATTTGATTTCTTTTGAGGTTGGTAAATTAACCTGATTTGTTTAGTTAGTTTTTGCCGGGACTTTGGTCGTTTTCAAAGCCGGATTGCATTGTTTTCAAATAGCAAAAGAGCCATTAATTTTTAAAAAAATGTGAAAGCTCGTTTGGCTTTTCCAAAAACTCATCTCAATTAGAGTCCCCAAAAATGGGAAACGGTCTCATTTTCGGACGAATCGAAGTTTAATATGCATGGATTGGTGAAAAACAACGTGTCAGAAGACCAAGAGGTGAGAGGCTAAATCCAAAATACAATAAACGGACAGTTAAACATGGAGGTGGTTCAATTTTGGTATTGGGCTGCTTTTCTAGCCAAGAAATCCCGCAAATTCAACAAGTGTAAGGCATAATAAGGTCTGAGGACAATGTAGACCTCTTTGTAATACCATGCTGCCTTTTGCCGATTGGGAAATGGAAGTTTCAACACGACAATGATCCCAAAACAGGTTTTATAATGGCCAGCCCAACCCCCGGACCTAAACCCAATAGAGAACATGTGGGAAATTGTGAAGAGAAGAATTGGGAGCAACATTTCTAAGAACAAAAGTGACCGTTTCGCTGAAATTCAGAGGCAGTGGAATGACATTCAAAAAACGGTTATTAATAACTTTATAGCTTCGATGCCTAGAAGATACACAGCAATTTTACCAACTATTAAAGTATTTAGTGATTTATTTTTTGTTTAAGTGAAGAGTGTTAATTTTGTTTTTCCAACAATTATAGCGCAATATCAAAAACGTTTGAAAGACTAAAGAAAGAACTTGCCTGTTTGATTTTCTTAACAATTTTTTGTAATGAAAAATGTTGGATGTTCTAATTGCAAATGTTCTGCACAGTAGGTAACTGTATATCTGTATATCTAAAGCTGCGCTAACCGCTTATAGTCCATACGAAGTATGGTCTTCCTCTCTGTTGTGTGTCTTTAATGTGTGCCTGCATACTTCGTTATCGTTTTTTTGCGCTAACCCTTCTGTTTATTTATACAGGCTTTTATTTTAATGTGTGTATTATTCTTTTTGCGTAAAATGTATAAAATTTGATAGCGCAAATTTTTGCGATGCGCAGCCAAATGTTTCAAGATAGACTGGATATTGTTTGAGAGTTGTATTGCATGTCGTCTCATATACGGTGATTTTGCATTCATCCAAAAATGCACCTCGTCTCCAAAAGATGGTTTTTCGGCTAAAATGGGAGTCCTCTTTCAAACGATCCGAAGGCGAGTCAGCAAACAAACGGAGTTGTCTATGGTCATTAACTGTGAGCTCCTGGGTCATTTGAATCTTGTACGGGTATAGGTCTTATTCTCGACGCAAAATGCACCAAGTTGAAGTCTGCGAAAGGCCGAGTTCTTATGCATGGCGAGGAACAGACTGGTCACCAAACGCTGAAGAGTCGACTGTAAAGGAAAACCACGTCTGCCGTTAAATGGGAGCAATGCGGGCAACGTTTGCGTTAACGAACCCTCATTTTGATAATACAGTTTTATCATTTTAACGTGCTGTTCCATCGTGTAACGTGCCTTAATGATTTTGCAACAGAATAATAAACAAAAGATTTGAAAGATGTCACTAATGGCCCCACAGTTCGCCCTATATAACAAGCCTGGCTTTTATTTGTCCAAAACTTGAGTAGAAATTACACAAGTGGCAGCAGGTGTATCTATAAAATAAAGCATAAGGTCTTTTGAACGGAGCCCTAAAAAACCTTTAAGAATAGGTAATTGACTGGATTATAATTGAATCTGCTACATCGCTTGCACATTGCCTTAATATTTTATGTGTTTTGACCTATCTATATTTTTAAAAGCAATACTTACTTTTTTAGTTAAAGTGGGGCTACAATCCTGTCTAAAATAGGGCTTCACCCAATAATCTACAACTGCTTTATGTATCTTTGTCACTAGCTTTATGTCTGCGGTCGCTCTGTTCCGTGAGCTCGGATTTAAAGACTTTCCGGCCTGGATCATTAATTTCCATGCCCAAGTGATCCAGTCTTTTCAGTCGTTGGATTTTTATCGTTCAGGCTTAGTTTACGTCGCTGTACAGCCCGTTGATCACAACCAGAACTTTTACTCGAAAGGAACCAAATTGCTTTCATCCGCAGGACAGGTATGATGAGGGTCTTATAAAGCGACACTTTTGTTGCTTGAGAAAGTGCTTTACTACTAAATTGCTTTCTTAGCCCTAAGAAACAGCGATTCAAAAAAAATTAGGTGGTGCAATAGCCCTTTAAGTACTAGGGCCTAATAACTTACAACTTTCAACTATTCCTGCGAGTGAGTCAAGTCAGGAATCGAGGGGACCTGCAGTTTCATGCCGAATCCAGTTAATTTTAGAATGCACTTTTGATGACAAGAATAACTCTTGATCATTTCATCACAAAGGGCAGAACCCGTGCACAAATTTGCTGGTGGAACAGGCTTGGATTGTAGACTTTTATCATCACAGTCCTACGCACTTAACATCATGCCACACGTACAAGGAAACAGCGGTTAGTAAGGTTTATTCGTTTGATCTCAATGTTTGCGTTGTTTTTTGCATTCATATCTTACGTCTGCCGAGGGTGATGTTTTGACCGAGACGTCAGTGTTGTAAGCCCTTTCTTGACGACATATGTACTTTGTTTTCACCTCATTAACTTCTAAACTAATTTTTGTCGCGCCTGCCTCAATACCCTCAAAAGCCCCATTACGCTGAGTTCTTCTGATTATTTCGAAGGCATCAAAATATGAGACTTATTCGACGGGCCCTTAAAAGATAGTCCCGATATTGTTGACATAGGAACTCTGATCTATTCTTTCAAGAAAGATGTTAAAGAATTTCTTTTCAGTTCATCACCTTATTTAAAGCCTTTTTTGACTTAAAAAGGTTCGATTTAGTTGTTTCCAAAATTTATGGAGAAGCATAAAATCTCCATGGTCATCCTGCACAAAGTGACTATTCTGTCATATGCGGCCTTGAAATCGTGTCGATATGGTGTGTGTTCATTTGATGTTCAATATCTTACAAATTGTACTGAGGTTCCATTCATAGGGCATACTTTCTTCCCACAATATTTTATAAATAAGTTGTTGTATGCTCGTATTTAACTCATCTGCTCCAGCGGCTTTATAAGACTTCAACTCAGGTACGGCAATCTTCTACTGCTACTACTTCGACTAAATCGTCAAGAGGAGAGTTTTGGCTTTAGTCCTTTATATTTATTGAATTATCCATAAGCAATTTTCTATCGAAATAAGTATTTGAATTTTCGCAATCATTCAATCTTTTCTGCCGTAAAACTCGAACTTGAGCTAAATTTCGGTCTAACTTTAGAGATTCGTTTTTTTGTCAGCTAATAATGAACCTTTCCTAATAATTTTCCATGTAAAATCTAGACAAAATCTCTTACTTCCAACTCAAAACGTTTGATGTCTATTTTTGGCGGATCTGAATTTGTATGTCATACAAATCTATACTTAATCCTCGCTATTAGAAGCCTTTCAGACATTTAAGTCCCCCATAAAGATAGCTTCATTTCAACATCACAATCGTTCTTCCCAATCCTTAAAATGAATGAAAAAAAGCAACACCAGAAACACTTCTAATTTTCCAAGGCACAATATGACGCCAAAACTGCTAATAGCTCACTCTGCCGGTTGCAACATCCTGGTTAGCAATTGTTGTTACCATTCATAAGCATCAAGGGTCAAAGTGATTTCACATAATATAAGAAGGGTGTATGACCTCTCACGAAAAAATCATAAAGCAATTTGGAATTCTATATATCGTGTATAGTTACGAAAATGTATATGGTTCCAGCTTTGGCATCATAAGGGGTTAGAATTCCATAAAGTTATTATGGTGGCAACACAGTAACTATAGCTGCTAGATATTTTCTATTTGGAAGAAAATGGGGCGAAACGAATTCTGTATGAGTCGACCATATGAGCAATTGAGTTATAATGACATCGACAGCTTGGGATAACTGCCTCTTCTAGCTATATACGATAAATACGAGTAGAGGAACAGGAAGCTTGTCTCAAAACTCACCCCTTAATCACTTACTATATGTAGTATGGCCCTGTACAACTATACTATACCTACTGAGAGTGCTTGTTTTGATTGATAGTGAAACAATTACTCACCGTGTGAAAGGGGAGAAAGCAACGCGAGCTAGAAAAATATATTGGTATATACCTAAGAGAAAAAGATGGGCAAAGCAATTGTCGTGCAATCATATGACACGTCTTCATCTGTCGCATGAAAAGGAAGCTTAATACAGAGTGTTTCCGTCATGATACGTCAGAGAAATATTTTATTTTAAAAATAGTTTGAAGTGTATCCACAAAATGTTGGACTTTTTCAAAGGGTTTCTAAATAACAACACATCTTTTGTGTTTTTAAAAGAAAATTGCCGACTTATTAGAGGAAAATTAGCAGTGAGAAAAAAATTCTGATATTTTGACATTTTTGACGTCTTTACGTTTAGTAAAATGTCAAGTAAGTTGAAAGCTCAGGATTTTTGAAAATCACTTTCCAATTCAAATAGATCTATGGCCTTTTGGAAATATCTTTACTGTCATGCCAAAGGTCTTGGGTTCGATCCCTGCCTATTCTATCTGAAGTTTTTTTCACGGGTACTACTAGGAATTGACAAATTCTCCAAGATTAATTCTTGTCATGAAAAGTGATTTCTTAAAATTTCCGTTCGGATTCGGCTTAAAACTGTAGGTCCCCTCTATTCCTGACAATAGTACTCGCACACAGGAATGGTGAAGAATTGTAAGTCCCTAGGCCCTAGTTCTCAACGGATCGTTGCACCACCCAATTCAGGTATTTATTTTATTTACGAAGTCGAGATCATTTTTGAGTCTCCAGAAACGAAACTGCTAGTACCCTTGGCGTCATAGTAAGTATGTAGGGCTGGGTTTCGTGGCTGCGCCATTTTATTTGTTTTTTTTTTTCACTGATATTGTCTCTTCCGAGGAACTGAGAAATCCTCAAAAGTAATTCTTGTCAAGAAAACTGCTTTCTCAATTAGATATTTGGCATAAAATTGTAGGTCCTTCAGTTTTTGAAATTATTCGCACACAGGAATTGTTTCGAGTTTGAGCAATTAGCGCTGTTAATTCGACGCTTATAAAGACTGCTTGGGACCGTAAACAATTTTAAGGGACAAGTCTTCTATCGCACTCGTGCAGTTGTAAGAGTACTGAAAGAATTTGGACATACACAACAAATGAAGAGGTTTACTGAAACACTGGCAAAACCATTTCATAAGCTTTTCTATCTTATAAACTCTATAGGTTTCTTTAAGAGTGAATGAATATGAAAACGGGACTTTGTCCAGCCTGTCTCTAAAAAAAGCTGAATCCTCACCTTCTAACTATTTTCCAATTTCACTTACGTCTCTTCTTTCTAAGGTCATGGGAACGATGATTATTTATCAGCTTAAGAAATATATCAAAAAACGTCATTTTCTTAATGACCGGCAATATGGACTGTGATTTGATAGTTTATCTCATCGAACAGTGAAACCAATCTTCACATAGTTTTGGAGAAAATAAAGTTATTGCACTTGACATTTCAAAAGAATTTGATAGTGTTTGTTGAAAATGCGTGCTTCTGGTATTGACGGAATCTCTTCTTCGTTGAATTAGAAACTACCTTATTTAACCGTTCAACACAAATTGTATTGGATGGTTGCAATTTCGAAACTCACAAAATAAATACTGGTGTCCCACAGGGCTCCGTTTTGTCTCCTGCTCTCTTCCTTATATTATAAACGATTACTTGTCTGCCACATGCACATCTAATCCGTTAAACTGTTTCGTTGATGACAGTACCCTTAGCTTTTCACATTGGTTTCTAAATTCACAGCCTTCTGCTTTAGAACGTGAACTTTAACGGCAGCGTATGTTAAACTTATTAAATTTCGGCAGCTTTATCGAATGGGGAATTATGAAGCGTGTTAAATGTATTGCTTCAAAAACTCAAAGCTGTCTCCTGTTGTTAAAGAGTAACCCAATACAGATGCAGCTACGCAAGAGTTGAACTTGCATCCAGGCAACTAATTAACTTTCAGCACTCGGAATGTGTATCACAGAAAAAATCTTATTAAATGATGATATATTCGATATTCGTAAAAATGCTGCAAGGTGCTCACGATTTTTCCGACGGTGCAAGAAATGTTTCAGTCCTCCTGATTTGGCTGTAGTTTACAAAGCCTTTATATAAAGCTTGAATATGACTTTCATACATGGGCTGGTTCCCTAAGAACAAGTTAAAATCTCTTGGTTAAAATAAAAAAGGGCTTTGAAAATGATAGGCGATAGAACAATAACCGAAACTACAGAATGTTTCATTACTTCCGCTGTTCCGATATATCTTGAGCTCAATTTTGGACGTTTTGGCAAGTATAGAGATACCTTTTTTTAACAATACATCGAGAATGTGAAATGCTTTACCGAACCCTGTTTTTCTTTACCGTTTTAATATTAAAAATTTTGAGACCAATGTGCACCGGTATCTGCTTTGGAATTCTTCCATATTTCAATAACGCTCGAAATGTGTTTAAACGTAAAAATAAGAACTTCAATACATTTAAGAATACCAGGGTTATTTATTGTTCGGTTTAAAAACGTTTAGTTGCTGCCAACGCCTAGAATTCTAAAAATAAGATGGTCAGCAATACTTGAATTTGCATCAACAAAATGTTCAACTTTCCCTTTAATGGTGCACAATATGCTCTACGTTATCAGAAACGCTTTCAATTTCTTCAAATTTGTCACAATTCCACAGATCGTCTAAATTGTAGTTAGTGATTTATGCATTTGACAAACTTATTGACTTTATGAATTGCAGCTAAGTTTGCAAGCTGTCAAATTTCAGCGCTACCAATTAAATCTTAACAACTGCTGTCAAGCGTTATGCCAAATGGCGAAGACATCACAAGGAATTGTAGGTATAATAAGCCAAAACTCTCTCGACATTTTCAAATCGAAGGTAAAATATGATTTATCATATGTTAAATTGAGAACACCCTCTATTACCTTATTATATCCCTTATAGCTAGAAAAAGATGAAATGAGTTATTCCTGGGAAATTGGATGTGCGATGTGAGAAACAAAAAAAAAAGGAAAGATGTGTATTCACACATCTCCGCGTTTGACACTTCTAGCTCTTCTTCCAGCACTTTTCACATCCACCTTCCTCTTACCCATCCACTTGTACACGCCCCATCCAATCCGCCCTTTCACGTCCACGTCCACACCACCGGCAGCGAGGACTAGGATGAGGATGAGGACGACGACGACAACCATCACAGAATAGAAAGTGTATCTGTGCCCTACAATTTCTCGGTTACGTTTCGCCGACATTCTGTAGCAAATTCTGTTGGCCCAATTTAAATTCCCTCGAATATATCATCCGGGTTGACAGGGCAATTCTCTTATCTCTGAGCCCAGAAGCAGCAGCAGCAGCGGCGTCGGCAGCAGCATCACCATCACCACCAACATCCAGAAGCACCAGAAGAGCATTCGGGCTTCGGGATGAATATTAAAAAGTAAACTTATATAATTTTGTTTTTGTTCAGTTGTGCCTTTTGCTCTTCCATCAGAACTACGAGTAGGAAGCACTTCCTGAAATGGAAAAAAGAACCTTTTGCCATTTTGACAAAAATAAAGAACGACAACAACAACAACAAAATATAAATTCTACGAATATAACCTCTAAGTAATATTTTCTCTTCTTATAGAAAGGGATGCGGATGTGTTTGCTTATTATATCTGCTAAATTTATTTATTATTTATATCATTTTGGGTGCGATGGCGGCGATGATATCTAAGGTCTTTTTTTTCTGGAGACGAATATGCAAAGATCAGCTGAGGCTGTATATATTTGTATACCTACTCCTAAAGGATATCATATCGCCACATATAAAAATGTTAAAAGGTACTTCCAATTTTGATTGAAATATGGCACAGAATTGCACCATAAGTAGTTGAAAGAGGAATGTTTAAAATTCATCATCAAAACGTTTGAAGTTCTCTTTGTTTACAACATCTGTTTCATATCACAGAAGTTAGTTTTCAAAACATCATTGTTTCATAATTTATTCTCGGAGAAAGATCTCACTATAAACAAAAGCGTCTTCACTTCGTATCGTTAATCTATATTCTCCATAAAATAGAATTCACCTTTCACATTACGGCCTCGAGTGGAACAATATTCAGAACAACTAGAACAACCTGGAACAATTTTCAAAAAATCGATTTTCGAAAAAGGGCGGGCTATGTTAAAAACAGTTGTTTGGGGTCTAAAACCCCCATTTTTTTGTATTTTTCAAAAAAAAAAACTTTGTTACAATGCGGAACAAACCTGGAACAACCTGGAACAACTTTCCAAAATTGGAAAATCAAAAAAGGGGGTCTAACTTCACGAACTCTACGGCCTCGGTCGTATTCGATATTGATGTGACTTTAAATGACAAAAAATGGAGTTCTGCAGGGCTTACTACTGTATTCTAAGCTTTCACTTGTTTTTAATGCTCATAGCATTGATATTTGACGCTACGAAACAGTGCGTTTTAAACCATATGAAGGTTGAATTTTACACTCATCAGGCATCATTATTACAGCATGCATTGGGAAAGCCTGACCGTATTCCACGATACAGCAAAAGCTCAATCTTTGGAGACGGTAGAAAACTTTCAAGTGCTTCAAAAATCACCATTTATGTAGTTTCCCATAAATATTTCTGTGATATTACAATACTTTATAAATCGTTTTCACCAGTTCGTGGGAAAATCCATGAGTTCAATCCCTGCCTGTGCCACCTTAATTTAAAAAAAAAAAAAATTTTCGCGGGTACTGCCTCTTGCGAGGAATTGACAAATTCTTCAAGAGCAATTCTTGTCATGAAAAAGTGCTTTTTCAAATTAGCCGTTCGGATTCGGCCTTAAATTGTAGGTCCCTTCTATTCCCGACAACAGTACTCGTACACAGGAATGGTTGAGAGTTGTAAGTCACTAGGCCCTGGTTCACAACGGACTGTTGCGCCACCCCATTTGATTTTTTTTAGATCCGGAATTATTAGAAAGTATAAAACATATGGCATTTTCCTTTTTTTCACGCGAGCGAATCATTATTAAATTTTTGTAAATAACATTTAAACTTCTTGAAATACTGACGACGAAAAATGGTATTCCTAACGTACGGAACGTCTTACTAAAAATCTTTAGTTTAGATTCTGTGCAACTTGAGACTTTAGGAAATGACAGTATTTCAATTCGACAAGTCGGAACAATTGAAATAACCTCCTACGGGAAATTATAAAAGGAGAATTTTTTTAGACATATTAATGAATGTGTATTTCAAAATATAAATAGCTTTAAGCCTACAAAATAATCGTCGTCCACATCGAAAGCTTAAGGCCTGGTCAAAAAGAACTAAAGCTTTAAATTAAAGATGTAGAGTTTTACAAAAAATGCGAAATTGAAAATGCAAATCAGAAGAAAAGAAAAGAAAAGAAAAGAAAAGAGAAAAGCCTCACCTGCTTCTCATTTTGTTGCTGGCAACTGTTCACGAAAAACTTAAATTCCTTAGAAGAAGACTATTTTCTTTGGATTCGTTGGCTAAATTATTTTTTTAGCAGTAAATTACGAAAAAAAGAAAGAAAACAGATGCCTTGACTTTTAGAACGCCGAAAGCTGACCACGTTCTGTTTAACTAGGCTTTTAGCTAGGAATAGCACAATCAATTCACAGTAACAGTTCCACTAGCCTCATTTTCTAAAAAGTGCACTCAATCGCACCACCGAAAGCACACCGAAGAAAAACAACAGAAAACACTGTTTAAGAAACACTTCTGAAATGTTTTCAATTTGCTTAAAAAAAATTTCCAAAATATTGCAGAAATGTTTCTGATTTTTTTGGTTAGGACATTTTGAGAAAAATTTCGAAAACGCTTTCTTCTCATGTATGTACCCAGTTTTGATAGTGGAAATGGCCTGTTAAAGAAGAAACTACGGAGTTTAGCTACTAATAAAGAGTTTTTTAAGTTTCCGAATTGTGAGTTTTAAAAGCTTTTATCTTTCCAGTTCAAGTAAAAATGAAGTTCTTCCTTCTAAAATGTCTAAATATGAAAAAAATGTCTAAAGTTCTATTCAAAATGTAACATCTTATTGAAAAACTAATTTCTTACCTACGATGAAAACAGGCAGATGCCAGGAGAAGATACAACATCTTCAATCGAAAGAGATCTCTAATTCCTTCTTCGACCGATTTACCGGTAATTTCTCTCGAAGTTCTCTGCCGCCAACACAATGTATCGAGAACCAGTGGCAACGTTTCCAAGATGTTGAGAGGTTCAAAAGCAGGAATGAAGTTCGAAAGTCTTATGAGCAGGCGAACAAAATTCACAAGTCAATAAGCCTAGAACCGAATAATGTAAGGACGAATGTGGAAACATCAGAGTAAAATCGCAGTCAATGCTGAGGATATGGAAGCACCACTTCTGCAGACAGTATAACGGCGATGACCGACGAACCGAATTCCGAATTCAACATAAACGCCGAAAGCCAACAAACCCAGCTTCCTAACTTAGACGAAGTAAAGATTGCCATATTTAAGCTAAAGTCTAATAAATCCGCTAGAGCAGATGGCTTGAATGACGAGCTCTTTTTTTTTTTTTTTTTTTTTTTATTTATTTATTTAGCCCAAATTAGCTATTTTTATAATTTACAAAATGATTATGATTAATATATATACATTTTTATGTTATTTACAATGGCATTGGCGTTTATATGTTTTGTTTAACAAAGTTAATTATTGCTTTTTTAAATATAAATCTATCAGTCTGTTGCTTTACATTGTTTGGTAAATCGTTAAAAAGCTTAAATCCTTTGTAAATTAAACTATTTTGTGATCTTGCACTTCTGTATGATTGCAGTCTTAAATCCTCTCCATTTCTTAACAAAAACGGTTGAACATCTCTTACGTAACGAATATGTTTTGACAAGTATTTTGGTAGTAAATTATTTTTAATTTTGAATACAAAAAATAAAACATTGAAATAAATACGCTGTTTAACATTCATCCACATTAAAGTATTTAACATAAGCACTATAGAAATATATTTACTACATCTAAGTATTGCACGCATAGCTTTATTTTGCAGTTTTTGAAGATTATTCATTGAACTTTCATTGATTAAATATAAAATTGTAGAGCAAAACTCAAAATGAGGTTTTATTATAACATTGTAAATATTTATAGCGGTAATAGTGCCTACTTTATTTCTAATTCTTCGCAAGAAACCTACTTTTTTTGCAATTTTCTTTACAATATACTGCACATGAGATTCAAAACATAGTTTATAATCAATAATGACACCTAAGTCCTAATTTCTACTACTTGTTTTACTATTTCTTGATCAATTGTAACTTTAACATTAACATTATCATTTAAAACAATACATTTAGTTTTTGAAACATTTAGTTTAAGCTTATTAGCCTTAAGCCATATATTTAATACTTTAAGGTCTTCATTTAATAGTCGTTCGCATTCCTGGACTGTTTCAGCTTCAACAAACAAGAGTGAATCGTCAGCAAACAAAGTAAGCTCGCAATTTTTAATAACTTTGTTCATGTCGTTGATGTAGCAGTTGAAGAGGAGTGGTCCCAGTATTGAGCCTTGAGGGACTCCCAGTTCAATCGGTTCAATTTCGGATAATACGTTGTTAATTTTCTCTTCAAAACAGGTGGAGATGATTTGGTTAGGAGCATGCTCATGCACCATCATCATCATATCTGTAAGATATAGTCGAAAGAAAGCATGGCCGATGTATGTTTAATCGATTCTGAAAAAAGAGACTGCACCAAATATAGAGACATCACTGTCTACTTAACATGGTTTTAGACGAGGAAAGTTCACAGTCGATCAAATATTCACATTATAGCAGATCCTGGAAAAATTCCAAGAACATTAAATCGACACCCAGTATCTTTTCATCGATTTCAAGGCAATTTAAGATTGAAAAATATTTTTGGTATGAAGTTATTTCAAATATATCAATTTACATGTTGTGTTTAATTTTTGCTAAAAATACTGACTCGTTTTCGAGATATCGAATTTTGAGAAAAAAAATTATATATTTTTGTAAATCCAAGCAAAATATGTTGACATCTTTCATCATGAAGTATTATTTAGATAACATGAAAGACTGTTTATACAACAAGTAATAAACAAAATATAAAGTTAGGAGCTCACATCTGGATTTAAATATTAACGATATTTCTTTATAGCTGAATGTATTTTAAAAATAATTATTGTTGGAAAGGTTATGATTTAGTTAGTGAGTAAATTATTCTGCTCTCAGACTGCTCAGCCTCTGCTACTAATTTTTCTCGAATAAAGTCTTCGTGTTTTTGAATTATCTTGCAAAATGCTGCTTTAGTTGAGCCTACTAGTCCTTATTCCGCATTTCATGAAGGAGCAATTTCTTTATCAAACGATCATCTGAATGTAAAGCAACTTTATAGATGAAGTCAGCCTGCATCTTAAGGGTGTTGGTAAACAGTTCAAACCCCCTTTCTAAATAAATTGCGTGTTCCATTTGGCAGATTAAAAAGTTTGTTTTTATGAAATTTCTTTGGAGTTTTTCTACTGCTTCAAATTCATCTGTTCCCCAAACTTGTACCGCGTACCAAAGAGATGTTTTAACAACACATTTAAATATTTTGTACTTAGCTGACAGCAATACATTTTAGTTTGCAAAAATATTCCTCCATGTGATATTTAGCAAGCTTTGCGAAGACTTCGCCTTTTCAATTATAGATGATTTTTGGAATCCATCGTTTTGTTGAACTTTACGCCTAATTAATTTTAATATTTAGGTATTTCAAGACGATGGCCATTGAAGAACCAACTTTCTCTAACCAAACTGTGAGAAGATTTTTTGAATACCATGATTTTGGATTTTTCAATATATATTGTAAGTCCCCAAATGTTGCAATATGTTGACAACCGATTTACCATAAGGTGCTAATTTTCTGGTGACTCTGAAAGGATCACTAGTGCCAGCTATCTGAATCTTATCAGGAAGATATTTGCATATATCATCAATGAACAACGCAAACAGCAAAGCACTCAAAGGGCATCCTTGTTTAATAACAGCATTAGCATCAAACCATTGTGAGAACGTACATAGATCCATCCCAAACCGCTGCTTCTGTACCAGTATAAATATTCCTTAATACATTTAAAGGTTTGAGGAGATTACAAAGTTAAAACAAATATCTGATCAATAGTACAATAGTTTTTCCTGAAACCCACTTGGCAGTCAGTTAAAATGCTGTTATTATCAACCAACTTTTTTATTCTGTTCACTAAAACACCGCAAAATATTTTGGCTATAACGCTCATAAATGATATTCCCCGATAATTTTCGACGTTGTTTGGATCACCTTTCATGTGAATAAGGAAAATAACAGATTTTTTAAACGAACAGGGAATAAAGCATCTTAAAAGAATATTGTTGAAAAGCTGTTTTAGCTAATCAAAAACAGCTGGTGTTGCATTTTTTAAGTAATCATATCGTATGGAATTCCGTCTTCGCCAGGTGCTTTTCCATCTTTTGCTCTTTGAAGTACGATTTTTATTTCATTTACGTCTATTTCACAGTCCAAAGTTCCCTCAATAACCAGTGATTCTGCATAAGCAAAGGACAAATCAAATTGATTTGAGAGCAGGTTTTTGAAGTGGTATAAAAAATTATCTGCAGACATATTTGTACCAATTACAAAGTTGGACCCATTTATTTCTTTGGCTAAGTTCCAAAAATCTTTCGAATTACCTACAAAAAAACAACTTTAAATGTTCTAACTTAGATGTTCAGTTGTCTCGTAGTTAATTTTCTCTTTAATTTTAAGTAAGTATGTTAGTTCTAAAAATAATTTGAAATACCTATTTAATTACCCATATTACGCATTGCAAAATCTTGTATACGAAGCAGACAGATTCCTTCAGCTTGCTTCTTAAATCAACCACTTACAAAAATATATACTTGCAATTGTGCGAAAAATACTCTAAGTCCTTATATATGTAGCTACACAAACTTTAAGTTCAAGGACAATTAATCTTATTCTTAAGTCAAGGATCACACTTGCCGGTTTACTATATTTCCAAATCAGTCTCTCTCTCTCTCTCTGCCTTTGTTTCGTTTTCATCTATGAAAGTTCCCTTAAGACTTAAGAGATTGCTTGTTCTTTAGTGTGTGTGTGTGTTTTTTTATAATTTCTTCCCAATGTTTGTGTTACTTATTTTCCTTGTTGATATCAAGGATTTGTTTCTTAACTCCATCACAATATATACAAAGGTCTTGGTTTCTTCTTTTCGTCTACATCCAAGTATCCTT
Source organism: Eupeodes corollae (assembly GCF_945859685.1). NCBI lineage: Eukaryota > Metazoa > Arthropoda > Insecta > Diptera > Syrphidae > Eupeodes > Eupeodes corollae. Next base: position 23,015,744 of record NC_079147.1, read on the forward strand.
GTAGACCATTTTCCCCTGATTCATTATTTTACTTGCATCCTAAGCCAGATGATGACCCCCATCCTTCCAGGAAATTGTGATTCCATTACATTAGTCATTTGGGCTAATAGAAGAAGAATAGAGTCCTCATACTCATATGTGTGTGTGTGTGTGTGTGATATAAAATGTAGCGACTTGCATATGGTACTTTTGTTTTGATTAGTCTCATGGGAGAGCTAATAAACTTGCTTTGCTCTGATGACGATTGCTATTTTGGCAGTGTTTTTTCAACCAACCCATTCAGAACAGAAAAAAGTTTGAATTTGTTTGTTTTGATATTAGAATGGTTTTCAACCCTTTCAATGAAATTAAAATCATGTGAGTAATGCGCATTTAATATCTCCAGAGGGTTCTTAAAAGGTAAGAATAAATAAATATCTCGAAATCTGAGGAAGGAGTTAAAGATTGTTCTTCAATTATTATTACAAATTTTGTTTTGTATAAATCATTTCTTATCTTGATTTAATGTATTGTCTCTTAACTTAAAAGTAGTAGAGTAGAACAAAATATGTTAAGATATTCTAAAAAAACCTTAGTAGTTTAAGCCAAGAGCAAGAGTACCTTACGGAAACAAGCTAAGAATTCTGTTTCGTGATGCATGTAACGTTCACAGTTTACAGAGAGTACAAAATATCAAATCTCCTTCAAACTTTTTGAGTCTAGATTATTAGAAGGGTATTTCATTTAGTAATTCCTAAAAGTCTAAGAGCTGACAGCAATTTATTAATTCAAAAGTATAAGAGTGTTAAGGTGCAAAAGTGTTGATTCGAAATCGCAGTCGTCTAACAAGTTTTTGTTATTTGCCGGGGTTGGAAACGGGTATTTTTTTGATTTTTCTAAGAGATTATAACTATTTTGAAACTATTGTTACCTAATGCAACAAATGTTTTTATTAACATTTCACGGTCCCAGATGTTTTAAGTATCACCACAAGCAACAATTCGCTGACAAAATGAGGAAATATGTATTTTATTTCAAATATTTCAACTTGGACACCAAACAGTGCTTTCGTTATATTCTTCTAATTGGTGTGAGTTTCCAATTGTTCAAGAGTCCATTTAGACTTTAGACGAAGACCCGTGTAGTTGTCTTTGGTCAGTTAAATTTTATATGGATGCAAGCCCAAGTACCGACGTTAGACTCTACAAGTTGAGGTCTACGAAGAGTGAATTCTTTTGCAGAGGCGAATGGATTTTCCAGTAGGCTCTATCTCTCACGAATATTACTAAAGTAGTGAAATCAAATTGATACAAGAAGTTAAAAAATATTCTTTTTTAAAAATATTTTAAAGTGGTTAATATTACCCTAAATATGTTTAAGCACAGTTCGAGACTTTGAAAAATAAGAAGGGTTTTAAAGTTCTGAGAATAAAAATGGGAAGCTAGAAAAGACTTGGCACTGCGGGACACATGTGTTTTGAGCAATTTGAAAGTTTTTGTTTGAGTTCTGTAACATACCATTTTAAAAGTACAGCCAAATTATTAGATTAACACATTTTTTCCCATCGGTCTATTTTAGATCACGTCAAATACGTGATCATTCTAAAGAGTTTTTTCAATTCAGCAGCTATCGCTACATAACGATGATAACTAATTTTTGAACCATAGATGTTACGTGCCACACAGAACTAATTTTTGACATTTTGCATGAACGTTTTGAGGACAAAGATATTTCTGGCAGGGGAAATGTGAATTGGTCCACCAGGGTCATGCGATTTGACCGCGCTAGACATTTTCCTGCGGGGTTTCTTGAAGTCGCTGGTCTATGTAAATAAACCACAATCGTCCGACGCCCTAAACCATCTACTTGGTTTTTAGGTATATTTATAATTTAAAACAATTGAACTTTTGACAGAATAATTTAAAATATACAATCTTATGGAATTAAGACCAGAACTTATTTAAACTAAATAAGAAAGACAATTTATGTTTTATTTCTTTTCATGTTTTTCATTTTGTAAATTAGAGCCGAACTGCAGGAAAGGGGTTCGTTCCTAGGGTATGGCTTTAGTGTGTGTAAATCTTTGAGTTCGATTTTATGCTAAGTAACGTTGAACACCAGAATGAAAAGTAAGATTTTAATATTCTTATCTTTTTTTTAAGACTATAGCAAAGGTAGGTACAGTGAAGTCGTCACCACATTGAAAAGATACACAAGTTATCAAATTTGCAAACATTAGTTGAAATGAATTGAAAAGTTTACTCAACGAACGCTATATCGAGCTTCTAGGAAGGATCACTCACGACCTTTTATTTGACTTAATTCTTAAACTTCTTTTTTTTTAAGTTTTCCCATTTAAGATCAGAATTTTTACTTGTGCCATATAAAAACTTTATGGACGTTGAAATATTTCAAGCTCGAGATGGCATTACTATGGTAAAGTCAAAAACGTTGGGACCGGCGATTTTGTACGTGTGGCTGTTTTCTCGCCTTGACAATCTTAACCATTGGGTTGATTAAGTTAAAACTTGGAAATTAAGATTTTAAGTAGATTCTGGTTAGACTTTTTTCGTTTTTTTTTTTTTAAGAATTGTAACCCATACAAAACTCTTAATTTGTTTTTAAATGTTCTCAGGAAGTAATGAACAAATTTAAATAATTTAGTTTTTTGAACAAGCACCTACATAGAATATTTTTAATATTTGATGTTTACAATTTTTTTTAATTTTGTTTATTTCTAATAAATTTTAAAATTTTGCTTCAAAGAAAACGGACCAACATTTCTCTACAAGATTTAAAACTCGAACTTTCATTTTTAAGCACTAAATAACTGCATTCCAAAAATATTTATAAAAAATTATAAAAATTATTTAAGAGAGAGGCTGGGATGCGACCCACGCTGATAACTTTCCATCCCGTCTGCTGATTTGTATTGCCTAAAAGTTTTTTTAAAAAATTTGTCAGTTTAATTATTCTAAAAAAAATTGAAATTACCAAAAATATTTTGCATTATGATGGAATACTTTAATTTGAAGATCTTAAAGGCAAATTTAGTCGAAGACAATTTTGTACCAATTTTATTGGAATTACTAAAAAGCTTTTAATGCTTATATAAAAGAATATAAATTAGATCTTCTGGATTGGATTGAATCTTCTATTATTCACAATTTTAACAATTTTTACTGCATACTATTTTTTGTAGATTGTAATTTTAATGAAAACAAAACTGACAGGACAGGGGGTTAAAACCACCCCCCCTCCCCCGAAATATCAGAATATGTGCAGTAAAAAAAAATCCATTATTGTTCAACAGAAATGATACAAAATTAATTTCTCAAACTATGTTAAACGAAAAATTTGAATAAATTTTCTACAATTTCAAAATTCAATCAAGCAATCTAAGGGAAATTTGAAAATGCGAAAACAAAAAAAAGAGAACTGTGTAAATAGAAAAAAAAGTATACATGCATAATGCATATGAAAATTAAATTTTAGCTTTGAAGTCAAAGTCAAACTGTTTTGTGAACCGTGAAAGCAAGTCATTTTTTAGCATTTTTTGATATTTGGATCTGATTTATATTTAGTTTTTGAAAACTTAGAGTAAAATGAGTAAAAATAATATTCTGAAGTTTTTTAAACCGACAGTGAACACAAATGCTACAAGTGCAACAGTTACGAATGCTGACGAAAAAAGTCCCCCCACAAAAAAGCAAAAACTAGAGGTGTCACAGAACAGTGAAAACCGAAATGTAAGTTATTATATTGCAGTATACAGCTGCTGTAAAAACAATAGCACCAAAAACATATTTTCTTGTCTTTTAAGAATAAAGTTAAATCAATATCTATGGAAAAATAAGCAACTGACTTCTAAAAAAAATTAAATTTTAATCATACATATAATTTATTCGAACATTTTTTTTTTCAAAACCTACGCTAAAAATAGCCGTTGAAAAAATAGCACCACAACTACATTTCTTAACAACAAATTATTACTTTGAAAAAAACAATCAACAAAATTGTATTCTAAATAGTGTGTTGAAATAAAATTAATACTTCGTTCTTTAACCTCTTGGAAGACCGACAAAAGCGGAATTTATTGATCTTCATACGATAGCATAATGTTTTTGAAAATGTCAATATAAACGTGTTGATCCAACATTGGTTCAAAGCCATAGTAGGAAAAGCAAGCCCAAACCATTATGCTTTATCCTCCATGACCTACCAAGCAAAACAATTTTGCTTTCGTCCGTCCTTAAAAATTACTCCATGTTTCTTATGGTGAAAAATGTATTAGTGGTACTATTTTTGTTACCGGCACTGTACGTACACTCTGACTGTATTCAAGACACACAATATTGAGTTTGTATTTAAAGTAGAACAAGTACTGAGCAAAAGCTATATTTGTTTGTAAGATATTATACTGGTATACTGTGATAACAAAAAAAAAACAAAGCGACATCAATTTGAAAGATACTCGTAGATAAGTAAATTGATTAGTTTTGTTAAATAGATTTTTAGTCGAAAACAAATTTTTACCAATTTAAGTAGCATTTTTAAAATTTTTACGAGTTGGATGAATGAAATTGATTTGAGAGATATCAAGAACCGAACATCAATTTTTACCAAATTTGCGTACTATTTCTTGTAGATTTTTTTTTTTATGAAAAAACTGTTGGACTGTTGGATTTTTATAAAAAAAAACTACTGAATATCGAAAACAATATTTTCTGTGAAATACAAAAAGTTTGAAGACAATATTTTTAATTTTTGAAAAGCTATTTGAGTCGAAAGTAAATTAGTATTTAGTATAGTTTTTATTGTTTTTTGTTAGGTTTTTATTTTTTGTAAAAAAAACTGAAAGTACTTATACGCCGTAGTGTGTGTTTCATCATCATCATAATCATCAATTAAATTCAAATAAATCAGATTGCAATTTGACAAAATCTGTGTTACATTATTATTTTGTAGTTGATCTAAAAGATAATGTTCTCGGGTCAGCTTGTATTATATACATACAGATATAGGATTTGAAAAGTACGTTATTTCCCTAAAATTGAAATTAGAGACAATCGTTTTGTTTATATACGGAAAAGCTACCTAGATACGGGGCTAGTTTTGCACCTAGACACAATCGTTTACTTTTTGAAAACTATCCACAAATGCGTCTTTTTGATAATTGTGTGTGTCTCTTTTTTTAGAATTTATTTCTGCATACTGCATAAATACATAGGTACTATACTTGACATTCTTTTGTATAATATGTAAATCAAACAAATAAATTATTCAAAAGCTGAGTGATCATTTTCGTTTGTTCTAAATCTGTAAGTGCTAAGCTTTGCCATAGATCTTAAGTTACCAATAAAAAAAAAGCGATAAGAAAAATAATGATTGTAATGAAAATAGCAAGTATTGAAAAACACCACAAAATCAAAATCTAGGAAGGTAGCCCGGTGCGACACTGCCAGTATCTGTGGCTACAAGTGAGCGGTCTTTCTCATGTCTGCGCAGATTAAAGACTTATCTGCGAAGCAAAACCGGTGAGGAGCGGCTGAACGGCTTGATTTTACTTAACATCTACAAAGAAATAGACATCGATTATGAGGATTTAATAAACATTATGGCAAAAGTACCAAGGCGCTTGGATTTCACTTTGTAAATATTCTGTATATAGCTAACCAAAAATGTATAATATGTAGATAACTACATACGAGTATGTATGTGTACATATTTAATTTTTATTCAAACATGTTTATTAGTACCTACATATATAAAATAGTGCCAAAAAAGCAAAAAAAAAACACTTGAAATTAAAAATAAAAAAAATAATATAACATATATTTATTGAAACCCCCCCCGAAATTTTTTTCTGCGTTCGCCCCTGCTTATATGACAACATTATTTTGAATAATTTCAAATTTTCCAAAAGATATCTGAGTCGAAAATCTATTTTTACTATCTTTTAATTATGTATGTTTTGTTTAGGTTGTTATCTTTTATAAAACAAAAACTGTCAATTAGATTTTCCTCAAAATTCTACCAAATATCAAAAACGTTAGTTGCACAAAATTGTTTTGGAGATAAAACCATTTTCTTTTTCATAAAATTTTCGATTTGAAAAAAATATTTTTTTCAATTTTTTTGTTATTTATAAAAAATGCTTATTGGATTTTTTTCCAAAAATATTATTGTTTGGTATCGCGTTACAATATATAATATAAAATTTAATTCAAGCCTCTAGCATTCTTGGTTCGAGAGATATTTAAATTAAGGTGGCACAGGCAGGGATTGAACCCAAGACCCCTTGAATGACAGTCCAATGATCATTTTTTTTTAATTCATTTTTATTTATTCAATCTTAAACCTATCTTAAAGCTAGACAAAAATTCATAAAACTAGCCTAATTATCCATAACCTAAATATCCCATACGGATACTCTAAGTTAAACTATAACACTAACTACTAATGCCTTTCGGCCTTAAGATCTATTTTAACTTTAATTCAATTTTATTTCCTTTTGAATTAATTAGAAAATTTAAAAAACTAATATCAATATCCTTTTTATTTTTGCTTAAAAACTACTTAAAATAAGGGCCCTAATATTAAACTTAAAACTAACTTAAACTACCTATTCTACCTATAAACTACTTAAAACTAGAACAACCACAGCAGCAAATCTAAAGTTTTTGTTTTTATATTTTATTGTCTTTTTTGTATGTTTTTTTTTTATTTTTTAGTTTTTTTTTCATTTTTTAATTATTTTTTTCTGTGCCACCTTGTCTATTCTACTTAAAATTAAACCCTAAAACTTTAAAACAAGTATGTAAGCCGTCCAAGGCTTAAAACCCCATCCCGACTACCCACTATCAAGTGCCGATTGAAGCCACCAAAACTGCTTCACCCTATCAGTTCGGTCCCGTTCGGACTCAGCCCTACTGAACGAAGGAGCTCTGCTCCGCCTTGTGCCATGACGTCCCGATTGTACAGGAGTAGCCTATCCACGGTTCTTCGTCTGACGTGGTAGCTTAACGGAACTGCCAATCTAACCTGTATCAGACTGCATTTGTCTAAAAAGAGGAATGCCTCTAGTGGAATGAAGCCGCTCAAGCGTGCACTCTCAAAATACTCGTCGTTCGGATAGAACGCCCTGAAAATTAAATTGTTGGTCGAAGACATAGCTCTTGCAAAATGAACGAGTTTTATCACGAAATTGTCAATTCTGTTGATTCGAGCCCCGTTGTATAGGAGCCCAGTTGTAACGGAGTCAGGAACAGAATTGTCTCCCACTTCTGGACATTTATTTTCAGTTTCCAGTCGTCGCAATATCGCTGAATCTTGTCGAAATCACGCTGCAAAAGAATTCTAACCTCAACCTTTCGGGCCGTTCTGTACGCAATTAGATCGTCGGCGTACGCAATTGCCTTTCTAAGACTACCTATCACATCCTTATTGTAAATGCTGAAGAGAATCGGCGAATTCACCGCTCCCTGTTGAAGACCATTTTTAATTGAGAATGTTCTGGTAGAAGTTACATTGTCACTTTTGACAACAAACTTTCTACCGTTAAGCATATCATAAAGTATATACAACAATGGCTTGCTAATGCCAAGCCTGCTCAATTTTAGGTAAAGACCCTCTAAACATGCTGTGTCAAAGGCCTTTTCCAAATCAACCAGAACAGCACCTGTGCATTGTTGTTTTGATTTATTCCATTGGATATCAGAAACGAGGTTAGACGCAGCATGAATTGTGTCATGACCCGCCTTGAACCCGAACTATTTATCCGGAATTATTTTGCTGTCCGCAGCCCACTAAGTCAGAGCCCTATTGATGATCTTTTCGAAAACTTTGCTGATGCTCGGAAGAAGACTTATCGACCGAAGATTTGACGGGTCCAACGCACTAACCATCATGCCACGTGTATCTCTCTAAAAGTATTTTATTTCGACTTTAGAGACCTTGACACGACGAGAAATGTCAATTTTCAATTCAACAAATCGGACCGATACAAAAAAAATTAAAAGGAGGCTGGGATGCGACCCCACCGATAACTTCCCATCCCGGCTGTCGATTGCATAAACGTTTGTAGGTTTTCGTGTTTGGTATTCTTAACAAATTTTCAATTACCAACAATATTTTTCTTATGAAGAAATAGTTTACTTTGAAAATCTAGTTTTGTTAAATACATTTTTAGTCGAAAACAAATTTTTACCAATGTAAGTAGCATTTCTTAAATTTTGGCAAATTGGATGAACGTAGTTAGTTTTAGAGATATCAAGAACCATACATCAAATTTTACCAAATTAACGAACTTTTTTTTTAGATTTTATTTTTTTTATGAAAAAACTACTGAATATCGCAAACAATATTTTCTGTGAAATAAAAAAAGTTTGAAGACAATATTTTTAATTTTTGAAAAGCTATTTGAGTCGAAAGTAAATTCTTAAAAAAAGTTTAGTTATTATTTGTTTTTTAGGTTTTTATTTTTTGTAAAAAAAAGTGTCAATTGATTTTTTGTCAAAATTTTACTGAAGATGAAAGTAGTTTAAAGCCAATATCTCGAAGTTTTGAAAAGATATTTGAGCCAAAAATAAATTACGAACTTGTATTAATTTTTTGTTTAGGTTATTATGTTTCTAAAAAGCTGTCAATTCGATTTTCTTCAAAATTTGTCCGAATGTTGAAAATAATATTTCTTATAAGTGAAAATTAGTTATAAGCCAAAATCTCAAATTTTTTAAAATATATTTTTGACAAAAATCAATTTTTACCAACTTCTGTAAAATTTTCGTTTAAGTTTTTTATTTTTTGTAAAAAAAACTGTCAATTAAATATTTCTTAAAATTTTAACGAATGTTGGAAACAATATTTCTTATGAGTTCAAATTAGTTTGAAGCTATAATCTCAAGTTTTTGAAAAAATATTTGATTCAATTGAGTATTTTTTTTAGGTTTTTATTTTTTATTAAGAAACTGTTGATTTGATTTTCCTCAACATTTTATCATATGTTGAAAACGTTATTGTTTTAGAGATGAAATCATGATTCGTAAAATTTTAAAATTTAATTAAAACATGCACTCACAGACATCTTTCTAAAAATCTTTTAGTTCGACTCTAGGGACCTTGAAACGTTGAGAAATGTCAATATTTTCAATTTGACTAATCAGACCCATTACAATAACTTCCTATGGGAAGTTAATAAACACGAACGATTTTCGAAAAAAAAATTAATACAAGTACAATTTTTTCAATATATATTTTTTTTAAACTGTGTTGCTGAACAAACTTGTCATAATTAAAATTATAATGAACCTTCAGGGTTCAGTATCAGTACTCACTTTTTATTCTGGCGAACAAACGAAACAATGAGGAAAAAATATATTGAATCAAAATTTCACCTTTAATTTTTTACCACATTAGGCTTTTAAAATATACTAATCAAAAAATTCTTAAGACAATTTAAAACGTTTTTTTTTAAATTTCAGATAAACCACAACATATCCCTGAACAATGTATTTTATGATGATGTTGCTGAGTACGAAAATGTGGCTTCTTGATGAATTTGGAATCAGTTTAGTATCTAACTTAGTTTTACTTGAAGTTTTGAATAACCTTGAATGTAATTCCTTTATGTTCTTGAATAATACGCTAGTGCTGATTCCGAATCCAAACTATGCCCTGAGACTCAAAATTAACAGTTTTGAAAAAAACTTATTGATTTTAAAACCTCAATACTATGAGTTCGCAATAAGATCAAAAATTGCTGCTATACCGTTTTGCGTTTTAGCATAAATGCGAAAGAGATTTTTCACAAAAAGTAACTATGTATGATACTGAACATTAATTTTTAAATGGAATATTGAAGTAAGGAATTAATTGTAGATTTTGTATTTTACTTTAAAAAAAAAACTCGACTTCATTAATATATATAGCATCAAAATGCCAATATGAGCTTTTTAGAAAAGGTTGTATCTCAAAAACCTGACTTTATGAATGAAAACAAAACTAAAGCAATTAAAAACCTTAAGAGAGATATAATTTGATTAACAACTTTATTGGACCAGTGTAATTGAAAAATATCAAAAAAATGTCCTTAACATACAAAATTGTATTTGTACAATATTTTTGTTAAACAAATTTTGAAATAAATGTCATATTAAAGGTTTCATATGATGAATTAACGATGATTTTATGATGAAACTTTTGTTACTCAATTTTGATCAAAAACATATACAACCTATTTTTGTCTCAAAACACGAGCCACCTTATTCTACTTTCGTATTTTTAAAAATTATTCAACACATCTATGCACCCCATATAACAGTATATAGGTATTTTATTATTATTTGTCGAGATTGAGTGGAAAAACATTATCATAATTTCGCCATATCTATGCAACACGTCCATTGCAACCAGTTATCATAATAATTCCCGTCTGTCGTCTATGTTCTTAATTAGTTCTATTTTATGGAGATTTAGCACAATATCAAGGAGTCTGGATGAAGGGATTTAGTGTTTTGACCAAAAATCAGGACATTTGGTCAGACGAAATGAAATTGGTGTTTCAATGGTATACTTGATGTCATAAAATAAAAAAGGTTTTCGTTTCATTTTCATTTGGAAATATTTCTTTTAGTAGAATGACATTTTTTGTGTTTTATTTAAGAAAAAGGAAAATGAAATAAGTAAAATATATTAATATTCGTATGCGACCCAGGATCAAAAAAGGCTGTTCCACCTCGGTCTCCCTTTTCATATAATTTCCACGAAAAACTAATTCGCAAGGATAAACACAAAAGTATGAAGACGAAGTGGGCTTACTCTTGCTCAACGTGTGTGTATAGATTGAGATTAAATAATATACAGTGGTGTCAAAAAATAACAAAACCTAAATATTATTTTTATTAATGTTAATACAATTACATTTCTAGGATTGGCTTCTTCTAGGATCGAAGGGATTTTCAAATTCTTTACACGATTTCATAAAAAAAGATGCAGCATTTTCGATTCTGTCAAATAAAACTTATAATAATCGGTCAATCTGACTATACACATGTTCAGAAATCTAAGACGGTTTTTCAATTGGACTCATTTTGACGTTTTATTTTTGTATCTCATTCTGTATCTCCCTTCAACTAATAAGTGGAAGCGAAACAAAACAACAATGTGTCATACTAAGCACCTCACAAAAGTCTAATGTGAAACACCTCTTAAAATGTTAAACTACTTACTTATCCGTCTCTGCATCCATGGGAGTATTTTTCTCTCGAAAGTACCCAGTATCAATTCCCCTTTTTAACTTATCGTCCAGAACTTGGCGGCGTAGAATAGAACTGGTAAAATTAGAGTTCTTTATAAAATGCCCTTTGTCTTTTAGGACAAGGGTTTTCAACCTATTTTGTTTGGCCAAACCGAAGTAGCAGAGGTTCGCTAGGGTAATTCCTTTTGGGATTTCCGAGGTTAATTGACTCTTAGACTTCCTTGAAATTAATGCTACCAACAGTGACACTTTGTCCTAGACGGTATCAGATGAGGCCTTATTCGATACTATACTTAATATTGTCCTCATTCACGTTAAGACCAACGCGTTTCGCTTTTCATTTATACGATATTTGTAAATACTTCTAGAGCAGCTTGCTTGGAGCAGCCGATGATGTCGATGTCGTCCGCACAACCAAGAAATTTTAGAGGCATGTTAAAAAAGCGACTTCCCGATTAACGTCACTACTGCGTACTTTCTGCTACAGAACTATGTTGAAGAAATCTCATGATAGCGCATCTCCTTACCTGAAGCCAGCACATCTCTGTAAGGCCGTGCATTTTAAAACTAAGAGTCTTGTGGCAAAGCTGGATCAATTTTTATGTATGCTTTTATATGCGACTTTGAATACGATGAAATGGTGGAAGGCCTAAACTTGAAATTCGTTGGTCTCTTTCAGAATTCACCTTAATGTAAAAATTTGGTCTTTCATTGATCTGCATAGCCGATAGCCACACAGGCATGTACCGATAATAGTGTAGCACTTAAATAATACGTTGGATAGGATCTTATAAGCAATATCAAGCAAGGATATGCCTCCGTAATTTTTGCAAGACATAGGGCATATTGAGCTGTTTGACAAGTCATAGGACAAACTTTCCTCTTCCTATATTTGGTTTATGAGCTTTTGCATGCACCCAACGAGGACATCACCTTCATATTTGAAGAGTTCCGCAGATCGGCCATTCTAGCCGGCGGAATTGTTGCTTTTAAGCTTGTGGATGGCTCTCTTAACCTCTTCAATACTGAGCGCTGGGCTGGGACTGCGTCTTCAATGACTTGCATCATGGTTACTTGCTCGTCAATCATGATGACCATTCAGCAACAGCTTAAAGTGCTGCTTAAACACGTCAACAAATCTTTGTGCTTCGGTGGCTAGGTTTTCTTCGCTATTTCGAAGAGCCTGCGTCCCGGTTCAATAACCAGGAGTGATTTCCTCAAAAGTTTTATAGAACTGGGATTGTGTTGGTAACGGTGCAGGACTCCTAGAGACACGGTTTTTTCTCTTTCCTTCTCTAACAAATTGTTCTTATTGGTGGCTGATAGCGTATAGTAGTCTCGGCACCTTCCTTAATGATATCGCGGTACTGGTTGCACTGGTTGTTGGCGATCATGGATGGGAGCACGAGAGTGAGAGTTTTCCGGTCAACTTCTCACTGTAGTCTCTAAAATTCTCTGATTTGCTAAGGCATGATACTCGGTTAGATAGTCGGGCCTCTCAACTTTCTCAGAACAAGAAAGCGGTCATGGTCCACGCGTGCACACCAGAAGGTTCGCACACCCAAGCAGGATGTGGCCCTTGGGATGATTACCACTAGGTCGAGTTGGTTGGTAGTTTGGCCATCTGGAGATCGTACGCGTTGTGTCCTTCATCTGGGAAACCCAGTTTTACTTATCACGATTTTTAAATTACCCAATTAATAGAGGCTTTTTACAAGTTCTTCAAGCGTTTTTGATAAGGTTGTCATATTTGCTACATTTTAAGATTTTTCGTTAAACTGGTGTTGTTTCTTTGAACACCACTGTCAGAAACATATGAACACATATTATTACTGTAGGTACTCCCTCAGAGTGTTATCAACCCCTCTTCTCTATCGCCCTTGGTCTATATGGCATGCTATACAATTTATACGTGCGTAACTCATCTTGTGGGATGAAGATAACTTCATCTAAGCTCAACATGTTCTCTAGGCGTAGTCAGAACAGAACAGCGCTCCAGCAGCGAGGCAGGAGGCAAATATAATATTAGTAAGGCGAGATGAGAGCAAAAACATAAGAAGAAAAAAAAATAAATTCCACAGGATCTATCAGGGATTTCCTATTCTATTATTGGTATTAGGCCGGGTCTTGTGTGTTATGCATTTAAATTGCGTGCTTTTCTGGAACGATTGCTTTCATACTTTATGAAGGTGGAAATCCATATTAGTCTAGGCTCAGGCTATATGGGTTTTTATATAATATGGTCTTTAGCTTGTTTGTAGGATATATACGCGTATACCTAATGTATAATACGTTATATTAAGTTGATATATTTATTTGTTTTTGCTTCTGTACAAAATTTGTTTTTGCTCCATTAGATTTTTTTTTTAAATTAACTTGAATTTTTATATGGAGTAGACATACACGTAAAATTATTTTGAAATTAAAAAAAGTTGGAAAAATGTAAATGAGTTTAGTCTATTTGAAAGCTGTTTATAAGTTCCTTTTTTAAGGCCTGAATTAAAATTGAATAGGACTTGAGTTTGTCTATATTACAAAAATGTAAATCTGACGTAAGTTCAAACTTTCCGAGATAACATTTCATCTCTTTCAATTTAGATTTAACTGAGTGGATCAAAACTGCATGATCTAACAGTTGACACTATAGACTTCTATTCAACGTGTAAAGTAATTAAACTAAAGACCTTTGGTATAGTGAATTAAATGATAAAGTTTTAAACGTTTTAATATTCCACTGAATTTAAGACAAGCGAACTCGTTCTGGAATTTAATATTAATAGCATTGACAATCAGACATGAGAGCGCAGTCTTCTTTATCAAATAAGTAATCCGAAATTCTATATCTAACACATTGCTCTCTTTTACCAATTCATACAAATAAATAGTCAGTCAAAACTGTCTATTATCGTGGAAAGAAAATGAAAAGTCCAGAATTGTATTAAATTCTATACTATTTAGATAAAACAAGAAAATGCAATTGGTGCAAAAAATAAACTATCACAGTTTTTTCCAGTAATAGGTTTCATTTTTACATCTTAAAAAACAGTATTTTTTAAAACAATCCAATCAATGGGTCCTATTGTGAATAGGAAGTGCTAAATATGAAACGTAGATTTTTAAGTCAAAGCTAGGTTTTGTGTGATCAAAAAATAGCTTAAACTAGGAATTAAAAGTTATCTTCTAGTAATATTACAGATGTGCCAAGAATTAATTGCAGTTTCTTATTCCATTTTTAACGCCTTCTGAAACTATATCGAATCTGGTAAATACTTCTTTAATTGTTGTTCAGTGTAATGTGTCTGTGCTGACATGGAACTTCACCTTCTGGAGTCGTAAAGTAGTTTTTGAATTCGTAATTGATGTATTTAAAAAGAGGATGGGATGCGACCCACACTGATAACTTCCCATCCCGTCAGTCGATTTGTCTTCCTAAAAGTGTTTCTATATGTACTATTTTGTGTAGATTTTATTTTTTATGAAAAAACGGATAGTTGGATTCTTATATAAAAATTACTGAATATCGGAAACAATATTTTCTGTGAAATAAAATAAGTTTGAAGAAAATATTTTTAATTTTTGAGAAGTTATTTGGGTCGAAAGTAAAGTTTTAGTATTATTCTTTTTTTTTTTAGTTGTATTTTTTGTTAAAAAAAAACTGTCAATTCGATTTTTTTCAAAATTTAACCGAATGTTGAAAACAATATTTTTTTGATTTATGAAAAAAACCGTTAAATTTATTTTTTTTTCAAAAAACATATTTCTTTGA
The DNA here is from genome assembly GCF_945859685.1 of Eupeodes corollae. Taxonomy (NCBI): domain Eukaryota; kingdom Metazoa; phylum Arthropoda; class Insecta; order Diptera; family Syrphidae; genus Eupeodes; species Eupeodes corollae. Next base: position 23,030,746 of record NC_079147.1, read on the forward strand.
TATCACGTTACAAAATATTATATAAAATTTAATTCAAGTCTTTAGCGTTTTTGGTTCGTAAGATATTTAGCGTTAACCAAAAATGTTCACCTTTTTTTCAAACTGCTATGCTAAAAAAAACCAACCACGCAATTTTCTTGACAGCCCTTTCTGCATCTTTTTGCCTTATTATCTGTATAACAAAATTTATTTGAAGTCGATATGTCTTCTGGTTCTTGAGCTATGGAGGACGAAAAAACGTCGCGAACGTACGGACGTACGGACGTACGATCGTACGAACGTACGAACACACGCACGCACAAACATCTTTCTAAAAATCTTTTATTCCGACTCTAGGGACCTTGAAACGTCGAGAAATGTCAAAATTTTCATTTTGACAAATCGGACTTCCTATGGGAAGTTAAAAAACTTATTAAAGGTGCCTTAAAGGTGAACAAAACACAAACCATTGCTCAAATTCAGCCAAATCATTGCCGAACAGTCATTGAAAATCGGACCACTCGGATCCGTGCCATCGTAAGAAGCCGAGGCGAGTATTTGAATGATGTCATATTGCACACTTAGTGGCGCACATGCGCCTTTCAAATAAAAATAATTTTGTAAATACCTCACACACAGCTTGATTTATTCCATTTGACATCTTGAAAAACCGTTTAGTTAAAGGAGGCTACAAAAATATCAAGATTCCTGGAACTGTGACCAAAAAGCGTTGACTAGTGCTTGTTCCAAGATCTGCATATTCTCAATTTTACCAAAGAGTTTGTATGACTTTCACCTTAGCTCTTTCATTTCTTTTATTGGGAAACAAAAGAGCGTACACAGAGTGCAAAAAAAATTAAGGACGTGGCGAACAAAATTATGGAAAAGGTTAACATTTATATAAGAATTTCATCAAGTCTTTGGGAAAGCGAAGTAGAAAAGGCAAAATGGAAAGAAAAATACACGTTTCCGTTCCCTGTTTTTTTTTTAGTTCTATTTTACAAAAATTGCTTTCCCAATCCCTTAATATTTCCAACTAAGGAATTTGCAAGATTAATAACTCATGATAATATTATTCTTTGATACTCCCGGTAATTTATTACACCTTGGCTACAAATGCCTTACAGAAATGATCAAACGGGATCATTCGTAGACACAAAAATGAATAAGCCAAAAATAAACAAAACTTATTAACACAACTTGAAGCACTGTTTTCACTTTGACAAAAACATCTATTTAGAATTTTACTACCGATACGAAGTTTTGTACGTTGTACATACATGTGTAATGTGTATTGTACATAGCTGAAGGAGTATATCAAGAACGTCCTTGACTTATAAATTGATTGATTGATTGGTTAAGTTATGTAGATTAAAAACCCGAAAGTTTTTTTTTTGAACAGATGTTATAAAACAAAATTCGAAGTTCTCTTAGAGCTTTAGATTAAGCTTCTATGCCAAAACATATCAATGAACAAATGAAAGCTAGAAATATAAAGCTAAAGCTAGAATGTTCCTTCTTTTTTTTTATTATTATTGTGAAATTTAACTACAGGATCTCTGTAGCCAATTCTAATCGAATTTTTTTTCAGAAATAGCACGGTCCGGAAAAATGTTAAAAAGGACAGATTCAAAAGTGACAGCTTCCCAAATAGCGAGGTGTGTATTAAAGTTCCTCACAAGAAAAGCAATTTCCGAAGGACTTAGTATCATCTAGAACTGCTTAGTACTATGTATAACAAACAATAGTTCCTATAACCCTTCACAGTACATCAAAAGTTAAATGTGCTGGACTCTTGGGCTGGACTTCTGTTTCTCGTATCATTAACTGATATACTTGATTAAAAGTTATGATTATAAAGTTCCACTTGTTTAGCCTTTTAATAATCTAGATTACATTTATTTCAATTGTGCGTGATGGTTGTGCGTGATGTCCCTGCCTGTGTAACCTAACTTTTTTCACGGGTACTGCCTCTTGCGAGGAATTGACAAATCCTTCAAGAGTAATTCTTGTCATGAAAAGTGCTTTCTCAACTTAGCCGTTCAGATTCGGTATATAAACTGCAGATTGCTTTCATCTCTGACAACAGTACTCGCACACAGGAATTTTTGAGAGCTGTAAGTCACTAGGCCCTGGTTCTTCATGGACTGTTGTGCCACCTAATTTAATTTTTTACATACTTGACAGAAGCTGAGTAGAACAGCTTAAGATGGATCTAGACAAATTGACGAGTCTAATTTTGTACAGCAATCTTTTAAATAAATATAGTTCATAGAGCTCTTTTTTCATTTAACCAGGTTTTAATAATAAAGCTGATTTCAGGTTAAAAGTTCCGTCAGTAAGCTAAATTTACATATGAGGCGCGAAGAAAATCGTCAAACCATTACATCCAATTATTGTGACTAGAGGTTAACACTCGATAGGGCCTCATTTTTGTTCCTTATTTTTTTTCGAAATGAGAAATATTTCTGATATATTCCAAAATGAATCAATCAGAAATTGGGGACTATTGGTTAAGGATTAAATTGAGCCAATTTTAAGCGATAGACAAAGACATATCGCCGACTTTTCTTAGAACAAATCTGCATTACATTATTTTTCCACAACTTTACCCATTTCCCATTCCAATAAAAAAAAAAAAGATAGCCTTTGGTCATTCTGAATAAATGGGATATCAAACGCTGAAAGAATTTTTCAAATCGGAACAGTAGTTCCTGAGATAAGCACATTCAAACAAGCAAACAAACAAAGAAATTCTTTATTCCTATAGTATTAGTATAGATTATAATAATTAAGAATGTTGTCTTATATTATTTTAAGTTCTAAAGCTTTTTTAAATTCAAATAACCGCTTTTTTTCTTCCTGCTATTTCGGTTCCGATTTACGTAACGAAAGTAGGCATTGTTTCATTTTAGCGGCTATTATATTTATAAGGGAAGAACAGTTTAAAAATAACTATTGGTACTACAATAACAGAATCAAATCATTATCTCTTATGAAATAAGGTATTAAGTTCTTGGGGGAGGTTTAATACGAGAAAGATTCATGCATCTTCATAGAAATGTTTCTGCCTGAAATGTGAACGGAAATATAGAGCTGTCATTCCAAATCTATTTCATCTGCCAATCGACTGAGGCTGATAATGGTTTACATAAGAACTTACACCTGCAATAGATCCCAATCACAAAACACACATATGTTAAGTTTTCAAGAACTTCAAATATACATAAGTAAAGATTAAGGTACTTGGAAAAATGCCAGAAAGCAGGTGATGGTGTTTACCGACAAATCGTATATTACCAATGCAATGCAATTTAAGAATAGATATTCTTTTGATATCACAAAGGTACTCGAATATTCTATAAAATTACAACAAAAACGAAAATCTTGACATGTGCACGCACTTGTCAAGAATTGCAATAGCTATAGTGTGGATACATGAGCTGAGCAATCATCAGAAAGTAATTTCAAACTAATTACAGAAATTGCTTGAAGGAGAACGAACTTGGAAACAATAATAATGTGTCCATAACCAAACCATATTTCCAAGCTCTGGTATTACCTACTTATATAAATGTACCTAAAGTACACTTGGCTATCATTCTCGGAGAACGGGAGAAGATAGTGCCTCTGGGGTATTGAAAGCAGAGTTGGATTTGAACTCCATGGCATTCCGTTCCATCAAACCACCACCGCTCTGCACTGCACCGCACCATCAACAACAACAACAATATTGTGGCCGCATTGATAAGCGCACGCGACACTAATTGGCTCGAAGCCATTCGAAACACCGAAGACCGGCCGTTGCAGCCTTTCCACTGCGCCGCCGAGCCACCAAGCCACCACGCCAGCCGCATTTTGTGTTCAGTGCAAGTTTAGGCACTGGCACCATAAACTGTAGCTGCACTACATACCGACAATGCTATTCTATACACCTGGCAGGCTTCACATGCCAATCAAACCAGGATGCATGGCGCTAATTCATTGTTTTCCACGTGAAATAAATGCGCGTTTACTTCTACCATCATACAACCTGAACCTCTGTAGCGCCAGGAAAACATAGAAACAATCGCAACCATCATAATGCACCAATTTATTATTGCACTTTTGATTTAGAAAAAGAAAAAAACCAAAAGGGCACGAATTATAAGGTGATGTAAGCCAAAACTCCACTTAACCTTTTTCGAAGAAAAATGTGTCATTATAATAAATATTGTTGCCCTCAACATGCGAGCGGGCAAAAAACAGGCTCGCGGCGGGGGTGAAATTCCTTGACTTCGTGTTTTGATTACAAAATAGTTTTGATTGTTTTTAACGAGTGTAGACTTGAAAAAAAACTAAAACTAAAAATAAAATAATGTTTGTTGGCGTTTTGCTAATCGCATGGGAATACCTGCAACCTGCAGCACCCAGCAAGTTAAGTTAATCAATTATGTAGGTTGAGGTTGATTGAAGGCTTAAATAATTAATTTCTAAGAAGGTGGTGGATGATATGTATATGTTCCTCTAAACCTTATACCTTTCTAATTCTTTTTGTTAATATTAAAATTTGATTTCGTTTTCGTTTTTTTTAGAAAACGCATATTTGAACATTTTTAAGATTATCCTGATATTTATATATAAGTGAATGCCAAGAATTCACGGAATCTATATGGGGGCTAGAAAACTAGAAAAGTAGCATTCTCTTATTCTTAGTTCGAAAGCTGTCCCATTTTAGAGCCAGTTAGAACTTTCATTAAAAAAATAAACTACGAGTAGGTGGCGCAACAGCTCGTAGAGAACCAGAGCCTCTCAACCATTCCTTTGTGCTAGTATTTTCAGGGATTTAGGGATCTACAGTTTCTATGCAAGACAAGACCTACTCTTGGACGATATATCAAAATATATCAAAACCTTAGTTGACACAGCCAGGGTCTGCGCTTTCTCAGGTCGGTAGTGGAAAATTCGTGAAAGAGAGTAAACCTCTCCAGGATGTTCCTAGTGGTAGTCTCTGTAGGTTTAGTAGCGTCGTGAATAACGACCCTGCCTCCACTACGAAGACCGCCATCCAACCTAGGATCTCATACAAACAATGGCGTTATGCTATGAGAGTTATAAAATCCCTTGGTGCATCTTTGGGGGATGGAAGTAACAACATCCATAACAAGAGGTTTGAGTGGGTTAAATCTATCCTAGCCAAAACCAAGACCAGCTGCTGCTCCACGTAAAAACCGACAAAAGTCTTTGGCGTAGTCCACTCCCGTCCCTAAAAAGCCCAAAGTGCAGAACACCAGCACTCCCACATTCCTAGAGTACCTATCACATAACCTTTTATTGATGTACTTAAGGAGCTCAGCAAAATCATAGTTGCGGTCATCGGTAGGAGCAATATTGATGGTACGATTACCTCTGACCGTTTTCAGATGGTAAAACTGGGGCACTCGACTGGCTTTCTCAAATTCATGCGAGAGCATCCGGGTCCACCGCCTGTAACAAGCAATGGGGGTTGGCATCAAGGTCATGTCAAACTCATCGTTTGAACCGATCAAAGGTCGTTTGATCTTTATACGCTTGCTGTCGGCACGCTGGGCGATGTTCGGCAAAACTCGAGGTTGTTGCAAAGGAGGATATTCCTTGCAGGCCGAGAGCTCGCGCATGGATCCCGATAAAACCCTCATGTCCAAAAGGCATCCATGAGATGATTAGGCTTAGCAACCCAGACCTCCCTTGTCATGACTGGAAGATCGCGAAACTAGAGGAGCCAAAGGGTCTTTATCGAAGTGCGATCATCGTAATCAATAAGGACTCTGCGGCTTCTCTGGCGTGAGACAAGGGAATGATAAGACACGGATTCGAGACGATTACGCTCCGTGTTTATAAAAAAGATTAGGTATAGACGCTTCATGCGAGCCTCCACAACTCTCTTCAGAACTGTGTCGCAAGACGGTAGGGGGTCCCAGTGCTACACTCACCTTCCCATCCTTGGATGTGGATGATGATGTACCTGGGCGCTCTTCCGTAGCACCACAGTCTTCTTCCAAACCCTCTTCAGAAGCTGTTACGCAAGCCGTACGGGTCCCAACCTTCCCATACTTGGATGTGGATGATGATGTAATAGAGCACTCTTCTGTCGCAGCACAGTCTTCTTCAGAAAATATCAAAAGTTTATCCCTAATGGAGACTGATGACTGAACCGACAAAGTGAGGAAGAAGATGAACTGTTAGGCTCCTCTTCGTCTAATCTGGATGAGATGGATTTAACAGTGGTTGAGGTTGATCTGCCTCTTTGTAGCCAGATTAATCTCCAACACTTTTTAAATGCTACGGCCTTCCTTCTTCTCCGCCTGTCAAAAACTGGGGAAGATATCGTTCTCATTAAATCTCTGGTACCATTCTGGAAAAGACGGTTGCTGAAACAACAAGACAGAAAACAAACATAATTATTGGTTGTGACGCCAATGCGTACCATACTACATGGGGTAGTACCGATATAAATAACAGAGGTGAATCTCTTTTTGATTATATTCTAACAAGTAATCTGGTAGTAAGTAATGTAGGTAGTGAACCAAACTTCGTCACTTCGTTAGATTTGACTCTTGTCTCGTTATAGATTTCTCAAATAAAATATTGAATTGGATAGTATCAAAGGAACACTCGTTCTCCGATCACAGATACATCTTATTCACACTTATTGAAGAGTCCCCAAAACATGGGCTCTGAATAGTTTCGAACCTTATAAATCTCAAATCGTACCAGCTGAGCTACAACATACCATCGATATAACTTTGCCCATCATTGATATGATCTTCAAAAGTTGTATAAACCTGGTCTATATACCTCAGCGATGGAGAGATGTAAAGGTAGTTTTCATTCCCAAGGCGAGCAAATTCTAGCATGTGAACCCTAAAGATCTAAGACCTATTAGCCTATCATCATTCATTCTCAAAACTCTGGAACGATTGATTGAAATCCATACACGTAATAGCATTGATAGGAGACTATCAATGTCTCAGCATGCTCAATGCAAAGGGAAATCGGTAGAAACAGCCTTGCACACTCTAGTAAGAACTATCGAATAAGAATATCAATTATCTTTTTCAATAAAAGCTCAAAATGGTTCGAATCGGATGAAGAAATTCTCTAGATTCATGTGGTATCACAATAGCCCTTTTCTTTTAGCATAAGTGTATGGATTCTGTACCGCAGCCTCATTAACCTAACCTAACCTAACCTATCAACACTATCAGTTTCTGATGACATCTAAACGTCATAAAATTGAATAATCAAAGGGAAAAAAAACAACGTTGTACACATCATTTAACATCATTAGCTATATTCGGTTGAGTCTTCATCATTGAAGCATTTATTATTGTTCCCTATATTTTTGTCTGTATTTTAAAAGGCTTATGTTGATTTGATCAAAACAAAAATAGTTTCAAATAACCTCAAAGAAAGAAGTCTAAAAGTGGCACCGTGTTGTTGAAACCACATATTGTTCACACCCATATACTATATTCACTATTGCAAACACCTTTTACAGTAACTAACTTACCGGCTTCATTTTGGAAAAAAAGGTGACAATACTAATTATTGACAAATCCACTGAGGTGATAATATGCCTAAAATCATCATGCACTGTTCTAATTTTGTGCCACCATTCTAATCATTGTCGAAACTAATTGAATTTTTTATAGTTGAAACGTCCCATTTTGTGATCAACTCGAAAAGTTTTATTTTAATCTAGAAATGCTTAGTTCTAATTAAGAAATGTTTGACAATGATTTTCAGCAACCAAACTGTAAAAACAAATTTTCATGAATTATTTTATAATTTTATAACCGACCGCTTGGAATCAAAATTCAATCCATAGAAGTTTCTATGATGGCTGAGTTCAGAAACTAGTCTCAATAATTTTGTTCTAGTTTATTATTACTATTTGAAAGATCTTCACAAAAAAATTATTAAATTTACTATCAGTTTTTTGTCAGGCTCTTCCTGCAAAACGGCATCAAAAGAAACACTGCATGCGTAATCTAATTTAGATTGTTAACTTGCCTCTATGAACACTGTTACCGACTGCTGTAATGCAGTTGGCCTACATTAATAAACGGAGAGAGCTACAACTTAGCCTCTGTATTTTAAAGTACAATAATCCTTTTAAAGTATACATAATTCTTTTTTGGGTTCAGAAAAGGGCAGAACAAACTCAAATAAATAGTCTTGAGTTTTCTGATTTTTTTTTTTGACAGGTGGAAATCCTCAAAAGACACTTGGCAGTATTCGACACCAAGTAGTGTGAGACTCTAAACCACTAAAACCACCTCTTCATGAGGACCAATCTTGAAGGATCGACTAAAGATTTTTCTTTCTTAACTTTGTACAATCACTTTGGGGGAAGTTTAAACTTTTAATACTTTCCCATGTTTTTTTGGACTATAAGCTTGGTTCTTCTTAATCTGTAAACATGATTTCTTATATTCAAGACGGACTCCATTTCAGAATTAGTATGACTTTGCAGTCTCTGGTTGTGCGATACAACGTATTTTTTAACAACTTCTGTAACCATTTCTATTTGTGAGTCACGATCTAGATCGGTATTTCTTATGTACCAAGGTGCATTAACTATTCCACGAAGGACTTTGTTTTGGAATTGTTGGATGATTTCGGTATTTGTTTTCTTTGCTCAGCCCCATAATTGGATTCCATAGGTCCCAACATACTTTAATATTTGATTTTACAGCATTATTTTGTTTTGGATTGATAAATCAGAGTTGTTACCACGTAACCAATACATTTTTCTATATTTCAAGTTTAGTTCTTCTCTTTTCTTTGTTATGTGCTCTTTCCACTTAAGCTTTGCATCAAAAGTCATTCTAAGGTATTTGGCCTTATTGGCGTAAGGTACAGCTTGATTATAAAGGATTATTGGAATATTGTTTATCTTTTGATTTGTATAAGTTTATATGTGAAGATTTTGTTTCATTGAGTTTGAAACGCCATTTTTTGGTCAAAGCTCTCACTGTGTCGACGGCACTTTGTGGTTTTACTACTGCCTTAGGGACACATTTGTCGGGTACCAAAATTGCAGTATCATCTGCAAAAGTAGCCATTATGGTGTGATTAACTGGAATATCCCTTGTGTATAGTACATACAGGGTAGGACCTAAGACACTTCCTTGTGGTACACCGACTTCTATTTTCTTCAATTCAATCGGACTGATATGTACGATTTTAATATTTCAAAGTACTGCCTGAGAAGATCCCTTTGCAGTTTGTACTCAAGTCCCTCATGTCAAACCTTGTCAAAAGCTTAAGCAACATCTAAGAAAATAGCTGAACATACTTGTTTTTCTTCTAATGCTTTTTCTATTACATCCGATATTTTTTGAACTTGGTCTATCGTGGAATGTATATATGTGAAGCCAAACTGATGCTTTGGGATTAACCTTCTTTCTTCTATGATTTTGCTAAGTCTCTTCAGAAGCAGTTGTTCAAAAACTTTTGTCATAATTGGTATAAGCAATATTGGTCTGTAAGCCGTCACTTCTGTAGGTGGTTTACCTTACGCCTTGGTATGACAATTACTTCAGCAATTTTCCAATGGTGCGGGACATACCGGTGCTTAAGCCATGCATTTATTATACATTGGAGTTTTATGAAGGCTTTCAATGGCAATTTCTCTCATAACCTGAGCAGTAATTAGATCGTACCGTGGTGATTTTTTATTTGGTAGTTGAGTTTTTTATTTCTTAAAGTCTTACAATTGGTATTTCACGTTCATCTATCTTATGAACAAACTGTAAGCTATTTTGGTTTTTAAGATTGTTGCTTGTACGGTTAAACTTTGTTTTATCATCTGGAAATCTAGTTTTTTGCCATTTTCTTCGAGCTCTTCTTTTCACTATTACCAACTCTCTTATCCCTAGAGGATATTTTATTTCATTTTGTCTTCTATTAGAAAATGTTGGAGTAAAGTACTCAGCGGCCTGTTGCACATCAGCAATAAATTGTTCCACTTCATGGTCAATTTGCTCAATTGTATCCATGGGAGATCTTAAATTTATATAACCTAAAACTTTTTTCTAAAATCACTAAAGTTTGTTTTCATATTTACAAGCTTTGGATTCATTTTTTCTAGTAACTTCCGATTCACTTAGTGATAGAATCACTGGAGTATGATCTGATGACAGGTCATAATTACCTTCGACGCTAATGTGATTTCGTTTGAAAAAGTCAATAAGGTCTGGTATTTTGTTAGTATCGGAAGGCCAGTTATTTGGCCACCTGGAGGAATAGAATTCACAATTGTATTTACGGCCTGCTTGGAAGAGTCTTTTGCCTTTTGTTGATATAAGTCTTGAACCCCAATGGGTGTGTTTCGCATTGAAGTCTCCATCAATAAGAAAGTTTTGCCCAAGAAAATCAAGTAAATCTATATAGTCATCTTCTGTCGGGGAGCGCCTTGTTGTGCAGTATATAGCTGCTATCTTAAACTCTTTCTTTTTCATACCAATACTAATAGTTGTTACTTGCATATTTTCAATAGTAAACTTGGTTACTTCATAATGTTTTAAGCTTACTTTTATAAGAATCGCCGATCCACCTCTTGCCTTGTCAGCTGGATGTGGAGTGTGTTAACATCAATAGTTTTCTATTTCATTGTCTAGACTTTGCCGAAATAATTAAAAGTTAAACCATAGTTTAGTTCAGATCTAATTTCATTGGAACATATTTACAGGTCCACAAAATTGGGACTGCCAAATGCACCTAAACGTGATAGATTCGGATTTTGGAAAATAAAGAGGTCCAAATAATACCTCTTGTTTAGTGAAGGGCCTTCCAATACGATCTTCCGTGATTTTACGGTTGACAGTAGGCAAGCTGAAAGTGTCAAATTTGCTGTCATTTATTATTATTATTATTTTTTTGCGAGATAAAAGTGGGGTGATAAAGCCTTAAATATAAATGAAAAAAAAAAGTTTAAACCGGAAAACGTGTCCTGTCAATTAGGAAGCAAACACTCAATCAAAACTCGAAGTATCTTGGGCTTCCACCTGTTTTAAGCTCAACTGATTAAGGGTCTTAAATCAATCCAATCTACCAAAAGGATACGTCTATTGGCTTATTGGAATTTGGAACAGTTGAAGACTTGCCCCAATTGTAATGAAAGAGGCAGTTTCATTGATGAAGTCAATTTTGGATTGAATAATCAATATGACTAGAAACGTCAAAAACTAAAGTTCTCGAACTTGAGATTATAACAGTTTACATTCTAAGGGATCCAAATGCGTATAAGGTATCCCGAAAAAGTTACATGTTTGGTGTGGCTTTTGATCTTGCTCCCGAGGCGGGCTATATATATATGGGTCGCTATATAGGTCGATGATTGCCAATGTTTTTTACCGGAATTGAAATGTATGAATATTTATTTATTTTAATTATCCTTAAAGAAGAAATAATAATCAAACACTTAGATATAAGCCGTTGTTCATACGCTAAAGTCTAAATAAGCGTAACTAACCTATTATTTTAGCTAGATTAATGGATTATCTGGCTTTAAATTGTTTTGTTCTTCTTTCAACTTTTGAGAATCTGAAGCAATCACATACCGTATATCTTTATAAAGAAACAACAACAACAAAAGAATATGAACATACAAAAACTATCTTGTCCTTAAACCACATTTTTCGATCACAGCGCACATAAGATAGCCAAGTATCATTGCAATATAACTTGAACTGGTTTCTGTCCTTGCCCCACAAAAGAAGTATTACTATGGGAAGCACATTTTTTATACGCTTATGCGATTATTATACGCTCCTGGGGCACTTTTTGCACCCACCTCGTCATTGCTTGCGCTGTCGGGCCTTTTGGTAGAATCCACCGACAAACGAATTATATATAAACGTGGCGGGCTCACAAAACATCATGTTTCCAAGTCGGATTTGAAAAATAGTTATATGGGGGATACGCCGCCAACCAAACCAAACTAAACCAGTAGGTATTATTTCACATCACATTGTGCCATCACCATCATCGTCATCATCTTACTCTGCTTTATAATACTCTCCTCAGTCTTCAGCCTTCAAGCCATCCATCCATCTATCTATCTATCGGATACGTCCGATCCGTCCCATTTTATGCACTCTGCCACTGATATGAAGCGGCAGTGCGACCAACGATGACGATGACGACAATTTCTGGATGATGATGATGATGGCAGCAGACTCCAACTCCATCATGCTATATCTTTACCTCTCCGACTTCGATGTCCACTTTCAGTTTGCACTAAAATATATTAAACAATGACACCAGCTTCGGAAATCACGACATCTTACCGAGGTTTGCAAGCTGAGCTCTTATTGTGGTCAGTCACAAACAAACCAACACTGTAAAAAATATTCAGGATTTTTTGTTTTTAAGAATTATTTGTTCCGTCAACAAGAGTATATGTAAACTTAAGGTAAGGTGAGGGTACTTGAGAAAGCGTTAAGAAAAATCGGCTAGTGCCTGCGTTGAAGTTTGTCTACATACGTCAAAATGTGATTTTATACATGCGTCAGGATTTTAAAACAAACAACAAAGTGAAAAAAAAACATTTAGATGGGCAAAAATGGGTCAAGATGCGTCAAGAGACGTCTAAATTATGTCAAAATACATCAAGTTCCGAAACATAGTGTTAAATTATTTTAAATACGTCACAAAACCACGGATTCGGCAGAGTGCACCAAGATGTATAAGAAAGCATTAAAATTATTAAACTTACGCAAAAGAGTACGTTAATACAAATCTACACGGGTCAAAATGTGTTACAAAGTGTCTACATACGTCAAAATAAGATTTATGCATGTGCTTGCGTCTAGATATGAAGATATGAAAAGGTGTAAGAAGTTATAATGAGATGCGAAAATATACATAATGATTCAAGATGCTTTAAGACAAGTCTAACTAAGATGGCGTCAAAGGCGTTTAAAGGCATCAATCTTACTAACTTACTTAAGGTGGTGCTACAGTCCTGTGTGAACTAGGGCCTCACCAACAAACTTCTCCATCTAGCTCGGTCCCTAGGTAGATGTCTCCAGTTTCGCGCTCCAAGTTGGGTGAGGTCACCTTCCACTTGTGCCCGCCAATTGATCCGCGGTTTTCCTCTACTGCGCTGTTCTGTGGGTGCGGATTCGAAGACTTTCCCAGCCATCTTAGTCGTTGGATTTTTACCCTTCTGGCTAAGTCTACGTCGCTGTAAAGCTCGTCGTTCCATCTTCTCCTCCACTCTCCTTCGATGCATACGGGACCGTAGATCACACGAACAACTTTTCTCTTGAAACGATCCAAGGTACTTGCATCCGCTTTTGTCAAAGTTCTCTACCGTATAGCAGGACGGGCATGATAAGGGTCTTATATAGCGACACTTTGGTCCCTCGAGAGAGGACTTTACCACTCAATTGCTTTTTTAGTCCAAAGAAACAGCGGTTAGCAAGAGTTATTCTGCGTTTGATCTCAGCGCTGGTGTTTTTTTCTGCGTTTACAGCGGAGTCCAGGTAGACGAAGTCCTTGAATACCTCAAAGATACGTCTGTCGATGGTGATGCTTCGACCAAGACGTCGCGTCGGTGTTGTATGTCCTTTCTTGACGACAGCATCATGTACTTTGTTTTACCCTCATTAACCGTTAAACCCAATTTTGCCGCTTCTGCCTCAATACTCACAAAAGCCCCATTGACATCACGTTGTGTTCTTCCGATTATGTCAATGTCATCAGCATATGCTAGTAATTGGAGAGACTTTTGAAAGATAGTGCCTCTAGTGTTGACGTGTGAGCTCTGCACTATTTTTTCAAGTTCGATGTTAAAAAAATCGCATGAGAGCGCATCACCTTGTCTAAAACCTTTTTTGACATCGAAAGTGTCTGTTAAATTGGTTCCAAGCTTTATGGAGCAGTGTGGATTCTCCATGATCATCCTTCACAAACGGACGAGTTACGAGTTTGGCAGAGATGCAAGAACTAGACATGGCTCTATACAACTCGTCGCTATAGATGCTGTCATATGCGGCCTTGAAATCGATGAAAAGGTGGGTGTCGATTTGGTGTTTTTGGGTTTTTCCATGATCTGCCGTAATGTGAATATTTGATCGACGGTGTACTTTCCTGTCTAAAACCACACTAATAAGGACCTATCAGGTTATAGACGATGGGTTTCAGACGTTCAAATACTAAGGTAGAGAAGATTTTATAGATTTATTCCTCTATAGTTGGTGCAGTATAGAGGGTCTCCCTTTTTCAGGCTCGGGCAAACAATACTGAGGTTCCATTCATCGGGCATGCTTTCTTCCGACCTTATCTTACAGATAAGTTAGTGCATGCTCCTAACCAAATCATCTCCATGGCAATCTTTACTTCGTCTTAGTTGGAAGGACGGGATTGCTGGCTTTCGTCGTCTATGTTGAATGGATCATCCTGCCTGACAGCGGAATTCAGTTCATCGTCGCCGTTATACAGTCTGCAGAAGTGGTCCTTCCATATCCTCAGCATTGACTTTGATTCCACTATGATGTTTCCACTTTGGTCTTTACAGCCTTCGGTTCTAGGCTTATGTATCTGTGAATTTCGTTTCACCTGTTCATAAAACTTTCGAACTTTATTCTTGCTTTTAAACCTCTCAACATTTTCGAACGCTTGCTTCTCATGCCCTCTCTTTTTGTCGCCTCTTGTGCTCATAGAGCTCGTGGGTGGCTTCTTGAAACTCAGCACGTCAGAGGCGGCTTCTCTGATTGCATCTTGGCAATGTTGTCACTGGTTTTCGATACATTGTGTTGGCGGCAGAGAACTTCGAGAGAGGTTACTTGTAACTCGGTCGGAAAACGATTTGGCGATATCTGGCGATTGCAGCCGTTCGACATTGTACCTTCTCCCAGCACCTAACTGTTTTGCCTTGGGTCTGTAAACCCGAAGTGCTACCTTGGCTACAACGAGGAAGTGGTCCGAGTCGATGTTAGCTCCTCTGAAAGTTCGTAAATCCGTGATGCTGGAAGCGTGTCTTGCGTCGATCGTAATATGGTCAATCTCGTTGACGGTAGATTGATCTGGAGAACTCCAAGATCTTTTGTGAAAGTTGAGGTGTGGAAAACGTGTACTGGCTACCATGACGTTTCGCCCCGCAGTAAAATCTATGAGCCTGAATCAGTTGTCGGAAATGTTGTCGTGCAAGCTGTTTTTCCTAATTATTTTACCAAAAATGTTAGCCTTGATGCGGATGGTCATGAGGCGCTCATGACCATATAGCTATAGCTCAAGACCTCTTGCCTTAGTCTGGCTCCAATGACTAAGCCGCATCCAAATAAGCGCTGTTGGTTTTCGTGGTAGCAGTCACCAAAGTAAATATCGGAGTTTTCCATCCTCTTTTTGCCCGGCCCATCCCATCGTATTTCCTGGATGGCGGTGATGTCTGCTTTATAGCGGTCTAGGGCCTCCGCTAATATTTCGTCTAGTAAAAGACCTAACATTCCACATGCGTATCCGAAGTTCGTTGTCCTTAATTCGTTTGAGTAGGTTGTCAACAGTAAATCCGTCCGTATCCGTGGCTTGTTTGTACTTCGCAATTATGAAGTTTTTACATGGCCAGGAAGTCACCCCGACGGCACAACTCCCAACCTGGAGGGAGAGATCCTAAGTATAACTCCAAGGATGGGGAGCCGGATTAAATCGTTTCTTACAGGCCTGGGCTCCGAATAAGTCGAAGAAGCTCTATAAGGTGTTCACTAATCACTAAGTAGTGCAATCTTACTGGAACTGTAGACACCACCGTTGATTCCATCTCAGGAATTCCTCCGCTGCCGTCTTGATAAGGAGAGTTGCCTTTGTATAAACACCTCTCCTCCCCTCTCTTGTTTGCTGCCCCCAACAACTTTCCACTAGGGTTGGAATCCAATCTCCATTTGAGGTACAAGGCACCCGTTGTTCACTACGGGGAGGTGAAAGTAGGAGTTGATAGACTGAGGTGGGTTTTTGAGAAAAACCTGTGGAATGCACCTGTCTACCATTTGAACATCAAGGCGTCAATATGAATTGTTATATATTCAAATGCGTCAAGGCTTAATCATTCACCTTAAAACTCTTTTCATACGTCATAATTTTAAATCACAGGGTTCACTAAAATTTGTCAAAGTGATTAAATGTGTTTGAAATTATATAAGGAAACGTCAAATCTGAACGGTTGGAATCAGTTGAAATATGTCTTATTATGCATGCATCAAGATGTTAAAAGATACGACAAGATGTTAAAATTTGAATTAAGATGTTTTAAAATACGTTAACGTAAGTTGGAGATTAGCAACAATAAGTCCAAATTCGTCAAATTAATTCAATATGCATAAAGTCGTTAAGTACGTCATAATGGCTAAGATGTGAAAGAGTTCATCAATAGGCGTCAAAAAGTTGTAAAGTTACGTGAGGATGCTTAGTATAAAAATGAGTTGACAATAGTCTTAATAAAAAATAAATGAATGATATGGCGCAACAGTCCGTAGAGATCTAGGGCCTAGTTACCTACAACACCCAACAATTCCTGTGTGCTAGTAATATTTTCAGGGCTAGAGAAGACTTCCAAGTTTAACCGAATCCGAACCGTTTTGTAGAAAGCACTTTTCATGACAAGAATTTACTCTTAAAAGGTTTTGTTAACTTTTGGCACAGGCAGAATGAACCCAAGACCTCTAGCATGACCGTCCTTCGCACTAACCATCACACTTCGGCTACTACCGTTGACATTAGTCTACGTACGTCAAAATGCCATGTTACGTCTACAAATTGATATATATATTACTATCAGGGTACATCAGTTTGCGTTGTTAAAAATCTGTTTGGGCTAAAAATTGTTTACGTACGTCAGAAAAAAATATGTCCAAATGAATTAATAAGTAGCAATATAAACGCGTTACGGTGTTAAATTTTGTATTAATGTTCGTACAAATTATTTGATATTAATAGAAATTCTTCAAAATTCGTCAATAAATGTCTTCATGTGTTGTGATACGTCAAACTGTGAAAAGTTGAGTTTTCTAGAAGGACTTCAAAATGTGCAAAAGGTTCCTTTCGATCCAATCTAATATTTATTTTTGCCGTGTACAACTGATCCGGTTGAAAGATATAAAAATTTACGACAAAAATCTTCACCAAAGCAAACACATGCTCCACATACTTGCCGGACATTTATTGGAGATAACTTCTTAGGGTACCATAAATAAAACATAATCCTCACGCGGCTTTAGAGCTTGACTTCTTTCATACTTAACCAAAAAAACGTCAACCGTTCCTTGCCGGAACAAAACAAAAAGAATGAGAAGAACCAATATTTATTTACAACAGAAAAAAAAGAAACTGGTCCAATGATGGTTCCTTAGGCTATCCGATTGATGGTAGACCGTTTTGTTCAGTTGTGGCATAATTTTCCACCATCATATTGTGGACGATAGTATTGCATGGTGGTGGCGATGGCGGCGGCAAAGCCGGGTGTACCTACTCACTTGCACGGCCAACTCAGTTTAGTGCTGGGATGAATTGTGCCGCCACCGCAACCGCTGCCGCCGCTGATTTTCTTGTCCATAACAAATCGTTTGAGAACCAGGATGAGGATGCATCATCTGAGAATTTGCCCAGAAAACAGAAAGATACTTCATAATAATTTCTAATCAGCAAAAAATTCCATCGAATCAAACCGTTTCACTCCACTCCACATCACATATCACAAGTCGACCTATCATAATCGTACAAGAATCGTAAATCCTTTCCGAAGCTGTTTGCTGATGCACTTGGCCATTTGGGTGCGAGTCTTCGTATGATTCCTCAGATTTTATATATCTAAATGCGAGTCGGCTCTTTAAGCACACAAGATCCAAAGTATACAATGATAAAGGGCTGAGAAAAAATGTCCTTTGTATAAATATTATATTCAATTAAGGACAAACATCGTTTGGGGGGAAATACGAGTATGAAGGAGACAATCTGAATTACAGTTGAACTCTAATTAAGAGAAACGTAAACCTTTTTTAAGTACACTTCTTTGCCGACAACGACAATGGACAACGTTGACAACTTTCGCCATATAGTAACAAGGAGGGCGGTGTGGTGCGGGCGGTAAATGTAAGCTGCTGTGACTTTGCAACGGCCGGCCGTCAACCCTTTTGTTTTGGTTTATGACTTCGTTCGTCGTCGTTGTTGTCAATGACACTGTACGGATGTCCTTAATTGACGAACTCTTCTTCAGGCACACATACAGTGTACGGTGCGGAGGCGAAGTGGCGGCGGTAAACGAAAATATTGGGTTACATTTTTACGTACTTTTGAGAGTAGATATATTAAGGCGTAACATATTACAGTTCGCATACATTACATACGCATTTGAACTTAGCATCAATCGCAGCAGATGATAATTTGTATAATGACTTATAAAAGGAAGGGGAGCACTTTACAAAGAAGATTAATTTAATAATAATTGCTGATGGCTTAAACCTTAAAGCTTTAGTGTTAACTAAATGTTTTATTATTTTTGGGCTAAACTGAATGGTTTTTGTCGAGAAAGGTCTTACAAGCAATTAAAGGGTGATAACCGTTAAAAAAAAACCCATACTATTTCGTACGTTCACTTTTTCTCAGGTCTTTGTATGATTTTTTGACATTTTAGGCCAAAAAGTGGCAGGGAATAATTCACTCCATTTATTTTCATGCTGTAAATAAATTTCAGCAATCTTTAAGGGCAAAAAATATAACAGTTTTTTTAACTCTGAGAGCTTAGAAATAAACTTTCAGTTTGTTTTGAAACTAGTAGGTTATCTTATAAATTTAAGAGTATTGTAAAGAAAACGGCTTGATTAAGGGTTAATTAAACTTTGATTTTGAATAACTTTCGACTGAGTTGATTTATTAAAAAAGTGATTCTCTACTAAATACATAAGAGGTATTTGGTGAAAATGAAAATAAAATTAAAACATCTCTTAATGACGTCGATATTGTTGGGTCAATGACTGAATGCAATGGTGATTCCGAGCAAAATGCAATGAAAGAGAATGCTGATGACGATTCTTCTGCATTAAAAGCGTTCAAAGGAAGTAGTACCAATACGAGTGACATACTTGACGTAAATAAAACCATTATTAGGATTGAAGCTGATGACGTAGTGCAACCTCTCATCGAAATCTCTGAACCTGCTGCTGTGATTAACGAACTTGTATTAAATAATAACGATACAAATATAAACAATTTAAGCAATTGGGTTAAGTTTCTGAAAAAAGCAAAACCTAAGCAAAACCATAATCATGGGCTTGTTGGGACAGGCTGTAGTTCATTAAATGCATTGACTTCTTCTAAATGGCTGCATGTTACTAAATTTAAAGTGGATACACTTCCGGAAGATCTTATTAATCACATCTCATCTACATCTAAAATACCTTTCACTGCCTTTAAATGCTTTAAATTAGTGAAAAAAGGCATTCCCCAATCTGACATAAAATACATTAACTTTAAACTAAGTGTTCCTTCAGATTGTTTTGATCAGCTAATGAGTGATGCTTCTTTATGGCCATGGGGTGTTAAAGTAAAGCCATTCGTTCATGATCCAAAAAACGAGAATGTTCCCCTATCAGTCAATTCAACATAACACCGTTTGCTGCTGACAGAGTTGAAAATCTCGATTATCAAAATGTTCCTGTTGTTACTACTGCTGCTGCTGCTGTTGTCCTGCCGCCAATGCTTTCACCATGTAGTTTTGAAAACTTATCCTTTTATTTTCAACATGTTGGTGGGTTAAGGACCAGATTAAATCATATTTTTTTATCATTTTCCTCATATACGTATGATTTTATTATATTAACTGAAACTTGGTTAACAGATAATCATTTAAGTACTGAATGTTTTTCTAATTATTACAATGTATTCAGAAAAGATAGATCAAATTTAGTGACAGGTATGGAAAGAGGTGGAGGAGTATTGATTGCAATTCGTGCTTCGCTGACATGTAGTCAAATTATTTTTGAATCAAACTCTTCCAACTCCGACATTGATATTGATCAACTTGTTTTATGTGTTAAAATAGATGAATCTAAATTATTTGTTTCAGCCAGCTATATTTCTCCTAAGAGTAATTTGGATTTGTACAAAGCTCATTTAAATAACTTAAAATCAATTTTGGATAATCTTAAAAGTTCACAACATATTTTACTAGCAGGTGATTTTAATCTTTGTAACATTGAATGGACTTGGAAGACAAATGCTTAATTCCTTTCAATGTTTCGACTGAAATAGAATCTTTTGTTATAGACTTTTTCGGTCAATATAATTTAATTCAGATTAATAATCAAAGAAATGACCTGAACAGGATACTTGATTTGGTTTTCGTGGACAATGAGTTCCTCATTTGTCTTGACAAGTCCAACTTCCCGATCATTAAAAACTCCATTCATCATGTTGCAATTGATGGAAATATTTATTTTTACCACTTTCTAAAAAAAGAAGTATCTATTCATAAGTATGTTTATGATTTTCGAAAAGCTGACTATGGCAATGGTTGATTATTTATTGTCTGTATCTTGGCATAATATCCTTAGTTCACTGGACTTAGCAAATTTGTATACTGAATTTATAAGCATTTTAAATGTTGCAATTGATATCTATGTACCTAAAAGAAAATTAAAATCTAATTCTAGTCCTGCCTGGTATAACAGGAGATTGAATAATCTAAAAAATAAAAAAAATAAAGCTTACAAATTATATAAAATCAACAAAGAGAATATGGAACTCCGATTAAATTACTTTAGTCGGCAACGTGAGTTCGTAATCCTAAACAAATTCTTGTATAGAAACTATCTTTTATCGGTTGAGAGTGATTTAAAATCAAACAGCAAGCATTTTTGGAATAAGTTCGAAGCGGAAGTCAAATGGAATACCTAGTTATATGAAGTACCTCGACACCACGACTAGTGAGATACCAAAAATATGCAATTTATTCGATAATTATTTTCAATCAGTTTATTCAATTGACGCTCCTTCCATCCAAGAGATGCCTTCCGTAAATAGAATTGTCGACTTCGGCTCGGTGAACTTAAGTCGTAAAGAAATTGAAGAGGCCCTGTCTGGATTAGATGCCAATAAAAGTGAAGGACCCGATGGGATTCCTGCTTGCGTAAGCTGAACCACTTGCTATAATTTTTAATCTTTCACTGGCAGAAGGAAATTTTTTGGATAAGTGGAAAATTTCGTTTTTGTCTTCAATTTTTAAATCGGGGTCAAGGCAGGAAATTACTAATTATAGGCCAATATGTAAAATTTCTGCAATACCAAAAATATTCGAGAAGCTAGTTTGTAACAAACTGTCAGTTTTGTTTCTTTGCCACATATCAGTTTTCCAACATGGATTTGTTTCAGGTAAATCAACTGCGACAAACTTAGCTTTATTGGCTCACGATATCATATCAAATATGGAAATGATGTGTCAAACGGATATTATTTTCACAGATTTTGCGAAAGCATTCGATAGAATTAATCATAACGTCTTACTTCATAAATTAACTTCCCTAGGTATTCACTCTTCGTTATTGAAGTGGCTTAAATCATACTTGACAGGTAGAATTCAAAGAGTAAAAATAGATTGCTCGTTCTCATATGACATCTTTGTTCCATCAGGGGTTCCTCAAGGAAGTCATTTAGGGCCATTACCGTTTTTGTTATTTGTAAATGACATACCTAATGTATTTAATGATTCGAATTGCCTTCATTTTGCGGATGATCTAAAACTTTATCGTAAAATAAGCAGTGAATCTGATTGTTCGCTCCTTTTGAAGGATCTAACAAGATTAGATGATTGGTGCCAACGGAATCACCTTCTTTTTAATATTTCTAAATGTCAATTCTTGTCGTGTTTCAGGAATTACAACCCAATTTCGTTTGTTTATAACATCAAACACATAAAACTAGAAAGAGTGAGAACAAAGAAAGATCTAGGAGTTATCTAAGATACCAAATTGTCATTTTTACCTCACTACGACTATATGATTAATAAAGCTAATCAAATGCTTGGTTTTGTCAAAAGAAACACCAGAGAATTTTCAGATCCCTAAACATTAAAATCACTATATAATTCTTTTGTAAGGTCGGTTCTAGAGTATTGCAGCATAGTCTGGAATCCTTATTATAATAATTCAAGGGATAGAATTGAGAGAGTTTAAAAGAATTTTACTAGATATGCTTTCTTTAAGTTGAAATGGAGGATTCCAAGACCGTCATATAGTGTTCGGTGTTTGCTGTTTGGAATACAATCTCTTCAAGATCGTAGAGTATACTTTTCAGTGATGTTTATTAGAGACATCATAACGTATTGTCCCCCGTTACTATCATTAGTAACTGGAGGAAATGCTCCATCAAGAACAACACGTTGTCGATTTCTTATTTATGAACAGTTTCATCGTAGCAATTATGGTCGAAATGAACCTATTTCCCGTTGTATCAGGGAAGCTAATTTAATTTGTAGCAGGATTGATTTTTATTCTAATTGTCCAAGAAACATGTTCAAATCTCTTGTATTAAATAATATTTGAATAATTTGTTCCTAATTGTAATTAAATATGTTTTTATTTAATGTAGACAATAAAACATTCTATTTGTAATAGTCGTTTGTGTATTAAATACATAGTTCCCACCAACAATTAAATTATGTACTTTTATCATAGTCTAAGAGATTAACTGTAATCTATAATAAACTAAACTAAACTATTACAATGCAATTTATCGTGAGGTATTTCCCTCATGATCTTTGATTTGAAAAGCAATTTAAAGTAGTTCTTTATGGGCTCGAAGAGATCCCAATTAATAGCCTTGTAAAGTGCCCTGCCTGTCCTACAAAGCTATGGAGGATATGGGCTTCCTCAAGCCAATTATGAATGCTGGCTAAATGGTGTTGGCCGACATGACATCGACATGTTCATTCAAAACACACAACATTTTATTGAGTTCAGACAACTCCTTTTGCCTCCAATTCTTTATTGAAAAAGACATTGAGTAATACATTTCTAAAGTAAGGTAAATCTCCCTCTTAATTCATTTTATTAACTTAAAAATGCAACAAAAACTACTTTTGTATCACATTGGATTTATTAAAAGGAACTTTTTAAATATTTGATTTTAAATTGACATCAATTTACACAAAAGTCTTTTTTTGCTGTCAAATTTTGGCATCAATTTACGAGATACAATCTTAGATTGTATAAATCCTTCACGTGCTTCTTTTGAACATAAAGTAGCTAATGCTTCTGTGACGGTCTTAACTGCCCTCTCTACGGCTGGGTGTGACATGGTAGACGTAAAAATTCAACTTGATTGTTTTCTTTCTGAGCAATAAAGTATTGAAGTTCATCGTTTGAAATACAGCATCAATAACAGTCTGATATTCCAAGGAAAGATAGCGACTTTTAGAGATTAAACCCCATAAATGCCTGGCTCCATCTTTGCTGGTAGGTTGCCTTTTGATATTGAACCAAGTTGGATCATAGACTTTCACGACGTTAGTTGCTAACACTATCAAGCTTTCCGTAGAAGTTGATGTTCCGATATACAGACGAAGAATACGATAAGCTTTAGTGAGCCACCTAGCATAGAACATCTTTCCGGGGGACTTATCAGCTGGGTCATCGGGACAACTTCCGGTCAAAACTGCTGAAACGATCCTGAATAAATAAAATTGGTCAGAGCTAAGGTTCTTCGTGTCCATTATCGTCAGCGACTCTTCTGGAATGCTCTTAAATTTAACGATAGACGTTTTTTGCAATTTTCCAGATCCTTTCCAATCACTCCGGAAAATGTTCTTGGTCCCGAAGTTACGCCATCAATATGGGCAAATAAATGACAGAATGGCAGCTTATTCATATGCAACATGCAAACTATCCATTGTAATGGTCTTTTTAATCTTTTTTCCAACAGGCACATGGTTCCTCCAAATTTCCCAACATTGACATTGGTACCATCACATCCAATAGCTACTAAATTTTCCAATGAAATGTTTTCTGTCAGAAAATACTCAAACAACTCTTGTTCAACACATTTAGCAGTACCTACCTGATGTTGGAGCAATGTAACCTAAGTATTTTGACTTTGGGTCGCTTATTAGTGAAATGTGTTCTTCGATCACTTGTTCGCGGTAGTACTTTCCATTTCTTTTCCGGTTGACTAAAGTTTTGTCCTTTCGACCGTCGAAATATAAAGCACTGATCCCAGAAAGAGATTCTTTATTTTGAACACTTTCTCTTGCCTTTTTTTCGCTCCCTTCCTAGTTCATTTTTATCAATAATTGGTAATTTAGTTTCCTGTAGGATTACAGAAGCAATGCCAGCTGCGCCTCTGTCTGATACCCCATAACGGTCGCAGGTTTGAGATAACGCGGAGTAATTCAGTTTTACGGATTGTTGTTTTTTTCCTTTTCTTTGGAGTCGTCAACAGCGTTGTGCTAAAGTGCCCAATTGGGCCATTTGGCCCCAAGATTTATATTTTGGCCCCCTGCCCCGGGCCATCACCAAATGGCCCCAGAATCGTAAAATTTACAAACTAAAAACTAATTTTAAACAGAATAATAAATCATAACTTAAAAATTTTAGAAATTTTTAATTTCCAAGTAATCGATATTTACTATCATCCATATGCTATTTTTGCTGGACGCATTCATTGAAAAATTCAACACATCACATCGACTGACATTAGCAGATGCTAGCTGTCTCTCTCTCTATCTGTCTCAAACTTAAGTTCTTCAACTTCATCGACTCAGCCCAGCATACAATTATTTACTGTTATTTTTGTGAAATTTACATTGAGTTGTGTCTTGTGTCCTTGTGTATAATTTAAAGCTAAAAAATAAATAAATCCCAAACAGAAAATAAAAATGAGTATTGAAAGGTAAAATATATTATTTTGACACTATTTGTTCAATATCATTAGTGAAGAAATATAGATATTTTCAGAAAATAACAACATCTACAATTGATTCGTCAATACAAAAAAATGCTCGTGAAAAGGAAACCGAAGTCGCCACAACATCATTAGAAGAGCATTCAAATAAAAACCTATCCAATCCAATATCAAGTGTGGAAAACATATCTTCTCATGAAGCAGAACCTGCAATGGAATGCGATTCTGAGTCCAGTTTAGCTTCTGAATCAGAAAGCCCAAAAAGTAAAAAACAAACGAAGAAAACCGATAGGGTGAATCGTTCAGAATGGCTAACACTGTTTCCATGGCTCAAGTTTTTTGATAAAAAACCATACTGCTCACTTTGTAAGGTATTTTTAGTTAAAAAAAAGTATAATTTGTCGCGACATGAAAAGCGAAAGGCACATCAAACAAATGCCAAGAAAAATGTAAACAAAACTACATTGGAAGATGCGTTTGAGAAATCTAAACTTTGTGAATCGAGAAATTTGGAAAATACAACTCTTCTGAAATGTTTAGCTTTTATAGCAGAACACAACTTAGCTATTTCACTTATGGATCATTTTCCTGATTTTTTAAGAAATGTATGTTCAGATTCCAAGACGGCTCAAAACTTTAAATGCGCAAGAAAGAAAGCAACCAAGATATTGATTGGTAGGACAAAACTTTTTTTTATTCTTACTCATATCTACATATTTGAATATTTCTTTTTTTTCTTAAAAGATGTTGTAGAACCTTTTTGTCAAGAACAAATCGCCAAGAAATTAAGAAATACGAAGTTCTCAATAATAACTGACGAATCAACAGATATCTCGACAGTTAAATGCATTGCCGTTCTCACACGGTTCTATGACGAAGATTTGAAAAAAATTGTTGATCAATTTTTGTGTATTTTGGAAATAAAAGACGGGTCAGCTAAAAGCATTTTTTCAACAATAAAGAGTAGCTTGGACAAGTTACAAATTCCGTATTCAAATTTAATTGGATTTGGTTCAGATGGTGCCAACGTAATGCAAGGTGAAAAGAATGGGGTTCAAGCACTCTTAAAGGAGCTAAATAGTGAAATTTATTCAGTAGTTTGCACTTCGCATTCAATGCACAAATGTGCAGAGTACGCCTCAAGTACCTTGCCAACAGAAATTTGTTCTTTTCCTCAGGAAATTTTTCAGTTCTTTAAGAACAGCTCTAAAAGGCAGAATGAACTCAAAATATTTCAAGATTATTTTAATTTAAAAAAAAATAAGATCAAAAAAGTTGTTGCCACCAGGTGGCTATCGTTCTTTGAGGTGGTTGAATACTTTTTAAATAATTGGATAGCATTAAAACATTTTTTTATTGCAGTTGTTTTCGAAGATAAAAACGAAAAGGGTAAAACGTATTTAAATAATTTAAATAATCCGCTATATAAAATGTATTTTATTTTTTTAAAATACATACTAAAAATTATAACAGATTTGAATTTGCATTTTCAAAGTGAATGTCCGCGAATTCATACATTGTCAAATGACATACAAAAAAAATCAATTATTATTCTACGAAATTTTGTAGAAAATGATTATTTGCAAAGTTTGACAAGTATAAATTATGTGAGCTTTGAAAAAAAAAATTTAAAACCTTTAAATGATATTTTTTATGGAAATGATTTTGATGGCATATTTAATACACTTCAAGATGAAGAAAAGAAAACATTTTTAAGTTCAATTCAAAATTATTATATTGAACTTATTACCCAGATTAAAAAAAGATTTAAAATTGACAATACTGTTTTAAGTGCTTTCCAAATTTTTGATCCAAATTATTTGAAGAAAAATATAAATGATTTTAAAACTATATCGATTCAATTTAACGAGATTCTATTGAAACAATTTCCTAGTTTATTTGAATGTTCTAAGGATGCCTTGGTTTTAGAGCTTCAGAATATAATAGAAGAAATAGATTTCTCCGAGCAACAATTAGATTCGATTAAATTCTGGGCCAGTCTTAAAGACAAGAAAAATTTGAATACAAATTTTTTATATTATAACATTTGCTCTTTCGCGATTAATATTTTAAGCTTACCTCATAGCAGTGCATCTGCAGAACGTGTTTTTTCGGCTCTTAATAATATTAAAACAGATAATCGAAATAGACTCAGCTATGAAGTTATTACTGCTCTTATGAGCTTTAAAGGTTTTCTAACAAATGTTAACTGTGGAAATTTTATTCCGCCTACAGAATTATTAAAAAAAATGTTAAAATAGATTAAAATAATTTAAAAATATTTTATGTTATACTTATGTTAAAAATGGATGAAATAATAAAAAATACTAATGCAAAAATATGAAATATAACCTAATGTTTTATTTGATTATTTTCATTTCATTTTCTTGTCTTTCTTTTTTAATATTATCTACTTATACCTAACGTCTGACAATAAAAAAATATACCATTTGAAAATCAATATTAATTAGAATTATATTATTTATATGTGAAATCATATTTTGTCGCTCAGATGGTCGAATTTCGACCACACGTGATACTATAAATAAGGTCAAAATAAATGGCCCCAAAAAAGTCAAAATGGCCCCGAAAATGGCCCCAATATTTTTTTTCCCAGGAACAACGCTGGTCGTCAACTGTAAAAATATCTTCGCTATCTGAATCTTCACATGAATCCGATGGTGGACTATTACTATGAACAGAAGCAGAACTACTTTTAGAAGTTTTCGCAAGGCCAGTTGCTGATGTTTCTCTATCCATTTTTCTTTTCAAACTTTTCTGATTATTGTTTGTAGCGAGTACATCTGTGTTCCCAATTATCATTTTCCTTGTGGTTCTTTGATCATTTAGAAAACTTCTATCATTCAGTGGTAACTTTCTCTCTTTTGGACAGTTGCATTCCGAAAAATCAAAGCATTTACAAGATGAAATGTCAAATAAAACTTTGCTAGCAGAAACCAATTGCTCTAGCTTCGTTTTTGGAATGTTTAGATGGAACTTGAGGAGTTTTTTAGTGCGTTGAACCTTCACGAAAAGGTAGATACACTTGACCATAGTAAAAGTAATCCGAGACTCAAGTGGCATTGAAAATATTATTAAAAAATTTCTGGAGTGAATGAAATGCGAGTGCATATGAGAAATGGGTTGGCTAAAGGAACGTGGAGTATAGATCTATGGCAATGACCTGCAATAAAATTCTTATGCAATATAGTGTAGTGTATGCGCACTTCAGCCTTCAGCAAGAGCTTGTTAATCTCAGCTTTAAGTGTATGAACTTAAAAATGATAAAAAAAGTGTTTCTTAAAAGAGGTTCTTTCCGACTTTCTAACCTCAAGAAAAACCTTAAAACTATATTGAAAACGCGGGTTAAATGGGAATTTTCTAGAAAACAAAAACACAAATTCACTCAATGTGTTAATTGTCACTTGTTTGGTCACGCTGTTCTTGGGCCAATATTATGCAACCGATTTTCCGAATTTAAGATACTTTGAATTTACGTATCAGATTCACTTGGTTCCATTATTGAAACCTAGCTGCAATACGATTTAAATGTAACTAATTCATATTTTGATGACTGGAAAATAAAAATAAATGGTGATGAGACTAAGGCTATCTTTTTCGCAAGGAAAAGAAACTCTTGCCTCTTACCCAATAACAGCTTTCATATCGATGGTAAAATAATTAAAGGTTTAATTCGGCTAAGTTCCTTGGGGTATTTCTTGACTCTAAACTTTCTCTGGATTCCATGTACGTCAAATTGTAAATAAAATCAACGTTACAATAAAAACGCTTTATCCTTTCATAAATCGAAGATCCAAACTAAGTATTGAAAATAAAATACTTATATTTAAATCCATATTTCAAGCAATTATATTTAATGGTTCTCCAGTTTGGGATAAATGTGCAAAAACACATATCAAAAAATTGCAAATAGCTCAAAACAAAATGTTTAAACTTAAAATCAATTTAATTGGGAATGGACAATGAGATGATATCAAAGAATGAAAACACAGGTAATTAAGCACTTTATGAGCCATTACAAACTAACTAATAGCACTTTTGAAAATGTTCTTAACACCTAAATGCACGCAATACTTTTTGGTGATTTATTTCATGTTCGGTCGGTTCCGTGAACAAAATAGAAATAACATCGATTATTGTTAAAAACAATGAGTATACTTTTACGTACATTCACTCCGATAGTTTGCCAATATTTTCCTTGAAGTAAGAGATCTGAGCGGCGCACGGCGTGAGATAATATGGCTACTGAATTTCTCATAAAGAGAGCCATTATTTCGTTTACTGTGTAGCACCTGTGAACAACCTCCATATCTCTGACTTTTGAAGGCTGTTAGTGTAGCCATCTTTGCTGATAGAATTTCCGGACTTGGCGGCTTTAATGACCGTGTTCAAGTCCTTCTTTTAGACACCTGAAAACTTAAATGATTGCGCAAGACTAACATAAGGCGAATCGATTCTGAGGGAATCCCATACTGACTTTTGTCCTCAATAAGAATCTGGTGATATTGGGGCAGGCTACACACTATATGGAGTCGTTCTAGGCTTGGAGTGCACGCTCAGCTCTATGCTTCCCCGTTATATTTAAAAGGTGTGTGTTAAGCTGAAGTTGTTAGGCCTTGGATCTTAAGAATGTCACATAAAAATTTCATTCGTGTTGCTTAACTTCACCGAAAGATCACAAAAAAATCACAGTTCGACGATGCAAGGGAATAACGCGAGCCCCCGAATTCAACATCGCTAGACTAAAGGTATCCACGACACGCCAACAATTCAAGGATCACCTAAACAGAATTGGAATGCTGTGGAAAATGTTTTCATTTCAGGTGCTGAGAGAAAGTAAGCCAAAACACCTGGCTTTCAGAAGAATCTTTGGCATGGGCTCGAATAACTTCTGTACAAGGGGAAGAAAGAAATGAGCTGGAATCCTCGTACCGCATAGAACAAAAGAAATTTACCGCAGTGTGCGCCGTGACAAGCGTAACTACATCAAAACATTGGCGCAAGAAGCAGAAGATGTTGCAAACAGATGTAACAGCAGGACCGTTTATAGAATAACCAAAGAGCTGACCAGTGCACACAGCTCAAAGCATCACCTGGTGAAAAAAGTAGACGGTGGTACTTTGCTAAGTTCGGTGGAGTGTTTTCAAACAACGTGTAGCCGATGCCTTTTGAAGCAAGAGCGGATCCAAACTTTTAGTCAGGGGGGGGGGGAGTTACACACCTAACATATAGATGAGTTTATACTCACCGCTCAAAATGTTCTTTAATGTTCTGTTTGAAGTTAACAAAAGTTAAATAACATAATGTGTATCTTAACCTTAGATATAAACATTTTAAGGGCTAAAGTGACAACTTAAGTTATTAAATTATTTTATAACGCTGTTGTCCAGCAAGATATAGTCTAACTATTTAATTTGGTCGACTCTCTATGAAAGCATTCTAAGACTCCAACAGTTTTCTAAATATGCAAAAAAAAAAGGAAAAAATTACACGTTTCAAAGCTGTTATAAAGGGTAATTTTCTAGCTGTTATCTTTTTTTTTTAATTTATTATCTACAACCAATATTACAGCTAACAGATATAATGACTCCAAGACCAATTAATACTTCAGTTTTAAATTTATTACGATTGAGATTAAAAAAGTCAATATTTGAAGACACTTCATTGATCTTGATAAAGTTTACCTCACGGAGTTCTAAGAAAAACTGAAAATAATGCGAAACAAGCACTACTTTTATACTCTTTTCAAAGGATGCATGGCTGTTTTTTCAATTGGCTTTGGATTGGATACGCCTCCTTCGTTCTTGTTGATTCTCATAATTGAGAGTGAGGTAGGAAATTTTGCGATAGCATTCATATAGGATTACAGTCAAAAAAAGTTGTTGACATAGGCGCCTGCCTATCGACTTTACATACCCTAAAAAAAGGAGTTTAAATCCTGAGATCCCGCGAAGCAGTCCAACCACTGGTACTGTTTTCAAACAAAATTTGTTCACTCAGATCAGAGTTTATTAAAAAATAATACTAATGCATGGAATTTCCAAGCAGATGTAGACTAAGATTGTGAGCAACGTTTCTTAAATACCTCCGCAGCTATTTTTTTCTTGACACCTTACACTAAAGTGTAGACTTAGGAATTTAGAAATATAATGAAATGCATTTTTTCAAACTGCTGCTGCTAACCTTGAAATGGTCGATCCTTCTGTGATAATCTACAAAGAAAGGTTCATTTGGTCATTGTCACATATCTATCCTAAGATTGCGTACAGCTTCAGGTCAAAGCTCTAATGGAATAACATCGCTAGACTAAATTATCCGTAACTACATCAACGCTTTGGCAAGAAGCAAAAGATGCTGCAAACAGGTGCGACAGCAGCACCGTTTTTAGAATAACCAAAGAGCTGACCGGTGCACACAGCTCAAAGCAACACCTGGTGAAAAAAGTAGTAGTTCTTCTTGACGTTGCCAAAATATTAGCAAAAATCATACTAGAACGCATCAGAGAACACTTTGACTTCGATATTGATCACATTAACACATTGATTTTGAAATTCGTAGCGGAGTCACACAGGACTGCATTCTGTCGACAATATGGTTTTTGCTGGTGATACGTGATGTACTACGCTCAGCTCTGTCAAGTTACGGAGGGATCCAATGGACTTTAACATCCTATTGAATAACGCGGACGATGTTTGCTTACTTATGTGTATAGGAAAAATTAGGTTTTCCTTCGGCTTTTTTGGTCACTTTGATCGTGGCAATGAAACAAGGTTGTAACATTAATTTGTCCCGACGTTTCGGCAGGGGTTGCTGCCTTCCTCAGGGGAACTTTATTAAACATGAAATATAAAACACATAGTACAATATTGTGTCATAGGATCATGGACCTCCATCAAACTACACCAAGTGTGGAGAGAGAAGCAGAAATCATGGGCCTCAAAGTTAATGTGAACCTCATCGGTAAAGCAAGAGCGGCGTTGTCGAAAATTATGAGGAATAACTCTATCAGCTTAAGAAGTAAGCTACGACTGTTTCGCACAAATGTTGAATCTGTACTTCTTTATAGTTGCAGCACATGGAATTATACTTCTACTATTACAAGGAAACTGCAAAACTTCGTGAATAGATGTCTTCGAAACATCTGGGATTTTCTGGCCAGACTGAATATCTAATTAGGTCAGAAACCTATAGACTCTATTATACGAAATCATAAGTGGCAATGAATTGGACATACGCTTCGAAAAGGTAACAACTGCTTTGTAGGCCAAGCAATGCAGTGGAATTCGCATTCGCAAGAAGGTCCTTCCTTCTGTTCAGCAGAAAAGCACATGGCAGAGGACAGTGGAGAAGGAATCAGCATCACTAGGCATGAGTTTGAGGGAGCTAAACCACATCTCCGGAAAGCGTAAACGATGGCGTGTAGGCGTTATATATATCTAATATTTCACGAAACTGTTTTAAGTTAACTTTGAATTCCGACATTAAGGAAACTCAAAATTTGGTAAACAAAAAATTAAAATTTTCCATTTAAAAAAATAACATTTTCCTTCTCCTAAACAATAAAATAAGCATTGATACAAAAATTGTAGTTTTAAATACTCTGGAAACTTTATAAATGCCGTGTTCAAATCTACCTTTATTATAAATCAGATATCAATAATTGATCACTTCATTATGTAAGCGAATCTATACAAATCAAGAACACTGAACAAAATGAATTTACTTCGCGATCTTGAACTAAATTATCTAAACGAATACAGGGAGTTTATTTATTCTGCAAATATATTTAAAAGCATTCAAAGGGACTTTTGTTAAGTTTTGATACGTTGATAGTACCCTCGGGCGATATGCAGGCCAAATATATTCCATAAGCATCGTTGAGACCTTTATTTTTAGAAGACAAACAGAATTTTCAATTCAGTTTCGGTCTTAATTTAGCCATTTCGTAGTCTGTTTCTGAAAAGCTTTACATTTTTTATTTGAATCATTTTTGTATGATCGTTAAATTAGTAAAAATAAAAAATAATAAAGCATAAAAGATCATAGCTTTGTCTTTGGGGGTTTTTCATTTTTATTGAAAAAACACCCTGTTAGTATAGTTACTGCTCGAATTATTTCATGTGCATTTTGTTCATCCATAAAATCGATTTTAGTGTTTAACGTCCATAAAATGATTTTCTTTAACTGGAAAAAGTTATAAAAACGTGAACTAATGTGTCACTTTCAGCAAAATGCAAAGTGTTGAATACGTTACATCTCAGAAAATCTGGAGAGCTCCAGAGTTCAAAACTGGAAGTTTCAGCCTTGGGGCGGTTATTTTGGAAAAACTCAAACACAGTGATCCGGAAAAAATATTAGAAGTTCATCACGAAAGTGGCACACATGTCACGGTGAAGGAGACCCGTGAGAAAACAATAACTGTCTCTCAAAATCTCTTAAATTTGGGTGTGAAAAAGAACGATAGAGTTGTGTTCTTCACAAACTTGAACTTAAAAATAACACCGCTTACGTTTGCCTGCTACACAATCGGTGCACCGGTGTGTTTCTTCGAAACCAATCTGGAACAAGGTTTGGTTTTATTCTAAAACACCAAAGTTCAGAAATGAGAATTTATAAATTTTTGTTAAATGCTTTATTTTAGAACACGTACCTGCCTATCTGAAAATGCTTGATCCTTCCGTGATCATCTACGAAGAAAGATTCAAATCCATGGTTACAGAAGGTTTGAAAAACCTTAATCTTTCGAATCTGCGACATGTGCTCACTTTGGACGGTGACCAAAATTCAGTTGATGAGTTATTTTTTGAACCAGTTGTTGATATTGAATCTTTCCAAGCTCCTGACTTAGGAGACCCAAGGTCTCTACCAGCAATCTTGGGGTTCACATCAGCAACTACTGGGCTACCAAAAATTATAATGAATTCCCACGCTATGGTCAGGCATAGTGCCTATAACTATTTCCAAGCGAAACCAAACATTGTGGTTATGGTTCTAAGTGCTGTCCGGTGGTGTTGTCAACAAACGGTTATGATTCAACCTGCCCTTCTTGGAGTTAAGCGAATTTACAGCTCTACAGCACCACTGCACATGACTGGTGAATTTATGAGAACAATCATTGACACGCATCAAGTCACGCATTATATCGACGTTCCAAGACTTATGAGAACTTTATACGAAGCAGTAGAACGATACAAAAAGAGAGACCCATCGACGCTTTCTACTCTAAAATTTGCTTGGATTGGTGGTGAAAGCGATGGAGGAGTATTGGAAGCCTATATTTCAAAAATAACGCCCCATTGTATGGTCGTAAGGTGTTATGGATTAACTGAAGTAGCTGGATCGTTTGCTACGTCGGAATTTGTCAGCAGCAAACAAAATGTGAACGGTGGTATTTTGAAAAATGGTTTCATGATAAAACTCATGGACAACGATGGAAACCCTCTTGGACCCAATCAAATTGGACGAGTTTGTGTTAAAATAGCAGCCCCCTTTTTGGGCTATCTTAAGAACGATTTTGCTAACAAGGAATCATTCATTGAAGGAGGTTGGCTTAATACAGGAGACATGGGAATAGTGTATTCGGATAAATTATTGAATATTTTCGTCAGAGAAAAATATGCTTTACGCTATTCTGACTGCAGCATATTTTTTCCAAATTCAGTTGAAGAAATTGTCAATAATTTTAATGGTGTTTATTCGTCTGCTCTGGTAGGAAACCCCAGTGCAGAGAATTTTAATAAATATTGTGGAACAATCTTTGTAGTTCTCGAAAGTGGAAGTCTAAATTCAGCAGTTTTTGAAAATCGTTTCAGATCTTATTTGAGGAAAGAAATAACCAAGGAACAACTTGAAGTAATTAAATATTTTAAAGTGATAGATGACCTTCCAAAAACTACTTGCTACAAAGTTGATAGGATGGCATTGAAAAGGATTGTTCAAGGAGGTTCTAAAATATATTGTCAAAAATAATTTGTCACCTCGAAAATTTTACGAATCAAAAATGATTTTATCTCCAAAACAATATTGTGCAACGCAAAATAACAAATTGACTGTTTTCTTATAAAAAATAAAAACCTAAACAAAAATATTAATAAAAGTTAGTAAAAATTGATTTTCAGTTTAAATATCTTTTCAACACTAAAAAAAAGAAAAAGAACAATATATGTCTTTATTCGTTGGCTGCTAAGCCAATAGAGACCCGTTTACAGATTGTCTATGCCACCTGTTTAACAAGTGACAGCTATATAAGCTGTGTTCATATTCTTGATAGCGGTGGGTATCTAACATCTCCCCTTTTTAAGATTTCTAAACTTATGTTAAGTTTGCGAATCCAAGTCTTTTTGGAGGAAACCGGTTTCGCACTGGACTTTGAGATTCATTAATGGTTGTTAGATCTTCTTCAGTATGTAAGGGTTGAAATGAAGGACTGCTCCTCTTGTCTTGATGTTTTCGCCTTGTTAACTCTAATGTTGTTGAAGGAGCAATGTTTGAGCTATCTTCTCCTAATAATGGGTTTTGTTAAGAAGCCTGCTTTTCACATTCCTGGAAATTAAAAAGAAAGTTAGAATTAGATTTCTCAAGTACCGAATGCCTAGGCTTAATTTGGTTCAAATGACGTCTCCAGGTTATTGTTCCTACTTCGACTGCTTACATTACTGTTGCAATCCTTGTAAGTATAACACCTGGTAACAATGAATTTTGGTGTTTGTTGTAGTTTTTGGCAAAGATTAATTCGTTTGGTTGAAATCCTTTCGCTTTTTCGTGTGGACGAAATTTTCCGCCAGCCCATTGCTGTTCTGATGTGCTGTATACCACCACTGTCGCAAAATTCCGCAAAACTTCCAGACGAAAACTGCGTGCCATTGTCTGAAACAACGATGTCCGGAAGTCCAAACCTAGCAAAAACTTCCCGGAGCACTCTTATAGTTGCAGACGTTGTATTCGACTGCATATGAAAAATTTACGGCCACTTCGAGAAGGAATCCACAATAATCAGAAACATAAATTTTGAATTGGCCCAGCATAGTCAAGATGAATTCGGGACTACGGTTTGGCTGCCACTGGCCACGAAGCTAATGGGAACTTGACAGGTGCTGGTGCTGCCGTTAAACATTAACAACATTCCTTAACCATTTGCATGATGTCTTTATCTATGTTTGGCCAATAAACATAACTGCGTGCGAATGCCTTCATGCGAATACTTGCTTCTGCAATGAATTGGGAACAACAATTTTATTTTGTAATAATATACAATCTTTTGCTTCGCTTAAAGCTTCCCGACGGAAATAAAACAAACGTAGGTTTACATTTTGTATTGCTTTTGGCCATGAAGTAAGGAGAAACTGTCGAACTTGCTTAAAATTGGATCACTTGCCGTCTCTTTTTGAAGAATATTAAACTTGACTGGTAAATTTTGGAATGAAACAGATAAGATTTTGTTGACTGCATCTTCAACTTGAATTGCGGCAATTACGAAATCTTCTTCCTTTTCAACAGCTTGACGATTTATCAATAGCGATAACGCATCGGCATATCCAAATTTTAAAGTACTTACGTATTCAATTTTAAAGTCATACAATAGCAGCGTAAGAGCCCATCTCTGTAATCGATGTGCAGTGTATACTGGAACTCCTTTCTTCGATCCAAAAACAGCCAAGAGGGGTTGATGTTCCGTCTGAAGCAAAAATTTCCTGGTATAAATCCATCTGTGAAACTTCTTAACACAAAACACCAGTGCCAGTGCTTCTTTTTCGGACTATCTATAGTTTTGCTCGGTTTTAGTTAAAGCTCTTGAAACATGTGCCACTGGCTGTTTGGACCCATCTGCAAATGGTTGCATCTTTCGATGCATCCCCAGAAACTATAATTTCCTTTGCTAGATCAAAATGGACTAAAACCAAAGCTGATTGGAACACTTCTTTAGCTTTGTTGAACGCAGCCTGACATTCATCAGACCAACGGAGCTTTACATCCTTCTTGAACAGGTTATCCATTGGGGCACGTATTTCACGCACATTTGCAATGAACAGTGAAAAAAGTTGAGAATTCCCAAAAATGAACGTTAATCTGTAGTTTCCTTGGGCTCGTCATGTCTGCAATTGCCGATATATGCTTTGGGTCGGGCCTTCGTCCGCTGCTGTCAATCACAAGCCCCAAAAACCTCACCTGTGGTTGGAAAGTCGACATTTTTCGTAGTTGAATTTGAATTCTTCCGGCAAAGGTAGTGGAAATTGATGTGGCTCCAACGCATCGTTGAGCACTGTAAAAAAATCCGCACTAATTCTTACACCACCGCTTGCCTTTTGCACAACAACAATTGTGAAAAATCGACTCTCCGAAAACATGGAACAACTCCTGGCTTGAGTTGCAAGGCTGCTTCCGATTTAGTGCTTAAGCCCATCGAACCGTCGAATAAGTCTGCGTTCTTCATCTTTAGCTCACCTACTTCTTGCGTTTCGCTAATTGTGCCTACTACTTCGTTACAAATCGAATTGATAGGAACGTCAAATAGCATCAACGAATTGTTATATAAACCACACATTCGAATTTCTTCGAAAATCTCAGTTAACTTTTTTACCGCTTCTTCAAAACTCAAATCACGCGATTTTTTTGGAAGAATTATGTTAGAGTAACGATGGTATGTTGTTTCCTTACTCCTTACCATCCACGTTGAAAACGTCTTCATGACAGCCAAACCATTCGGAAAATGTCAACCCATTCTCAAGGTCATATAGGTGAACTTGGTTAAGCTATTCGCCAGTGTCTCCATAATCAATTCAATTCAATTTCTTTATTGTAAACAATACACTAAGACAATGTCTTTTATAGTATTTGTACTTTGGTTGAACAATTAAAGTGCTGTTTGATTCAATATACAATAAGATATACTTAGGCTGCTAACATTTTTTTTTTTTTTTTTTTTATAATACATATAAGACTTTTCCTCTCTTCTTCTTTCCTATTTCCCCCTTAACATCCTAGTTGTTCGAAAAATGTTTAAAAACCTCGGTCTTGAAACTTACTGCATCCGTTATCATCTTAATGCTAACCGGCAAAGAGTTAAAAAGGCGAATGCTGTGAACGAAGAACAACCGTGAGGAATTTAGATATCTAAAAGTTGGAATAACTAGATTATTTGTTCTTGACGATGTGCAGAACTCAATTTTTTCATAAAGGTACTCAGGTGTTCTTGTGCGAATAATTCTGTGGAGAAAGATACAAATACGAAAATTTACGTATTCGACCATAGTGCACTTAAGAATTTTTTTGCTGAAAGCAGAGATATGGTCATATCGGCGAATACCATAAACGTGGCGAGTCATGTCATTAAGCGCCACACGTAGTTTGTATTCAGATAAAGAATCCAGTTTCGGATACACGACTTCAGAAAAGGAAATGATTGGTACGAGTAGAGTTCTTATAAGACGAAGTTTTGTTTCTTGAGGAGTAAAAGAATTAGATACCCATAGTTTTCTTAAAGTTCCGTAAATACGTGCAATGACATAAGTTATATGGTCTCTGCAAGAGAGATCTCTAGAGGTTTTGAATCCAAGACTGGTCACAGAATCTACAAAACTAACATGGGCACTATTCAAAGTAATCGAAGGTAGATCTCTATGGTTGTATGTCTTCTTAGAAATTAGTAGGGCTTGACTTTTATTGGGATTGAGCACTAGACCATTTTCCTTAGCCCAGTTAGAAATTCTCTCAAGATC
Organism: Eupeodes corollae; assembly: GCF_945859685.1. NCBI lineage: Eukaryota > Metazoa > Arthropoda > Insecta > Diptera > Syrphidae > Eupeodes > Eupeodes corollae. The sequence goes on from NC_079147.1 coordinate 23,069,376, forward strand.
TTCATTAACGCGAAAGACAAGATCCTCTATTATACCGATTCTACGTGAGAAATAAATTTGTATATCATCTGCATATAGATGAAAAGAGACGTGCTCACAAACCGAAGGCAAATCGTTGATAAAGAATTAAACCTTGTGGCACGCCCATCTTCAAGTACGTATGTGCTGAAAAATTGTTTCCAACACATATACGCTGAGTTCTGTTACACAAATAACTACCAATGAGACGAACAGCTGAATTCGAAAAACCAAAGTAGTGCTCAAGTTTTTGACAAAGAACTCGATGATCAAATTTGTCAAAAGCCTTCGAGAAGTCCAATAGGCACAGTACTGAGATATTGTCTTTATCGTATTCGAGTCTTATATCCTCTGAGATCTTTACCATTGCTGTAGAGCAGGAATGGTTAGCTCTAAATCCAGATTGGTATGGAGACAGCAATCTTTTGGATGTAAAATGGTCAATAATTTGTTTAGTAAGGATTTTTTCGAGAACTTTGGTAGTCGGCAAGTTCGGAAGGTGTGGGCTTTTTCGGAACAGGAGTTATCCTGGCTGCTTTCCACGCAATAGGAAACGTAGAAGTGACAATACAGTGATTAAAAACATGAGTGAGAGCGTTAATCAAGCAGGGAAGGACAAGTTTCAAAAATCTTAGCGGAATACCGTCTTCGCCTATAGCTTCGGACCTCAAGGATTTAAAAGTTCTTCTTCTTCTTAAATCTTTTCTGCAGATGATTTAATTATCGTCGATGCTCCAGATAAGGTTCCGTTAAGCGATACATCCAAAAATGACTATTGTGAGATTGTCTATGTCACCTGTTTAACAAGTGACAGCTATATAAGCTGTGTTCATATTCTTGATAGCGGTGGGTATCCAACAATCTTTTAAAAAATATTGTTGTCAACATTCTGAAAATTTTTGAGAAAAATTGAATTGACAATTTTCTTACACAATATAAAAACCTAACAAAAAAACAATACTGAAACTTGGTACAAAGTTACTTTTGACTCAAACAGCTTTTCAAAAATTAAAAATATTGTTTTCAATTTTGTTGTTATTTCACAGAATTTTTATTTCAGAACTTTTGTATAGAAATCCAACAGTCCGTTTTTTTTTCATAAAAAAATTAAATCTACAAAAAATAGTGCGAAAATTTGGTAAAAATTGATGTTCGGTTCTTGATATCTCTTAAATTAATTTCATTCATCCAATTTGTAAAAATTTAAGAAATGCCACTAAAATTGGTAAAAATTTGTTCTCGACTACATCTATATAACAAAACTAGATTTTCAAACTTTACTGTTTCTTGATATGAAAAATATTGTTGGTAATTTTAAAATTTTTAAGAATTTATAATTTTTTGAACAAAACACGAAAACCTACAAACTTTTAAGCAAGACAAATCGCCAAACGGGATGGGAAGTTATCAGTGTGGGACGCACCCCAGCCTCTTTTTTTGAATTAGTTTCGGTAATGTTGAAGTAAGAGGTGATACCACATGAATCTCAAGGCTTTTTTCTTAGCGCAATAAAACCAGTTTGCAGCCTCTACGAAACTTACGACACTGATTATGTTGATATGATTGAGATCGTTTAGATCGTTATAGATTTGTTCTTTAAAAGAATACTTCGAGTGGTTTGCACCTTGAGTGTTTTAAATCTAGAATAGGCCAGAGCCAGATATTTTTTGTGGCAGCGTTAGCCAAAAGTGGTAGTCTTCTTTACAGTTTTCTGAAATGTAGCTATATCCTGGTAAAGGTTAATTTTAACCTGCTGTGCCATCTCCATTAGAGATGATCGACAGTTATGATGGCTTGATTTAGAGTCTATGAAGAAAGAGTCCAAAGATTGTTTGGACTCTGACTGACTGAATAAATCCGGATATCAGCCGTTGATATCAAGTTTTCTTTAAACCATGACAAGAGTTCTTGTACCGTCATAAGTTCTATTTGGAACAAGCTACAGTGATTACGGGCGGTCAGAATGAGATACTTAATTTTATTCGTTCAAAGTAAACGCATCCACCAACGCCCTCTTAAGTTTTCAGAGTTGAATTGACTCGCCTTCCAGGAGTGAACTATCCCCCCAGAATTCTCGGATTTATCGAAGAATGCCGCTGGTGGGGGGCCTAACAAAGAATACAAATTTTCCGATTTTAAGCAGGCCATATATGATTTAGTTGGCATAAAAGAGTCTGTGGAAGGTGTCGCTGCAGCAACGTTTGGTTTGGGCGCCGGCCGTTCCAAAGAGGGAAGGCAATAAAGAAAATATAGGGCCACCCGAAAAAGTTTTGATTTCATCATCAGTAGTTGAGTTTCTTGAAGGAGTGCTCACCGATACAGAAATACAAAATCTTTTTCAAGAAGCCTCGCCCTCCCCGAAGAATATTCCTCAAAAAAACCTTATTCTCGCCCGCAAGGAAGTTCTCACAAAAGTTCTGCCTCCAAAGCGTATCGAATTCTTAATTCATTATCACAAACTACTCGTAGAATTACATTAAGGCTATATATTGCTTTTCTATTGTAAAACAAATGTTTGTTTACAGAAGGGGCAACAATCCGTACATGAGTTCCGTCAACACATCCAATAATGCCTGAAAAGTTGTGTTTTGTGTAAAACGCTAACGCAACTTTTCTTTTATCAGCGGTTGTTTGACATGTTTCTATCCATTGTGGACATAACTTCTCTTCTAGGATTTCAAGGGCTTCTCTAAGCACTTTACTGAAGCAAACAGGGAATAAACCAACATTAAAAACTTTTTCAACCCGTCCCTCAGCGAAGAAACGAAAGCAAGCACTCAATTTTATAATTGGAGCAACTGAAAAAAACTTTTTACATGGTTCACAGGATCTAATGAAGACATTCAACAAGAACTTAAAAGCAATTCTGTTGACTCTAAAATATTTTTGAAACCTAAAACCCAAAAGGTTTATTTATCTTTTCTTTGTGACTATCTTACTTTTGTTTAGAGTTCTATTCGCACCGGTCATCTACAATCTTTAATTTCTCATCGTTTTCAAAAAGAAATTAAAAAAAGGATTAATATTCAACTCAACAACTGATTTTTTGTAAGATTTTGATATCGGAATGAAAATGAAAGCAACAATTAAAACTGATAAGAGATACAAACTATCTTCTTAAAAAATTATGATTGTATGACTTTTATGCATTATCAAACAAGAGAAATGGAATAATTTTTTATCATTTTTTTTTTCAAAAATAAAACAATAAACGAAAAGTTTGCTCAAATTAATAAAAATCAACAACATCAACATTTGATTTTAGAACATTTCACGTCCTCAAAAGTTAAGAATATAATCATGGTCTATAAAAGACATACCTCTTAGAACGAAATGATCACAAAGTATTCTTAATCGTAAGTGAAAACATCAAAAGGAAAAGCCATTTTTTTATTATTATTATTATTATTACATTTTATTAACAAATAATTAAAATTACATGGTAATAATCAAAATTAATGAGCCTAGCTGCAGAGACTATTAGCTCTTAAATAAAGATATAAACTTATATACTAATTTTAGTAATTGATAGAAACTGGTTTATTTTTTCTATATTATCAGAATTTGGATTTTTTAGTATTTCATAAATATTTGTGTTTTTAAATATTTTGAGAGCGATAGGTTTAGTAACTGCACAATTTTCGAGGATATGTGGTAGGTCCAATCTTACGTTGCAGGTAGGGCAAATCGGTATGTTGTTTTTTTTTAGTAGATGTTGGTGGGTAGCATTGATGTGGCCAAGACGAAGTCGAACGAAGTTTGAAATCTTAATTTTTGAGATGTTGGTGGGATACTTTGGGGGGTATCTATCGCAGTTAATCTTACTGTAATGGTGGTGGTAAGAGTTCCATTCAAGAAGCTGATGAGATTTGAGTTTTTTGTTTATCTCATTTTTTATATCAGATTTGGTGTAGATGTTGAATAGTAGCAGTGGCTCATTTTGAGCTAGGTTAGCTTCGTGGTCGGCGTATTCATTTCCCTGAATGCAGGAGTGCCCAGGGACCCACATTAATTTCAGTTTGTTTGGTGATTTGATCAGTTTATTTCGGATGTCGACTATGAGTTCTGTGTTGTTGTTAGGGTTATTGACAGCTTTGAGGACAGAGTTACTATCGGAGCAAATTATATGTTTTCCATGTCGATTCAGGGCTTGTTTTACAGCTTGTGATATGGCAAAAGCTTCAGCTGTAAAGATGGATACAAATTCAGGAAGCTTTCCAACGCAAAGGATGGATCCCTCTTCGAGTGTAACGGCGAATGTTGTGTTTTTTGGTGTTTTTGAGCCGTCGGTAAATATAAGGTTCCATCCATCCGATCGCAGGTCGGAGGAAATGCTATTGAACAAAGTACGGTATGTAGAATCGCTTGTGCTAGATTTTTTATAATCTGCTAGTGTCATTATGGTTGATTGTGGATTTATAGCCCAGGGAGGGTAGGTTGATACCACGTTGTGTGGTCGATTGGTTGGGAGATCCATCTGCGAAGATTTGTCGAGGATATTTCTTATTGCGGATGGGATTCGTTTTCTTAATTTATGGGATTTCGATTGTCTGATGTCCTTATCAATTACCGAGTTTTTGGAAAAAGCCAACTTGGCCGTTAGCTTCAATGTAATTGTGTCTCTTCTTTCTTCGATGGTGGGAAGTCCTGCTTCTGCTAAGATGTTTTTTATCGGGGTTGTAGGAAAGGCGTTGATGCTTCTCCTCGCAGCTTGGTGATATGTTGGTTTGATGATATTTAAAGTTGTTTTTGGGCAGTTACCATATATAAATAAACCATAATCTATTTTGCTTAAGACTAACATTTTTGTGATCGATGATAAGGTGTTAATATGTGTACTACTTTTTTTGCTACCTAGATATTTAATAATGTTAGTTCTTGCAGCTATAGCCTTTTTAAGCTCTATACAATGTTGATTCCAATTATATTTCTTATTAAAAATAATACCTAGTATGTTTAAGTTATCAACATTTACAATTTGTATATTATTAATGTTTAAGATTAATTGTGGACATTCACGTTTACGGCAGACATGAAGTGTTTTACACTTATTTATGGAAAGTTTTGCGCCAGAGAGTACTGTCCAATCTAGGATATCGTTTAGAGCATTTATAAAAAGGTTTTTGCATGTGTTCAAATCATTTATCTTGGAAAGAATGTAAATATCATCTGCATAAAGGCAAAAATCCAAAGATTTGTGTCTAATTAAAATTCTAGAGATGTCATCAAAAGCTATAATAAAAAGGACAACCGATAAAGGTGATCCTTGAGGGATGCCGTTGAATAGGGGGTATAGTTTGGAGTAGTGGTTATTTATTTTTGTGTAAAATTTTCTATTACTTAGATAGGCTTTTACATACCCATACATTTTTTTACCAACACCCCATTCTTTTAGTTTTTTCAAGACAATATGTATACCAATTCTGTCAAATGCTTTTTCAAAATCTAAGGAAAGGACTGAGACGTGGTTTTTTGCAGATAATGCTTTTGCGATGTAATAATCAATATGAAGATGAGCGTCAATACAACCTCTATTCGCTTTGAAGGCAACTTGATTAGGAGAGATCAATTTCTTAGTTTCGATAAACCAGAGAAGGCGTTTGGCTATCATTTTTTCTAATATTTTGGACATGCAGGGAATCAAGGATATTGGGCGATGACTTTCAACTAAACTTCTGTCTTTGTTTGGCTTTGGGATGGGGAGTAATGTGGCTGTTTTCCAGAATTGGGGAATAATCGCAGAGTCAAAAATATTATTATATAATTTGATTAGTCTTATTTTGATTTCAGTCGGCAGATTTTTTATCATTGGATAAGATATCCGGTCCCTACCTGGTGTTTTACCTTTTAATTTGCTCAGACAAGTTTCCAATTCGATAAACGATATCGGTTCCTCAATTCGTCTAGCTGATGGATTAGTTGCATGTTGCGGCACAGGATAATTGAGAATATCAATTTTAGCTTCAATGAAATCGGAATTAAAGTTTGAATCATTTGAGAATTGCGACCAGTTTTGGGCAAATACGTTACAAATTTGAACTGGGTCTGTGATTATGTTGTCCGATGATCTAATACTTTTGATATTCAGCCCTGTAGAATGTCCAGTCAGGCAGCGAATGTTTTGCCAAATTTTGGCAGGGGATGAATGTGGATTTATACTAGCTGTAAAATCGGAAAAGCTTTTTGCTTTACTGTCTTTAAGCAACCTGCGAAATTTTGCATTTGCTTTTTTATATTGTATTAGGTTGCTTTGGGTAGGTCGCTTTTGGAGTTCTTTAAGGGTTAACATTTTATCTTTGCGAAGAGCAGAAAGTTCAGAATTCCACCATGGGACAACTCGTCTGTTGCTTTCTTTAATGATAGGGTGAGTTTGGGGGATTGAGTGGTTTGCGGCTGTTCTAATAGCTCTTTGTATCAACGCAGCTTCCTTGTTGGTAATTGTGTCTGTTAGGTATTCAACTGTTTTTGTTTTGAATAAAGGCCAGTTGGCAAAGTCAGTTTTATATTTTGAATGAGATATGTTTTTTGCATTTTCATGTCCAATTATTGATGTTATAATGGGGAAGTGATCGCTGTTATGAAGATCGTCTAACGTCTTCCAAGTGGTTTTTGGAATTAATTCAGGAGAGCAACAAGTTATGTCAACATGGGTGAACGTGTTGTGCGTCGAAAGATGAGTTGGTGAACCATCGTTTAATAATATGAGGTTGGAATTTAGAAGGAAATCTTCAAAAACTGCACCCCTAGGGTTTGTAACCGGAGACCCCCAGAGCACACTCCAAGAATTGACGTCACCGCCAAAAATTAGAGGGGAGTTAGTTTGATTTACGATGTTATTTAGATCGCTTTCTTGGAAATTTTCATGTGGTGGGAGGTAAATACCAATATAGGTTATTTTTACATTAATTTGGATTTCGCAGGCAAGAACTTGAAAGTTTGAGTTCAAAGGCAGAATTTTATGTGGAATGTCTTTTCTTACTAGAATACCTATGCCCTGTTTTGATGTCGTGTTGCTGGGGGTATTTTCAAAATATCCAACGTAATTTTTAGGAACAATCGGGGTAGAGTTGAAAGGGCAGTGGGTCTCTTGGACCGAGATTATGCTTGGATTGTGCTCTTTGATCAAAATATTAAGCTCGTCAAAGTTATTTAAAAAACCTTTTATATTCCATTGGAGAATACTGAGAGCTTTATTTTGTTTAGGTTGACTGCACGATCTTTTATTGCGTGGGGCAATAAAAGAGTGATTTGTTGAGTTTGAGTTATTATGATTTGCAGATATTGGTGATATACTGTTTGTATTTTGTTGAGTGGTTATTGGGTTAGAGTTGTTTAGGTTGTTAAGATTTTGACTCTCTAGTGAGCATGGATGATTCAACATCAGGGCAGCCATTTTTTTAATCTGCGGAAAATGAACAGTATTGAGTACGTTAGATCTGAGAACATCTGGCGGGCTCCTGAAGTAAAAGTTGAGAGTTGTAGCCTTGGTGCAGATATTTTGAAAAAACTCAAGCACAGTGATCCGCAGAAAATATTGGAAGTGCATCACGAAAGTGGCACAAATGTCACGGTGAAGGAGATTCGTGATCAAACAATAACTGTTGCTCAAAATCTCTTAAATTTGGGTATTAAAAAGAACGATAGAGTTGTGTTCTTCACAAACTTGAACTTGAAAATAACACCACTTACGTATGCCTGCTACACAATTGGTGCACCAGTCTGTTTCTTCGAAATACATCTTCCACAAGGTATGGTTTTACTATTTAACACCCAAGCTTACAAGTGAGGTTTAACAAATTTGTGTAAATTATCATTTCAGAACATGTTCCCGCTTATCTGGAAATTCTCGATCCTTCTGTAATATTCTTTGAAGAAGGATTCAAGTCTATGGTCACAGAAGGTTTGAAAGATCTTAATCTAACGAATCTGAGACATGTGCTCTCCTTGGACGGTGAACAAAAGTCAGTTGATGAGTTTCTCTTTGCACCAGCAGTTGATATTGAAAGCTTTGAAGCTCCTAACATTGGAGATCCAAGGACGCTACCAGCTTTATTAACATTCACATCTGCAACTACTGGTCTTCCAAAAATTGTTATGAATTCTCATGCCTTGGTCAGACATAGCGTTCTCAAAGAATTCGTTACAAATCCAGCGAGTGTGGTTCTGATTCTAAGTGAAATCCGTTGGATTGGTCCGCAAATCTTAATGCTTCAACCTGCTCTTCTTGGGATAAAGCGAATTTACAGCTCAATACCTTACATGGAACTGACTGGCGAATGTGTGAGGACAATGATTGACACACATAAAGTTACGGTTTATTCTGCAGTTCCCAGATTTATGAGAAGTGTATATGAAGCAGCAGAAAAATCTAGAGAAAAGAACCCGTCGACCCTCTCTTCACTAAAGATCGTTTATACTGGTGGTGAAAACCTTGGAGAAGCATTGGAAATATATTTTACAAAAATAACGCCCCATTGTAAGGTCGTAAAGTGTTATGGAATGACGGAAGTGGCTGGCGGAATGGCTACAACGGAAAAAATCAGCATACAAAAATATGTAAATGGTGGGGTTTTAAAAAATGGCTTCATGATAAAACTCATTGATGATGATGGAAACTCTCTTGGACCAAATCAAATTGGAGTAGTTTGTATCAAAACAGCTACCCCGTTCTTAGGGTATCTGAAAAACGACCTGGCCAACAAGGAATCTTTCATTGAAGGAGGTTGGTTCAACACAGGAGACATAGGAGTTGTGGATTCGGATAGTTTGTTGAATATTTTCACCAGAGAAAAACACATTTTACGTTATGCCGATGGAAAGATAATTTTTCCAGATACAGTTGAAGACATCGTAAATAGTTTTGATGGTGTTCATTCATCAGCTCTGATAGGAAACTGTAGTGCGGGAAATCCCAAACAATATCGTGGAACAATTTTTGTAGTTCTCCAAGATTTTATTGTTAATCTAGCTGATTTTGAGTATGATTTGAGAGCTTATTTAAGAAAAGAATTAACCAAAGAGCAACTTAAAATTATCAAGTACTAAAAAGTGATAGATCATTTACCAATGACAACTTGCTTTAAAATTGATAGGATGGCCTTGAAAAAAATGTTGTATGGAGGTTGTAGAATAATCTTATAACAACTGAGTTGTGTTTGTCAATATTTTGTTTTTGACAAAGTTTTAGTATAAATATTTATAAGATGTCTGCATTTTTTAAATCATTAGTAGTTTCAATAGTTAAATATTTTGAAATTGGAATAAAATTGCTAGTTTAATATTATGTCACAGTGTTTGTTTTCATTCTTATTCGAAATGTTCCCACGGCAGCTTTTAATGTTTTTTGATTTATTTATTTCAAAAAAAAGAAACAGTGTTACAAAACTCGTGAAATATATTTGCTGTCGTATCGAAAGCTTAAAGAACTGAATGAGCTTCAATTGAAATAAAAGGTCTGTTTGGATGTACTTAATTTTTTTGCTAAGGAATTCCATTTCTTTGAAATTCTGACTGTCAAAGACTTCTTTATAGATCTATTTCAAAATTCCCTTTGCTAAACACCATCTTCTGACAATTTCGAACAGCTTAAAAATTGGGTCGAATCGACTTAGCTGTCCTCCTTTTTCTGATGAAGACACCTAATTATTGTATTTTACTGTTCCGTAAAATTATTTGCAGGAGTTTCCACAAGACTTGGAACATTTCGAACAATAAATTAAAGCCAAATGATAACGAATAAATGGAACAACAAATGTTTCGTGCCTCCTGAGATTCAAATGTATTCAAAAACAATGATACGTATACTAGCTCCGGAATTAAGAACTAAGAGAACAAATGAGCTGTATACTCCCCAAATCAATTTAGAAGCTTCAAAGCAAGAACATGCCAATTAGGTAAAAGAAACAACAGCATCTTAAAGTTCCTTACAAGGACCAGATAGTTTTGATTAATATGAATAAAGAAAAAGCAGCAATTGAAGAACCTCCTACAACCTACATTAAGAACCACGAAACAAAGATTTTCAGATTTTTAAAAGACCGGTGTAGAATAGTATAGCCGATTTATCTGTCATATTTAATAGAATGATAATTTTTAGAGAGGCTTTTTATATCAAGTCCCATAAGTCATGACTTTTTTATTAGTAAAGGATTCATACTAGTAGTACCCGTGGCATGATGGTTAGTGCGTTGGACTGTCATGCAAGGGGTCTTGGGTTCAATCCCTGCCTGTGCCACCTTAATTTAAAAAAAATTAATTTTCGCGGGTACTGCCTCTTGCGAGGAATTGACAATTCCTTCAAGAGTAATTCTTGTCATGAAAAAGTGCTTTCTCAAATTAGCCGTTCGGATTCGGCATTAAAATTGTAGGTCCCTTCCATTCCTGACAACAGTACTCGCACACAGGAATGGTTGAGAGTTGTAAGTCACTAGGCCCTGGTTCACAACGGACTGTTGCGCCACCCCATTTGATTTTTTTTTTTTTGAAAGGATTCATACTAAGGCTTATAAGGCTTATTTTCTTAAGTCCTCAGAGGTGCCAGGTCCGTGGGTAGCCTTAATTATTCCTACCAAGATTGGGGAAAAGATTTTAACGATTTGTACTTCTGGTTTTCGGACTTCCGACTCTTCTGAGTATTTAAACGAGTGGATTCTACTGCATTGCAATAAGTTCCAAGCCCACTACCCTGCAGAGTTCTTCATTGGATATCGGCGTGGACATGATAATAGGTTATGTGTTCAATAAATACCTATTATAGAAGGTTAACAGTTTTCTAGTAACCGTTGCTATTATTTTCCAGAAGCTGCATCCTTATAACAATATTTTCGTTGCTTTGTCTTCAAGGTTAGAGAGTTGTTCTAGTAAATATTAGACAACTTCCTAAAGGCACCCTTAGAGGATGACTGGTAGGTTCTGAGGCTGAACAACTTACTTTTTCCCGTATTGATTTTCAGCCGCAAGATTTCTGCTTTTCTTGTGGCTTCCTGTTAAGTCCGCCCGAAGCACATGCCGGATCAGCAGTAGAAACAGAATTGATGACAATACGCAGACCTCTCTGACTTCACTTTAGACTTTAAACTCTTTGGAAATCTAACTTCCTTGGAAGACTTTGTAATATAAATGAGTTTATCAGGTATATCTTTCCCCCGCTAAGTAAGCCAGATAAACTATAACTGTTACCACTATCAAGACATTCTTAATTTCAATGAACAGCAGGTAAAGTGGTGATCCATAAGCAACGCACTGCTTGATAACAATCCTCAAGTTGTTATTGTTCAATGCAAGAGGATTTAGTGCGGAATTATTCTTGTTCAATATCAAGTATTTTATGAGTTCTAAAACAATCGTTTCTACTGTTTTGGGAACTGCATGCCAAACGCAAATGTCTTTCTAGTTTTCCCACTCCATCAAGTCTCCATTCTTGAGCTTGACAGTGATTCCCTTTTTCCACTCCTCAAAGAAGTTTTAAGATCTGATTCTGTGAGCGGTTGCAGTAATTCGCTGGATGAACTTGGCGCTTCTTGTAACAATTCTGCAGGAATGCCATTAAACCCTACCATGCTGTCGCCCTTCATTGCTATACATATCTCTTTCTCACTCCAGTAATCGTAAAGTTAGTGTCTTGAGGTAACTCAGGGTAAGTCAGTTGCACGGTCCTGTCGAATACATGGTTCGAAACCATAAGTGCTTTTCACACCTTCTCTTCATCCAAAATCAACAAGGCACCATTTATACCTTTCACCGGGTATTGTTTTCGGCAGCTTCTGTCTCTTGAACCGGAGCCCGTTCCGTTTTACTCCACTTTGAACTTGCTTTATCTTAGGCGAGTGCTGATTTCTGTCCAAATCCTAAAAGTTGCACAGGTTGCAACTTCCGTGAGGAATGTAGTTCAGTTTAAGGAGTTTTCCTCTTAGCCGGAACATGCGCGAAATTTGGTCAGTGTTATATTTTTTGTAGAAGTATTTTCTTTCCGCAGATCGTAGTAGTCTACTGTAAGTCATGCGGTGGAGTGAGCTTTTGGCTTTCCCGGTGTATTGTGTTCTTGAGGCTTCGTCAAAACGAGCTATTAAGCGATATAAAATTAGCTTCCAAGAGGCAAACATACTATAGTTTAGGTCAACATCCACCTGTTCAGGTAGTTCTATCCAGTCTTTAAACTATTTACTTCGGATTGAATTGTTTGAAGAACTACTTTCTTTGGGAGACGATAACTTGGCTTATCCAGAATTTCGAGGATGTAATCGGCCTGCAGCTTGAGAATTTTTATAAATAAAAGCGTTAAACCAGTTTCCGGAACGTTCATGTGCCACTTGTTCATATTTCCGACCTCCTCAAGCTTGCGCTGTATAAAACATAACTGATTCCGATACAGCTTTGAAGAGCCTGAATTTACTGGTGTGCGTAATTTCCTTATTATTAAAGCATTGCTTCCAATCTACGTTTATAGCTGTTTTCGCCTTACCAAGTTTGTCATGGAGATGTTTTTCCATGCAGACTTTTAGATACCTATTTGTATTCTTTTACCAACTCTAATCTTTCACCATTTAGTGCCATTCCTAACTTGCACCCGATCTTCCACCGCCATTCTTAAAAACCATCACTTTGGATTTGTTAAATTTACCACTAGGTTCCATCTTTTACAATATTGAGCAAGATTATTTATCACTGCGGAGTATATGCGAGCAGAACAATGTCGTCAGCGAAAAGAAGAGCTTTAATGTTAACGCTAATGCTAATGAAGAGTCCAAACAAGCTTGTACTAAGTGCACAGCCCTGTCTAACTCCAGATTTCGTTTGGAGCCATTCTGATAAGCATTGGCCATTGCACGCTGATGCTTTGGTAGTCTTGTACAAAATTTGCAATACATGTATCTGGAAAAGCTTGTAAATCAGCGCATTGTCATCCACGGTGTCGAAAGCAGCATTGAAATCAACGAAAAATGCAATTAGTTTCTTATGGTTTGATAGAAACGAGTCAGCAATTGAGCAGAGTACAAAAATGCTATCGACGGTTGAGTATCCCGATCTGAATCCAGCTTGGAACTCACTAAGCTGATTATTAGAATGTATCCAATCACTTAAACGACTAAGCACAATAGATTATAGTTTTACGGAACTTCAGTGCTTCCCTTCTTGTGAATTGGGAAAATCAAGGCATCACTAAACTGATTTAGGATGGTTCCTTCCTCAAAGATCTGGTTTAATACTGCTGTGAGAGATACAACAAGAGTATCTGTACCATATCTGTAGATTTCTTCGGGTATATCATCTGAGCCCGCAGTCTTTCGATCCTTTTGGTTGTTTATCTTTTTCCTTTGAAATTGGAGCATCTAAAATATTATTTTTGAAGCCAGGTTTGTCATACTGATTCAAAAACTTATTTGGCTCATCTGTGTTTAACAATTGCTCGAAATATGTTTGCAATCTATTTGAATTAAGATCCGGGCTAAAAGTAAATTTTGTTCCATTAAGTTTTCGGGCCAGGTTTCCAAACTCAAATCACTTGTTACACTTTGCAAGCTGATGTGCTTGGGCCGTATAGTCATTTTTTCTTTTTTCAGCAGAGAAGTTTATAATTCTGATTATACGCCATGTAACGATACTTTGAATAATTTGTATTATACTTCCGATATTCCCGCAGCCAAGGGTAAGAAAGGCTTTTCGCCTGCATGCATTCTTTGTCAAACCAAGGTTCTTTATGCTCCTTTAATGCTTTTTTCAATTTTGTTCAGGCTTGCGTCGTATCGTTCCATCATCAGAAGTGGATCTAAACGTGTTCTATAGGTGGATGCCGATTCGCTTGACCAGCGTAGTTTTTGAATCAGTAGCATTTGTACATAAGTTTCATTTTTGGCTTCCCCGTTAGTAAAAGATATACAAAGCGGCATGTGGTCTAAAAACGGTTTATTTTCTATTTCCAGATTTTAAACAACTGTTCTCGAACTTCCTTGATTTTCCACGAATGTAAATTCATCCAATTTATCACCATCATTGTAAGGCAGATAAACTCTCCAGAAATGGAAAAGTTAAACCCATTCTACATTTGATTTAAAGTGCTCAAGGTGCTTGCTATCTCTAAGCAGATCACTTATTAACTCGGTAATTAGTGTCATAACCGGATACTGTCTAAAAGAAAGCACGCTACGTTGCTAGGCGTATGCTTAAAAGACTTTTGACGAAGCTATAAATGAGAAAGAAACAATTCCTCACCTCCTCCGTACATGCCCCGCTCTAGCTGAAGACTTCAAGACCTACGTAGAAGAATTCTTCTGCAACGATCTCGCAATGATATTAACTTAAACAGTCACTGACTTTCATAAGGGAATAAAACATTTTAATTGAGCTTAGATGAACGCCTCGAGATTCAAGCTTCATCACAATGGTATCACAATGAACCATTAAAATGACCTAAATGCGTCCAACTCTATTTCGAACAGCCACTGATCTCGTGCCTGCTGATAGTTCTGATATACTGCAAGAAGTCCCTGAGTAATTAACTGCGGCCTTCTGATGTTTAAATTCGGTTTCTGAACTCCAGCTGTAAGTTATCTAACGGTAGGCTATGAGATGTTAATCGCAGACAAGTCCCATGTTAGCACGTCTTCTGTTTTTGATATTCTGGAAACGGCTTGTCCCGCGTCCGCTGATAGAGAATGGATCAATTTTGTAAGAATTACCATGTCTCTTCTCTTTATACGAAAAGGCATTAATTATAAAGTCGTATATAACAATGAATTGCGAAAGCTCAAGACGCTAGAAGTTTGCGTTGTATGCATCTCTCTCACTCAAGGGAAGCGGATGTATATGATTGCGGCTTATGCGGCTGGAGCTCCGCAGGTTACTTACTTTGCTTCAGAACTCGACATTCTTTTCAGCGAACTTAAACTGAGCTTGGAAGAAAACAATTTCATTTTGGCCGGTGATTTGAACGCAAAACATGAAGATTGGGGAAATCAACATAGTAATCCCAGAGGTAATCATCTTTTTAATTTGATGAATCTTTACAGCGTTGAGTATGGCGTCGACCTGCTGGCTACCGAAAAGCCATCGTATCCAAGAAGCGGCTCCTTTCTGGACCTTTTGCTGTACGACACGAGACTGACAGTTACAGACAAAGTGGGTAATCACCCGCGAAACTGCTTACAGACAGTCGAGTACGACAGTGATCACTGCGGACTGGCTGCTGTAATGCAGATTCCGAACGAACGCGTGGAGTTGGAGGAATACGTTCCAACGCATTCTTACAATTACAGTAAGATGCGGTGGCCTCGTTTCAACAATGCCGTAGCGAGAGAACTTCGTTCGAGTGACATAGCCCCACCAAACAACAGAAACCTGACAAATACAGAAATCAACCAACACTAACAACAGATGGACGAAACAATAAAACGAACGATGGAACGGACAATCCCAAAGTACAAAGAACGGGACCAAATGGACGCTTACAGAAACGCGACAATTGACGCACTACGTAGGCACAAGAGTGGCTTACTGACAAGACTCAAAAACTTGCACAGACGACTTACAGACCCACGCGACTTGGAGGTTAGGACACTGAAATCGTCAATAAAAAATGTCAATCTGTTGATTAAGGAGAACTACAGGCTATCAATTAACAAGTACTGGGACCGCAAGATCCGGCCATTTAATTCGAGTGACCCTAGTATGTTCCCTAAAATCAACAAGATATTCAGGAAAAAAAACGATAATGACCTTCCGTGTCTTAAACTCCAAAAAACTTAAGAGAACAGAAACGTACTCAGGACAGCGCAAATAGATCCAGAGGAAGCCATCTTTGACGATGACTTTTACATAATTGAAGATCCGAAGGAAAAAGTGGAGACGGTAGGAGCTGCCTTCCAGCAAGTGTACAAGGTGAATGTTAGAATTCGCCCCAACCACGACCTGGAAAACAGAGCCCTACTTAATCACTTTTACCTCCGTAATGATATCACACATTGGCGATCTGAGAACCGCGGTTTCATGCGGTTCAATGACGATTCCTTGGCAAATGCCATAATCGCCGAGCAAACGGGACCAAGTCCCTTGTTAGTGACGAAGGTTGAACTTTAGCTCATACTCAATAAAAAATAAAAAGTCAGCAGGTGTCGATGGTATATCCAACGTTGTACTGATACATTTAACGACGGAAGCAATTGACATTTACACCACACTCTTGAACAATGCACTGAATATTGCATATTATCCAGTGCATTGGAAGACTGCTGTGGTTCACCCTCTCCCGAAAAAGGGAAAGGACAACTCCAACCCGTCAAATCTTCGGTCGATAAGCCTTCTTCCGAGCATCAGCAAAGTTTTCGAAAAAAATCATTAATAGGGCTCTGACTAAGTGGGCTGCGGACAACAAAATAATTCCGGTTAAACAGTTCGGGTTCAAGGCGGGTCATGACACAATTAATGCTGCGTCTAAACTCGTTTCTGATATCCAATGGAATAAATCAAAACAACAATGCACAGGTGCTGTTCTGGTTGACTTTGACACCGTATGGTTAGAGGGTCTTTACCTAAAACTGAGCAGGCTTGGCATAAGCAAGCCATTGTTGTATATACTTTATGATATGCTTAACGGTAGAAAGTTTTTTGTCAAAAGTGGCAATGTAACTTCTACCACAACATTCTCAATTAAAAATGGTCTTCAACAGGGAGCGGTGAATTCGCCGATTTTCTTCAGCATTTACACCAGCGATCTGATAGGTAGTCTTAAAAAAGCAATTGCTTACGCCGACGATCTAATTGCGTACAGAACGGCCCGAAAGGTTGAGGTTATTAGAATTCTCTTGCAGCGTGATTTCGACAAGATTCAGCGATATTGCGACGACTGGAAACTGAAAAAAAGAGGGTGGGATGCGACCTACACTGATAACTTCCCATCCCGTCTGTCGATTTGTCTTGCTTAAAAGTTTGTCTTTATCTACTCGTATCAATTTTTACCAAATTTGCGTACTCTTTTTGTAGATTTTATTTTTTATATGAAAAAACGGACTGTTGGATTTTTATATTAAAATTACTGAATATCGAAAACAATATTTTCTGTGAAATAAAATAAGTTTCAAGCCCATATTTTTAAGTTTTGAAAAGCTATTTGAGTCGAAAGTAAATTTTTACCAAGTTTTAGTATTATGTTTATTTTAGAGTTTTATTTTTTGTAAAAAAAACTGTAAATTCGATTTTTTTAAAATTTTACCAACAATATTTCTTATGAGATAAAATTACTTTAAAGCCAATACTTTGTTGACAGCAAAATTTTTTGAAAGATAAAAGTAAATTAAAGCCAATATCTCAAAGTTTTGAAAAGATATTTGAGTCGAAAATCAATTTTTACCAACTTTTATAAATTATTTTTTTTAGGTTTTTATTTTTTGTAAAAAAACTGTCACTTCGATTTTTTTCAAACTTTAACTGAATGTTGACAACAAGATTTTTTGAAAGATAAAAGTAAATAAAAGCCCATATCTCAAAGTTTTGAAAAGATATTTAAGTCGAAAATCAATTTTTACCAATTTTTATAAATTTTTTGTTTAGGTTTTTATTTTTTGTAAAAAAAACTGTCAATTCGATTTTTTTCAAACTTAAATTGTATGTTGACAACAAGATTTTTTGAAAGATGAAAGTAAATTTAAGCCAATATCTCAAAGTTTTGAAAAGATATTCGAGTCGAAAATTAATTTTTACCAACTTTTATAAATTTTTTTTTAGGTTTTTATTTTTTGTAAAAAAAACTGTCTATTAGATTTTTCTCAAAATTTTATCAGATGTCAAAAACATTATTCTTCGTTGCACAAAATTGTTTTAGAGATAAAATCATATTTCAGTCGTAAAATTTTGGAGGTGACAAATTTTTTTTTTCAGTTTTATTGATTTAAAAAAAAAAACGTTATATTGATTTTTTTCAAAAAATATACCTGTTTAGTATCACGTTACAATCTATTATATAAAATTTAATATAAGTCTCTAGCGTTTTTGGTTCGTAAGATATTTAGGGTTAACCAAAATGTTCACCTTTTTTTTAAACTGCTATAGTAAAAAAACCAACCACTCAATTTTCTTGAGAGCCCTTTCTGCATCTTTCTGCCTTATTATCTGTATAACAAAATTTATTTGAAGTCGATATCCACGAAAAAAACGTCGCGAACGTACGGACGTACGGACGTACAAACGTACGTACACACGCACGCACAGACATCTTTCTAAAAATCTTTTATTTCGACTCTAGGGACCTTGAAACGTCGAGAAATGTCAAAATTTTCAATTTGACAAATCGGACCCATTACAATAACTTCCTAATAAGTTAATAAATGTCCAGAAGTCAGAGACAATTCTGTTCCGGACTCCGTTGGCTAGAGCCACGAGGGATACGTGTAAGAATTGGCGCAAGATGGTCATCGTTGATCTTCACGGGCAGCCATTAGCGAGCAAAAGTGTAGTGAAGTACCTCGGTATCTGGTTAGATCAGTATTTATATTTCGACAGACATAGACTAAGTAGGAAACATATCAAAATGATCTAAACTGCATCTAGAAAACAAAAATGTTTAATTTGCAAAATCATCATACAATTTATTTTTAAGGGATACGATGTGCTCTCACCTAGCCTTCAAAACGCCGTTTTTGACAGACATATAAATGCTGCTCTGACCAGGGCTAGAGGAGCCTTCGCTCTGACGAAACGGCTGTTTTTTAGCAGTCGGCTTGACTCCAGAGTGAAGGTAATTTGCTACATGGCCCTCATACGGCCAATGATCGTTTATGGTTGTCCTGTGTGGTTCAACGTTGCCCCTTCCCAGATGAAGGAGTTTCGGGTGTTCGAGCTGCAGTGTTTAAGACGCTGTACCGGCTTATATCGAACAGCCGAGTCTTCTTATGTGCATTACTATTCTAACGAGGTACTATACAACGGGGCTCGAATCAACAGAATTGACAATTTCGTGATAAAACTCGTTCGAGGTCACATTGCAAGAGCTAAGTCTTCGACCAACAATTTAATTTTCGGGGCGTTCTATCCGAACGGCGAGTATTTCGAAAGTGCACGCTTGAGCGGCTTTATTCCACCAGAGGCATTCCTCTCTTTAGACAAATGCGGTCTGATACGGGATAGATTGGCAGTTCCGTTAATCTACCACGTCAGACGAAGAACCGTGGAAAGGCGACTCCCGTACAATCGGGACGTCATGGCACAAGGCATAGCCGAGCTCCTTCGGTTCAGTAGGGCTGTGTCCGAACGGGACCGAACTGATAGGGTGTAGCAGGAGAACCAGTTTTGGTGGCTTCAATCGGCACTTGATATTGGGTAGTCGGGATGGGGTTTTAAGCCTTGGCCGGCTTACATACTTGTTTTATAGTTTTAGGGTTTAGTTTTAAGTAGAATAGACATGGTGGCACGAAAAAAAAAATTAAAAAAAAAAACAAAAAACAAGAAATAAAAAAATATTAAAACAAAAAAAAACATTAAAAAAAATAATAAAAAAAATAAAAAAAAAATAAATTAAAAAAAAGACAACGAAATATGAAAAACAAAAATGTTAGATAGTTAGATTTGCTGCTGTGGTTGTTCTAGTTTTAAGTAGTTTATAGGTAGAATAGGTAGTTTAAGTTAGCTTTAAGTTTTATTTAAGGACCTTTTTTAAGTACTTTTTAAGCAAAAATAAAAAGGATATTGATATTAGTTTTTTTCAAAATTTTCTAATAAAAACAAAACAAATAAAATTTAAATTGAAGTAAAATAGATCTTAAGGCCGAAAGGCATTAGTAATTAATGTTATAGTTTAGCTTAGAGTGTCTGTATGGGACCATTAAGTTAGTTGTAAGTAATGGATAATTAGGCTAGTTTTATGAATTTTTGTCTAGCTTTAAGATAGGTTTAAGATTGAACTAATAAAAATGAATTAAACAAAAAAAAAAAAAAACCGTGTCTGTTCTGCATAATTCTAGTGGAAAGTTTTGTGTTCAAACATGGTGCCGTCAAAGTTGTACTTTTATTGGATTTGATTGAATCATGGGTTTGGTGCTTACAATACAAATATGAAGCCGAAACTTTTGTTGGATATCAATACAAAACATAACGATAAAATACGTATTATTTATAGTTTCAAAAATATAACCTACATAAATTTTCCACATGTCATATTATAAAATACTACATAAATGCTAATTTTTCAAGTTTTGATATCACTCTGAAAACAAAAGTGGATATAAAAATGAAAGTTAATAATAGGTATAAAATATCAAAATATTTTTGTTTGCTTTTCAGGCATACGCCAGCTTTAATTAAATTTAGCATGATTCGTAATTTCATACAAAAGAATGAACGACAAATTTTTGTTTAAACAAATAAAATAAAACAACATCAGCATTTATGTTTACTTAAATTGTTTTTATTTGATTTGGTGCACTAATTTTTTCAAACGAATCTTAAAAATATAAGCTTGGTGCTTGGTGTGGTTAAGAAAACGCTGATCATTCAGTTTTTGTCATCATAATTGAAAAGATCAAAGAGGTGACTCCAATTTTTGATCAGGGCAAAATGGACAGTGTTGAGTACGTTGTATCTGAGAATATCTGGCGATCTCGAGACCTTGAAGTTGAAAGTTGCAGTCTTGGTGTGACTATTTTGCTAGAATTGAAGCACAGTGATCCACAGAAAATATTGGAAGTGCATCACGAAAGTGGCATAAATGTCACGGTGAAGGAGATTCGTGATCAAACAATAACTGTTGCTCAAAATCTCTTAAATTTGGGTATTAAAAAGAACGATAGAGTTGTATTCTTCACAAACTTGAACTTGAAAATAACACCACTTACGTATGCCTGCTACACAATTGGTGCACCAGTCTGTTTCTTCGAAATACATCTTCCACAAGGTATGGTTTTACTATTTAACACCCAAGCTCACAAGTAAGGTTTAACAAATTTGTGTAAATTATCATTTCAGAACATGTTCCCGCTTATCTGGAAATTCTCGATCCATCTGTAATATTATATGAAGAAGAATTTAAGTCTATGGTCACAGAAGGTTTAAAAGGTCTTAATCTAACGAATCTGAGATATGTGCTCACTTTGGACGGTGAACAAAAGTCTGTTGATGAGTTACTCTTTGCACCAGCAGTTGATATTGAAAGTTTTGAAGTTCCTGACATTGGAGATCCAAGGACGCTACCAGCTTTGTTAACATTCACATCTGCAACTACTGGTCTTCCAAAAATTGTTATGAATTCTCATGCCTTGGTCAGACATAGTGTCCTCAAAGAATTCGTTACAAATCCAGAGAGTGTTGTTCTGATTCTGAGTGAAATCCGTTGGATTGGTCCGCAAATCTTGATGCTGCAACCTGCTCTTCTTGGGATTAAGCGAATTTACAGCTCAATACCTTACATGGAATTGACTGGTGAATGTGTGAGGACAATAATTGACAAACATAAAGTTACGGTTTAATCTGCAGTTCCCAGATTTATGAGAAGTGTATATGAAGCAGCAGAAAAATCTAAGGTGAAAAACCCGTCGACTCTTTCCTCACTAAAGATCGTTTATACTGGTGGTGAAAACCTTGGAGAAGCATTGGAAAAATATTTTACAAAAATAACGCCCCATTGTAAGGTCGTAAAGTGTTATGGAATGACGGAAGTGGCTGGCGGGATAGCCTCTACTGAAAAAATTAGCACCCAAAAATACGTAAACGGTGGTGTTTTAAAAAGTGGTTTCATGGTAAAACTCATTGATGATGATGGAAACTCTCTTGGATCGAACCAAATTGGAATAGTTTGTGTCAAACCAGCTACCCCGTTCTTAGGGTATCTGAAAAATGATCTGGCCAACAAGGAATCTTTCATTGAAGGAGGTTGGTTCAACACAGGAGACATAGGAGTTGTGGATTCGGATAATTTGTTGAACATTTTCACCAGAGAAAAACACATTTTACGTTATGCCGATGGAAAGATAATTTTTCCAGATACAATTGAAGACATCGTAAATAGTTTTGATGGTGTTCATTCATCAGCTCTGATAGGAAACTTTAGTAAGGAAAATCCCAAACAATATTGTGGAACAATTTTTGTAGTTCCCCAAGATTTTATTGTAAATCTAGCTGATTTCGAAAATGATTTTAGAGCTTATTTGAGAAAGGAACTAACCAAGGAGCAACTTAAAATTATAAAGTACTTCAAAGTGATAGATGATTTACCAAAGACAACTTGCTATAAAATTGATAGGATGGCCTTGAAGAAGATTGTCCATGGTGGCTATAAAATATAATTAAATCTTATTTACTTGAAGATTTCTAAATAAATGTTAAGATAATTAAAGTTTTTTTTGTTAATGTTGCGATTTTTGAGTTATGGACTATGGTACTCAATTTTTGTGTGGAATCCGATTTTAATATTCATTTTTAATGGAAAGCTTTTTAAGAACCTCAACTTTCTCTTGTTTATGTCCCTTGTTGATGTCGATGACTTTGAAATGCTTTGGTCCTTGAACGGTTCCATCTTGTCCATCATACCTTTGGTTGACAATGGTTGTATATTTTTGATTTGCTCCCCAAGAGGATCAGGAACATAAGTAGAGGCGGGAAAAGTATCATTAGTCTCTGAAGTTACAAGAGATCTGATGAGACTTGCCACGCTTTCTTCTAAATCCGACGAAGAGGGCGACGACTGTTTTTTTATACGGTTCCGTTGCAGAAGGCTATCTCGTAGAGGGTATGCTTTAAGGCTGTTGACTGGTTTGAATATCATTACTAATTTTTTTTTCTGCTAAATGTCCCAAATTCATAACGCCTTTTTTCAATCTTTACTACGGCTTCCTCGAACGGAGTTAGTTCAATTTTCTTGGAATTTTTATTTCAATTAAAGTCCTTAACTACCTGAAAATTACGTTTGTCGATAGAGACGTTTTGATCGAGACGTTCGGTGGTGTAAGTCCTTTCTTGATGACAGCATGTACTTTGTTTTGCCTTATGAACTGTTAAAACAATTTTTGCCCGTCTGAATCTATACTCATTAAAGCCCCATTGACATCACGCTGAGTTCTTCGGGTTATGTTAATGTTATCAGCATATGCTAGTAATTGGACAGACTTTTGAAAGATAGTACTTCTATTGTTGACCTGGGAGCTCTGCACTATTCTTTCAAGTACGAAGTTAAAAAAATCGCATGACAACGCATCTTACTTACTTAAGGTGGCGCTACAGTCCGGGGCGGACCTGGGCCTCAACCAACAAGCGTCTCCAGCCAGCTCGGTCCCTAGCTAGCAGTCTCCAGTTTCGCACGCCAAGTTGGTTGAGGTCCTCTCCCACCTGGGTGCGCCACCTGAGTCGCGGTCTTCCTCTACTGCGCCGTCCCTCGGGATTGGATTCGAAGACCTTCCGGGCTGGAGCGTTGATGTCCATCCGCTCTACATGACCCAGCCATCTAAGCCGTTGGACTTTGATTCTGCTAACTAGGTCAGTGTCGCTGTACAGCCCGTACAGCTCGTCGTTATATCTTCTCCTCCATTCTCCATTTATGCGTACGGGACCAAAAATCGCCCGAAGAATTTTTCTCTCGAAGCATCCTAAGACGCTCTCATCTTTCTTTGACAGGGTCCTGGCCTCAGCGCCATAAATGAGAACCGGGATGATGAGTGTCTTATAGATGGTGATTTTACATGCTCGAGAGAAGACTTTACTTCTCAATTGCCTTCTAAGTCCAAAGAAGCAGCGATTTGCAAGAGTTATTCTTCGTTTGATTTCAGCGCTGGTGTCGTTGTCTGCATTAATAGCGGTGCCTAGGTAGACAAAGTCCTTAACTACCTCAAAGTTATAGCTGTCCATGGTGACGTTTTGTCCAAGACGTCGTCGTTCAGTGTCCTTTTTTGATGACAGCATATACTTGGTCTTGCCCTCATTGACCACTAAACCCATCTTCTTCGCTTCCGTCGCAATGCTCAAAAACGCTTCACTGACATCACGCTTTGATCTTCCAATTATGTCAATATCATCTGCGTATCCGAGTAATTGGATGGATCTTTGGAAGATTGTGCCTCTAGTGTTGACGGTTGAGTTTTGCACAATTCTTTCCAGAACGATGTTGAAGAAGTCGCATGACAGTGCATCGCCTTGTCTAAAACCTTTTTTGACATCAAATGCATCGGTAAGATCTTTTCCGACCTTGATAGAGCAGCGTGCATTCTCCATCGTCATTCTGCACAAACGGATAAGTTTGACAGGGATGCCAAAACTAGACATTGCTCGGTAGAGCTCTTCCCTATAGATGCTGTCATACGCGGCTTTAAAATCGATAAAGAGATGGTGGGTATCGATTTGAAGTTCCTGGTTTTTTTCCAAGATCTGCGGTAGTGTAAATATTGGGTCAATAGTGGACTTTCCTGGTCTGAAGCCACACTGATAAGGACCAATCAAGTTGTTGACGAATGGCTTCAGACGTTCACATAATACGGCAGAGAGGATCTTATACGCAATGTTAAGAAGACTTATGCCTCTGTAGTTGGCGCAGTTTAGAGGGTCTCCTTTCTTATGTATCGGGCACACTATGCTGAGATTCCACTCATCGCGCATGCTTTCTTCCGACCAAATTTTGCAGATGAGTTGGTGCATGCTCCGTACCAAGTCATCGCCTGCTGCTTTGAATAGTTCGGCAGCGATGCCGTCAGCTCCAGCAGCTTTGTTTGACTTAAGTTTAGATATAGCTATCTTCACTTCGTCAAGGTCGGGTAGGCGGAATTGTTGATCTGCGTCGCCGAGGTTGAGTGGTTCTATCTCCCTTACAGCGGAATTCGGTTCGTCATCGCCGTTATATAATTTGGAGAAGTGATCTTTCCATATTCTCAGCATCGACTGTGGTTCTACTACGATGTTCCCTTGATCGTCTTTACAGGCTTCGGTTCGTGGCTGGTACCATTGGGAGGTTTTTTTTACCTTTTGGTAAAATTTACGAACCTCATTCCTGTTGTGACATCCTTCTATCTCCTCGATCGCGCGCTTCTCATGCTCTCTTTTTTTCCGTCTAAGAAGCCGGTGTTCCTCTCTCCTCTTCTGCTCGTAGATCTCGCGAGCACCTCTCGTCCTTTTGTGCAGCGCCGTTTTGTATGCCTCTTGTTTCGCTGCGTGAGCTTGCTGGCATTCGTCGTCAAACCAGGGGTTTCGCTGTGGTGGCCGTGTGAAACCTAGCACTTCAGAGGCGGCATCTCTGATGGCTGCAATGCAATGTTGCCACTGGTTTTCAATGCTTAATGCAGGCAGCATAGGACTCCTTAAGAGGTTATTAGGGACTCGATCGGAAAAGGTCATGGCACTCTCTTGCGATTGTAGCCGTCTAACGTCAAATCTTCTCACAGTACTTCCTTGTTTTGGCTTGGATCGTGATATCCGTAGCCGTACCTTGGCTACAACGAGGTAGTGGTCCGAGTCAATGTTAGCCTCTCGGAATGTTCGGATATCCTGGATACTGGAGAAGTGTCGTGCGTCGATCGCAATGTGGTCAATCTGGTTGACGGTTGATTGATCAGGAGATTTCCATGTCCCCTTGTGGATATTAAAATGCGTGAACTGCGTACTAGCTACCAGAACGTCTCGCCCCGCAGCGAAATCGACCGAATCGAAATCGGAGGTAGTGTCGTGCAGGCTGTATCTCCCGATTATGCCACCAAAGATGTCTTCTCTTCCTAGCTTGGCATTAAAATCTCCTAAGACAATTTTAATGTCATAGCCAGGGCACTGCTCATATGTCTTGTCCAAGAGCTCGAAGAACATATCTTTGGTGTCTTCATCTTTCTCCTCTGTTGGGGCATGCGCGCATATTAGGCTTATGTTGGCGAATTTAGCCTTGATGCGGATTGTCGTGATGCGCTCGCTCACACTGTTGAAACTCAAGACTTTTTGCCTGAGCCTAGTTCCAACAAAAAATCCACACCCAAATAGACGCTGTCTTTGTTCTCGGTAGCAGTCGCCGTAATAGATATCGCAGTCTTTTAGTTTGCGTTTACCCGGTCCATCCCATCGCACTTCTTGGATGGCTGTAATATCTGCCTTGCAGCAGTTTAGGGCTTCCGCTAATTGTTCGGCTGCACGTGGTCTGTTAAGGGACCTAACATTCCACGTACATATCCGAAGTTCGTTGTCCTTATTTCGTTTGCGTGGGTTGTCAACAGTGAATCCGTCCGTATCCGAGGCTTGTTGTTGCTTCGAGACTATGATGTTTTTACGTGGCCAGGAAGTCACCCCGACGGCACAACCCCCAACCTGGAGGGCCAGATCCTTAGTATAACTCCAAGGAAGGGGAGCCGGATGAACCGCTCCTTATAGGCATGGGCTCCGAATATGACGAAGAAGCCCTATAAGGTGTTCACTAAGTAGTTCGACCTTACTGGAACTGTAGACGCCACCGTTGATTCTATCTCGAGAATTCGTCCGCTGCCGCCTGGATAAGGATAGGTGCCTTAGTGGAAACACCTCTCCCCCCCTCTCTCGTTTGCTGCCCCCAACAACTTTCCACTGGGGTTGGAACCCAATCTCCAGTTGAGGTACTAGGCACCCGATGTTCACCGCGGGGAGGTGAGAGTAGGAGTTGATAGACAGAGGTGGGTTTTGAGAAAAACCTGTGGACGCTTGTGTCCTCTTGAATGCACATGTCTACCATTTGAACATCATGACAACGCATCACTTTGTTTAAAATTGTGTGTCCTCCAATTAGAGCGAGAATTTATGCGGTACAGGATATATATCTTAGGGTTAAGCGAAGTTCGATGGTTGGGATTGGGCTAACACAAGTCACCGACACCGCAGAGATAGCTTTTATAGTCAACTAGGATTCGCCTACAACAACGCTTCCCGCGGAGATATAATTTTGGTTATGGGAGACCTCAATGCTAAGCAACAGCAACAACAACGGGCTAAGGCATGTGATGGTTGTTCACGGAGTCAGCAATTGCAATGATAATGGTGATCAATTAACCACTTCGCTATTCTTCGAAGCTTTAGAAGCAGGTTTTTGGATGTACGAAGTAGAAGAGGGAAATGCCCGTGACCACCTCATAATGATAAATACCGTAAGATTGCGTATACAGCTACAGTTCGGAAATCGGAATAACATGAGCCCCAAAATCAACATTGCCAGACTACCCACAACCTAACAGCAATGCAGGGACAAACTCTCTCACGAAATGAGAACAATCAGCAGGACAGTACATGACGACGTCGAACACCATTGGAATGCTGTGAAAAATGTTTTAATTTTAGGTGCTGACAGAAAAGAAGGAAGCAACAACAATTGACTTTCAGAAGAATCTTGGGCATGGATCAACGACACTGCGACAAGCGTAACTACATCAACGTATTGGCGCAACAAGCAGAAGATGTTGCAAACAGGTGCGACAACAGGACCGTTTACAGAATAACCAAAGAGCTGAGTGGTGCACACAGATCAATGCAACGCCTCGTAAAAGAAGTAGACGGTACTGTGATAAGTTCTGTGGATGAGCAAGTCAGAAGGTGGAAAGAACACTTTCCATCGGTTTTAAACAGTGTGTGTTTGAAAACAACGGGCAGCCGATACCATCTGTAGAACCTGAAGAAACTTATCCTCGAATCCGCAGCACACTTACAACTTAAGATGAGATCGTTGCTGCATATAAAGCACTTAATAACAACAAAGCGGTAGAACTTGATGGAATTCCCGCACAGCTTTTACAAGCAGCGCCAATGTCATACAGCGAACTGCTTCATCCGCTCATATAAGAAGCCTGGACACCTATGAGTGGAAGAAGGGAATTATCGTCAAGCTCCTAAAAAAAGAACATCTTACAAAGTGTGAAAACTGGAGATGAATTTGCGTCCTACCTGCTGTTACCAAAATAGTAGCAAAAATCATACTGGAACGCATCAGAGAACACCTTGATGCCACACTCGATGCCAACAAGTAGGACTCCGCGCTGGACCCATTGATCACATCAACAACAGTGTGTTGAATATCGATCACCACTAGACCTGCTGTTCATCGACTTCGAAAAGTCCTTTGATAGCGTTAACAGGGAATATATCTGGTTAGCTTTGCGCAGGAGAGGCATTCCAGAAAAACTAATTGCTATTATTATCCAAGTGTCACGTTCTGCACGATGGTTTTGAAATCCGAAGCGGAGTCAGACAGGCCTGTATTCTGTCGCCAGTATATTTTTTTGTTGGTGATAAGCGATGTACTGCGCTCAGCCAGCTCTGTCAGGTAGCGGAGGGATCCAATGGACTTTGACATTCTAATTAAAGCACTTGGATTACGCAGACGATGTTTGCTTACTCTCTCATAGGATCATGGATCTCCATCAAATGACAACAAGTGTGGAGAGAGAAGCAGAAGTTGTGGGGCTGAAAATTAGGGTAAAACCAAAATGATTAGAATCGGAACAAGACCATCCTCTCAAATAAATATTTCCTAGCAACCGGTGGAAAAAGTGGAGAGCTTTCAGTACCTTCGAAGTATCGTCTCCATTGAAGGCGGAACTGAATAAGACGGCATCTGCCCGGCAAACCAAAAGCGGCGTTCGGTATTTTGTCGAAAATTTGGAGGAATAACTCTATCAGCTTAAGGACAAAGCTACGACTGTTCCGCACAAATTGTGCAATTCGTGCTTCTTTATGGGTGCAGCACTTTTAAGGTTACTTCAGCCATAACAAGAAAGCTGCAAACCTTGAATAGATGTCTTCGTAACATCCTAAGGATTTTCTGGCCAAACCTTATATCAAATGAGGTCCTTCATGGATAGACAGTTCATTAACCTATAGACCCTATAATACGAAGACGTAAGTGGCAATGGATTAGGCATACGCTTCAAAAAGGTAACGACTGCATTGCAGGCCTAGGACAGTCGAGGCGGTATCATCGTCACTAGGCAAGAGTTGGAGGGAGCTAAAACACATCTCCGGAAACCGTACACAATGGCGCGTAAGCGTAGTAGAGGCCATATGCCCCTTAAAGGGTTCCTAACGGACTTAACAGCTCTGAGGACCTAAGTAAGTAGTAGGTTTATATGTATTTTTCATGTGCTTGTCTTTTTAAGTTATTTTAGGTCGTTTGCGTAGAGGAGAATTTTGATAATTTCTTCAAGGATCCTTAGTCCCCTCTGTGATGCGACTTTTGACATCATTTAAAAACATTAAGAAGAGCAAAAGACTTCGGACTCAACCTTGAGGAAGTCCTGTTTGACGTCAAAAGTTAAAAACAAACAAATTAAGTAAGCCAAATAAGTTGGGAAGAAACTTTAGTGTGGAACTTACAAAATACGCAGAAGCTCTTCTCACTTTTATTTTCGAAAGATTCATCAACCATACGCCTACTCCTCTCCCCCTGGATCCGCCATCGGTTGTAAAATATGAAATATTTTTAAAACTGCCTTGAAAAAAAGAAAAGTGAAACATTCGCATGAAATTTGTCCTTATTTCACTTTATCAAAGTCTAAATAAACAACGAGTTGAATTTAAAATTATACAAATTTGGCCCTATATGACCTTGTTTAAGTGCAACAAGACTTATTTCTGAAAAGTGGGTATTTATAACTTTGGCACCATTTATAAATATTGTTAAGCAAATAAATATTTACAAGATACTAATCTCCTATTTCATTAAAGGTAAACAAAAAGACGCATGATATGACCTTTGGATATTTTATTGCTTGAAGCTTTTAGTTTAAAAGGGCACTTTCAATACAAAATACATTAACAGCGAAATAAAGTTTTTTTAATTGAACATTTTTTTAAACAGCACATAAAAATAGAAATTCAAAACAAAATACTATGTTATAAACAAGCTTAAGTATCTTATCTTTAGCATCATTATCTATTTTGTGGTGTGTAAATAATTTAGTGAAAAACAATTTATTTAAACAAATAAATAGAATAAACCATGTTTTATGTTGAAACAATGTTCGTAACATTTTATTACATTAGGGTCACCTACGAACATTTCCATAAATTTTAAAATGATAAGCGTTATAAAAATTTACACATAAAATCACACAGTGTTTAAAAGAAGAACATTTCAAAAAATCTGATCATTTTGTTATCTTAATTCAAAGTGAAAACATCATCTAATTTTTCAATCTCAGCAAAATGCAAAGTGTTGAGTATGTTAAATCTCAAATCATCTGGAGAGCTCCAGAATTTAAAATTGAGAATACCAGCCTAGGTGCAGCTATTTTAGAAAAACTCAAACACAATGATCCCAAGAGAATATTTGAAGTGCTTCACGATAGTGACACGAAAGTCACCGTGAGACAAGTCCGTCATCAAACAATAACCGCTGCGCAAAATCTCATGAACTTGGGTGTGAAAAAGAACGATAGAGTTGTCTTCTTCACTTTGTTGAACTTGAAAATAACACCACTTACGTATGCCTGCTACACAATCGGTGCACCAGTGTGCTTCTTCGAAACGTATCTGGAACAAGGTTCAGTTTTACTCTGAAACACTAAAGTTCTAAATTGAGAATTTATAAATTTTTGTAACATCCTGTTTTTTTTTAGAACACGTACCTGCCTACCTGCAGATGCTCGATCCTTCTGTGATCATCTACGAAGAAAGATTCAAGTCTATGGTCACAGAGGGCTTGAAAAACCTTATTCTAACGAATCTAAGCCATGTGCTCACTTTGGACGGTGACCAACAGTCTGTTGAGGAGTTACTCTTTGGACCAGTCGTTGATATTGAAAGCTTTAAAGCTCCTGACATTGGAGACCCAAGGACACTACCGGCAATTTTGGGGTTCACATCAGCAACCACTGGGCTACCAAAAGTTATAATGAATTCCCACGCTATGGTTAGACATTCTGCTTATAACGGATGGGAAGCAGATCCAGAAAGTGTTGTTATGGTTCTAAGTGAAATCCGTTGGTGTTGTCAACAGGTGGCTATGATTCAACCAGCACTACTTGGGGTCAAGCGAATTTACAGCTCAACACCTCCACTGGAGCTTACAGGCGAAATCGTGAGGAAAATGATTGACAAGCATCAAGTGACACATTATTTCGATGTTCCAAGGTTTATGAGAACCGTATTCGAAGTAGTAGAACGTTCGAAAGAAAATGAGCCATTAACCCTCTCATCACTAAAATTTGCTTGGATTGGTGGTGAAAGTGATGGAGGAGTGTTAGAAGCATACATTGCAAAAATAAGGCCTCATTGTAGGTTCGTTAAGTGCTATGGAATGACCGAAGTGGGTAACGCAATTGCCACTACGGAACAGATCCCAACCAAACAAAATATAAATGGCGGTATTTTGAAAAAAGGGTTTGTACTAAAACTTATGGATAAGAATGAAAACTCTCTTGGACCAAATCAAATTGGCCGAGTGTGTATTAAAGCAGCTGCACCATTTTTGGGTTATTTGAAAAACGATATGGCCAACATGGAAACTTTCATTGAAGGAGGTTGGCTCAATACCGGAGACCTGGGAATTGTGGATTCAGATAATTTTCTTAGTATTTTCACCAGAGAAAAGTATACTTTGAAATATGCTGATGGAACAATGCTTATTCCAAATTCAGTGGAAAACTTCGTTAATAATTTTGAAGATGTTCATTCGTCAGCTCTAGTAGGAAACTCCAGTGCGGACAATCCCAAACAATGTTGTGGAACAATCTTTGTAGTCCTTCGAAAGGGTATTCCTAATTCGGCTGATTTTGAAAATAGTTTTAGAGCTTATTTGAGAAAAGAATTAGCCAAGAAGCAACTAGAAATTATCAAGTATTTCAAAGTATTAGATGATCTTCCGTATACGAGTTGCTTCAAAGTTGATAGAATGGCCTTGAAATATATGGTTAATGGAGGTTGTAAAATTTAATCTAATATTGAAATTTAAATATTACCAAGATGTAAAAATATGCAGCAAATTATCTGAATCCACCATTCCCAAGTCTCCGGTATATAGCCAACCTCCCTCAATGTATGTCTCGTCGTTGGCAATTTTATTCTTCAAATATCCCGAAAATGGGGCCGAGGTTTTCAAACAAACTCGTCCAATTTCATTTGGTCCGAGAGAGTGTTTGTCCTTGTCGATTATTTTCACCATACAGCCTTTCCTCAGAACTCCCCCATTCACATTTCTTCTGGTAGCCAATTCTGATGAAGCTATTGCTCCAGCCATTTCGGTCATTCCATAGCACCTTCCGATCTTGCACTGTGGGGTTATTTTTGCCAAATAAGCTTCATATGCTTCACCGACACTTTCACCACCGAGCAGAGCCAACTGCATCGAACTCAAGCTCGATGGGTCACCAGAACGATCGGCAGCCTCTAACACGGTTATATAAAATTTGGGAACCTCAAAGTAGTGAGTGACTTTGTGGGTGTCGATAATTTCCTTGATAAATTCTCCAGTCAGTTCCATTGGGGGAGTTGAGCTGTACACTCGCTTGACATCGAGAAAAGCCGGTTGCATCATTATTGATACCTGACATAACCAATGGATTTCGCTTAGTATCATTAATACTCTTCCTGGCTTTGCCTGCCAACGACTGTAGATGAATATATAGACTTTATAGATGTCTTCGCAACATCCTGATGATTTTCTGGCCAAACCAAATATCTAATGAGGTCCTTTATAGAAGGTACATTCTGAAACCTATAAACTCTATTATACAAAGGCGTAAGTGGTAATGGATTGACATACGATTCGAAAAGTTAACAACTGCTTCGCACGCCAAGCAATGCAGTGGAATTCGATATCGCAAGATGTTAGAGGAGCAGCAGCAAAAAAGCACATGGCGCAGGACAGTCGAGGAGAAATCAGCGTCACTAGGCATGAGTTGAAGGGAGCTAAAACACATCTCCGGAAACCGCACACGATGGCGCCTAGGCGTTGTAGATAAATAATATATCACAAAACTGTTTTAAGTTAACTTTAAATTCTGAAATTAAGGAAACTCAAAATATGTTGTACAAAAGAATCATGATTTTTCATTAAAAAAAACATTTTCCTTCAACTAGCAGAAAATTAACATTGTAAAAAAATGTAGTTTTAAATACTCAGAAAACTTTATAAATGCCGTGTTTGTACCTTTATAATAAATCAGATATCAATAATTGATCACTTGAAGAGTAAACGTATCTATAAAAATCAAGAACACTTAAAAAAGTTTATTAACTTAACTACCTTAAACTAAATTATCTAATCGTATACAGGGTGTTTATTTAATCTTCAATTATATTTAAGAGCATTCTTGGGGGCTTTTGTTTAATAAATTTCACAACCATCGTTCAGACCTTTGTTTTGAGAAGACAAACAGTCTTTTTAATTACGGTCCATTTTTGTATGATCGTTATATTAGTAAAAATTAAAAATAATAATGGTTAGAAGCTCGTAAATATGTCTTTTAAGGTTTTTCGTTTTAATTTAAAAAAACACCCTGTAGGAATAGTAACTGCTCGAACTATTTCATGTTCATTTTGTTTGTCCAAAATATCGATTATAGTGTTCGACGCCCCTAAAACGGTAGTGTCTAAAATGAATTGATAATTTTCTTTAACTGGAAAAAGTTATAAAAACTTGAACTAGTGTGTCACTTTGAGCAAAATGCAAAGTGTTGAGTACGTTAAATCTCAGAAAATCTGGCGAGCTCCAGAGTTCAAAATTGGAAGTTTCAGCCTTGGGGCTGTTATTTTAGAAAAACTCAAACACAGTGATCAGGAAAAAATATTAGAAGTTCATCACGAAAGTGGCACACATGTCACGGTGAAGGAGACCCGTGAGAAAACAATAACTGTCTCTCAAAATCTCTTAAATTTAGGTGTTAAAAAGAACGATAGAGTTGTGTTGTTCACAAACTTGAACTTAAAAATAACACCGCTTACGTTTGCTTGCTATACAATCGGTGCACCGGTGTGTTTCTTTGAAACATATCTGGAAGAAGGTTTGGTTTTACTCTGAACAATAAAGTTATGAGTTGATAATATATATATTTTTGTTAAATTCTATTTTTTAGAACATGTACCTGTCTACCTGGAAATGCTGGATCCTTCTGTGATCATCTACGAAGAAAGATTCAAGTCTATGGTCACAGAGGGCTTGAAAAACCTTAATCTAACGAATCTGAGGCATGTGCTCACTTTGGACGGTGACCAACAGTCTGTTGATGAGTTACTTTTTGAACCAGTTGTTGATATTGAAAGCTTTAAAGCTCCTGACATTGGAGACCCAAGGACACTACCGGCAATTTTGGGGTTCACATCAGCAACCACTGGATTACCAAAAATTATAATGAATTCCCACGCTATGGTCAGACATTCTGCTTATAACGGATGGGAAGCAGATCCGGAAAGTGTAGTTATGGTTCTTAGTGAACTCCGTTGGAGTTGTCAACAGGTGGCTATGATTCAACCAGCACTACTTGGGGTCAAGCGAATTTACAGCTCAACACCTCCACTAGAGTTTACAGGCGAAATCGTGAGGAAAATGATTGACAAGCAGCAAGTGACACATTATTTCGATGTTCCAATTTTTATGAGAACCGTATTCGAAGCAGTAGAACGTTCGAAAGAAAATGAGCCATCAACCCTCTTTTCACTAAAATTCGCTTGGATTGGTGGTGAAAGTGATGGAGGAGTGTTAGAAGCATACATTGCAAAAATAAGGCCTCATTGTAGGTTCGTTAAGTGCTATGGAATGACCGAAGTGGCTAACGCAATTGCCACTACGGAACAGATCCCAAGCAAACAAAATATAAATGGCGGTATTTTGAAAAAAGGGTTTGTACTAAAACTTATGGATAAGAATGGAAACTCTCTTGGGCCAAATCAAATTGGCCGAGTGTGTATTAAAGCAGCTGCACCATTTTTGGGTTATTTGAAAAACGATATGGCCAACATGGAAACTTTCATTGAAGGAGGTTGGCTCAATACCGGAGACCTGGGAATTGTGGATTCAGATAATTTTCTTAATATTTTCACCAGAGAAAAGTATGCTTTGAAATATGCTGATGGAACAATGCTTATTCCAAATTCAGTGGAAAACTTCGTTAATAATTTTGAAGATGTTCATTCGTCAGCTCTAGTAGGAAACTCCAGTGCGGACAATCCCAAGCAATGTTGTGGAACAATCTTTGTAGTCCTTCGAAAGGGTATTCCTAATTCGGCTGATTTTGAAAATAGTTTTAGAGCTTATTTGAGAAAAGAATTAGCCAAGAAGCAACTAGATATTATCAAGTATTTCAAAGTATTAGATGATCTTCCGTATACGAGTTGCTTAAAAGTTGATAGAATGGCCTTGAAAAATATGGTTAATGGAGGTTGTAAAATATAATCTAATATTGAAATTTAAATATTACCAAGATGTTCTTTTATTTTCAAAATACAAAACAGTTGTGTGGTTCATATTTATTTCGTTTGTGTTGTTAATCTTGGTAGAGCTCTTTACAACAAGATGAATCTGAGAATCTTACGAAATTAGCCATAATTTGTCATTTCATGATTCATGGGGTGTAAGCCAAATCTAAATGTTCTCGATTTCAATACAGCTTCAGATATATAAACTGGATTTTGAACTAAAAATCTTTGGCGAAGCACACTTCGAAAACTTTTAAAAAACATGTTTAAAGAAAAAAAAAAGAACTTTTTTTTAAAAAGAGTTAATTGGATTTTTGTTTTATTTGATTATTAAAATAGTTTATTCTTAAAAATACATTTTTTTAAATACTTCATAATTACATCACAAAACTTACAATATTCTATAACCACCATCAAACATTCCCTTCAAGGCTACTCTATCAGCTTTAAAACAAGTTGTCTTTGGCAAATCTTCTAGAACCTTAAAATACTTTACTATCTGCAACTGCTCATCGGTTAATTCTTTTCTAAGATAATCTTTTAAGTTATTTTCAGCATAAATTGAATGAGTATTATTTTTGAGAACCACAAATATAGTTCCGAAGTCTTGTTTAGGATTTTCTTCGCTTGGCTTTCCTACCAGGGCTGACGAGTGTACTCCCTCAAACTTATTTACGATATTTTCAACAACATTTGGCATAAGAATCTTTCCATCAGCATATCGTAAGACGTACTTTTCTCTCGTAAAAATATGCAGCAAATTATCTGAATCCACCATTCCCAAGTCTCCGGTATTCAGCCAACCTCCCTCAATGTATGTTTCGTCGTTTGCGATTTTATTTTTCAAATATCCCGAAAACGGGGCCGAGGTTTTCAAACAAACTCGTCCAATTTCATTTGGTCCGAGAGAGTGTTTGTTCTTGTCGATTATTTTCACCATACAGCCTTTCCTCAGAACTCCCCCATTCACATTTCTTCTGTTAGCCAATTCTGATGAAGCTATTGCTCCAGCCATTTCGGTCATTCCATAGCACCTTCCGATCTTGCACTGTGGGGTTATTTTTGCCAAATAAGCTTCATATGCTTCACCGACACTTTCACCACCGAGCAGAGCCAACTGCAACGAACTCAAGCTCGATGGGTCACCAGAACGATCGGCAGCCTCCAACACGGTTATATAAAATTTGGGAACCTCAAAGTAGTGCGTGACTTTGTGGGTATCAATAATTTCCTTGACAAATTCTCCAGTCAGCTCCATTGGAGGAGTTGAGCTGTACACTCGCTTGACATCGAGAAAAGCCGGTTGCATCATGATCGATACCTGACATAACCAACGGATTTCGCTTAGTATCATTACTACACTTCCTGGCTTTGCCTGCCAACGACTGTAGACACCTTGTCTCATCAAGGCATGGGAATGGATGACAATTTTGGGCATTCCAGTCGAACCGGATGTAAAACCCAAGATTGCTGGAAGCACCTCTGGATCTCCAATATCAGGGGCTCGGAAGCTCTCAATGTCAACAGCTGGTCTAAAGAGCAGATCATCGACAGACTTTTGTGCACCATCCAAGCTGAGAACATGTTTCAAGTTCGATAGATTAAGCTTCTCCAAAGCTTTAAAAACCATGGATTTGAATCTCTCTTCGTACAATATCACAGTCGGATCGAGCATTTCTAAGTAACGAGGTGTTGGTTCTGAAAAAATTAAATTAAAAAAACACAGTTGCATGAAAATTTGTCAATAAAACTGAAAAGTTCAACATACCTTCTTCAAGATATGTCTCAAAAAAGCACACGGGTGCTCCAATTGTGTAACAAGCAAACGTTAGTGGTGTAATTTTCAAGTTCAACAACGAGAAGAACACAACGGTATCGTTCTTTTTCACACCCGAATTCGAGAGGTTCTGTGCAGCAGTAATAACCTGATGCCGAAGTTCCCTTACCGTCACATGTGTGCCGCTGTCGTGAAGCACTTCGAACACCTTCTCCGGGTCACTGTGCTTGAGGT
Source organism: Eupeodes corollae (assembly GCF_945859685.1). Taxonomy (NCBI): domain Eukaryota; kingdom Metazoa; phylum Arthropoda; class Insecta; order Diptera; family Syrphidae; genus Eupeodes; species Eupeodes corollae. The sequence continues at coordinate 23,106,712 of NC_079147.1, forward strand.
TTTCCAAAATAGCTTCTCCAAGCCCCGCACTTTTGACATCAAGCTCTGGTGCACGCCAAAACTTCTCCGACTTAACGTACTCAATATTATGCATGTTTCTCTAATTTCTTTTAATAGTTCAAAATATGACTAACAAACTAACCCAGTGATATTTTAATTTGTTGTTTCCACTTTTTAATCCAGTTAATGAATGATTCGAATATTTATAGGTAATCGTTTATAAATGGAAATCTCAATAATATAAAAAATTTACTAAACAAAGATAAAGACACTTCATTGTCATAGCAATATTATTATGGCAGGTTATAGATTTAGACTTTGTTTTTATTTTTTGTTGATAATCTATCTCAGATCTTATAATTTAGTCATTATCAAACTATAACATTTGCATATTGTTTTTTTAGAAGTGTGGAGATCGAAACACCCGATGTAGCTACATCTGATTATAGATTAATTATAAACAAAATGACAAGAAAGCTATCACTGAGCTGTAAATCTATAAAAGCATGAAATTAGATAGAATTTCGTTTTTGTTTGTTTTGTTTAAAAAACAAGTTGGACAAAAGTTAGAATTTGCATAAATTAAAAACTGAAAATGTCAAAATACTATAATAACATTGGTAAACTTTGAGTTGATATAAAAGTGTGACCAATTGTTGCAATATAGTGGAATAAATACATTTTGTGACGCTTCAGATCGTGAAGAACCATAAGGTCTATTAATTTACAACTCTTAGCAATTAATGTGTGCATCAGAAGGGGACCTACAGTATTACGGCAAATGCGAATGGCACGTTTTATGGAAAAAATTAATCTTGCTGAAATTGTTAATTGTTCGCTGTAACTATAATTGTTACTAGAGTAACTGAAGTCAAAGGTGTTAAGTGAGTTCTTATCAATATGAGCAGCATTCTTGAAATGTGTGCAAGTAAGGTGATTAGGTGATTGGAGGAGTATGTCTGGCTTTAAACTTATTTGAATAAATGAAAAACTTGTCTAGAAGAAATTGCATCATTTTTAAAAACTGGTGCAGCAAGAGAATATCAGGGACTTAGCGGTGTTTTTGAGGGATTTGCAGATAAGATTATTAGAAAAGCTCGTTGTATAGACACAATTTAGTGATTCAGGGGTTTAAGAATATTTTAGACCAAAGTTTGATGAACCCAAGACTGTTGTATTTTTATAAAAAATTAACTGAATGTCTAAAATAATATTAACTTTAACTGTGGGATGAAAATAGTTTTCATCCAATGTTTTTAAATTTTGAAAAAGTATTTAAGTCGAAAGTAAATGTTTAGTATTGTTTTTTGTATGTTTTCGTTTTATGTAAAAAAACGTTAACAATATCTATATATATAAAAATCAATGCCACTTTTCGTTGTAATGTTATAACTCAACAATGGCTTTACCGATTTGTCTAATTTTGGTCTTAAATTATTCGTGAAAGTACAGAGAAGGTTTGTACGTAGAGAAAATTTAAAAAAAAATCTTGAAAAGGTGTAAAATCAACATCTTTCTATACTCCCATATACAATCAATTTGTATTAATACTTAAAGAAATCCAGATTTGTTGACTAACTTGGAAAAGTACAACGAAGCTCTAATAATAATCGAAGATACGTGTCTAACGATTGTAAATAAAGCATTTTCACAATTGGGAAAGACCGCACTAAATCGTGAGATGCATGATTTTTTGATCGTGAATTGCAACGTGAGCAGGAGTTCAATTCTAAAGATTTACGTTTATTTGTAGAATCGAATATAACCAAATAAAATATTCAACAAAAACATGTGCCGTTTCCAATAATACAGGTGGACTTTATTTCTGAGATACACCTGGTGGTACAAGCAAAACTTTTGTTGTATTATTTATTTTAGCGCCTATTCGATTGGAACAGAAAATTGAATTGGCACTTGCATCTTCGGGAATTGCTGCTACATTATTAGAAGGTGGTCGAGAAATTCTGCTATGGCAAAAGTTCTGCGATTAACGTCGATTATTTTATGGGATTAGTGCACAATGTCAAATAAAACATAAATAGAAGCATTTAATCGAGCAATACATTTTAGGCATTAATCAACAGCTGTTTTAGTTGTGCTCTGATATTGCACATTATTATGCGTATTCACATTCATAATGATGCTTGAGTTATCATAACAATTGTTAGAAATTGGTCATGGAAAATACAAATCGACAGTACCAACGGATTGATCACTTTACCGAACAATTTTTGTACAATTGCGCAATCTATAGATGAGTTTATAGAAACTGCCAGATGTAGTAACGACATATAAATCAATTGACAATATTGCGAAACATTAATCCACCAAAACTTTGTAATGGCACCAGATTGGCAGTGAAAAAGTTATTGCCAAATTTTATTGAAGCTACAATCGTAACTGGTAAACCAAAAGGAGAAGTGTGTTTGATACCGAGTATCGCTATGATTCGAACTGATATGCCATTGGAATTCAAATGATTACAATATCCTGTGTGTTTACCATTTGCGATGTTCAAAACACTTTACGTTTGTTCGGTCGATTTGGAGGAATCATGTTTTGCACATGGCCAACTTTATGTTGCCTGTTCCAGCTGTTTTAGACTAACCCATATAGATCCACCATAGTAAGAGTGCCCAATTCTTTTTTATTTTTTAGTTTGTACTCTTTGCTGATAAATATAATATAAACAATATATTATTTGGGTCATTTGGACTTTTAAAAAGCTAGCAATTTAAAATATTTTTTTGTTTGAATAAATTAACTTAATAATCATTTTTTTATTACTATGCCTTATACGTAGCGAAGCACGTACCGAGCCGCTAGTTTGTTATAAAATTAAATTTGATTAAAACCATAATCTCAAATTTTTTAAAAGACATTTGAGTCGAAATGTTCTTAAGGTTAGGTTAGGATTGCTTAAAGTGGCTGTCCATGATGGAACCGAGCACACTTAGGCCAGTTTAATTGGCTTCCTCCTAAGCTCAATGGAATCAGTTTGAGTCTCTTACAAAATGTGAAAGGCTGATTCTGCTGATATGATTTAGATCGTTGAAGAAGAATTCCCCTAGGTTATTCTTGCGTTTTTGAGCTAGAGCAGGGCATTTACAGAGAAGGTGAAGAACTGTTTGCTTCTCTTACTTGTCCATACAGCTTCTGCATAAGTCATTGTCATTGTGGTAGGATGGGCTGCACTGTATTGTTCCTGGCGAGTTTATCTGCTTTACAGTTACCTGGAATGTCTCTATGGCCCAGCATCCAGCAAAGGTGAATATTAAACTGTTGTGTCATCTCCATTAGAGATGATCGACATACTCCAGAGATTTGATAGCGGCTTGACTATATGAGGAGAATCGGATATCAGATGTTTATATCACGTTTTCTTTAAGCCATGACAAGACTTCTGCCAAAAGTTCGGCCTGGAACACGCTACAATGATTGGGAAGGCGGAATGAGAGACTTAATTTCAGTCGTTAAGAGTACACACCTTCACCGACCCCTTCTTATGTTTTTGAACCATCTGTATAAAAATGGATTCACCATCTTCCCGGAATGTCCTATTGTCCCACAAAGATTTGGGAGGTATAGAAATCTGGAAGTTTCTGTCCAAAGCAGTTGGAGGATGGTACAGTCTGTGTGCCTTGGATTTGATTCTAACTACCTAAGAATTACGGAGTGGCCAATATTTTTGTTAGTCCACTGGGACGAAGTTTTGTGGCAAATAGCAGAGCTTGCAGCTATTTGTTTGCAAAATATGTCAAGAGGCTTAAGGTGGAGTAAGGTGTCCAGAGCCCCAGATGGGGTCGTGCCCAAAGTATAGGTCTGTCTAAATCATTTTGTAAGAGTTCTTTAGTCGTGTTTCCTGAAACTGCTATAGCAACGTAGTCCGTATAGGCGATGATTCTGAAACCCTTCGCATCCAGACTAGTTAGCATTTTGTCTACCACTAGGTTCCACAGGGGAGGGGATAGAACACCACTTTGCGGTGTCCCTCTACTAACGAATCATCTACTAGAAGAGATGCCCAGTTTTGAGTTAATTATTATTATGTCTACGTTGTTAAAGGCACCTTCGATGTCGAGGAAAGCAACTATAGTGAACTCTTTATGATGGAGGGAATATTCGACGGTGCGTACTAAAGTGCGTTACGCTGTTTCCACCGATTTACCTTTACAGTAGGCATGTTGAGAAGAAGACAGAAGTCTTGTATCGATACTTGCCCATAAATGGATATCAATCAATCTTTCCAAATTCTTAAGAGGAAATGATAATAGACTTATAGGTCGTAGATCTTAAGGATTAAAAACAACTTTAACTTCTCTCCATGCCGAGGGAACATGGACCAGCTAAAGACAGCTTGTAAAAATTGCCTCAAGGATTGGTGCAATTATGTCAGAAGTTTTTTGTAACTCAGCTCGTATTATTCCATCTGGTCCTGCAGATTTTAAAGGTTTGAAGCTGTTGAGAGCCCATTGTAACTTGTCCCTTTTGATCAGACATTGTGGATATGTTGTATTGTTTCGGTAAGAGAACTACCAGGAAAGTGTGTGTCCAGTAATAAGTTCAGTGATTCATAACTTGAATTTGTCCAGGAGCCGTCTGCATTTTTCAAGCAGCTTGGCATAGCTGGATTAGTTGAAAGAATTTTCCGTTACCTAGAGTATTCAGAAGTTTCTTCTATCGTGCCACGGAAGGATCGTCAGGAATATCGCTTTGATTTCCTTAATGCTTTCTTGTAAATTCTTAGGGATTCTTATGAAGAAACCCACTGTCTTACGACTTTGGCTCGGTTGAAGAGTTTCCTGCATTCTCTTCTGAGTGAGTCAAGCTCTGAGGCACACCATTGTTGCTCTTTTCTCTTATGAGTATAAGTGGACAAGGTTCGTTAAAGTTCTTATTTTTTGTTAAAAAAAAAAAAAACAATTAAATTTTCACCAAAATTTGGAATTAATGTTGACAACGATATTTATTATAAGACAAAATTAATTTGTCGTATATAACTCCTAGGGAAGGAATAGATTTGAAAGATTTAATGGTAACATAGTGCAAACCATAAGTTCGGGAGGTTTTTCGTAATCATTGGCAAATAGAAGTCATAAAGTTAAAATAGTTTAGTTTTTGTTGTTTTAAGTTTATTACCAGTAAAGGGTTTTTCGTTTAAATACAGTGCGAGCTTAAGGAAAATAGGAAGGGATTTTAGACTTAAAATGTTGACATTGTACATTCTCGATATGTGGTTAAACAAAATTATCTACACTTGAAAATATGTCCAAAATTAAGCTCAAGGGTAAATTGATAAGCATTACTGACGGGAAATGCAACTGGCTAATTCCACAGAACATTGTTTTTAAAAACTCTGTACAAGGCATGAATCATTGCGGATTTGTTCGAGTGCTGTAATTGTTTCGGTTAAAGTTCTATCGCCTATCATTTCTAAAGGTAATTTTTGGATGCTATTCAAAACACTTGAACTTGTTTTAGAAGCACCTGCCAAAATATGCTTTTGGACTTTTATTTATTTTTTGGACGAATAAAGGCTTTGTAAATTATATCCAGATCAAAAGGAGGACAACTTTTTGCACCGTCTAAGAAATCTTAAGGACCTAGCAACATTCTTGGCAATGTCAAATATGTGGTCATTTCATTAGAGGTGAATTTTGAACAATGCTGCTGAAATCAGAATTTAATGAGCTTATCATACTCTGCCGTTGAAGTTCGACATAGAAATGACAACGATGTGAATCTAGAAAGGAATATAAAAAGTTAAGGGTAGTTTCGTCAGCGAAACAGTTAAGTGAATTAGAAGAGGCAGACAAAAGATCGCTTACCAATGTAAGGAAAAGAATCGAACACAGAACAGAGAAAAACCAGCCTATATTTTATGAGTTTCAGACTTGAAACCATCCAATACAAATTGTATTCAACGATTAGAAATGTATCTTCCAAACCAATAAAAAAAGGATTCATCAAAATCAAATGCACGCGTTTTCTATAAGCTTGGTGCAAAAGTCTTTTATTTATTTATTTATTTATTTATTTAATCCGTTAATTATCTAACGTTAATATAAACTTATAGCTATTTACATAATTTTTAATTTAAAATTTTAATCAATATAGAAATAAATAAATACTATATCAAATTAAAAAATCTTTCTTTAAATTGTTTACTTTTAACATTGTCATTAACAGATGAAATTAAATTATAAAATTTATTGAAGACTGAAATCAATTGATTTAAAGGGCTATTCATACCATAGTTAGTTCTGCTAAAGATCGGACATAAAGGTATCTGTCTTCTTATGCTAGTTGGGCTATAGCTAAAATTTAGACGATTCAGAGCTGTTGCGGATATAATAGAACCATTAATTAATTTTAAAATAAAACAAAATTGGAGATATTGTCTATGTTGTGAAAGTGTAGGGAGCTTTATTAGCAAAAGTCTCTGAGAATAAGGAGGTGGTGTAAATATTTGGGAAAACGGAAGAAAACGAAGACAAAAACGCATAAATCTTTTTTGGATACTTTCAAGTCTGTCAATATGGACTGAATAGTATGGTGCCCATATAACACAGCCGTATTCAAGTATTGGCCTTACAAATGATACATAAAGAAGTTTTAAGACGTATGGGTCACGAAAGTCACGAGAAAAACGTTTAATAAAACCTAGAATTTTGTTAGCTTTTTTAACTATAAAGTTATAATGGTCACAGAACGTTAATTTACTGTCAAGAATAACACCTAAATCAGAGAAAACGGAAAGCTTACAAAGGGAGGAAGAATCTAATAAATAGTTATAATCTATAATTGTTTTTTTGCGTGTAAAACACATAGTTTTACATTTGTCAATATTCAATAAAAGTCGGTTTGTATTGCACCATTCCCTAAAACTATGAAGATCTTCTTGAAGCTGTGAGCAGTCATTAATTGAACTAATAGATTTGAAAATTTTAATGTCATCAGCGTATATTAAAACGGAGGAGTTTTTTATAACGGATGTTATGTCATTTATATATAAGATAAATAATAAAGGACCTAAATGGCTACCCTGTGGAACACCAGAGTTGACGTAAAATTGGTCGGAGAATTCATTTCTGAATATAACGCTATAACTTCTGTTCTTGAGATAAGACGCGATCCACGTCAAGAATTTGTCGTTAAACCCTAAGGCCTTAAGTTTATGGACTAAAGTCTTGTGACACAATTTGTCAAAGGCTTTGCTGAAATCTGTGAATACGCAATCTACTTGTTTACGATCTTCGAAAGAGTCAAGGCAGAAAGAAGTGAAGTGAAGTAGGTTTGTAATTGTTGATTTATTCTGGACGAAACCATGTTGATTTTCACATACAATTGAATTACAATTAAAGGATAATATCTTACAGATAATGGACTCAAATAGTTTGGGAATAACGGAAAGTTTGGCAATCGGCCGGTAATTCGTTATTTCATTCTTAGATCCTTTTTTATGAATCGGAGTTATAAATGCACTTTTCCATAATGGTGGGAAAACTGAGCTTCTAAGAGATTCATTGAACAAAACAAACAGAGGGTACGATAAATGAGACACACATTTTTTTAAAACACATGATGGTATCCCATCAGGGCCAGGGTGAAAACAGTCATCAAGTTCTGAGACACAACGAACAATTGAATCCTCACATATTGTCAAGTCAAGTGAGTTAAGGTGAGGATAATTTTGGGCTGGAAAGAACGAATGGGGAATTTGAAAGTCTATCAAATGTTTTTGAAATATCAAGTGCAATAATCTTACTTTCTCCAAAACGATGTAAAGACTTGTTCCACTGCTACCGTTGGGCTGAAGGCCATACTGCCGGTCATTAAGAATCTTTCGTTCTTTCAAAGAGTTTTAATAAATCAGTAATTTTAGATTTTTCACAAACCCAAAAATGGATTACCAAGACATTTTGTTCAACGTAATTGATGGAATTCCATCAGGACCAGGACTGAAATAATGATTAAGCATTCAAATATTGTGTAAACGTCACGAGAGAATGAGCAGAAGAAAAACATTCAGAGGCAGTCTTAAAATAATCAGCGAACATGTTCGGAATTGACTCTGGAAGATGTCTTAAAGAATTTAATAATATTTCCATTATTTTTCCCTTATTATTTCATTCTTTTTCCTTAAGTTTGATAGCAGCTTCTGTAACTCTTTTGGCTCAATTTAAAGGAGGGTTTTTGACACCTTAAATATTAAAACTGCATCTGTCAAATCAGCTTCCCTTTGGGTTTTTTTTTTTAAACACAAAATAATAAATACAAAATCTTAAGTAGACTTTCTTTTTAATGGCCAAGGGTTGAAGATACATAACGTTTAGAAAACTTCTCAATAGCCCGACCATTTAGCTATAAAGAAAAAATCGCATCGATTATTCTACGGTTCTTGTCATTATAATGGCCTAATGACAAGAACGGTAGAATAAAGTAATCTGTAGTTTTAAGTTGTAATTATTAATCAAAGTGTGGGGAACTGTTTGTCAACTTTTTTAGCATTTTAAATATTTGCCTGCTAAGGGGATTGTTTTCTTAATTTCATCATAATGTTATTTTCTGAATTACTCATTTTATTACCAACAGAATAAGAATTGATAACTTGATGGTCAAGTACCTTCCGTGACGAATATCCTATGGATCGACTTATATTACTTTATTGTTTGTGTTTTTGTTAAGATACAAAAACTTCCATTGACATCAATTATTAAACAAAAAACAACAAAAAAAGCTCCAAAAATAAATTCAAAATTTATTGATTGTCTACGTAAATCATCATAAAACAATATATCACAGATAAATTTAACCAACAAAAAAATTGTTAAATAGTTGCTTCCCCGTAAGGTAAAACAAATTTATTACACCATAAATATAAAAACTGATCTTCGATAAAACAATAACACTTGACTCAATTGACGATTTAAAACGTTTCCACTATAAAAATATATATAAAACGATAAGAGACCTATTATTTTTAGAAAATATTAAAGATCCAAATTATCGATTAAAAAGAAACCAATTAAGTCAAATTTGATTCAGTTTGTTATGATAACGAATTTCGAGGGGGTAAATGAATGGTTTGTAGTAGGAATTTCCGTTTCCTCAAATTTTAAAAGATTTGCTTGGAGATATTAATCGTTGATGAACATTTTTTTAGAAGCATAGAAGGTACTTCGAAGTCACAATCGAATTAATATAGTTTTGAATTTGATTATCACTTCAACTAAGATAACTTTTTCGATTGAAAAATAGTTTCAGTTTCATAGGGTCATTGCACAATTATGTTTCCGTTTGATAAATAAGTTTGTTCCGGAAAAAATGTAATGTCAATAATACCATACATTTTATTTTAACAAATGTCAAGAAACGTGTAAACAAAAAATAACCCTCAGTCGCAAGAACAGCTATTTAAGCTCTTAACTATATTCTTGGGATCCCTATCGATTTTGATGTTTGTTCCCTTCTATTTCTGAAAATGGCAACCAATTGGCAGTGTTTCGGAGCATTAAAATTTTTAAAAAAGTAAGTGTTGTATTTAGCTGACAGAAATGCACAAAACATACAAAAAAGTGTCAAATATTGCGGCCTTGTAGTATCAGTGTGTTTAAAAAGCAGAAGAAACAAAAGTTTTACATTCTTTCAGTTTTAATATTTTAAAATGCGGAAGTGCAAAATGTCTGACAGTGTTCAAGATAGTCATAATAATAACAATAACATACAATTGGATAGTGTTTGCAATGCAAAAGTGTACTAATTTTGTGTTGTCTGACGGATGACAGTTCTTGATTTGCAGGTACTGTTTTCAAATGTGAAGTAAGCTGTGTTGCATGTATAGTGATGCCTAGTGGAAATTTTATGTTTTTGATGATCATTCTTCCAATTTTTTTAAAGGATAAAAAAAACTAAGGACATTGCACCGTTAGTTTAAAATCCGGAACAAATAATGACTTTATCCGGTTTCATTCGACAATCTGAAATCTCCTGTGAACTGGTATAATCATCATGTTTCAGAATTTTTAACAAGCGTATGCCCAAGTCAAGATGAAAAATTCGACGGGTTGTGGTCTGCAAGAAACTAAGGTGACGCAATAGCTCATAGAGAATCAGTCCCTAGTGATTTATAACTATCGACTATTCATGTATCCGAGTGAAAGATAGGGGAAACTACAGTTTGTTGTGCGAACCCGAACGTCTAATTTAATTAAGTACATATCAGGACAAATATTTCTCTTTGACAATTTAGTAATTCAATGCTACAAACGGCGTCTTTTTTTTCAGCATATAGGAGCTGGTACTGATTTACTGAACCTGTAAATTCAACTGTATCCACCAATCAGTAAATAATACTTTCAGTAGGAAAATTGTGAAGTTCGTAAAGCAAATGAAAAGACATTATGAAAAACATCCAATTTGACAGACTTATGATGAAAACAATATGGCCGCAATTATCTGTTAGGTTCAGAAACTACAATTGGAGGTCCCTGCAATATACTCCATATCAAAAAGCGTGCCATAACGCGTTAAAACTACCGGCTTCTCAATAACAGAATCAATTCAGTAAGGAATCAATTCAGTAAGGAGGAACTAGTGGATTAACAAAGGATATCAATGAAACGGCTACCGTTTCAGTTCTATATTCTGGGCCTTATCACTAAAGGTGATTTTTTGATTAAAGTACTCGTCATTTTGATCCATTTGAAGAGCCAAATAAGTGAGGACTTGACGTTGCATGGTGATTGCCAGAATTAAGTTTTTTATAAAGACTTAAGTCAAAAGGCTTTCAAAGTTCAAATTAACACAATAACTCTGTTCGGTCAACAAGGGCGAATCCAGACTTTTAATCAGGGGGGTGGTGGGAGGTGTCACACACTTAACATATGGACAAGTTTTTATTCACCGCTTTAAAATGTTCTCTAATTTTCTCTAAAGAGGCTGACAAAATTTAAATAAAAAATGTGCATCAACATAATGTGGAAACTTTATTGACTCAATTATTTTAGAACACTTTTGTTCAGCAAGGTATGGTCCAACTTTTTAATTTAGACGACTTCCTACATATGAAAGCATTCCAAGACTCCAAGAGTTTGTTTTGAAACGTAGCTTTTTTTCAAAATAATATATATTTTTCTTGTTTCCATTTCTATAAATACGAAGAACGTTACACAAATTCAAAAACCAAGAAAATAAGAGGGTATCTGATATGAAGAATTTTCGTTTTTTTTGTTTACGTAATTTGTTCGTGTTTAATTTTTGGGAGACTATTATTAATATCGCTACCAGTCTGCTTACTCGTAAATGCTTAAAAATATTTTGATCTTAAAGGAGTCAACAAAACTTCAAATTGTAGGAAGAAAAATGTTTGGTTCTTGAATTAAAGGAAAAAGTTGCATTTGAGTACATAATTTCTCTAAAAATTCAATACAAATAAATTAAGGGAAACAAATAAGTTGGGAAAAAACTTTTGTGTGGCACTCACAAATTACAAGTTTCAGAATCTCTTTTCACTTCAAATCTCAAGAGATTCAAAGCCTTTATATATATTAATAGAATTAAAACGTTGATTGTGTTCAATTAGCCATTTTGGGAGATTTATATTATTGAAATTAGAGTTTAAATCTCCGTTTTAGAGCATCCAAAGCAAATACCCTTCACATAAACTTGGTCACGAGAACTTGCCAATGTCTTCTAAAAAGTCTGTTTAAAAATATTTATTATATTTAAAGATTTAAAATTGTATCTGATGCAAAATAAATCTTTCTCAAGAACTTAAATGTCATATTACTCCTAAATATTTGCTCTTTTTTTTAGAAACAAATTTCATATAAATAATTTTTCCAAATTCTTAAAAATTGTAGTTGCTTTCGACAGCAAACCACTTTTTGAAAATTGTCGTTAAATTACTAAAAAATCTTAAGATGAAATCTTTACGTATACAACTTAAATGCATAAGCTTTATGACATATATCCTAAACCCCCCCCCTCCCTATATTTTTATTCATTGGTTCATTGGTCAAAAGTTGCTGAATTTGTGCAGCATTATTGGAAAAGTGCTGAATTTCCGATTCATATTATGTTCTTGATCAAGTCCTCAGTTAAAAGTAGTAGGTACTTTTAGCAAAGTTTTAGGAAGTAAAATACAAATTTTGTTTTCTTATAAACAATTAATAATAAATTACAAATATAATGAAGGTGATATCCAATAACGCAATAAGGTAGTTTTTTATTCAAGGGAGGTTCTTCGATAAAACAAATGAGGTCAAATTGAGGACCTTGCATAAAAAGTTGGGCAAGCCCATATTTTTATTTAACCATAAAAAGTGGTTTAAAATTTTTTTAAACTTCTAAATTGAATGCATTTGTTGATGCGTGTATCGTTTCATTTGGAGTAATGGCGCAATTTTCACTTGTCAAAAATCAAATTATGACAGTTTCTAAGGTGCCGGCTATTCAAATATTTAATAGTTCGAAAGTAAACCTTCTTTTATTTGGAAAACACCACGACATCTATCAATCAAGAAAACAATCTAATATAACAAACCATCCCCGATTTAATAATTCTGTATTTTTATGTTTGAATGTTGAGAACCCTTGTAAATAGCTTTTAATTTTAAATAAACGAACATTCCAGAAAAGTTAACTAACTAAACTAACCAAACCTGTATTTTTACATCTTTAGAATCTTGGAAATATAAACAACCACAAATTAACACGCAATCATCAAGCTAAATTTCATATTTTAATTCTTTTGCATCGTTCGCAAAGTAAACTTGAAATAATTTTTAACTGAACAGCATCATCTCTTCTAAAAAACATGCCGAATACGAAAACCGGTGATCTACATAAAAACAAGAATGAGCAAACTACATCAGCAGCTGGCATCAGCGAACATGCAGCTCGAGTTCAAGTTCCACAGCTGCAAGGATACTCAACAACATTGAATCATGGTTTACTCGCATGAAAGCATTTTTCAGAATTCATGGCTTCGGTAAAATGAACCAAGAGCAACGTAACCAGGTTAAATTTAACATTGCCGTGATGTACATGGACGCCTTAACAAACAAGTTTACGAAGTCGTGAAAAATTCTCCTGAGAGGTCAGACTCGAACAACTTACATCTGAAATACAGTTAGGTGACAACAAACAAAGCCACATGCTCGCACAACTTAAACGCACTGACGTCACAAACGACCAACACCTCATCAAGGATTTCTGGATGCAACGACTTCCAGTTTCGGCAACAGCAGTGATTGCGGGTGTTTCCAAAAACAACCCGGAACAACTCGCCTAAATAGCTGATGAAATTATCAACGCGGTTCGGATTAACTCAGTTGATACTGTACAAGCACGTCCAAACCAAAAAGTAGAAGCTGTGAATTTCAACAAAAACAAATCAATAAAAGATCGGGTCAAACAATTAGAGAAAACACTAGTTCGCATCGAAGCAAAAATCGACGAAATGCACCACCATCGTTCCCGACCCCATTCTTAAACGCACAGTCAAAATAACCAACCAAAAACATCACAGTGAAACCAAACTCATGACAAAAACATCTGTTGGTTTCACAGACGATATGGCTCACAGGCGAAAAAATGTGACACCCCGTGCAGTTACAACGAGATGTACCAAAAAATAAAAACTATTTTTGTCGGCAGCATCGAAACAAAATGCTGTCGACATATCTACACCTCATCCAACATTCAAGCCCACATCCACATAAACAACAACATCAGCTTTAAAACAATTTGACGACACATCAACAAAATTAAGGTCGAGTAGCCATCTTTTTATTCAAGACCGTAACTATAAACTCCTATTTTTGATCGGTACTGGTGCTGATATATCTACGAGTATAATTACTACCAAAAAAAATAAACATTTTCAACGCCAGAATGCAGCAACAAAACTATTCGCTGCAAATAATTCCACAATCGATACATACGGGCACCTCAGACTTACTCTGGACATCGGACTTCAACGTTCTTTCGATTGGATTTTCATTGCTGCGAATACTGCACACAACATTATCGGCGAAGATTTCCTGCAACATTTTAATCTTCTGGTAGATATTAAGAATTCTTAATTCATCGACACCACCACCAAACTGAAGAGCCACGCCATCCATTTGCACCATCGCTGATCCACTGCTATATCCTAAGATTTACATCGTAAATAACAAGTTTTCTCAAATACTCCACGAATTTAAGTACATCACAGTCATTAATCCTACGAACTCTACATCATCATCAACAAATATTGTGACACACTAAATTGAAACACATGGCCAACCCACTTTTGCAAAGCCTCGTCGTTTAACACAAGAAAAATACCAGTATTTGATGAAAATTGGAGTCTGTCGGCCGTCCAAAAGCTCATACGCTTCGCAAAGCAAACAACACTTGCAGACCTTGCGGTAACTACCGTGCCCTAAATGCCCAAACAATTCCCGACAGATACCCGTTGCCACATCTACAAGACCTATCAAACGGATTGCATGGTAAACAATTTTTTTCTAAAATAGATTTAGCTCGTGGTTACCACCAAATACCGATGGAAGAGAAAGATATACCAAACACAGCAGTTACGACAGAGTTCGGTTTCTTCGAATTTTTACAAATGACATTCGGACTCTTAAACGCAGCACAAACCTTCCAGCGTTATATGGGCCAAACTCTCCGTGTTCTTGATTTTGTCTTTTATTACATCGACGACATTTTCATCGCCTCGAAGACCTACAACAGCACGAGCAGCACATCCGCTTGATATTCGATAGGCTTCGACAATTTTAGCTAACAATAAATCCATCAAAATGCGTTTTCGGTCAGTCGGAGATAAAGTTTTTGAGACATCTCATCACTCCAGATGGTCTTAAGCCAAGGCCTGAAAAAATCAAAGTCATCAAGTCATTACCGCTCCCCAAGTTAGCATACGAACTCAAACGTTTTCTAGCTATGTTAAATTTTTATCGTCGATTTATTCCGCACGCAATAGAAAATTGTGCGTCCTTATAAAACATACATTTTATACCTTTTTGTTATCTAATATTTGCTCTATTAATAAAAATTCTAAAAATAAAATTATTGATTTATGATTTATTCGTCAAAAAAGTCATCAGATAATAGTATAAAATTTCCATTAAAGTTGTTAATGGAATCAAAATGTTTTGTTTTAATTATAAATTTATTCAATTACTACATTTTGTCGATAAGATTATGCAAACGACGTCAATAAACGTATTTTTAAAGACTCAAAACTGATGTGTTAATTTATTGAAACATGTGTGTGATAGCGGCTTTTATAAATAGATGAATATTGTTTGTGGTATAAGCGAAAGTTTTAGTTTAAATGTTTAGAAACCATTAGGTCGAAACTTTTCATATGTGAAGAGTTTTCAATAAGATATGTTTTATTCCGAAAAGCCCAATATTAAGGCAGCTGACTATTTGACTAGTAAAAACTACGCCATTACTAGAAACGGAACGATTCACTCTTTATCATCAACAATCCATACAAATTGTTGAAACTCACTTAAAAAATTGTGAACACTTTGCAGGCACGGTCTGTTTTGTTTTCATCTTTGAAACCAACCATGGTTCCAGAAGGCCAGTTGTAGCTATCATTATAATTTTTTGACAGATAGTTTACAGAATCATTGGAATCCACCAGAACAAATTTTGTGACAAAAGTCGGTGATCAAACTTGTGTGTTCTTGAAACAAAAACCGGTGGAATATTCGTTTAGATTTCGGACATGCACAAATCAGCTGAACGAAATTCCGTCTGAAAATAGAAAAACTCTTTTTTCCCACTTAAATAGTGTGAAATTTTATCAATTGATCAGTAAACGTTTTGCATTTCTTGTTAAAAGGAAACATAGTAGAATACCCGTTTCAATGACAGCTATAAGCTTTGTTTCAAAGAAATCAATTGGGACAACTTTTAAAAGTCTGTCCAACTACTAGCATATGTTGATGACATTGACATCATCGGAAGAACTCAGCGTGATGTCAATGAGGCTTCTGTGAGTATTGAAGAAGAGGCGGAAATAAAAGTTTAAACGGTTAATGATGACAAAACAAAGTGCTGTCGTCAAGAAAGGACTTACAACACCGACATCGAAACCTCACCATAGACAGACGTAAATTTGATGTTGTTAAGGACTTCGTCAACCTATTTTCAGCTTTGACTGCTGAAAACAACACCAGCGCTGAGATCAACCGAAGAATTGCTCTTACTAACCGCTGTTTCTTTGAGCTAAGAAAGCAATTGAGTAGCAAAACCTCCTCTCGAGGGACCAAAGTGCCGCTATATTTTTTTTATAATGAGCGCATACTCAAGAGGATAACAAAACTCTTTTTATGTAGACACAGTGTGTGTGAGCACTAGGAAAGGTAGAGAGGGGTTTAAAGGAGGTGTCGGTGCACATTGGTTTTGAATTCCTGAATATTGCAATGGGTGTTAAAGACAGAGTGTGGCAAGGCATTCCACATTCTCGTAGTTCGGCTAAAAAAAGAATCTCTGTAATTGAATCGAGGCTCGAGGTATATTGAAGAGCATTTCTAAAAGAGCGAGTATTACGGTTGAATTGTTTAAGGGGAAGAAGACCGCGGACCAGGTGGCGCGCACAAGTGGAAAGTGACCTCATCCAATTTGGAGCGCGAAACTGGAGACATCTAGTTTAGGACCGAGATAGATGGAGAAGTTTGTTGGGTGAGGCCCTTGCTCACACAGGACTGTATCACCAACTTGAGTAATTAAGGATAATTGAAACAATGTGCGTTGAATATTGCTGCTGTTGACGAAGCCCCTATATATTGTTTGTTTTTAGTCTACTCTCTAAGCACAACTGTTTAATATTCACCTTTGCTGGATGCCGGGCCATATAGACATTCCAGGTAAATGTAAGGCAGATGAACTCACCAGGAACGGTACAGTGCAGCCCATCCTACCACGTTTGTCAAATGCTGGCATACTAATCGCTACTTGTAAACTTGCTAATGCAAGACGCTTTAAAGAAGGCAAACACCAGGTGCTATCTCTAAGCAGATCGCATATAAGCTCGATAATAGGTTTCATAACCAGACACTGTCTAATAGGAAAGCACGCCACGAAACTAGGCGTATTCTCAAATGACATTTTCAGAAGCTGTATGGACTAGGAAGATTAGTAAACAGTTCTTCACCTTATCTGTACATTCCCTGCTCTAGCTCAAAAACGCAAGAATTATCTAGTAGAATTCTTCCTTAACAATCTAAACGATCTAAACCATATTAGCATAATCAGCCTCTCATGTTTCGTAAGGGACTCAAACTGGTTCCATTGAGCTTAGGAGGAAGGCTCAAGATTCATATGGTATCGCAATGGGCCATTGAACTGGCCTAAGTGTGCCCGATTCCATCATGGTCAGCCACTTTAACCTAACCTAACCTTGTTTTTAGTCTGTATTTGGCATTAGAAATTCACAAACATTACAACTTATTTTGTTTCAAGGGTTAAAATTTATTCTCTATGTCTTAGAAAAATCAATCAGAAAATAACATTGTCAACTTTTCCAAATCACAGGATTGTGTAATTTGTAATTTCATCCATTAACTTAACCAATGTTTTAGAACAGCTATAATTAGGATGAAAACCCGACTGTACTGAAGAGAGTAGATTAGGACTTCAAATATTGTTCGATATGAGACCTTTGACAGGCAGACTAAAATTCTAATGGGCTGGAAGTCAGGAAGTCAGACTAACGAGAAAGATGGGACTGATGAACTTAATATACAGAAATGTATTATGTTGGCAAAAGTCTCGGAAATCATTATATACAATGTTGTAATTAGATGCAAAGTTAGAAGATTTTTAAGACTCGATGTAAAAGCCTGGCTTAGATCGTTAAGGTCAGGAAAATAACCAAAAATGTCCTTTCTGCCAACCCCAATAGAACTAAGGCTACTCCAAAGTTTGCGAAAGGTTTTTTTTATCTAAGAGATAAAGTACTGAGAGTAACGAGAATTTAATTGTTACGAATACGACAGGACATTTTTCGCCTTGGATTTGAGTCAACGCTACAGCACACGTTACATCCATACAGCAGGATAGGTAATAAAAGAGATCTTACAAGCAACATCTTACTGCAGACAGGAACAAGCCTTTGGGATGACCACAGAAGACGCATAGCACTATATAACTTGCCAGTTGTAGTAGCTGATGGTGATTCCAAGAAACAGTCTAGTCGATTTAGATTTTCTTGGATTAAGGGTGAGGTTATGCTTGACAGCCTACTGTTGTATAACTTCTAGATGCTCATTGACATAGTTAATAGCATTTCTTATGCATCTACAGGAGTGTCTAAGTATAACTGGACGTCATCAGCAAACATATAAACTTTAAAAGATTCAAGCAGTCGAGGAAGCTTGTTAACGTAAAAAGAAAATAATAGAGGTCCAAGAATATAACCCTGAGGAACTCGTGCTGGGACTTTAAGAAATGAAGAAGTCTGATTCGACTGCAACGCATTGTTGGCGATTAGATAAGTATGAATGCAGATGTTTCACCACAAAACGAGAGAATTTGAAATCATGCTTAAGTTTTTGGTACAGCAAAAAGTGATCGACAGTGTCGAAGGCTTTGGAAAATCTGGCAAAGTTAGGAATATAGCACGATTCATGTTCATAGTTCTCCGTATATCATCAACAACAATTAAAAGCGTCGTTGTACAGCTTCATTTTGCACGAAAACCAGATTGGTTTGTATCTAGCAGGCTATTGTATGTTAGGTGTCGAAGACTTTAGATGTGAATGGCAGGATAGCAATAGTCCTATATTCTGAGTAAGCACAGTTTAAAGTCTTAGGAATAGGAAGTATCTTAGCATATTTCCATATTCTCGGATGCTTAGGAGTGGTTAATATAGAATTAAATAAATGAGTTATGTATTTTAGAATATGAGGAAGTACAATTTTCAAGAGCTTCGGATTGATCCCATCAAGGCCTAACGCTCCTAACAGCGTTGCCTCGACGATATCTTCATCTGTGAAACGAGTAAAGTAAAACAGTTTTTTCAAAGTCGTCAATTTCATTACTCGAATTGAGAGGCAGTTGAGTTACATGTTTTGAGAGCAGATACAGACACAAACTGGGCATTGAGTTAGTTGCAGTTTATGTTAGCATTAGATTCTGAAATTTTTTTACCATCGCCCAATTTACACAAGTTTTTCCAAAGGGTTTTCACACATTGGGTATCAATAAATTTTCAAAATAGCGTCTCTTACCAGTTTTAATGCGAAGAACTACTATATTTCGGGAAAAACAAAGGTATCATTAAACACTTAAACTTCCAACGAATAAACGCATTGTTTCGTTTTCTAATCAAATCTATTATAAAAACATTTAACTAAGTCGAAGAATTACTTTTAACCACCTTATATTTCAGGGGACGTGACGATCATAATCTATGGTTCTATAGAATATCATAGGTTAAGAGATACCCAGTGCAGTTAGTTGGTTATAGAAAAGAGTTTTCTTAATATCACCAACAAAGAATATGTAGAGGGGAGTAGGGGTATAATTTTTAGTGAAGTGAGTCTAAGACGTAACATTAACTGGTAGAAGATTTAAACTTTTAAAATGATCAATCATAGTAGCTGACGACCGAGTATCTAACAAATTGAAATTCATATCTCCGCACAAAACTATATTAGAAGCATAGAAAGAAAATCTTTCTAATGTATTAATGACTGTATCGAATACATGAGTGTTTTTCTTACTTACTTACTTACTTAAGGTGGCGCTACAGTGCTGTGTGAACTAGGGCCTCATCCTAAATGTTTCCAGTTGGCGCTCAAAGTTGGGTGAGGTCACGTTCCTGCGCGCCACCTGATCCGCGGTCTTCCTCTACTGCGCTGTATTGTGGGTGTGGGTTCGAAGACTTTCCGGGCCGGAGCATTGGTTTCCATGTGCTCTACGTGACCAAGCAATCTTAGTCGTTGGACTTTTACCCTTCTAGCTCTGTTAAGTTGTTTCCAAACTTTATGGAGCAGCGTGAATTCTCCATGGTCATCCTGCACAAACGGACGAGTTTGGCAGGGATGCCAAAACCAGACATGGATCTATACAGTTCATCCCTGTAGATGCTGTCATATGCAGCCTTGAAATCGATGAAAAGATGGTGGGTGCCGATTTGGTGTTCTCGGGTTTTTTCCAGGATCTGTTGTAATGTGAATATTTAATCAACTGTGGACTTTCCTGGTCTAAAACCACACTGAAAAGGACCTATCAGGTTGTTTACGATGGGCTTTAGACGTTCACATATTACGGCAGAGAAGATTTTATAGGCGATCTTAAGTAGACTGATTCCTCTATAGTTGGTGCAGTTAAGAGGGTTTCTTTTTTCAGGATCAGGCAAACAATACTGAGGTTCCATTCATCGGGCATGCTTTCTTCCGACCATATCTTACAGATAAGTTGGTTCATGCTCCTAACTAACTTATCTACAGCTGCTTTTAAGAGCTCGGCATTCAAGCCATCCTCTCCAGCGGCTTTATTAGACTACAGCTTAGAGATGGCAATTTTTACTTCGTCTACGTTGGAAGGGCGCGATTGTTGGCTTTCGTCGTCTATGTTGAATGGATCATCCTGCAGACCACGGAATTCAGTTCGTCGTCGATTTTAAACAGTTTGCAGAAGTGGTCATTCCATATCCTCAGCATTGACTGCGGTTCCACTATGATGTTTCCACTTTCGTCTTTGCACCCTTCGGTTCTAGGTTTATGTACCTACAAATTTTGTTTCACCTGTTCATAAAACTTTCGAAATTTATTCCTGCTTTTAAACCTCTCAACATCTTCGACCGCACCCATATCATGCCCTCTCTTTTTTCTTCTGAGAAGTCGGCCTTCCTCTCGCCTCTTCTGCTCATAGAGCTCATGAGCAGCTCTCGTTCTTTTATGCAGAGCCGCTTTGCGTGCCTGTTGTTTGGCTGCATTTGCCTGCCAACATTCCTCATCAAACCAGGGGTTCCTTGTTGGTGGCTGCTTGAAACATAGCACATCAGAGGCGACTTCTCTGATTGCATCTTTGCAATTTTGCCACTGGTTTTCGATACATTGTGTTGGCGGCAGAAAACTTCGAGAGAGGTTACTTGTAACTCGGTCGGAAAAGGATTTGGCTATCTCTGGCGATTGTAGCCTTTCGACGTTGTACCTTCCCCCAGCACCTCCCTGTTTTGCCTTGGGTCTGGAAATCCAAAGTGCTACCGTGGCTACAACGAGGTAGCTCCTCGGAAAGTTCGGACATCCATGATGCTGGAAGCGTGTCTGGTGTCGATCGCAATATGGTCAATCTGGTTGACGGTAGATTGATCTGGAGAAGTTGAAGTTTCTTTGTGAATGTTGAGGTGTGGAAAACGCGTACTGGCAACCATGACGTTTCGCCCTGGAGCAAAATCTATGAGCCTGAATCCGTTGTCGGAAGTGCTGTACTGCAGGCTGTTTTTCCCGATTATTCCACCAAAGATGTCTTCCCTTCCTAGCTTGGCATTAAAATCGCCCAGGACTATTTTAATATCGTAGCTAGGACACTGCTCATATGTTTTGTCTAAGAGCTCGAAGAACATATCTTTGATGTTGTCGTCTTTCTTCTTCTGTGAGGGCGTGCGTGCATATCAGGCTAATGTTGCTGATGCGTATGCTCATGAGGTGCTCATTGATGCACTTATAGCTCAAGACTTCTTGCTTAAGTCTTTCTCCAATGACGAAGCCGCATTAAAATAAGCGCTGTTGAATTTCGTGGTAGCAGTAACCATAGTAAATGTCCCAGTTTTTCATCCTCTTTTTGCCCGGCCCATCCCGTCGTATTTCCTGGATGGCGGTGATGTCTGCTTTATAGCGGTCTAGGGCCTCCGCTAATTCTTCGGCCGTACGTGGTCTGTTAGGGACCTAACATTCCACGTGCATATCCGAAGTTCGTTGTCCTTAATTCGTTTGCGTTGGTTGTCAACAGTAAATCCGTCCGTATCCGAGGCTTGTTGGTGCTTCGCAACTATTAAAGCTTTTACGTGGCCAGGAAGTCACCCCGACGGCACAATCCCCAACCTGGAGGGCCAGATCCTAAGTATAACTGAAAATGGTTAGCCGGATAAAACCGCTCCTTATAGGCCTTGGCTCCGAATATGTCGAAGAAGCCCTATAATGTGTTCACTAGGTAGTTCAACCTTACTGGAACTGTAGACGCCACCTTTAATTCCATCTTGGGAATTCCTCCGCTGCCGTCTGGATAAGAAGAGGTTTCTTAGTTGAAACACCTCTCCCCCCTCTCTCGTTTGCTGTACCTTACAACTTTCCACTGGGGTTGGAACCCAATCTCTAGGCACACGATGTTCACCGCGGGGAGGTGAGAGTAATAATTGATAGACAGAGGTGGATGCTTGTGTCCTCTTGAATGCACATGTCTAGCATTTGTTCTTGTTAGGTCGATAAATCAGCCCTAGGATAATACTCTCTAATCTTCAATTATCTTTAAGAAGCAAATAATCATTAGCAGAGTTTTTATCTGATCGGCAAATTTCTGATATCCTATCTTTATGCTCGAGCGATTCTGTCACTACGGAAGAATTTGTAGCCCTTAATATCAAACACCGTATTAGGAAACTTGCAGCTGAACCAGGTTTCTGAAACCAGCACCGAAATTTGTCCAATTTGGACTCAAACTTTGAGCATTAAGATGTTAAATATGCAAACCTTTTCCTCGCGAGCGCAATGCCCTTATCATTTGAAATTAATCTTAATATTGTGCTCTTGGTATTGTCGTTAAATTGAAATCAAATACCAAATCCGTCCTACTTGAAGAATGGAACTAGATTTCTCAGGAAACGACTTTTGAGCTAGCGCATTCAATGAAAAAATCGATTGTAGGAAGTCATAAGGAATAGAGTAGGTCCTACGAGTTACTAGGCTGATACTTTTTAAAGAAATCCATCGCAAAATTGAGGTAACTGAAACTTTTGGTTATGATTTTTATTTTACTTGCTTGTTTTAAATTTTTAGTTTTGTTTTCAGTGACTTTCAAAGTGATTGTTTTTAAAATATATTTTATCTTGATTCTATCAGCAAAAAGAAAACTGCTGTACCGAAACTTGACACAACAATAGGCAAAAGATATCTAGCGTTAAGCTTAAGACAGTGTTTTAAAAATTGTTGGTAAATGTTTGACAATTTAAAGTGGCAATTCGATTTTCCAATTGCCGGTTTAGACTTCCTTTGGTTTTGATTTAAGTTATCCATTTTTAAGAGTACATTCTTAAATCGTTTGTAACCTGTGCTGTGATATAGTTAAATTATTCTACAAACCGCTTTGGAACAGAATGAAGAAAAATATCAATCCATTGAATATAATATTAAGTCCATCGCATCAAAAATATATATCTACAAAAAAGATAAAAGAAAGCCGCTATGAAATGTGTAATGTGTGACATAGCTACACACATAAGGATATATCGAAATCGAATTCGAAGTCTTATCCTCCAACCGCATCCACATCCGATCTTTTGGAGAAAATAAAAAAACAAAAATCCCATCAAGATGAAAATAAAAATGAAATCAACAAAAACCCAAAGTGGACCAACCGAAGCACAACACAAAGTACAATCAATCCCAGAGTCAATCCATCCGCTTTGGAGTATCTCTATAAAATTCAATGTCCAGAATCCAGATCTAGAGAGTGTTCAGTCTTCAGTGTTTTCTGATGCTGCAGCAAACCTCTTGCATTGGTCGGCCGGCATCAGAATCGTATCGTCGTAATCGGACTTTTCAGCACACATATGTGGTGTGGTTCGGTGGAGCTCTGCTTCCTGCTCCACAATAATTGAATTACTTGGTTGGAAACGACAAATACTCGTTGTTTATATGTCCGGTGATGATGTTGCTCCTCGCGCGCGCGATGACGATGGCTATGACGGTGATGGTGAATCTGGATGATGCAGAAGCGGCCATCAGCAACGGGCTGGGCAGCCCCGCATATCTATAGGACAACTCTCATGTTACAGAGTCGTTCGTACTTGAGTCGTATAGCTTTTATTTATACATCGACCAAGTCGTCGGACAACTAGAAAACATTCTGTGAGACATTTAGCTGTCGCGTTATTTATGCATTGCCAGAGATTGTTTCATAAATCGCGTATATAGGTACGTCCACTAACTCGTACAGTCCAATCCGGAGGAGCTCCTTTGGAGTGGAGGTGAGGTTGAGCTGTTGAATTCAGCAAAAAGGATGAGTGCTTGTGATGTTTTCTAAATGAACAGAGTATTCCAACTTTTCCTATGTTTATACAGAAACTGTAGATCTGGTCCGTTAAGGCTCTTTCCTGTTGTTTTACTTACTATTTTAGGGTTGCCATACATTTCATTTTAAATTTTTAAGGAAGTTCTTTATTCAATAAAAGACTCACTAAATCTTTAGAAATAAATGTGTTTTAGGTTTATTAAACGCAGCTGTCAAGTGATTTGCTTTAAGTTTAGTTGTGCCATTCCAGCATGAATAAAATGAAGCCTGAACAACGCTTTCAAGCTGTGAACATTTATTTTTAGCGATGAAAATCACTTTTCGTTGAATTGATACGTCACTTAATAAAACTGTCGTATTTCGAGTGATTATAATCCTGAAGTGTATGTTGCGAAAACTATAAATCTATAAAAATTGACTCTGTGATTCATGGGTTGGTAGAATAATTGGTGCTTGGAAGAATCTCTGTACTTAACAGTACGTCCGAAATTGGGCTCAATGGTAAATTGATGGGCATTCCTAGGAGTACGGGTATTACGGTTGAATTGTTTATGGGAAGGAATGCAAGTGGTGTTTTCGCTAGAGCTTTGTTTATAAAAATAGCGATGAAGCAATGACGGAAATGAGACCTTGCGGCGGTGTGCAAGAAAAGCAAATCATTTTTAGAGCTTTTTTTTCAATTCTATAAAGAAGACTCAAGTACGTTTTTGGGGCTCCAGCACAAATATGAAAGTGATTCTCGAGCTTAGGACGAATAAAAGCATTGTAAATTATAGCCACATCAGAAGGGGTAAGATAATTCTTGCAACGGAAAAAACCTAAGCACCTATCACAGTTTTTGGCTGTATCAAATATGTGATCACTATCACTCCACAACAAGTGGTTTTTGATGCACATACCCAGGACTAATAGTTGTACAATCTTTTGATGCAAGTCCCAACCAAGGATAGTGGCATTGGGGGAGGGTAACGTTTTTATGACAGTAGACAGCATTTAGTTTTTGAAGCACTAAATTCTACACGGTTTTTGAATCCTCGTTGAGCAATGCTGTCAAGATCAGTATTTAATGAGCTTATCTTAAGCTGCCGTTGGTAGTCCACATCCGAAAAACAAGGATGAGAATCTAAAAACGAATATGAGAAGCTGAGGGTACTGTAATCAGTGAAACAATGTAGTGGGTTTGAAGTTTCAGACAAAAGATCATTTATGAAAATAAGGAAGAGAGTCGGAGACAAAACGGAGCCCTGGGGCACGCCAGCGTTTATTTTGTGGATATCAGATTTGAACCCATCCAATACTACTTAAATTGAATGGTCCGAAATGTAATTTTTAACCCAACAAAGAAGAGATTCATCAATACTAAAAGAGCACATTTTCGATAAGAGAGTGCAATAATCTTACTTTCTTTAAAATGATATGTAAAGATTTGTTCCATCGTCGGTGAGATAAACCATGAGATTACCAGTTTACATGATCTTGGAAAGAAGGGACGTAAGTGCGATAGTTCTCTAACTATCCTTCCCCTCTGGGTTCGCCTTTTTTAAAGACAGGCTGGACAAATGCAGTTTTTCATCCACTCGGGAAGGGACCTGTAGAAAAGGACAGATGGAAAAGCTTATGCAGTGGTTTTGCCAGAGTTGAAGAATACCTCTTCGGAAGAATAGCGAGGCTACTATCCGGGCCAGTGGATTTTTGAATTTCAAGATCTTTTAGTACTCTAGCAACTGTACGAGTGCGAAAGAAGATTCGCCTATGGAATAGTTTACGCTTTCATGTACAGGAGGAGTTATGTCACTCGTTGGCGGAATCGAGTTAACAGCAAACTGTGCTGCTAGAAAAATGGCTTTTTCAAATTATGTCCGTTACTAGTCTAGGGCGTGTTTGAGCTTATTTCTTATTTTTTTATATTCAGTAGGGTTGGCTTTATAAATCCGGATACTTACATCTTTGATCTTAATAACCTCTTTACAGCACGAATCAAACCATAAGTTTTCCTTAGGTTTGATAAATATTAATTTGTTCGGGATAAAATGTCTCATTCCTAACAGAATTAAGTTTGTAACCATATCCATGTCACTATCGGGGAAGCATATTAACCAGTTAAAGTTCCTGAAGGAGTTGTTGAGATCGTTTCAGTTGGCTTTCTCATATTGTAATACCGTTCTCGTAGTGTTTTTCTTTTTAACTGGGGTTTTTTAGCATGAGAATTTAGTAGATATGACACAATGGTCTGATGTGCCTAGAGATGATGATACACTTACAGCATATTTATTAGCATCAGAGATAAGAAACAAGCCTAGAGTGTTGGAGGACTGACCTGCAAAGTCAGAAATCAGAGCTGGCTCGTCAATTAACTGAGTTGGATGGTTTAACTCAACAAAAATCTCGACAAACCTCCCTTCGGATGTTGCCTGGCCAGAATAGCGCAGCCACGAAGAATTGTGTTTATTGAAATCACTACGAATACACTTCGTCCGAGCTACCTGTGGCGGACATAAGCAAGAAATCATATTCAACCTGCAATTCCCGAATATTATATTTCTTGTTATATTCCTTTTCGTAATATACCTCTAAAGACCCTTTGCAGGACACAAGCCTAAAAGATAGATAGAAAGTTAGATTTATAATTTATAAGTAGTTAGTTGAAGTCTTTGCCCACCTGAGTGCGCCACCTGAGTCGCGGTCTTCCTCTACTGCGCCCTCCCTCGGGATAGGATTCGAAGACCTTCCGGGCTGGAGCGTTGATATCCATTCGCTCTACATGACCCAGAGATCTAAGCCGTTGGACTTTAATTCTGCTAACTAGGTCATAACAGCCCATACAGTTCGTCGTTATATCTTCTCCTCCATTCTCCATCTATGCGTACGGGACCAAAAATCACCCGAAGAATTTTTCTCTCGAAGAATCCTAAGACGCTCTCATCTGTCTTTGACAGGGTCCAGGCCTCAGCGCCATAAATGAGAAACGGGATGATGAGCGTCTTATAGATGTCGGATTTAGATGCTCTATAGAGAAGACTTTACTTCTCAATTGCCTTTTAAGTCCAAAGAAGCAGCGATTAGCAAGAGTTATTCGTCGTTTGATTTCAGCGCTGGTGTCGTTGTCTGTGTTTATAGCGGTGCCTAGGTAGACAAAGTCCTTAACTACCTCAAAGTTATAGCTATCCATGGCATGACACCATAAACTTGGTCTTGCCCCCATTGACCACTAAACCCATCTTCTTCGCTTCCATCGGTATGCTCAAAAACGGTCCATTAACATAACGCTTTGATCTTTCAATTATGTCAATATTATCTGCGTATCGGAGAAATTGGATGGACCTTTGGAAGATTGTGCCTCTAGTGTTAACGGTTAAGTTTTGCACAATTCTTTCCAGGACGATGTTGAAAAAGTTGCACAACAGTCCATCGCCTTATATGAAACCTTTTTTGACATCAAATGAATCGGTAAGATCTTTTCCGACCTTGATAGAGCGGCGTGCAATCTCTATCGTCATTCTGCACAAACGGATAAGTTTGAAATTGATGCCAAAACTAGACGTTGCTCTGTAGAGCTCTTCTTCTTCAATCAGGTTGTTGACGAATGGCTTCAGACGTTCACATAATACGTCAGAGAGGATCTTATACGCAATGTTAAGGAGACTGATGCCTCTGTAGTTAGCGCAGTTTAGAGGGTATCCTTTCTTATGTATTATGCTGAGATTCCACTCATCGGGCATGCTTTCTTCCGACCATATTTTGCAGATGAGTTTGTGCATGCTCCGCACCAAGTCATTGCCTGCTGCTTTAAATATTTTGTCAGCGATGCCGTCAGCCCCAGCAGCTTTGTTTGACTTCAGTTTAGATATAGCTATCTTCACTTCGGTGAGGTCGGGTAGGTGGAATTGTTGATCTGCGTCGCCGAGGTTGAGTGGTTCTATCTCCCTTACAGCGGAATTCGGTTCGTCATCGCTGTTATATAATTAGGAGAAGTGATATTGCCATATTCTCAACATTGACTGCGGTTTTACTACGATGCTCCTCTGATCGTCGTTACAGGCTTCGGTTCGTGGCTGGTACCCTTGGGAGGTTTTTTTATCTTTTGGTAAAATTTACGAACCTCATTCCTGTTGTGACATCTCTCTATCTTCTCGATCGCGCGCTTCTCATGCTCTCTTTTTTAAATCTAAAAAGCCGGTGTTCCTCTCTTCTCTTCTGCTCGTAGAGCTCGCGAGCAGTTCTGGTCCTTTTGTGCAGCGCCGTTTTTGCCAATTCTTTAGTGGCGATGGGCATTTTTGGATAATAGCAAGCAAAATTGACGTATATATGACGACACCAACCCACGCGAGGTTCACTAGGTTATAATGCATTCTCAGAAAGTTACAGTTTGGTGTTGATTTTTCGCCGGCGCCCGACGTAATTGCTTCATAATTTTTTTAAAACGATTTTAGTGAGGCGGGCACCGACACCGCGAGCGCTACATAACAATGATTACTAATTTCCTATGGCCCAATTTGAAGCATATGAAGAGTAATTTTGTCATTTTCAAAAGGTTAATAGTTACTTTTCGAGGTTGCCACGAAGTTAGCAAACCCTTAAAAAAAGGTTGAAAACATTGCGTGATTAATTAAGTACTCACGACTGATTAACGATAGATTATAAATCACTGAAACATTTAAGATACGAGTAAAGACTTTTAAATTCGGTTTTTGAGGATACCTTTCAAGTTAGAAAAACCTAGAAAACATAGAAGAACAAAATCAAACTGTCACAACTAACGAAAAATCATCCATAGACTATCTTTTCGATCGTTGAACGTCATTGGGCTGAGTTGACACTCATCAAGTTGGCTTGAGTCGTGTATTGTTATTCGACGTGGAAATGAGTCACAGAAGTGAATTCATAAATTTGTGGAGCTCTAACACTGGCATTTAGTGGATAATTTCGTCTTCTTGAAACGCATTAGGTCATTTCGAAAAGTATTGAAGAATCAGTCATTCATTAAGGAAATACAATTTGGTAACTTAAGATAAAATAAAACTGGTAAGATGAGTTTACAAAAAAACAATATGTGGCAGCTCTAAGTATCGGAGACAATATTATAAAAGTTTGTTGCATAAAATGTAGAAAGACGATGATGAGATGCGCAACGTTTTCAGTTTTTGTTTTTTCCTTTTCTTGCTAAAGTGTGAATATATTTGTTTTTGGATTTATTTTTCGCGAAGGGTTGGTTAACGCGGTTTGAGACAGTTGATTGCTTTATTATTCATCCTTCAAACTGTCCAGTTGTTGGTTCGTTATATGGTCTCGCATCGAATTCGGAATCTGATATCTGAATATTGAAAGAAGGTATAGGCCCAAAAGGCATCAACCCATATGACCTGTGACTGGTAGGTATATGGACTTAGTAACAAAAATACATACATATATGCGTGCTGTCGAATATACATAAGTATTTATTGAATGTCAAAATTAGAATGTGTGTCATGTGAGAGGATATTATTTGACAGTTAAATGACAAATCATTTGTGTCAATAGATTTTGAATAAACGTAAACTTAACGAATTTTGGTTAATCGATATTTAAGCTATTATAGATTTCAGATATTTCGGAATGTCTAGACTTTATACCAGCAGATTCGAGATGTCATACGCTACGTAAAAGCCCAATAAGGAAATGTTGTGTAATAATAATTGAAAGGATAGTTTAAGCATTTACCAATTTCACACATTTCGGAAGGTTCTTGATTTGTATGCCCCAGATTCGAACTTGAGGACGTGAATCAGAAAGAAAATGCTGTACATTGATTCTTAGCTATTAAGAATGGTTAAATAGAAACAAAAGCACTGCGATTAAAAAGTACATAAAATTCATGGCTTAAATCAAAGGTGAACTATTCCAGCAAAGACTGATGAAAATTTCCAATAAAGACGAATTTTAATTTTAAGCTAATCTATTTCGAAGAGACCACCTTTAAGCCTTTAAATGTCTCCATATTTTATGCTTAAATGTAAGAAAGTAATTATTCTGGAAGAAACTACCGCTCCAACCTTCAATGCAGTCGTTGACATTTATGCCATTGAAGACGAGACCACGTCCCTAATTACAATCACAGTAAATCTTGTCAATTAAATTATTAAATGAATATTAAAAAAAAAACAGAAAACGTACTCATTGGATGACTTGTGCTTTTGCAATTATCGGGTATTTTATCACCTTGACTATACACGGTGCAGACTGTTTCCCCCCTATCCCCTCCCCTCATGTCTTGAGGTGTAGTATATGTGCGGTGGCAGTAGAAGGTACTTCATTGCAGCTACTGGCTGCGCGGTGTGTAATTAAAATGTCTGCACTCACTTAGTACATTCCGTTGCCGGTTGGTGGTGCACAACCACCACCAACACAGAACGTCCAAAGACTTTTCGAGCCATCACCATACCCCCACAACTTTCCTATTCACCCCACATTTGTTGATGATGCAGTAGAACAAAACAGATGAATGAGCAGACATCATGAGACGCGCAAATTGGTGTGCTCCTCCATATAAGCTTCTGCTCTTCCACTACCACCAAACCCACCCATCCCACCTCACTACCCTACCGACACAAACCGTCGACAACAACGACGACGACGAGCGACGCCTTGCATCGTCCAAGAAGAATCCATAAATTTCCACCTTGTCAACTTTTGATATTAATAAATTACTAAAGCGCATAATTAATTAGTCCTATACTCGAGTAAGTAGATATATACATACATATTTATATGCACCTATGTTTATACCCGTATACTTTGTTTATGGGTGCTTGGGTAAAACCTATGCAGTTCGATTTCAATGGCGTCTTTGTTGTCCTTTAATTTGGCGCTACTGAATTATTCTGATGCTGGGCGATGCTATATATTTATGTTATTTCGTAGTACTGAGCTCGAACTGACTCTGTTCTGTCGCTGGATGTATACGTTAAGTTATTATGGCTGCTGGAACTCGAAGAGTCTATGCCTCAAAAACCGTTGACAACCGGCGGCTATCTGTTTGGTTGTAAAATTTTCACTTATGGTAATTAATGCTTAATGACAAATTAACACACACCCAGGTGCAACTGTTGCAGCTACCACCATCAACATTACCATTACAATTTTTACCACCACCCCCGATGCCTGTGGGTAACTTACCTAGCAATACCAAGACCTATCTTATATTTGTATAGTATAGCTTGCCCATGATTGTTATACGGAAGCAGGCTTACATAGACTTTGTATGATGAAATATGAAGTCCAAGTGGCTGGAAGCGGTTTTTGATCTATGAGTTGGCACAGTTTTATATCTGTCTGTGCCTGCAATGGCTATAATGTTATACATACGTAGTATATTGTTGTTGATGGCTAATAGCTGGGCTATGTATGGGACATACATAGAAACCTGTAATTTTTGTTCAGCTATGTGGCAATCCATATGGACAAAAAGTATCACTTGGTTATCGGAATACAGCCTACAACAAGAGGGTGTTGACAAAAAAGCTACTTAGAACAATCTTTTTAAAAAGCAGACAATTGTGAAACATGGAGAGGGGCCTTAAAAAAACTAACTTTTGCGACTGAATTTTTAATTGTTTGTGTTGACTACGTAACGGATTTATCGGGTAGCTACCATCGGTAAAGGTGGCCATATTAGCGTTGATGCCCACTGGAATATCCCTTGCATATAAAAGAAACAGTGTTGGCCCTAAGATACTCCCTTCTGGTACACCGACTTCAATTTTATTTAGTTTTGAGTTATTTTGGTCGTAAAGTACTCCAAAGAGTAGATTTTTAACATAAATAACGTATTTGTATTTCATAGTAGTGCCTGAATAAAGTCCCAAGTGTCACACCTTATCAAAATTCTGAGCTACGTCTTAAAATATCTGTTCCTTCTTACCAAAGAAACAGGGCATCAAGCATCAAGAAAGGGGAACGGAAAGAGGGAAACCAGTTCAAATGCATTGGATCTTGACAATTACGCCTCGCTGATTACACATATGGATTTGGCAGAAGTCTGTAGGTGGCTGCATTTGTCCGGCAGAGTTCACTAAAAACTCAACCTCGGCGACGCAGATCAACAATTCCGCCTACCCGACCTTGACGAAGTGAAGTTAGCTATATCTAAACTTAAGTCAAACAAAGCTGCTGGAGCTGACGGCATCGCTGCCGAACTATTTAAAGCAGCAGGCGATGTCTTGTTAGAGAGCACGCACCAACTCATATGCAAAATATGGTCGGAAGAAAACATGCCCGATGAGTGGAATCTCAGCATAGATTGCCCGATACATAAACAAGGAGACCCTTTAAATTACGCCAACTACAGAGGTATCAGTCTCCTTAACATTGCATGTAATATCCTCCGTCGTGTTATGTAAACATCTGAAGCCGTTTGTCAGCAACTTAATAGGTCTTTATTAGTGTGGCTTCAGACCAGGAAAGTCCACTATCGACCAAATATTCACACTACTGCAGATCTTGGAAAAAACCCAGGAACTTCAAATCGATACCCACCATCTCTTTATCGATTTTAAAGCCGCGTATGACAGCATCTATAGAGAAGAGCTCTACCGAGCAATGTCTAGTTTTGGCATCCCTGTCAAACTTATCGATGGAGAATGCACGCTGCTCTATCAAGGTCGGAAAAGATCTCACCGATGCCTTTGATGTCAAAAATGGTTTTAGAGAAGGCGATCCACTGTCATGCAACTTCTTTAACATCGTTTAGGAGAAGAATTGTGCAAAACTCAACCGTCAACACTAGAGGCACAATCTTCCGAAGGTCCATCCAATTTCTCCGATACGCAGATGATATTGACATAATTGGAAGATCAAAGCGTTATGTTATTAGATTGTTTTTGAGCATAGCGATGAAAGCGAAGACGATGGGTTTAGTGGTTAAAGGGGGCAAGACCCAGTATATGCTGTCATCAAAAAAGGATACTGAACAACAACGTCTTGGACAAAACGTCACCATGGATAGCTATAACTTTGAGGTAGTTAAGGACTTTGTTTATCGAGGCACCGCTATTAACACAGACAACGGCACCGGCTCTGAAATCAAACAAAGAATAACTCTTGCAAATCTCTGCTTCTTTGGACTTAGAAGGCAATTGAGAAGTAAAGTCCTAAGTAAAGTCCTCTCTCGAGCATCTAAAATTACCATCTATAAGACACTCATCATCCCGGTTCTCATTTATGGTGCTGAAGAATGGACTCTGTCAAAGAAAGATGAGAGCGTCTTAGGATGCTTCGAGAGAAAAATTCTTCTGGTGATTTTTGGTCCCCTACGCATAGATATACAATGGAGAAGAAGATATAACGACGAGCTGTACGGGCTGTACAGCGACACTGACCTAGTTAGCAGAATTCAAGTCCAACGGCTAAGGTGGCTAGGTCTTGTAGAGCGCATGGACACCAACGTCCAAGTAGAGGAAGACCGCGACTCAGGTGGCGCACCCAGGTGGGTGAAGACCTCAACCAACTTGGCTGCGAAATTGGAAACAGCTAGCTAGGGACCGAGTTGACTGGAGAATTATGTTGGTTGAGGCCCAGGTCGCCCGGACTGTAGCAAGTAAGTAATTGATTAAATGAGTGAATAAATGAAAACGATTTGTTTATAACGTCAAATTGCAGTGGTTTTCAGCTTAAATGATGCACTCAATCTTAACATTTAAAGCTTGTATCTATATTTTATGGAAAAATAGCTACCATTTGAAGTAAAACTATTTGTTTATAAGAAATTTTTAAAATTATGTTATCAAAGAAACAACATTTAATTAAAATTTACCTTTGAAAACATAACTTAAATTTTTTAAATTCAAAAATAAAATTGTTCAATATATATTTTCAAGCCTGTGTATTGAGGAGGTGTTTACATATCGTGAGGGTTGTTCCAAATCAACTAATACCGAAAAATTACTGATTTGTTTTGGGATCGTTGTCTTGGCAAAAGTCTGAAATTTTGCCTAATTTTTAAATTTTTTGCAACTTTTATTAAATTCTGTTTTAAAGTATCAAAATATAAACAAATTTGTATCCATTTTTTCTTCGATGAAAACAAGGTCCTGACTGAAAGAATACCAAAATCATAACGTGACTTCCAATATGCCTTACATTGCCACATACATTTTTGGACAAGAGCTCTGTGTTTTAAACGTATGTCTTATCTTTGTATATGAAAACTATAGTACTTTCCTGAGATGCAGAAATGACTTTAGAAAAAAGAACCATTTATGCTAGAGACTTGAATTAAAATTTAAATAATATATTGTAACGTGTGTATAGTTCTGTGCAACAAGTATAACGTTTTTGACATCTGGTAAAATTTGGAGAAAAATCGAATCGAAAATTTTTTCTATAAAAAATTAAAACCTAAAAAAAAACATTATTAAAAATTGGTAAGAATTGATTTTCGACTCAAATATATACAGATTATGGCTTTGAGCTGATTGTATCTTATAAGAAATATTGTTTTCTACATTCAGTTAATTTTTCATAAAAATCCCACAATAAGTTTTTTCATAAAAAAAATAATATCTTCAAAAAATAGTACGCACATTATTGGTAACAATTTATGTTCGGTTCTCCATATCTGGTGAACAATAGAAGATATTGACTGCAAATTAATTTCATTTATCCAATTTGTATTAGTTTATACAAAAAATACTACTAAAATTAGTAACAATTGGGTTTCGACTAAAAATCAAGTTAAAATAGATTTTGAAATACAACTATTTCATCATATGCAAAATATTGTTGGTACTTTTAAAATTTTTACAAACTGTTTTTAACAGATGTATTTTTAAATAATAAAATATAGGAAATATTTTTAAATAGACTAGGTAAAGGATTTTTTTTTCAATTCAACACATTACTTCTGAAATTGCTTCTACTTACTACACGAAGAGAAATAAAACGATAATCAAAAGTGCACGTTTTTGGCCAAATCTTGGCGGTCGAGCTATCGTGATCTCCCATTCTGTTTAAAGCCTTTGACAAACATTAAATGTTTTTGTTTTTTTTTCGTAAACTTCTATTGGAGTTTAATTTTATTATTAATACCTATATTTTAAAACAGTAGTAAAACTTTATGTTTATTTCAAATTTATAGAAAAATTACCCCAAATTTAAAAACTTTGCTCTGACAGAAAAAAAATTGCATTTGCTAAAATTTAGATATCTTAAGACTGAGACAAAGTCATCAAATTTATGTAGGTATGTAAGTACAATTACAAATTCTAATATTTCTCTAAAAATAAAGATCCAAACAAAGTTGATGTAAGCTCAAAAATGGGCCAGAGTAGGTTTACTAAAATAAAAGAAAGCATTTCCCTGCATCCTTGCTAACTTACTATTGTAGATAGACTATAATAAATACCTATGTACATATAGCACAATATCATAAGAACGTATACAAAATATGTCTCAAATTTTGTCCTTGAAACAATTTTTTGACAGGAAGATATAACTACCTACTTTATAAACTCAATGATTTGTATTAATTTTTAAAACAAAACTTTTTAAAAGTTCCTCATCCCATTTAAAAAATTCACTACACTTAATTGTCAATAATTTTGTAACCAGCTTTTTAATTGCGTTCAATATGAATCAACAAATTGAAGATTTAAACTTCTTTATGTTTGATTTAAAAACAAATTGTAAGAAAGGTTTATTCGATAAAATAAAATAAAATTAATTATCATTTATTATTGGATAGGAATACAATACCAACATATTTACTTGCCTATAACAGGTAGTTTAAGTTTGAATTCCCTAATACAATCCTCAAATCATCAAAAATATAAAACTCCTACACGAAATCGACTTCACCTGCTTTTGTCTTATCATCTTTGTATAGAAAGTCTACCGTTTTGCGTATGCAGAAATATAACCAAACCAAAATACAAACACAAACAAACACGTGTGTTTCCTCTCGCACTCAGACTTTCGTTAATTCACTATATTCTTTCTCTATTTCAAATTATAATATCTTCACTGAACGTTCCACAAAAAATATCTAGAAGCCGCCCTATTCGAATTCCACCATGAGAGTACTATGGTTTTCATAAACAAAGGCCTTATTAGCCGATCTATGAAGGTTGCATCTTTTAAGCTGAGAGCCAATGTAGTTTGAAGTCAACATCTTCATTTGAAAAAATGTCACCTTTTTGAGAAAATAATGATTTGAAAAGTTTAAATGGAAGAATTTTCTCATTAGCATTCTCGAGCTACTGTGAAGTATGGCGGTGTGAGGATGTGTAGCAAGTTCTGGTGTCCAAAACTAAGATTTTGTGGAAGGTAAAATCTATCAAATGCCTAACATTATATTTTGAAACAAGGTTAAGGGTTGGGAATACAAGACAAATTAATATTCTACCAAGAAAACTACGCAAGGCACATATCGTGTGCTTTAAAGTCGTGGTTACTGCATAGTTGTCCTAGGCTAGGTTAGGTTAAAGTGGCTGTCCAAGATGGAAACCGAAACACTTAGGCATAGTGATACCACATGAATCTTGAGGCTTCCTCCTAAGCTCAATGGAACCAGTTTGAGTCCCTTACATAACGTGAGAGGCTGATTATGCTTAGATCGTTAAGATCGCTTAAGAAGAATTCTCTTAGGTAATTCTTGCGTTTTTGAGCCAGAGCAGGGCATGTACAGAGAAGATGAAGAATTGTTTCCTCCTCTTCCTCGTCCATACAGCTTCAGCAAAAGCTTGTATAGTTGTCCTAAATTATTTAAAACGCACAAAAAGTCACCTGATCAAAAAGCAAAATGGGCTTTCAAGAAGAATGGCAAAAAATAAGTCCTAAAGTATGCTAACAACATGTCTCTTTAATACCTCGACACCTTGAAGAAGGTATTAAATAGACAGAATACGCAACGAAGTATTAAGTATTCGATTATGTGTGAAGTTTTTAATTAAAGAGTTGCTTTTGTTTTTAACATTAATTTGCTGTTCAATGGATCATATTGTAGTTGTGGCTTATTTAAACGAAAGTCGTGTTTGAATGTTATAAAAAACGGTTATAAAGTGAAAATATATATTTCATGTGTCTGATTAATCGTGGGCGCAACTGCAGTATATTATTAGACGTTAAGAGTGGAGTATTATGTACTTTGGCAAATATTTATATGCTTTTTTTCAATACTTATTTTAATTTCAAAAAAAAATATGTTCTGTTTTGTTTAACATAACCATTATTTTATAAACGGAAATGGAAACATTGTTTTTATTTGAAATAGTTGGAAGTGTTATCAAACTTAAGATAAAAAAATGTCACCTATTGTAAAATAGAAAAATTGATTTTAGGATCACGAAAAAAGTTAGAAAAACATTTTTGATATTCCAATTGACTATTATAGAGTTTTCTGGGTAAGATAATTCAACTCAATTAAATTCGATCAAACAATTTCGATTAGAATTGTCACAATTCATTGTAGCTTTTATGAAATTTTAAAATGATTCCAATAAAAAATCTAAAAAAGAGGCTATGACGCGACCCACACTGATAACTTCCCATCCTACCGGTTTGCAGAAAATGCAATAAAAAAGGGCATATTGCCCCATATGCCATATATATTGCAACACCGACATTTTTTAAGGCCAGACCAATTCCATTTGCTCAAATCGATGCATTTAAAATGGAAGCAAAACGTCTCGAAGATGATTGTATTTGGAAGAAAATTCGATTCAGCAGCTCCTTTAGTCAAAAGTCAACGGCAAACTTCGAATCTGTGGAAGTTGCAAGGCCACTATCAATCCTTAGCTTAAGATAGATAAGCACCCGCTTCCCCGCCCTGAGAAAATGTTCGTCACGTTAGCCAAAGGACAACATTTTAGTAAGCTTGTCTTGTCAGATGCTTACTTAAACTTTGAGTTAGATGAAGAAACTGAGCAATACGTTGTCGTTAATACCAATCTAAGATTATATAAATTTGTGCGTCTTCCTTTTGGTGTAGCTGCCGCCCCTGCAATTTTCCAGCGCACTTTAGAAGCAATTTTAGAAGGTCCTTCGTGTGCTATATTCTTTGATGACATTCTCGTCACTGGTTCTACTATCCAAGAGCACTTG
Organism: Eupeodes corollae; assembly: GCF_945859685.1. Classification (NCBI taxonomy): domain Eukaryota; kingdom Metazoa; phylum Arthropoda; class Insecta; order Diptera; family Syrphidae; genus Eupeodes; species Eupeodes corollae. The sequence continues at coordinate 23,145,056 of NC_079147.1, forward strand.
TTTAATTTAGAAGCCATTTCTAAGCGATTGTATGAGCAAAGTCTTAAAGTGAATCTCAGAAAATGTGAATTTATGAAACCAGAGGTGGAATATTTGGGCCATCTGGTGAGTGCTAAAGGTGTACATCAAGCTGGAAGTAAAGTGGTAGCTATTAAAATACTGCCTCGCCCGAATAATCTAAAAGAACTGCAATCGTTCATGGGTAAAATTAATTATTATAATTCTTTTATTAGTAATTTTGCACAGATCGCAGTTCCTTTAAATGCACTCCGTAAGCAGAATGTACCATTTCGTTGGGAAGCTCCACCAAAGGACGCAACAGTGTTGACGTATTATAAACCTGAATTGCTTTAGCAACAGATGCGTCATACTACTCACATAAATCCAGATGGCACAGAGCAGCCCATAGCTCATGCTTTAAGGACTTAAAGTGACTCACAGCGCAACTATAGCCAAATTCAAAAGGAGGCCTTTTCAATTATTTTCGAAAATGTATCTTGTATAAGACGCTATTAACATTATTTCATCCAAGTAAAAAGCTACCAATGATGACTACAGGTCGTTTAACTCTTTGGGCTCTTATTTTAATGGGCTTCAATTATGAAATTCACTACACAACTTCAAGCCAAAATGCCAATGCCGATGCTTTATCGCGCCTACCAATGGGTCCAGATCTCGATGTTGATGCCATGGAAGAATCTTGCCAAGAACTTACTTAAGAAATTGAAGAAAACGTTCAAAACTTTCCAGTCGATGCCCATGAAATTGCAGAAGAGACACGAAAAGATATTGTTCTTAAAAAAGTAGAGTTTTATACACAGAATGGATGGGCAGAAAAACTGCTTCCTAAAGAACATAAGTTGCTGCCATTTTGCAATAAACGAAATTCACTCACAACGCACAAGGGTGTTTTATTGATCAAAACGGATTATATTGGAGTAACCTTCAAGTTCGAGTACTTAAAATGCTCCATGACGGATATTGGGATATAGTCCGCACAAAACACCTTGCTCGAAGGTATTGCTGGTGGCCTTACATTGACAAAAGCATTGAATCCAATGTAAAAAAGTGTTCTTTTTGCCAATCATCTGCTGTCGACCCTAGAAACCAATTTATCCCGTGGCCGCAACCTGAGAAGCCTTGTGAGCGTATTCATTTGGATTTCGCTGAGCCATTTTTAAACCAAATGTGGTTGATTTGTGTTGATACCCTCTCAAGATTTCAATTTGTAATTCCAATGAAGAAAACAGCTTCATCATTGACAAAATATTTGCATTTAGAAAATATTTGCATTAGAGGAGTTACCAGAAGTAATTGTAACTGACAATGGCAGCCAGTTTTCATCAAAAGAATTTTTAGATTTTTGTCGTTTCAATGGATCGGAGTAGTTACGCACAGCGCTATTTCATCCAGCCTCAAATTGTTGGAAATTCTATTTAGTCTTGGCAACCTTCATGATAGCAAAGAGGAAGTTTGAAATGCTTTGAAGGGAATTGATGACTCCAAGTCTCCTTGACCTGATGGATTATCACCATTTCTGCTAAAAAAAGCAGCTGCTTCTCTAGCAGAACCATTATTAATATTATTTTATATTTCTCTTCAAAGTCGATTATTTCTGAATGAATGGAAAGTATCATTTCTAACTCCTATCTTTAAAACGGGTTCCAAACAAGATATTTCAAATTATAGACCAATTTGTAAGATCTCATACTATACCAAAGCTTTTCGAAAAAATTATTTCCGACAAGATATTTTTCGTTGTGCGTGAGCATATATCAATTTACCAACACGGATTTAAAAAAGGAAGGGTTACTGCAACAAATCTTACAATTTTTGTCAATTATGTTCTATCAAACTTTGAGAAAAACTCCCAAACAGATATTATCTTTACGAACTTTGCTAAAGCCTTTGATAGAGTAAGCCACAAGCTTCTTCTTCATAAACTTGGATGTCTAGGATTTCACTCGAACCTCCTTAAGTGGATAGAATCTTATTTAACAGATCGAGTGCAGATTGTAAAAATTGAGAGTTCTTTTTCAAACTATATTTATGTTCCTTCAAGAGTTCCGCAAGGTAACCACATCGGCCCTCTGTTATTCCTTTTATTTATTAATGATATTTCTGAGATTTTTACAAATTCTCAGTGCCTTTTATACGCTGATGACTTAAAGATTTATAGAAAAATAGATACTTGTCAAGACTGTATCCTTCTTCAAGACGATTTTTCGAGACTCTCCGAATGGTGTGAATTAAATTCTCTGCATTTGAACGTATCGATATGCCAAGTTCTTTCCTGCTCCAGGAAAAAAGATATCATTCATTTTAGCTACGATTTGCAAGATGAAACTCTGCAACGAGTCATTCAAAAAAAGATCTAGGTGTTATCCGGGATGATAAATTAACATTTAAATCGCACATTTATTTTTCAGTAAGTAAATCGAACTCTACGAGTATGCTAGGGTTTATAAAAAGAAATGCCCGTGAATTCCAGTCTTTTTTTCTCAATGGTAAGGTCGATCTTAGAATATTGTTCTGTGGTTTGGAACCCGTATTATTTAACGGCATTAGTTAGAATCGAGAAAGTGCAAAAAAGGTTTACAAGGTATGCTATCTCCAAACTTAATTGGAACTTGGAAATGCCCAGTTACAGTAGTCGATGTTTATTAATTGGGATTAATACTCTCGAGCTTCGCAGGAAGTTCTTTTCAATTATGTTTGTTCGGGACATTCTCGCATCTCGAATCGAATGCTCATTTCTGTTAAAAAAAATTGGTTTTCATATTCCCCCAAGAGATACTCGTTCCACTGTTTTATTTTATGAACAATTTCATCGGACAAATTATGGTTATAATGAATCAATATCTCGTAGCATCAAGGTGGCAAACTCAATTTGTCAAAACGTAGATTTTTATGAAAATTGCTTAAGATAGACTTTTAAACATAAAACTTTATCTCTTTTATTGAATAATATATAATATGTATCTGTAAATTTCAATATTTAAATAACTTTTCATTATCGCTATTTGTTAATTTAAATTTCATATGCATTTATTTAAGTCTTGTTTTCCGAATTTATTTAAAAAAATTGTTATTCCTAGTCTGTAAGAGTTTCTGATTGACTAATATTGACAAAAGAGTAATGAAACTAAGAATTACCTACGATATCGGAAATGATTTCTCGACAAAAGACGGTTTGGTGCCATTTCGATATTTTTTTTTTAACTTGCAATGGCTTTAAATTTCACGGTAGACTATTATTATATTCGCGGGCTTAGAGCAAACTTTTTTTCGGGGTAGGTAGTAAATGAGGATTCTGATCCTGCTGAATTTTTGTATTCATGGGTATAGCTTGATGCTTTTGTTCTATTCACTACCATGACCTTGTCTTATAATTAGGAATGATGTTGGTTAGCAGCCCTCCAGGTTGGGGGTTGTGAAGTCGGGGTGACTTCCTGGCCACGTAAAAACATCATAGTTTCGAAGCAACAACAAGCCTCGGATACGGACGGATTCACTGTTGACAACCCACGCAAACGAAATAAGGACAACGAACTTCGGATATGTACGTGAAATGTTAGGTCCCTTAACAGACCACGTGCAGCCGAACAATTAGCGGAAGCCCTAAACTGCTGCAAGGCAGATATTACAGCCATCCAAGAAGTGCGATGGGATGGACCGGGTAAACGCAAACTAAAAGACTGCGATATCTACTACGGCGACTGCTACCGAGAACAAAGACAGCGTCTATTTGGGTGTGGATTTGTTGTTGGAACTAGGCTCAGGCAAAAAGTCTTGAGTTTCAACAGTGTGAGCGAGCGCATCACGACAATCCGCATCAAGGCTAAATTCGCCAACATAAGCCTAATATGCGCGCATGCCCAAACAGAGGAGAAAGATGAAGACACCAAAGATATGTTCTTCGAGCTCTTGGACAAGACATATGAGCAGTGCCGCAGATCAACAATTCCGCCTACCCGACCTTGACGAAGTGAAGATAGCTATATCTAAACTTAAGTCAAACAAAGCTGCTGGAGCTGACGGCATCACCGCCGAACTATTCAAAGCAGCAGGCGATGACTTGGTAGGGAGCATGCACCAACTCATCTGCAAAATTTGGTCGGAAGAAAGCATGCCCGATGAGTGGAATCTCAGCATAGTGTGCCCGATACATAAGAAAGGAGACCCTCTAAACTGCGCCAACTACAGAGGCATCAGTCTCCTTAACATTGCGTATAAGATCCTCTCTGCCGTATTATGTGAACGTCTGAAGCCATTCGTCAACAACCTGATTGGTCCTTATCAGTGTGGCTTCAGACCAGGAAAGTCCACTATCGACCAAATATTCACACTACGGCAGAACTTGAAAAAAAAAAACGAGGAGCTTCAAATCGATACCCACCATCTCTTTATCGATTTTAAAGCCGCGTATGACAGCATCTATAGGGAAGAGCTCTACCGAGCAATGTCCAGTTTTGGCATCCCTGTCAAACTTATCCGTTTGTGCAGAACGACGATGGAGAATGCACGCTGCTCTATCAAGGTCGGAAAAGATCTTACCGATGCATTTGATGTCAAAAAAAATTTTAGACAAGGCGATGCACTGTCATGCGACTTCTTCAACATCGTTCTGGAAAGAATTGTGCAAAACTAAACCATCAACACTAGAGGCACAATCTTCCAAAGATCCATCCAATTACTCGGATACGGAGATGATATTGATATAATTGGAAGATCAAAGCGTGATGTCAGTGGATCGTTTTTGAGCATTGCGACGGAAGCAAAGAAGATGGGTTTAGTGGTCAATGAGGGCAAGACCAAGTATATGCTGTCATCAAAAAAGGATACTGAACGACAACGTCTTGGACAAAACGTCACCATGGACAGCTATTACTTTGAGGTAGTTAAAGACTTTGTCTACCTAGGCACCGCTATTAATGCAGACAACGACACCAGCGCTGAAATCAAACGAAGAATAACTCTTGCAAATCGCTGCTTCTTTGGACTTAGAAGGCAATTGAGAAGTAAAGTCCTCTCTCGAGCATGTAAAATCACCATTTATAAGACACTCATCATCCCGGTTCTCATTTATGGCGCTGAGGCCAGGACCCTGTCAAAGAAAGATGAGAGCGTCTTAGGATGCTTCGAGAGAAAAATTCTTCGGGCGATTTTTGGTCCCGTACGCATAGATGGAGAATGGAGGAGAAGATATAACGACGAGCTGTACGGGCTGTACAGCGACACTGACCTAGTTAGCTGAATCAAAGTCCAACGGCTTAGATGGCTAGGTCATGTAGAGCGGATGGACATCAACGCTCCAGCCCGGAAGGTCTTAGAATCCAATCCCGAGGGACGGCGCAGTAGAGGAAGACCGCGACTCAGGTGGCGCACCCAGGTGGGAGAGGACCTCAACCAACTTGGCGTGCGAAACTGGAGACAGCTAGCTAGGGACCGAGCTGGCTAGAGACGCTTGTTGGTTGAGGACCAGGTCCGCCCCGGACTGTAGCGCCACCTTAAGTAAGTAAGTAAGTTGGTTATCAGCTCCTACCACAATATAGTTTTTGCAGGAATTCTTTCTTTAATTTTATGTGGTTTAAATTTTCCACAAATAAGCAAATCATCCACTATTCCTTCCTTTATCGAAGCCCTAATTTAGACAGAGTATCAACTTCTCGTGAATTTGATGCTTTGTTTTTTTTCTTCCAAAGAATTGTTTCGTCCTCACATTGAAATCGTTTCATACGGGCAATTTCAATGTACACAATTCTTCGAATATCGGATGTGGTAGGTCGAGCAAAAATCACTTTTGACTTGTTTCTTACCTCTGAACCTGGAAGGTACACTATCAATGATATGTCTCCTCTAGGCACACCTGACCATTGTCATATCATATTTCTTGTTTAAAAACTCTCCAGTTAAAGAAAGAGCTAATAAGAGAACCGTTTGACAATACGAGACAGCCAACTGGGACGGTCTCAATAATTACTTCAGGATCTTTAACTGGTCACTATATGCTTCCTCGATAGTGACGCTTTTTTTGTGAACTTTTATCAAACATAGGGTTAAAAGCATCAGGCCTAACGAAAACGCATGGTTCGAAGCAAGCTGCGAAGAGGTTATTAGGGTCAAGAAAGTAAGTTCCCGTTGCCTTAAAGCCAACCCAACTAAGAAAAACCAGAATAAGTTCAAGCAAGCCAGGAAGTCCTGCAACGCCACTATTCGACGGACCAAATTTTTACATGACCAAAATTTACGGCAAAAAATACTGCAATGTCCCAAAGGCAGTACAAATTTTTGAGCAATTGTAAAAAAACATGAGGAATTCTTCCTCTTGCTCGGTTCCCACACTCGTTGTTAGTGATACTCGTTTTGTTATCGCTCTTGAGGAAGCTAATCTTTTTGCTAAGCAGTTCGCCACTCATTCAAAGCTGCCAGAGTGTTATGATTCCGACTGTCATCCAGCGCGTTAGTGACTCTATAAGACAAATCTTTTTTTGCACACGTACTGTGGCGAGAGTCCTAAAAGATCTTAACATACATATATCTGGAGAGATGTTCTTCAACGCTGTCAAAACCACTGCGTAAGCTTTTTTATCTGTCCAACTCCTCAAGTCTCATTCCAAGCGGATCGAAAACAGCACTTGTCCAGCCTATTCCCAAAAAAGGCAAATCTTCCTCACCCAATAATTATCGACCGATTGCACTTACTTCCCTTCTTTCCAAGGTGATGGAAACGCTGATTAATTATCAGCTCAAGAAATATCTCAAAGATCGAAAGCTTCTTAATGACCGACAGTACGGTTTTCGTAACAATAGGTCCTCTAGTGATCTCATGGTTCATCTCACCGAACAGTGGAGCAAGTCTTTTTTTTTCGTTTTGGAGAAAGTAAGATGGTTGCAATTGATATTTCAAAAGCATAAGGGTTTGGCATCAGGCTCTCTTATTGAAAATACGTGCTTGCGGTTTTAATGAATATCTTCTTTAGTAATTACCTTGTTGTATTGGATTTATTCAACTGCACAAAACTAATTACAAGAAGTTAAAAACGTTATATTTCGTTTCACGAAATTGTTTTGGAGATGAAATCATTTTTATTTGTAAAATTTTCGAGGTGAAATTTTTTTTTTTTTTTATTCCAATTTTTGGATTTGTTAAAAAACCCGTTTTGGATTTTTTTTCAAAAAACATACTAGTTTGGTATCACGTTACAATATATAATATAAAATGTCATTGGCTCGGGAGATATTGAGGGTTAACCAAAATGTTCACATTTTCTTACACTGCTATGGTAAAAAAAAACATCCACGAAATTTTCATGAAGCTCTTTTTAGAAACAGCTAATTTGTTGAAAAATTACCATAAAATTTTTGTTGTGAGAGCGATTTAACTTTATTCGATTATTTTGACTGTCATCACCTTAACGGATTCCACTCCAGTATTGCGTTTTATTGTTGTAAACCAAATTTATAGATGATCTGATCTGGATCATTGTTAACATAAACTACGACAAAATTTTAAAATTAAATTTTAATCGAGATTTGTTGGAAAAAATCATTGAAAAGTGTACGTATAGGTTAAGCTTCCATTAGCAATTAGGACGGCCCGAATTGTATTTGACTTTTCGGACCTGGGACCTATGAAATTGCGCCGTTGAAAGTATTGATCTATTTTGCTTGCTAAAGAATATTTATCAGATCAAAAAGTCAAAGGAAATTAATTTTATTCATTTAGATGAGTAAAAAATAATCAATTTAAATTAACTATCTGATTCATGTTTATACAAAGTTTAAGGAAATTAACTTTCATAGATTTGAATTATTAAAAAATATTCAATTTAAATGTATGTACATATCAAATCAATTCTTCAGATAAAGATCAGATGAGATCAAGTCAAAGGAAATGACCTTTTATAAGTATCTTTTTATAAAGATAACAAATTAGCTATCACGCAGATGATATCAGAAATCATATAATAAATACATTTTTTAAATTATTCTTGTCTTGAGATATGTAAATTCATCTGTTTATTCATTCATTTGTTGTAATAGTATCATTAACATCAGATTTTTGATATTCTTTTGCATTGTTTACAATTATTATCACTAGAAAGACAATAGGAACCATTGTCAATACTACGTATGCAATCATAGATATTAGTTTCAATTTGTCATTCTTGTCTTTTACTTTGACCTTTCTACTCGTACTTCTAAATTAAACGGAAATCAATAATATAGTGTCAAAGTTTAAATTTGTAAATAAATTTGATGACCAAATTACCTTGAAGAATCGCTAGAAGACGTCATAGCTATTTCGCTGTAAATGGAAGAGTCAAATTGTACTATGTACAAATACAAATGAAAATATTTATTCTTTTCAAGACACAATTAATTTAGTTGATTTTAATACTTGACATGTTATTCAAAGTTTAAGATTTTCACAAAGGTCGTAGGAAAGTGTACGTTACTGAACTCATGTCAAATGAAATTAGGTGTAAGATGCTTTAATTTGGTCAACATATCATTTTGTAGTAAAAAGAGGTAACATAAGGGGTTTTCCAATGGAAAGTTTAATTTTCAAGAGCCCGATATCTTAGTAGTTGTCATCTTTGTGTTTTGAAAATGGGATGACTGAAAATTGAGCTTGAGGTGGACAAAATTGAGCTATTGGGAAAATTAAACGATGTGAAGAATCGACACTTAAGAAATACTATGAGAATGTTGCTGCTGTAGCTTTTAGCTTTGACGACAGTACAGGTTTGCTGGTTCTTCGTCAATCTTTAGAGTTACATATTCCATAAACGACATAACACCGTATTTGAATAAAGGCTTAGGTCTTAAGGCTATTAAAGTTCAGTTTACACAAAGATTCAGGCCGGTTGATAAACCAGCAACGTTGTATCTTCGTTGGTTGGGTCTATATTGAAGTGCACTTAAATTAACCGGATCACTGGAATTGTTGCAGTTGAGGCACAGGTTTTTGTATTGCCTGTGTGATAACTTATTCAAAAATGAAGATGTTAAAATTGATATGGGGAATGGATTACATTCCCGAGCTTATGGTATCTGATTTTTTATTGTTGAAATTTAAAGATATTAATATAGATGGCGCTTTATTTTCAACAAGAATTGCGAAACAATCACAATTTTTAAGACAAGTTTTCTAAACGTATTTATTCTGGAGCATTGGCATCAGCCTCAAACAAAAAGCCACGTTAAGGATGGGAAACCTTGACTTACATCGCTTTTACTTGTTAATGGCAGTTAAATAAACATCAATTAAAAGTTTTTTCTTTTTGCATTATCACACAGCCACCAACAAGGAACCCCTGGTTTGATGAGGCAGGCAGGAAAATGCAGCCAAACAACAGGCACGCAAAGCAGCGCTGCATAAAAGAACCAGAGCTGCTCATGAGCTCTATGAGCAGAAGAGGCGAGAGGAACACCGACTTCTTAGAAGGAAAAAGAGAGGGCATAAGAAGCGAGCGGTCGAAGATGATGATAGGTTTCAAAGCAGGAATGAAGTTCGAAAGACCGCGGATCAGGTGGTGCGCACAAGTGGAAGGTGACCTCACCCAACATGTAGCGCGAAACTGGAGACATCTAGCTAGTGACCGAGCTAGATGGAGAAGTTTGTTGGGTGAGGCCCTAGTTCACACAGGACTGTAGTGCCGCACCTTTAGTAAGTAAGTAAGTTTTTCATTATCATTACGAATTACGAAATTTCTTATAGCCTTAGAACTGGGGACTTACTTTTGGCGTGTAAGGAAACCAGTTGATATTAAAGTTGCAGGTAGTCTTGGTAATGTTGGTAGTCTTTGTAACAGAAACTTTCGTTTGCAATCACGTATAATGGCAGCGTTTCTGGGAAATGTACAACTTTTCCAAATACTTAGATACTGAGGGTTTCTGAGAAATATACCTACAACTTTTCCAAATACTTAGATAAAATGCATTGGATCTTAATACTCGCTGATGTCAAATATGGAATGGTATATAAAGTCTTGGTGGTCACATTTTCCTGAAAAATGTCGCCAAAAATGTGATTTTGTTGGCTTCGTTAGACTTATGGGAAACCACTTAAGATTGGTCGGTTTCGAAGGCAGATGCTATCAAAATCGCGGATTTATAAAACAAACCTTCTCACAATAGATTTTTTAATAATTTACATGCACTCAAGGTGTAATTAGTACCCTTTATATTTTTTTTTAAACACAGAGCATTGGAAAAATAGGGAAGAATTTAAAATAATAAACCGTTGCCTATTGGTATTAATGTTCTGAATATCCGAAGAGAGTGGGCCATAGTATTCCACATTCTCGATCTCTATACTTGACAGTACGCCCGAAATTGAGCTAGGAGTAAACTGATAAGCATTCCTGGAAGTGCGAGTACCATGGCTTAATTTTTTACTGACAGAAGACAAAACATTGTTTGTCATCGGCCAAAAATCCACATTTATTATTTATTAATGCAGCGTGGTTACATTTTAAGGGCCGATATTGAATGTGAACCAGACCTTAACGTCTAGAGTTTCTCTGCATTTCATTTGACACTTCTCAATTTAAAACTTAACTCAATTGGAATTACTGAAAGATACATAATCAAGCAACGCGTTAAATTTAATCAGGCTTATAATGAAAATGGGCGTTTGAATGAAATCCTGATCAAATAGTCAAAATATACGTACAATTGGAAAAATCGTGCACAGATTTGAGCAAAACGGGGAGGAGATGAGAAGACACCAGTGCATGCTCGTTCAGCTCGTAGTGCAGAAAACATCGGTGCCGTTCGCAATAGTGTGGCTGAACGAGTCGGCCAGGTCCACCTCAACGCCATCGTGCCCAACAATTGCAACTTTCACGCTCCTTGTTGAAAAACATTATGCATAAAGACTTTTATTAACACGCTTATGAGGTGCGATGGACTCAAGAACTAAAGCCTCTCGACCATTTCATGTGTTGTCAATGGTCAGAATAGTGACAAGAAATGGCTACATTGGATGATCATTTTTCGCAGAAAAACATCTTCAATGATGAGGCACATCACCTAAGTGGATTCGTCAATAAGTAGAATTGCCGCAATTGTTAAATGACAGTCGAAGAATGATTGTCGAAAAACCAACCAATGAACTCACAAGTAGTGACTGACGCGGTTTATTAGCTGGCCGCATAATCGGGACGTACTTTTTTACAAAATGAGATCCAGCAGTTACTGTGCAGCTTGTTTATCTCACTTGGCTTATTTTACACGAGCGATCAAATTGAAAGTCATTTACATTTACAAAAAGAGCTGATTCTCAACTTTTCGGATTTTCTTGCTTACTTTTAGGCGCTGAAGAAAATAAAATACCACTGTGTCTATCGTTAAAGTGGTTCTTAGGGCTAGCTACATCATAGTCTATTTAAAACCCAAAGAGATTAAACTTTCTATTCATTCAGCTTTCGTGTAGACATTTTTAAAATACATTTAAAAAAGGCTACAAAAGCAACAGAATAATGGAAATTTAACAGAAGAAGTGACCTAGTCGTATAATTTCTAAAAATTTTGTGAACTGAAGCAGGTAAATAGTACCATGGATATGCTTCGATTATTTGTTCAGCTGTATTTAAGGCGAAAACTCTGAACTTATCTGCATCGATATTATGACCTGAATTCAAAGCCTTTAAAGTAGTTGCACATCTGTCAATCAATATTTTGTCTATTAAAGTTATCTCAGCAGAAATTTCGAAATTGCTGTATTTTCATCATTTGAAGAACCACTTTCTCCCGGTTGCGGGCTGTCTACCATTAATCCAAATTTTGTTCTGATTTCAGCTTGTACTATTTTTTATTTTTCAAATTCTGTCAAATAAAGTTAAATGTAAGTTATTAGTGACTGGCCATTCTTTATCATTAATAGTTATAGTTAAAGGCTGCAAGTTCTTTATTTTGTCAGTATATTATTGTTCTTCAAAAACAGATACAGCAGTAGTTTCTTTTTTAAATTGAAATCTAATTGGCGGACAGTATCGTGTTGAGGCAGGTCTAGGATTTTTCTAAACAACAACATCTTCATTATTGTCATTTTTTAATGTAAACCCAGTGGAGCATAAGATCTAACAAATAAATCGCTGTCTTTAGCATAAGGATCATGAAAGATTTGTTTGTACACGCTTTTTCCTGTAGTTCCATCAAATCCCTATTTTCTTTGTAACTGTAGGCTTTTATATGAGTCCCTGTTGCGAGTGTCAAGAACGTCTTTTTCCGATGTAAGAATTCTTGTTGCCGTGTAGTTAAGTAAAGGCTTTAAATCTACTTCGGCATCTATCTCGGTGACAATAATTTTGTCGGCATCAGGACAGCAGTTCTTTTTTTCCTTCTTAATAATTTTGTAGCTAGACAGTCTCAGATTTGTCAAGCCAATATGAATAATTTCTCATAATTGAATTTTGTCGGGCCTTATTGTTCTTCCAAAATTCTGTTAACTTCTTGCATACGAAATAAATCCGGGAATAGAGGTGATCAAATTTAATATTAGGCTTTTTTAATTGATAAATGTACATATACGCAGCGCAGCAAAGTCTTACACACTAAACAACAACAAAAAAATAGTGCGCATAAATAAGGCAGTAAAAATAGTGCATATAAATAGTTCAGATAAAGTTTTGGAATGCTTGCAATAGAATGACACTTTATCCAGTTAAAGAAATATTTTTTACTTAAAGGTTGACAGGATTTTATTATTTGAGGATGCGTTCGTTTTTCTTTTTGTGCTCTGTTTTCACAAGAATAAAAATAAATTGGTTTGAAATATTAATCTACGATTAGACTTTCAACGTAAATATTCAATGCGTTGACTACTTGACATCACCCAAAAATCATCAATAATCACAGTGCTATCTCTAAATTTATTGACGTAGGATGTGTGTTAGGACTCGCTCAAAACGAAAGCGAAACATTTGATGCGAAATCAAAACATTCATCATTACTTACTTACTTACTTTAGGTGGTGCTACAGTTAACATGCGTCTCCAGCCAGCTTGGTCCCTAACTAGCGGTCTCCAGTTTCGCACGCCAAGTTGGTTGAGGTCCTCTCCCACCTGGGTGCGCCACCTGAATCGCGGTCTTCCTCTACTGCCCCGTCCCTCGGGATTGGATTCGAAAACCTTCCGGGCTGGAGCGTTGATGTCCATCCGCTCTACATGCCCCACCCATCTTAGTCGTTGGACTTTTACAATTCTGGCTAAGTCTACGTCGCTGTACAGCCCGTACAGTTCGTCGTTATATCTTCTCCTCCATTCTCCATCTATGAGTATGGGAACAAAAATCACCCGAAGAATTTTTCTATCGAAGCATCCTAAGACGCTCTCATCTTTCTTTGACAGGTTTTAGGCCTCAGCGCCATAAATGAGAACCGGGATGATGAGTGTCTTATGGTGATTTTAGATGCTCGAGAGAGGACTTTACTTCTCAATTGCCTTCTAAGTCCCAAGAAGCAGCGATTTGCAAGAGTTATTCTTCGTTTGATTTCAGCGCTGGTGTCGGTGTCTGTGTTAAAAGCGGTGCCTAGGCAGACAAAGTCCTTAACTACCTCAAAGTTATAGCTGTCAATAGAGACGTTTTGTCCAAGACGTCTTGTTCAGTGTCTTTTTTTGATGACAGCATATAATTGGTCTTGCCCTCATTGACCACTAAACCCATCTTCTTCGCTTCCGTCGCTATGCTCAAAAACGCTCCACTGACATGACGCTTTGATATACCGATTATGTCAATATCATCTGCGTATCCGAGTAATTCAATGGATTTTTGGAAGATTGTGCCTCTAGTGTTGACGGTTAAATTTTGCACAATTCTTTCCAGAACGATGTTCAAGAAGTCGCATGACAGTGCATGGCCTTGTCTAAAACCTTTTTTGACATCAAATGCATCGGTAAGATCTTTTCCGACCTTGATAGAGCAGCGTGCATTTTTCATCGTCATTCTGCACAGACGGATAAGTTTGACAGGAATGCCAAAACTACGCATTGCTCGGTAGAGCTCTTCCCTATAGATACTATCATAAGCTGCTAGATGGTGGGTTTCGATTTGTTTTTTCCAAGATCTGCCGTAGTCTGAATATTTGGTTGATAGTGGACTTTCCTGGTCTGAAGCCACACTGATAAGGACCAATCAGGTTGTTGACGAACGGCTTCAGACGTTCACATAATATGGCAGAGAGGATCTTATACGCAATATTAAGAGACTGATGGCTCAGTAGTTGGCACAATTTAGAATCTCCTTTCTTATGTATCGGGCATACTATGCTGAGATTCCACTCATCGGGCATGTTTTCTTCCGACCATATTTTGCATATGAGTTGGTGCAAGCTCCCTATCAAGTCATCGCCTGCTGCTTTAAATAGTTCGGCAGCGATTCCGTCAGCTCCAGCAGCTTTGTTTGACTTCAGTTTAAATATAGCTATCTTCACTTCGTCAAGGTAGGGTAGGCGGAATTGTTGATCTGCGTCACCGAGGTTAAGTGGTTCTATCTCCCTTACAGCGGAATTCGCTTCGTCATCGCCGTTATATATCTTGGAGAAGTGATCTTTCCATATTCTCTAGAAAAAGGACATGGCAGTCTTTTGAGATTGATGCCGTCTAACGTCGAATCTTCTCACAGTATTTCCTTGTTTTGGCTTGGATCGGGATATCCATAGCCGTACCTTGGCTTCTCGGAATGTTCGGATATCCTGTATACTGGAGAAGTGTCGTGCGTCGATCGCAATATGATCAATCTGGTTGACAGTTGATTTATCAGGAGATTTCCATGTCCCCTAGTGGATATTGAGATGTGTGAACTGCGTACTAGCTACCAGAACGTCTTGCCGGAGGTGGTGTCGTGCAGGCTGTATCTCCCGATTATGCCACCAAAGATGTCTTCTCTTCCTAGCTTGGCATTAAAATCTCCTAAGACAATTTTGATGTAATAGCCAGGGCACTGCTCATATGTCTTGTCCAATAGCTCGAACAATACGACTTTGGTGTCTTCATCTTTCTCATCTGTTGGGGCATGCTCGCATATTAGGTTTATGGTGGCGAATTAAGCCTTGATGCGGATTGTCGTTATGCGCTCGCTCACACTGTTGAAACTCAAGACTTTTTGCCTGAGTCTAGTTCCAACAACAAATCCACACCCAAATAGACGCTGTCTTTGTTCTCGGTAGCAGTCGCCGTAGTAGATATCGCAGTCTTTTAGTTTGCGTTTGCCCGGTCCATCCCATCGCACTTCTTGGATGGCGGTAATATCTGCCTTGCAGCAGTTTAGGGCTTCCGCTAATTGTTCGGCTGCAAGTGGTCTGTTAAGGGACCTAACATTCCACGTACCTACATATGCGTGGGTTGTCAACAGTGAATCCGTCCGTATCCGAGGCTTGTTGGTGCTTCGAAACTAAAGCTATGTTTTACGCGGCCATGTAGTCACCCCGATGGCACAACCAGCAACCTGGAGGGCTAGATCCTTAGTATAACTCCAAGGAAGGGAAACCGAATAAACCGCTCCTTACAAGCCTGGGCTATGAATATGTCGAAGAAGCCCTATAAGGTGTTCAGTTAGTAGTTCAACCTTACTGGAACTGTAGACGCCACCGTTGATTCCATCTTGAGAATTTGTAAGCTGCCGCCTGGATAAGGAGAGGTGCCTTAGTTGAAACACCTCGCCCCCCTCTCTCGTTTGCTGTCCCCAACAACTTTCCACTGCGGTTGGAACCCAATCTTAAGTTGAGGTACTAGGCACCCGATTTTCACTGCGGGGAGGTGAGAGTAGGAGTTGATAGACAGAGGTGGGTTTTGAGAAAATTCTGTGGACGCTTGTGTCCTCTTGAATGCACATGTCTACCATTTGAACATCATATTCAAGTGTAGCCAGGTTTGAAAACTATTTATTTTAGTTAACAACATGCAGCAATTAAAATCAATTTAGCATTTTATGAGCCATTGGTATATTCAGTAAAAATACAAACATTACAACGAGACTGTAAAACCCTTTTTTTAAATTCATCGCACGTGTTTTTAATGAAAGTTGCCACCATCTTTTATTGATTCTTTCAGATCTCTTTTGCCAAATTAAAATCCAGTATTATTGGGTTGGTATATATCTTTTCCATAGACAAAAAGTCGCGTCCTGCTTAAAAATCAAGAACATGCACATCCTTTTACCTTTTGATGCAAAATTAAATATTAATTTTAATTTCACGATAATAGAAAAACTTTTGTCTCTAAACTTGGTCCACTGCCATTCCAGCACAGCATAGTTTAATGGGTATCAAAGGGTTTTTGGGTTCGAAGGCCTTCCCTTTCATATTACAACACTCGTATATTTAGAGACTATGGGTACGCGTAAGCATCGCTTAAGCACCGTGTACACGGTGCGTAACTGCAATATTAAATATTCACGAGGCGATGGCCACATTAAACAATCCATTCCTTCTTTTCCAACCGGGGTGCTCTGCCACTGCCACTATCCGACATCCAGCGCCATAGCCCAGAAAGGATTCCTTCCTTTTTACGGACCAAGTATTTCCTAAATATTCCCGGTCGGTGGTGGTGTGGCAAACTGTTGCGTGAATTTTTCTTTTGCACCAGAATCAAATGTTAATTTAGTGGATTTGAAGTTGGGCCTGGCGTCGTCGTCGTCGTCATGGTTTGTGGATTTCAAGTACTACTTGGCGCTTCGGTGTGGTGGCAACGACGACGACGCGACACGGGACGATGGTGTGTCCCCATTTGGTTCATGTTGCTGCTGCTGGTGCTGCTAGCTGCTACTCAACTGATAAGAAGCAGCCGATGACTGGTTATTAATGAGATTAGAGTCGCCTTTGGACAGCAACTCCCGATAGTGGAACACGCACAATGGCCACACGATGCGATAACCCAGGATGGGAACTATTTTTGTTTTCTTTTCCATATTCTGCTGCCTTGACACAACGCGCGGCATGCAGCAGGGCCATCCAATATTCCAAAGCTATGGCATTTCGTGTTTGAGTAACGAGACGAGGGGTTTGTTTGGCATTTGCGTGCCAATGCATGCCAAGTGGACAGACCAGAGGAGAGGATATTAATTTCAAGACATTTGCACTGGGTGTACTTTCACATATAATTAAGTTGTAGCGATACCATCAACATGGATAATGATGTTGGCTTAAAGGTTTGCTTCTTTCTTTCTTTTTTTTACCGTATAAATGTATTTTTACTTATTTATTTAGTTGTGATGTGTAGAATTAGTGGTTCATGAATTCGAAATGTCATTGTTTTGTTGAGGTGACACATACGTGTAACTTTGAAGGACCACCTGTGGATAAAAAAGTATAAGCATACAAATTTAATAAAAGTCCTTTTAATTTGGGAAAGTGACTTCATTTTTTGGTTTAACTTAAGTTAACTCGTGATGAAAAGGCTTGTTGGCTTTTATGCTCATAACGGTACATATGGTTTTGTTATTGTATGGAAGGTCTTCAATAATTAAGAACTCAAAATAACTATTTTAAGAGCCTAGTTATGATTTGGAAAAACAGTAGGTACCAAAAAAGTTAGGAACAAGATCAGGAATTATTTCGGGGAAGTCTGCAATGTGACGTTTATATTGACGATATTGACATATTCAACACTAGCGCTGGGATCAAATAAAGAACTGCTTCTGCAAACCATTGGTCTATTGGGTTAAGGAAGTAATGTACACAAAGACCACGACAAAGGCTAATAAAAGCATCTTGTATTATCGGAAGAAGAACTAGGATCAAGTTCCGCACACAAGCGGAATGCCCAACTAGATTCATCTAGCTGTGAATCGAACTACTCAAGTAGTTAATTAAACAGGTAAGCGCAGTAAAAGCGGTCCTTAATACATTTGTAAATAATTAGTTTGAAGTAGAATTAAAATATCTTCCAGGCTCTTTTGTCAATATTTAACTTACAAAAGTCCAAGTTAAGGTGATATCAGGAACGTCGAAGTTTCAAGGCCAGTTAAGGAGTTCTATATTAAGGAGCAACAAAGAATTAAAAGAAAGACAAAGATGATTATTTTCAAAAAGCTACAGCAAACATTCTATCAATTGATGATGATTGATAAATCAATGCTCTTTGCCTATTCCCTTCTAGGAATATGCTCCTGGAAAATAGCTGTAGAGAAAAAATATTAGAAGTTTTTCACGCTAAGTGTTTTCTTATCAATATTAATAAGTCTGTTAACACAAATGTTGACGAAAAAAATTACTAAAACGACACCCAAAAATAGTTTCGTAAAAAAGTCCAGAAAGGTAGGCACAAAAAATTTAAGTTGAAAGAAAAAACGGACAAAAAGCATGAAGATGAGGAAGAAGATCCGGAACCAGAAAATGTTAGGAAAGATGAAATATATGTTGTTGTGGAATAATTATATGATGCCAGCATTTACAAGATTTTTGTTGAACAAAGGTTTGAACATTAACATTAAGGGTGCATCTTATTGCTTCTTTAACTTTGGTGCAATTTTTGTATAATATCTCGAAATGTCATAAATCAGTGAATATTTTAAACAATTTTCAGGAAAATAAATTCAACGACAAAAATCATATTTTATGCAAAACTTTTACAACTTTGTATTTTGTTCATTGTTACTAAACTCCGTTCTTACATCTTCCAAAAAGGATTCCAATTCCTCTTTGGGGATTTTCGAAAATCTTTTGAAAATTTTAGATTTTGTCTTGAGGAATTTCAAACACTTTTACTGGAAAACCAATATAAAAGGTGAATGTTTCAACAGAAACTTGTTACAAATATATTTTATTTTTATGTGTTTTAAGTTGGTCTTCTATGAAAATAGCTGTTCGTAGAAAACTGCTAACAATCTTTCTATACATTTTGGGCTTTTGGACGCTTTTCACGAATTTCGAACTTCGTAGCAATTGATAGGTACTGTACGAGGGGAGCAATGATACTTCTTTCAGGCTCGTTCTACGGATCTTTTACGACGGACCTTGTAATTAGGCTGATTGTTATTTTAATATTGGAATGTCGAATAAGCCAAGGATTCTAATCACAAAATTAAGAGCGGTATTAAAACTGGAAAAATGTTTAATAAGCATGGGTCCATGTTACGCTGAAGACAAATGAAACAAATTCAGTGATTCAACAGCGTGCCAGAAATCAGATCCAATAGTGACTTAGAACTGTCTCAAATACACTGGACGCCAAAAATTAAATTTTTTTTCTGTATCACAAACAAAACAACACTTTTTTGAAAAAAATATGTAGTTGAATACGAATCTCACCTAAAAATTTCACAAAAGGTAAAAAGGAAACTTTAATAATGGTAAACAGAGCCAAAAACGGCGTTTTGAAGGCTAGGTAAGAGCACATCGGATCCCTTAAAAATAAATTGTATGATGATTTTGCAAATTCAACATCTTTATTTTTTAGATTCAGTTTAGATGATTTTGATATATTTCCTACTCAGTTTCTAAAAATTGTTATGAGTATGAGTCTTTTTTTGTTTTTTTATAAAGCTTTAAGCAAACCTTGAATTGAATGCTGAAAAATACGTTTTGGGGTAAATTGTTACTGCTGATTGCGAATCCGAACATCGATCTGCTGAACTTTAAAAATACCCGTTTTCAACATTATTTGTTAACATTTTCCAAAAACTTGATGTAGAATAATTGTTTAGAAAACGGATTTTTCTTTTTCTCTTTTTTTCTGTTTGAAACCGTTTCAGCACCAAAGGCTTATTTTTGGTTTTTGCAAGTGTTAAAATAAAGATCTTTTAAACATTTTTTTTGAAAAACTTTAAATATTTCAACTGAATATCGAAAGGGACTATAGATTCGTGAAACCAGGGATATGTTTCAACTAACACTTTTGACTTTGCAGCTTTGTGCTTTTGCTTGCAGAATATGTTTTACAAGACTCAAATCTGCAAAGTAATTTCTGAAAAGTTTTGATATTTTTTGCAAAGTATTTGTTTTCTTTGTTTCACAAACTGAAAAACTTTAATATGCAAAGAGAAACAAGAGTTTGTTTTGGAAATAAGTCGAAAACTTATACAATATATGAACCGTTTAGAAAATGAAGAACTAAATAATATTCGAGAAGCCAATTTGTGATTCTTTTTTTAATTTTTGACGAATTTTCTTAAGTACATGAATTAGGAATTCAAACGCGTTGATTCATTCCAATTTCAAAAATACCTGATTTTTGAGAGGTTGTTTATTTGTTTAATCCATCGACTTCGTAGGCATTCTTCAATTTAATTTGATAGTTTATAGCAACAAAACGTTTCCTTGGAAAAGCTCTTTAAAAAAAAACGAAGAAATATTGACCAAAGAGTAGTGAAATTAAGAATTACCTTCGATATAGGAAATGATTGCGCGACAAAAGGCGAAAAGACGTTTTTGTGCCATTTCGATATTTTTTTACTTGCAATGGCTGTAAATTTCAGGGTAGACTATTGTCATATTCGCGGGCTTAGAGCTTACTTTCTTTCGCTGAGCTGAGGATTCCGATCCTGCTTAATTTTTATATTCATGGGTATAGCTTGATGCCTTTATTGTTTATTCTATTCCCACCATGGCCTCACCTTATACATTAGGAATGATGTTGCTTATCAGCTCCTACCACAATATAGTCTTTGCAACAATTATATCATTAATTGTATGTGGTTTAAATTTTTCATAAATAAGCAAATCATACACTATTGCTTTCTTTATCTAAGCCCTAATTTAGACAGAGTATCAACTTCTCATGAATTTGATGCTTTGTCTGATTCCATCCAAAGAATTGTTTCGTCCACACATTGATATCGTTGTTACGGGCGATTTCAATGTACACAATTCTTCATGGCTTCAACATTCGGTCCAGACAACATCCGAAGAAGTGGGTGCTAAGATTTTCGCTGAGTTGAACCACGTAACTCAACGATTCCACTCGAATATCGGATGTGGTAGGTCGAGCAGAAACCATTCTTGACTTGTTTCTTACCTCTGACCCTGGAAGGTACACTATCAGTGTCATATCTCCTCTAGGCACACCTGACCATTGTCATATGAGCAAATTTCTTGTGTAAAAACTCTCCAGTTAAAGAAAGAGCTAATAAGAGAACCGTTTGACAATAATTACTTCAGGATCTTTAATTGGTCACTATGCTTCCTCGATAGTGACTTTTTTTAGTGAACTTTTATCCCAAATAGGGTTAAAAGCATCAGACCTAACGAAAACTTATGGTTCGAAGCAAGCTGCGAAAGAGTTATTAGGGTCAAGAAGGTAAGTTTCCGTTGTCTTAAAGCCAACCCAATTGAGAAAAACCGAAAGAAGTTCAAGCAAGCCTGGAAGGCCTGCAACGCCACTATTCGACGGACCAAATTTTAACATGACCAAAAATAACGTCAAAAAATACTGCAATGTTCCAAAGGCAGTACAAATTTTTGAGCAATTGTAAAAAAACATGAGGAATTCTTCCTCTTGCTCGGTTCTCATGCTCGTTGTTAGTGATACTCTATTAGTTATCTCTATTAAGAAAGCTAATCTTTTTGCTCAGCAGTTCGCCGCTCACTCAACGATGCCAGAGTGTTATGACTCCGCCTGGCATTGAGCGCATTAATGATTCTATGGGGCCAAACTTTTTCCGCACTTCTACTGTGGCGAGAGTCCTAACAGATCTCAACATACATAAACTCTCTGAAGTTCTGAACAGTACTTTGTAAGCAGGTCTTATTCCAAGCGGATCGAAAACAACACTTGTCCAGCCTATTCCCAAAAAAGGCAAATCTTCGACCGATTGCACTTACGTCCCTTCTTTCCAAGGTCATGGAAACGCTGATTAATTATCAGCTAAAGAAATATCTCGAAGATCGAAGCTTCTTAATGACTGACAGTACGGCTTTCGTAGCAATAGGTCCTTTTGTGATCTCATGGTTCATCTCACCAAACAGTGGAGCATATCTTTACATCGCTTTGGAGAAAGTAAGATTATTGCACTTGATATTTCAAAAGCATTTGATAGGGTTTGGCATCAGGCTCTCTTATCGAAAATGCGTGCTTTCGGTTTTAATGAATTCCTGCTTGGATTAGTAATTACCTTTCTGATCATTTAATACAAATAGTATTGGATGAATTCAAGTCTAAAAACCACAAAATAAATACTGGTGTGCCCCAAGGCTCTTTTCTATCTCCAACCCTTTTTCTCATTTTTATTAATGATCTCCTGTCTGATCCAATACAATTCTTCGCTGACGATAGCTTTTCATAATCGTTTTCAGACTCACATCCCTCTTCTTCGGATGTGGAACTGCAACTACAAAATATGATAAGCTCGTTAAATTCTAACCTGCACAGCTTTGTGCAATGGGGAATAAAAAATCGCGATGAATTTAATGTTTCGAAAACCCGATGTTGACTTTTATCGTTATAGCGAGATAAACCCTCTTTGCCACTATCTATGAGTGTCACGCGATGTTGCCAAAAATGCCGCAAGATGTTTGGGTTTTCTAAGGCTATGCAAGAAGTTTTTCTCCCCCTCTGATCTGGTTGTTATCTACAAAACTTAAGCTTGAGTATAACTCCCATCTTTGGCCTGGTGCTCCTGCAACTTACTTGAGCCTCTTGGACAGTATTGAACGTAGTTCATTTAGATTAATTGGTAATAACACCATCATCGGATCATTTACGTCGCTTGAACAACGTCGTAATGTTTCTTGTCTTACCCTTTTTTTCCGTTATTTTAACTGTTTATGCTCTAGAGAAATGGTCAGTTGCATTCCTCCCCTTAAAAAGTTCAACCATAATACTCGCGCTTCTAAGAACGCTCATCAATCCCAACTTCGGTCGGGTCGTACTGTCAAGTACAGAGATTCGTTCTTTAGCCGTCCTACGCGAATGCGGAATGCCTTGCCACACTCTGTCATTCTCCACCATTGCAATATTCAGGAAATCAAAACAAGAGTGCACCGACACCTCCTTTCAACCCCTCTCTCCCTTTACCAGTGCTGACACTGTGTTTTCGTAGTAAAGGTATATCAACTTGTGTGTGCGCTTATTATATACAAAAAAATCCCTTTTGCTGTTTATGGATAATGCTCACAACTTTTTATATAGTGCCCTACAGAACCTTTTAAAGCCCCTGTTATAAACATTTCACATCGTCAAATTGTGTTACTTCAAGAGCGTTTTAATGTACGAGGCTTAGTCAAAACATTATTACCAGATATGTATGGAAAAACAATCTTAAAGGAAACAGCGAGCCAGGTCTCAACTTTTGATAACAAACACGATTTCTACATAAGCATAACTTGTATTAGATTTGAGAAAGAAGTTCTATATTGGTCTAATCTTCAAGCGATTTTTTTCAGATTTCCTGATCTGAGAGAGTATTCTCTTCTTTTTTTGTATTTGTTTCTAGGGATATGAGCATGAACTTTTTAATATTCCCAAAATGCTCTATCAGCGGTTTTTGGACTATCTTAACTGGAGCAATTTCTACTGGATACTTATAAATATTGTCATCTGTCTTTCATTATTCTAATTCCGTGCAATTTTTTACTTAAGTGACCTTAAGACTAGTTAATATTGCTTGCTACTATTGATAAATTAAGGCCTTGTTAAAATATTTTAACTAAATCAATAACCAAGTACCATATTCCGTGAAAATTTATATTTTAACGTACCTAAAATATGTTTCGAAACTCTAAGAATCAGATGCGATAATCCACATACCTTACTTTAGTTTTCATAAAATTATATTAAAAAAGTTACAACAAAAAAGTTTTGTATCTCAAATCAGTTTTTCCATCATCGTGGTTTAAATTTTAAACTTTGGTTCGTTGACTTTGCTTTAAATAAACCGTGCAGTAATTTAACCACACCACACACAACAACAACCGTGACACGTAAAATGACAATCATCCATAATATTGCTGCAATCATAGCCCATAACCCATGAAACACCTCGTTTCTCATTTTTTAATTAACATATATCGCAGTGTATATCAGTTTATCGTCTATAGCTATGAAGGTATATGAACCCAAAGATACTGCATAATTAAAGTAATTACACGCAGTGTGCAAAGCATCGCGCTCCATTGTGTTTTGTATATGTCGAAACGTTAACAAAACTCATCAAGATTCGCTGCCGTCGCGTCGCCCTCATATTCATATATGTATTCCCATTCCATCACTCCTGATGCCAAAAAACCACAAACAATCCTTCTGCGCGAGACGAAGCCTTATTAAACATCAACAACTACGACGACGACGCTACCCTACGAAATTATACGTCCACATACCTACGAGTACCTCAATATCCTCCTAATGCACCATTTCTGAAGCAAAAATTGCGTTTACGTTTCCCATTAACTCCAGAACTTCATCATAACGAAAAGTTATACCAAAACCAGGCATCAGACCTCTTTGCACACCATCCCTTCGGGGGTATCGTTTTACCGTTCGCAAATGTTCATATATATACAAAATCCTCTTCTCGTTACACAATGCTCCCGAAATCCTTAGAAATGGAAAGTCGAAGGAGGACGTAGTAAAATGGTTTCTCAACCACATTTTGGGAAGCGAAATCGCAAGAACACAGAACCACAGGCACACATTCAACATGCGGCACAGCACTCTGCTGCCATAAAGCACATCGAACCAATTTCTGTATTTTCAGAAGTGCTGGAAGAGCGAGGAGGGGATGAGGAAGAGCTAAGACAGGGCTGGATCCTGATTCTTTCAAAATTAGTATACCTACTGTACCGTTCGTTCCTTCGTTACAGAAAAAGCAATCTAAGCTTCGAGAACGTGTGTTGGCGAAGCACGAGCGTCATTGGGTTAGAGCTTTGATACCACCCGCCTTCCAACCTCCTACCAATCTCGTCCTCGCCTCATTTGCTACACATCCTGGCAGAAGTAATTTCTTCTGCTCGAAAACCGAATTCGCTTCTTCGAAATTCTGATCACACGCACGAAAGAGTTTCCTCTAGTTTTAGAGCCTTTCTACCATTCTTTTTCCAATTTTTGTTTCCTTTTGCTTCGGCTTCTTCTGCTGTGCTTGTTGGTTTCCAATTTCTTTGGCATGGTTCTGGTCTTGTGCTTGTGCTGCCTTGAAGTTGCTCTTCGAAGCCACTGAGCAAATAGGCGTAAAAGGATAATTTTCCACATCGACGAGAGGTGGTGCATTCGAATGCACAGCATGCAGATGTCGAAAGGAGGGGTGAGGGGTTGCGAAGAGTGTGCTTCTAAATAGATTACGTGGAAAATTGTGTTGCTCCACATTTTCACATTTTCCCAATCCAAAAACGAAACGTAAGAAATTGGGATTGGGGGATGTTACAGAAGGAGCTGGCTGGGTGAATTGAAAAATATGAGCAGCTCTTCGAGTCGCTGTGAATTACAAATTTTGCGCTCTGACGTGATGCACTCAACGTTTCTTGTTTGGGGGTTCATGTCACGTCCTTCTCGGGGGTGTGCACGTCCCAGATACATCTCTAACACCCCACACTCTGTGATGTGAGGTATATATGAGTAAATCTCCCCCTCCTGCACAGTAGATATATAAATTAAGTTAGATGCCATGGCATAGCCGCCTTATAGGGCTTTTCTCTGCATCGCGCTTCTTTGTTGAGTTTTCCTCAACTTGGAGAACCAAGTGTTATTGGATCCGCTGCGGATTTGTGCACAAAACTCAAAACCGCGCTAAAAGCGTTTTTTAGTTATGTGTATATGTTTTTATTTGTTGTTGTAATTTCGTGGGTTACCATAAAATTGTAACTAAAACAAAAAAAAACACCAGCTCACATTCTGCAAAAGGTTTACATATAGATTTTGGATTTTAAAGACGGATACAGTTTGGAGTTGGGCAAATCTTCGTGGGAACACATATATTTTCAATTTACCAAAGCTCCCTGTGCTTTGTGTTTTGTACGTGGAAGGGAAAAGAAAAGGGTTTAGATTTCATCCTTTGCTGTCAAGTTTCCAGGTTATGTGGTTTATTTTTCGTCGGTTGTATGGATTTTTTAAAAATGTATTTGCTGCACGTAACATGGAAGGAATTTAGTTTTCTTCCGACAAAACAAAAAAAAATGTTTTATTTGACGGATAAGATGGTGTTTTTAAACTGACAAGATGATCAAAATCTCAAAATCTCAAAATCTTCAAGAATGATAAGGAGTAGGAGGACTATTTTAAGACAAACCTGAGTTTCTTGTTACATTTAAATATTGAAGAAATGTTAAGACATCGATGTTTTGGGGTGTTAATTCGATCTTAAAATTCTTCTATTATTAAATACATTACAATATAGTTTTTGAAAGTATTTTGGGTACTTTTTGAGAGAACGGAAAGAGTTTTACTTATGTAGTTTGAGCTATCAATGTATTTTTCTTAAAAGGCGTATTAATGACGCTCACTGAAATGTTCAACTTATTACTCCTCTGGTGAATAATTTAGGCTTAATTTGACCGAAACAGTGAACTCAAATTAATTCAACAAACTGCGAAGTACGCTAAAGGTTTTCCTAACTGAACACTAATTCCCATAAAATAGTTTGACAATTTTATACGTGTTGTTGACATTCTCGGCTAGAAGCAATTTCGACCGAAGTAGCCTTATTAATAGGGTTGCAGCCTCAGAAAATGAGAAAGATTCTGATATCAAGAATTGTATGGCTTTTTTTGACGTAGTTTTTTCGGACTTAATTTTTGAGAGTCTATTATTATTATCGCTTAGAGTTTGCTTACTCGTAGATTGGAGATGATGCTAGAATATATTTTGATGTTAAAGCAGATAACAAAACTTAGAAATTGTGGAGAGAAAAATCTAAGTTAGTTAGTTTAACAAAAGTGTCACTTTCTCTGTTTTTGGGGCATTTAAAATAAAATAAATAAAATAAAATAAACCACAGGTACGTAAATATTCTTAAAATTATTGTGTTTAAATCTCAGTTCTAGAGCATCTAAAGCAAGTTCACTTCAAAACGTTGACTTCTTTAATTTTGTTAAGATCTTAAAAGTTTTATTCAACAAAAAATGAATTTTGAAAGAGATATAATGCACGAATGGTTCGCTAGAACTTGCTAATTTCTTTTAAAAAAAACTGTTTAAAAATGTGTCTTATTTAAGATTTAGTTTTAAAAATGTGCCTGAAAAATTATTTTTTTTCGAAAATTTAAATGTCGTTTTATTTCTCAAAAAACCCAGATTAACTAAATTTTTGTTTCCGAAAATCATTTGATGGGTATTTTAAATTAATTTGTATAAATGATGTTCTAGCTATTATCTTTTAAGCAACACTGGTTTAAACAGCTGACGCACGATTTCGTGTTTTGTTTTACTGTCAAACATCTTCAGTTTGGTCTATAATTTAACCATGAATCGTCCTACAAACGAACAACGCTTGCAAATTATTGAATTTTTTGTATCCAAATCCGTGCTCTGCGCTTCTTCCAGCGAGCGACCAAGCTTATTTTTGGCTTAATGGGTACGTAAATAAGCAGAATTGTCGATTTTGGAGAAGCATTCCAAGAGCTTCATATGCATCCAGAAAAAGTCACATTTAGGTCCGGTTTATGGGCTGGTGGCATCATTGGACCGTACTTCTTCAAAGATGATGCGAATCGTAACGTAACTGTGAATAGTGAGCGCTATCCAACTTTTTGGTTGCCCAAAATGCAAGAGCTTGACTGGAATGACATGTGGTTTCAACAAGACGGTACCACATGCCACACAGCACGCGTAAAAATGGACTTATTGCGGGGCGAGTTCGGTGAACATTTATTTCACGTTCGGGACCGATTTTAGACTACTTTGTATGAGGCTATATTAAAGAACACAAGCCCGTTTCAAATGAAGCATTGGAAGACAACATTGAAGCATTTGTTCGTGAGGTACCGGCTGAAATGTTGGAAAGAGTATGCCAAAATTGGACTAAGCGATCGACCATTTGAGAAGTAGTCACGGTCATCATTTGCATGAAATAATCTGCAAACATTAAGTTATATGGACCGTACTGTCGATTCAATAAAGAAAAAAAAATGTTTACCCCTTTCTGAGATATCAAGATAATTAATTGTAAAATAAATTAATATTTTTTTTTTAATCAAAAACAAGAACAATGACAATTTTGATCATCAAAAATCATTATCAATTTAAAAATTTGACACATCGACAAGAGTTTGCACTGAAAGAGAAGATTATTGAAATCGGTTCACTAGTTCTTGAGAAGACTTAAAAAACAAAATAACGGTTTTAGGAGGGGTACACTCCTGGAGTAATACCAAAATATTTTGTTCTTTTAGAAAGGAGACAAATTGAGAAAAAAAAAATAATAATTAAAAAGTTTTAAAAAAATCTATCGGTTAGTTTTTGAAAAAATTAGAACTTTCAAATTTACAAAAAAACATTTATTCAAATCGACTGAAAAACTTTGTTGCAATCGGCTCAATATTTAAGGCCGTCGGTGCCAGGATAGACAGACGGAATCGGGGGACCTATTTTTTTCGACTCTTCTACCATCGTAATGTCATGTTTGATTTGATTTTTTTACGAATGCAATACTTGTCATATAGCTCCTATACGTCGCAATTAATAATCACTTCAGTGTTAACTCTTTAAGTGCATCAAATAATTAAGATGCCTAGAATTGAAGGCTAGTTTCAGGAATTTCAAGGCAACTTAATATAAAATTGACGATATCTTATTCAAGGTTTCTTCTTAAAAACCTGAATATTTGCTCTGAAACAAATTTTATAAAATTAATTTACGGCATTAATAAAGTTGCGACAATTAAAGTTGTTTTTGGCTGCAAACCACTTTTTGGTGAATGTTAAATTACTAGCAAATCTTAAGATGTGATCATTCCATAAGCGGTGGTTGGTGACACACATACCGAGAATATCCAGGTGTTCAGTCTCATTGATGCAAGTGCCATCCATGGATAATGGCAAAGGGGGTATATCTCGCTTTAACGATACAAGACAGCATTGGGTTTTCGAAGCATTAAATTCCACTCGGTTTTTTAATCCCCATTGAACAATGCTGTTTAGGTCGGAATTTAATGAACTTATCATATTTTGTTGCAGTTCCACATACGAAGAAGAGGGATGTGAATCTGAAAACGGATATGAAAAGCTAAGAGCGAAACAATGCATTGGATTAGATGTTGCAGACAGAAGATCATTAATAAAAATGAGATGTAAAGATTTGTTCCACTGTTCGGTGAGGTAAACCATGAGATCACCAGTGGACCTATTGCTACGAAAGCCGTATTGCTGGTCATTAAAAAGTTTTCGATCTTCAATATATTTCTTGAGCTGATAAATAATCAGCGTTTCCATGACCTTGGAAAGAAGGGACGTAGGTGAACTCGGTCAGTAGTTAGAGGGTGAGGAAGATTCACCTTTTTTTTGAATAGGCTGGGCAAATGCCGTTTCTCTCCGCTCGGAACGAGACCTGAGGAGTAGGACAGATGAAAAAGCTTACCCAGTGGTTTTGCCAGCGTTGAAGAACATCTTTTCAGAACAATAGCGGGGATACCATCCGGACCAATTTATGTGTGTTTAGATCTCTTAGGACTCTTGCCACAGTACGAGTGCGAAAAAAATTGGTCCCATAGAATCACTTACTCGTAGAATTGGCGGCGAACTGCCTAGCAAAGAGATTAACTTTCTCTAAATAGCTAACAAAAGGATTGTCATTGACAACGAGAGTAGGAACCGAAGTAGAATAAGAATGCTTCATATTTTTTACAAATAACCAAAAATTTGTACTGCCTTTTGGACATTGCAGTATTTTTTGCCTTAAATTTTGGTCATGTACCAATTTGGTACGTCGAATATGGGCGTTGCAGGCTTTCCTGGCTTGTTTGAACTTTTTCCGGCATTGACAGACTTTAATTTTGTTTTCAGTCAATAAATATCAATTTGTCAAAATAAAAATACTTCAATAATATCCCAAATGACAGATATCATTTGTTTTGAGTTTAATGAATAGTGATTTCGAAAATCCGAAGGTACCATGGATATGGACGAACTCAGGCTTATGCAAAATTCCCAAATCGTTTTATCAGCCGTCTTGGCAATGCCAATTTCCCGATTCAAAGCTGCATCTTGGCAATTCCAATTTCCAGACTCGGGGCTGCGATTTGACCACTTGGACACTTTACTTTCGAAATATAGAAATTATTTGGCAAGTATTGTATTCGCAAAAAAATGCCGATATTGGGTTTTAATTTAAACATGACATCACGGTAGTAGAGATGTCAAGAAAAGTTGGCCCGGCGATTCCGTCTGTCTGCTGATAAACCTATGTCTAGATCATGAACTTGCAAAATTAAGGTTTTAAGTACCAGATTTACGTTTCCAATTGTTTAAGTGTTTTCTTAAGACCAAAAATATTATCGCTTCCCATTAAAATCTAAAAATAAAAATCTACAAAATTGACTAACCTTTATTGTTCAACCTCTTGAATATCTCAAATTCAATGTTTATTGCATACTTTTTGATGTTTGACAATTAGGCTCATTTTATGGGCACTAATTAGAAGTTATGTCGCATCTTATGGTCGTTCACCGTAGATTACCGATGTTATGTAAACAATTCGGAAAGAACTTAAGGCCAAGTATCATCCGAGTAATCCACTCGAAACACACAACAAAGCCCTGAATTTTTGGAGAAAAAAAATGCTAGAAGAACCGACGTTATTTTGCATATTTTATTTGAGTTTTTGCTCTTACTAATACATTTCATTTTTCCCATGAAATAAATACTTAGCTTTTCCTTTATGTGTTCTAAAAATGTGCCATTACTTTTTGCCCACTTGGTTGAAGAAATGATCTGACGTTAGGCAAATCACAAATTGATCATAAAGATCTTAACGAACTTAAGGCGTTAGTATCAAAACAAACATGCATTTTCCTGTCTTATTGTCTAAATGCTAAATTACGATATTTAGAAGTTGTTCCAGACTTTAGTTGTAAGTATTAAACAAAAGACATCAAATTAAGAACTAAAAGTTCAGTTTTTTTGATTAAAAGCCTTTTTAAGTAACGCCAAATAAATTTGATTTACCTATTCCCAGAAACAGTTTTTTTTCAATTCTGCAGAACTGAAGTAAGTTCCAAGAAATTTAAAACATGCTATTGGTGGAAATGAAAAAGAATGTAGCTAGATTATAGGTCCAGGACCTGGAGGTATACTTTGACAGAATTGGCTCAACACTGCAGTATCTTTGATGTTTCTTTAGACACAAACTTGAGCTTATGCCAAAAAAGAGGTCCCTAAAAACGAACTTGAGTTTGAAGAATCAAAAACAAACTTTCCAATAAATTCTATATGATAAGGATAACAAAGTTTTATCGGACTTATGAATTTCTCATTATCAAGGTAATGGTAATCCTTCTTTGTTGTTTTTTGTCGCTAAGGAGTACACCTCATAAAAAAGGACACCTCCCATTTGATTCCCACATCCTTACAGTCAGAAAGCTAAAGCTCCATTCCTCCTCTCTTCCTGTCTTAAAATGCTTAAATAAAATAAAACCCCATCTCATCCCAATTCCCGTTCGCGTTTTACATGCCCTTAATGCTAGCAACACGCACATTATTTGTTTCTATATCGCTTCGCCATTTTAATTTATTTCCTTCTCATCGTCCTTCGTACTCGTCTCTCCTCACTCGTTCTCGTCCTTCGGCGCGTGGTTGCTCGCTGGCTATTCCTATTTCCGTTATTGTTTTAGTTGTTGTAATTATTATTATATAGGAATAGGAACTGTATCTATATACTAAAGGACTAAGGGACTAAGTATTGGAGGGAGGTATAAAGGACGAGAGGAGGAAGAATTGTTTTGTGTTTTTATTTTTAATTTTTACCGTTGGAACTCTAAAATGCCTGAGGACGTGTACTTCGTTCGTATTCCATTTCCATTCATTCATTCATTCATTTCGCAATCATCCAACCAAACCAACCAACAAGCAGCTAGCAGCTAGCAAGGAGCAAAACGTGGATGTAACTCACCCCTAAACATTGCGCGTTTAAGTCGCAAATCGCAATCATCTGCGAAATGGTTTTGTTTCTCTCGCGATGAACGACGACGATGACTGAGCGACTGAGCAACCGACAACAACAACGACTACGACTACGACACCGACAACTGTTAGATATGTGTAGTGTATAGAAGGAGCTACGAGGACGACAATGATGGTGGCGACACGGGAACGTTTCAAATTAAAAGGGAGCGAGATAAAGAGCACAGAGGGATGAATAGAGATAAGGAACGGGGGTTTGGGGGAGTTAGAATCGCCTTGCACTTTAATTTCCCATTCCTCCCGCGGGCAAAGTCATTTATCATTCTGCGACTCTGAGTGTTATCTGAAATAAGATCGCAACGCAACGGTAGCGTTTCGTTTTTTTTTTTCGTTTTACTTCAAGCTAAGCAAGGATAACAACTAACAACGGTGCGGCGCGTTTGGTATGGTACCGTTGCCGGTACCGGTGCGGTGCGAATGCCGTGGCCGTGCCTTAATGTTATCCTTTCAAAAGGGAACGCGCTACTTTACTAGTAGCGAGCTTGTAACGCTCTCCTTTTCTTATACTTCTTTTCTTCAGCGAACCAGCCACACCGACAGCGACAGCAGCTAGGTCTTCTTCCCTGAGCTGCTGAGGGTATATATTGTATATGCTTTTGAAAGCTAGCTCATGGCATGGGTGTTCATTATAAAATTCGCTTTAAAGGATAAAGCCAAGTCAAGTAAGATTTCCACAACACCATCAGACTCTCTTTCCAGCTATCCTCGGAGATAGATTGAATGGAAGCAATCGTCCTTCTATAACAACCTGGGCGTGAGTTCCTTTCTTTTTATTCTTTAGTTATTTCCCATCCTCATCGTCATGTGTTTCTAAGACTATATTCTCAGGGATCGTTTTTATCTCCATGAAAGATAGCTTACTTCTTTTGTCTGGCCGCCACCGATTGTCATTGTAATGGAGCTTAGGGCAGGCGAAGCCCCATCAACTCAAACTCTCATTCTCTGATTTGTCACTTTATAAAACGCGTGTAACAAAGAAAAGTGCTTACATCCTCAAAAGAATATCACAAAATAGAAATTAAATTCACTCTAAAATAAAATATTGGTATAGCCAAGTTATCCTGTTGGCTGAAGTCTTGTTTAGCTTTAAAAATATGGCCGAGCTATGAATGATGGTAAGTATAAAGTATCCTCTAAGCACATTGACCCGTTACCTTGCCAAAGATTGCAAGGTCTTCAGTTTTCCATCAGCAAAATGGCGGCATTGAAAGACAATTAAAAAGTCCTTTTAACGCTCGCCTTTCATCGCATTTGGCGGGAATTTTAAATATAGATAACCTCCTGCAAAAAATATCCTGGGAATTTGAATATGCGTGTTAAGAGTATGATAAAGGCAATACCCTGCTGGGCTGGGGCCATTAACTTAATTGCTTCGATAGTAAATTAAAGTGCTCGATATTTTTTGTATGAATAAATAACTGACACAGGAAAAGAATGTAGACATTCTGAATATAAAATAAAGTTTAATTAGAAATGAGCTGAATTTCCTTAGATGGAAATTTAACTGTGTTTTTTTGTTATGAAATTTTATTGAACTATTCAATATTAGGGCCGGCAACGAGACAAGACTAATCTCGGTCTCGTCGATACTACTTTTGAAACTTCCGAGACGATAACGAAACGAGACAAGAGTACCGATAAAACAACTGACGAGAAAAAAGCAAGCCTGAGACGAGACTCAATTATTAGAGATTGAGGCCAATACCGAAAGGAGTTTGAAATTTTTTGATTTTGAAAAGATCAATAGCAAAAGTCTCGGTGGAACGCTTAACGCTCCTATACAACGTTTAGCCCTAATACTGGGTTTTTAAAAAAGGACGCTACAAAAGTAGAGCGACAGTGACTGCAAATGACACCATATTTCTTGCCGCTCTTTTGTTATTTCGGTAAGGTTTGCCATTCCATAATGGAACGATATGCGGAGTCAGTGGCCTCAACGTTAAGAGCGCTACGTCGAATTTATGGTCGTCATAATCGTCCTGAACGTTGATCAACAATTCAGTGTATAGTAAATACATTTGATTCCACAGGCACATTACATCCGCTAAGGCTTCAGTTGCAGAAAGCCCAAATGTGTCTATCACACTTCGTTCTCAAGCGTTGGACATCTCACAAGAATTGAAGCCGCTTGCCCGCCAAAACCTTCGTATTTTCGGGAATTGGGCTGAGCAACAACTTGAAAATGTTTTGGATTTTCATCAAAGAATCATCTTCAACGATGAGGCTCATTTCTGGCTGAATGGCTTCTTCAATAAACAAAATATGAGGTATTGGTCAGGCCGCAATCCACACGTACTCCATAAGTCATCATTGCATCCCGAAATAATAACGGTTTGGTGTGGTTTATGGGCCGTCGGTCGGCGTCATTGAGCCGTTCTTCTTCCATCCCTATGCAATTATTTACCGACAATTTTTGGCACTAATTGGATAATACGGACTTGCAGAACATGTGGTTCCAACTGGACGGCGGCGTAGCGGCGTAGTGGCGTGGCGCTACAAGCCAAGTTTGGATAACGTTTTATCATACGAAATGGTACAGTCACTTGGACGCATCGGTCGTGCGATTTGAAGCTGTTGGGCTATTTCCTAAAGGATGAACTTCGTACGCGCTTGAAAACCATCGAAAATTGGGTTCAGCGTCTGAACTTTTTCAAGCGTGCCCGTGGTGGCCATGCAATAGAAATCGAGGTACATAATGGCATCGAACGTTCCTACTATTACAGGAATAAAGAATTTCATTGATATCCAAAACCGTTGTTGTTTTAATAAGAAAAAAACTTTTGTAGCTCTCTTATTGAAAAACCCAAAACAATTTTGAATCATTAAAATATATTTGTAAATACCTCTGATTCAGAGATAAACTTTTTATCACAGCTAAAATTATGACAAAAGACCATTTTTTAAGTTAACAGAACAAGAAAATTACAGTGAATGTCAGTTGAAGACAGTTTTAAGCCCACCTTGTTCTCCCAACGCTATGTAATACTCTCTGTTGATGGATTGTCCTTCTAGAGATAGTTGACGAAATTTAACTTCCGGTGAGTCAACTCGGTCCACTGACCTTTCGCATTCGTTGTAAAACTTAATTATGAAATTTGACAGATGAATTATACATTGCCGATTTCTAACACTGCCTTATCATTTCTGAACTTGCGTATCGACTGTGTCAGTTTCTCACATCTAAACGTCATTTAATTCAATAAATTTGTGCAAATCATATCTAGAATAGAAGGAACCTACAGTCCTATGCCAAATCCGGCCTTTTTGGCGTTGACAGACATTTATTTTGACAAAATACAATATTTACAAACTACCGAAAGTTGCTTGCTAATATTCTAATTTATGTTCTTATCTTTTGAAGTTTAAGGCAAACTAAAACTTAACAAGTGCGGCCCGAAAACTGAAAGCATTTGGGATCTTAAAAGCGCCATATGTAGACAACGTGGTCGCGTTCGAAACAAGAAAAAAGATGAAATTTGTTGATATATATTTATCTATGCTAAAAGCTTTTAAGTTCTAAAGATAACATCGTTCAGTGGCGATCCTCATTTTCGATAAAAGTACAAAGGCGCAAAATAAAATTATCGTTCTCTTTAGTCAAAATTGTGGTCGGAAGTACACCGGAATGAAATAGAATTTCAGTCTTTAGGGTTTCTAGGTCTCAAGATTTATTTACGTATGTATGTATACTTTTGATTTAATAAGTAGCCCCACAGAAAAAACCGTCGACGAAGGCTTCTTTCACACGAGATGGTTTCGTCCGTACGGTTTTTATCCGTGAGCCATTAATAGCAAACTAATAAAATTATGTATCTAAAGCTTTCACACTGGACGGAGACGAGTTTTTTCCGTACGCACGATTTAAAACATCCGTCTCAACGACTGATATATACGGCGACCGTGCCATCACCGTCTTATCGTTGGCGTACGTGATTACACGAACGCACTTACAAAAGACAATTTTTATTCGTCTGCCGTCCGTTTTTGTGGTCACTTGTACTTAAGTTAAAATTAAAAAATATCTAAAATATAACCAAATTTAGACGATTCACAGCAAAAATACGTTATTTGTGAAAACAAAGTCCGTACGGAAAAAAATCGTACGAATTTTAACGGTACCGTACGCATGAAACCGTCTCGTGTGAAAGAGACCGAAGGAATCGAGTGTGCGCGACGCTTACGGTTACCAAACATTTAGTTTTAACAAATTATTGCCTCGTTTACCGAATGGATGTGTATGTGTCGCCTGTCGCATCGTCTTGCCGAAACCATATTCGTGTTAATTTAATAATTTCTGTCATCTTACTAAAGGGGTTTTCAATAAGGTAGATGTTGAAATGAAATCATTTAAATGCCCGACTCGGCTTCTTACAGCGGTACGGATCCGAATGGTCCAATTTTCAATGACTCTTCCGCATAGATCAGGTTGAATTTGAGTGATGGCCTGTGTTATGTTCACCTTTAGGGCATCGGACAAAAGTGGTTTATTTGCATGGACCTCCGACTTATAGAAACACCACAGGAAAAAGTAGCTCCGTCCTGCTGGAACCACATGTCGTCCAGGTCAAAATGGTTCGAATTGGGCCAAAATCCGCACCAAACGGTAACTTTTTAAGGATGCATCATCACCTGGTGAACCTCGCGTGAGTTGGTGTCGTCCGCATATACGGCAATTTTGCTTGTTAACACAAGCCCAATTAGGAAACAAACGGCGTTGGTCATGAACTTTAAGCTCCTGGGTCAGTTGGAGGCACGGCGAGGAGTAGACTGCCTCGGGTTCTGCTGTACACTTTCACGGACAGCAGCGATGTTCTGGGCCGATATTGCGTTTCTTGAACGACGGGTATTGGCTGATTGTTAACTGACCCGGTCGTCTCAATTTTGGCAACCAAAACGTTAAAGAGTCGACTGTAAGGGTCCGCCAAGTCTACTGTAAAATGGGCGCAATGAACGCAACATTTGCGAACAGCCATTTTGATAGTAACGTTTTATCATTTGAACGTGCTTTTCAACCGTGTAACTTGCCATGATGATAACAAAATCAAAACAAAATTGCCACCAATGGACTCCACAATCTACCCGCGTTTTTTCAGAGAATATATGTTTTGTACGCCCAAAATCAAAAAGTATTCGATATTTGCGCGTCGTCAAAACGTATACGAATTATTGTTGCTAAAAAACCGTTCTAAAGCAAACGATTATATTTTCTTGTTATTTGTTTTAAAAATTGCTCTCTCTTCTTCTTTTGAAAGCGATTAAGCTCTTTTCCCTTCGTTGCCTACAGATGGGGCACTTATGATTCAAAATAACTTCAGTTTCTGTGCCGTACCCTGTATATGAGTTTAATAAAAGCTGCGCCATCTATATGTCAGCCTATTAGATTGTGACTTCAATTTTCACTTGTGAATGAAATATTTTAAGTTGAAGTCTGTCTTCAATATTATTAGGAATTCACCTCAAAATGTTTGAAAACATTAAACATTTTTAATGAAATTGTCATTTGATTTTTGTTCTTAAGTTTTAAAGAGGTATTGTGAAAATATTTAAAGCAGCCATTTTATTGAAGCAAAATCTGTCAAATTGGCTGTCACTTATTTACGGAACGTTGGACAACACGTATATATCACACGTAAATTTGCCGAATATATCGTCGTTGTTCATTGGACTGTGTAGTAGTAATTACACCACAGGTCATTTTGTGAAATTCACGAGACCTCGGAATTTCCCAGACACAAACTTTCGGAATTTCACGTTGTGACTTTGGGATTTGCCTGTAAAGAATTGAACTTACCCTGCAGCTAAACGCAAATGACAATACGTGTGTCCGTAAAATCTGAATGGTCTTTAAAGTTGTTGGAAACGGATCCTA
This sequence comes from Eupeodes corollae, assembly GCF_945859685.1. NCBI lineage: Eukaryota > Metazoa > Arthropoda > Insecta > Diptera > Syrphidae > Eupeodes > Eupeodes corollae. Next base: position 23,182,971 of record NC_079147.1, read on the forward strand.
ATTTTTTTTGTTTAATCATCCTAAGATTTGAGGCCTATTTCTTCCATAATTATGGAATTTTTGACCTTCATGAAATGCAAGATCAAGAGTGCCATATTCATCCCCAAAAATCAGTGAATAGTGCGGTTTTTGAGCAGTTTGGGCTGTTTGAGAATGACGCCCTTGACATAATCAACAGCAGGATTTCCAAATTCTTTTACTTTGATCGTTAGTATGGTTCTAATAGAATGACAGTGTGACTCAGCTCCAGCCAGCAGCGTGATCTATTTAAATCTCATGGCCTTGTCCATCATTTGTTTTAGTTTTTAAAAATTTCAAAGAGCGTGAGTTTGGAAAATAGAGAAAGACTGCTTAAATTTGATATCGGTGCACATTGTTTTTAAAGTTTTTAGTACAAAATGGAAAGCAAAATAGATTGGAGTAAGGTATTCTACATTCTTGATGTTCAGCTGAAAAAAAATCTCTTTACTCGACGATTAAAATATGCCGTTATTATCTCTCAAAGGGGGCATTTTAATTATGCCCCATATACCAAGATCAACTTTCAAAACTCACCCCTGACAAAAGTGAAACAAGTTAAATTTTCAGCATTTTGTTCTATTACACTTAAGCAAGGTAAACAATTTTATTTCCTTTTTTTCTTTAATGAAAGACCCTGTAAGTTTTTTCCTTAAATCAGTTTAGGTAACACAATTGCAGTTATCGTTATGCCCCTTTAAATTGATTCTTGTCTCTTGTCTTTATTTGAAAAATCACTCGTGGATTTCCAGTTTTAAAATTTACGTAATGATCAAATATTGCATTTGAAGATGAAGGTCTTAGCTTAAAAAACAGCAAACAAAACTTCCCTTTTGGTAAATATGTCGGCTCTGTTCACCGTTCAGGCAGACCCAGTAGGAAAAATCGAGAAAACTTTATCTAAGATCTTCTTGTATCTTAAGACATTACAATCTCTGGTAAATGCTTCTTGAGTTCGTTTTGTTTTGGGCTGAAGCGACGCGAACGACAACGACGCGATCGTACTTTTATAAATGTTTGTTGTTTTATTTATTTTTAAAAATTCTATAAGGAAAATGGTAGCACTGCATTTTCATCGTCACACAATGTTGTTGTTGGCTGAGCTGAAAGCGACTGCTTACACTCCGGCACAATTGAAAGATCTTTAAGTTTGATTGCAAAGGCATACCTAACTTATACTGCGAAGACAGAGAAACTGAAGACAGTGCACTCCCTATCCAGGGAGAACTATAAACCAAAACAAACCAAACCACAACCAACATCATTCAGAGAGTGATTTTTATCAAAAAAGTGTATCTAATGATATCCCCGGTGAACAACAACCGCATCAGGATTTTGAAGCTATAAAGATGCGGAGAGCTTCCTCGTCGGGAGATCTCGCAACAACCAAAAAAACACAACTCTTGATCATTGCGGAATAAAGTCGATATTGATATACATGTATGTATACATAGGTTAGGTGGGTATAAGCGTTTTGTGTGTGTCCATAAAAGAAGAAACAATATTCCATTTTGGTTATATACCTACCTACAACAGTAACAACTATTGCCATTGCCATGGTCTTAAGTCTCTTGACTCTCTCGAACTGAACTGCCGCCGAATTGACTTCCCGCTTTAGTTTGCCTATAAATCTTGCACTTGTTAGCAGATCCAACTTGCTGGGGTTTGTAAATTCTGGCTTCTGAAAATCGTGCCCTTGCAGTATTGCCAGATATGCAATATTCTCTTTTTAATAGATTTTTTTAAAAAGGTCTTGAAAAGGTAAGATTTGTTGGTTTGTATAATTTTTTTCGGAAAACGAAACTGATAGTTCTTAATTAACAAACATTTAACTTGCTTTTTTAAAGTCGGAAATATGGTGTTTTTGTCTTTAAGTTTTTCAAACATATTGAAATTTGTTCTATAAAACTTTGAGAAGATTTTGTTTTAGTTTTGAACAAGTCGGTATAAGATTTCTTTTTCAAAAAAGATTTTCTAGTTTCAAATTAAGAAGAAATTGGACCACGGAACAAAATTCAGAACGAGCTAAAGTACTTTTTCAAATCAGAACTGATTTGACAGCTAAAGCTTTGAATACAAACGAATTTTATTTAGGAGATGGAACGTCATCTTTTGATTAAAATAAGCTGAATGATAAATAAAAATAAAAATGGAAGAATATCGAATATTTCTATTAATACATTTATGTGTACGTAATTTTTTGAACTTATGTACAAATCATATCGAGTTTGACTTTGAAAAATTCAACTTTACTCAGCTATTTGACTTTTTACTAGAAGTTTAAATTTGTGGTTGGATGAAATGATATTACGATTTTACTTACTTTTACTTTACTTTAGTTGGCGCTGCAGCGCGTTGTGCTCCTGGGCCTCAAGAAATAACTTTCGCCAGCTCCAGTTTCGAATACCAAGTTGAAGTGAGTCGGCCTCAACTTGATCACTCCACCGGAGATGAGGCCTGCCTCTGCTTCTTGTTGTTGAATACCTTACGGGCTGGAGCTTCGATGTTCATTCGCTTGACATGCTCTAGCCATTTTAAACGTTGTGCACGCAGTTTTTTGACCAGTGGCAAGTCGCTGTACAGCTCGTATAACTCCTGAGTAAATCTTCTCCGCCAGATGTTACTTTGCCTGTCGACACAAACCGGACCATTGATCGTACGCAGAACCTTCCTCTCGAAGATACCAAGAGATCCTTCATCCGCTTGGGAGAGGGTCCATGCTTCTGCCCATACAGCAAGACTGCGATGATTAAAGTTTGTGTACAGTGTCTCTTTGGTACTTCGCGATAGGCAAGGGTAATGCTGCGTTTGATCTCCGCTCTGATGTCATTTGGACAATCAACAGCAGTGCCCAGAAAAATAAATTCGTTTACCACCTCGAAGTTGTACCTGTCAATTGTCACATTTTGACCAAGTCTACGGTGTGAATCGACTCTATTTGACGACAGTAAATACTTCGTTTTGTGCTCGTTAATGTCAAGACCCATTTTCTTAGCATAAGACTCAACATTAGAGAAAGCACCCGTCACTGCTCGTTTGGTTTTTTCCATAATATCGATGTCATCTGCATATCCAAGATATTGTGTGGATTTTTGAAAGATGATGCCACTTGTATTGGCATTGGTGTTGCGTACCACTTTTTCAAGAACAATATTGAAGCATCTACATGACCGGTTTCGAAGGTTTCGGTATAGTCTCTTCCAATTTTGAGATCGTCAACCAAATGGATTTGACGTGGCTGCCCGCTGGCGGAATCGTTGACTTCATCACCACTAAGCAGCTGGGTGAAATTATCTCTCCAGATTTTTAGCATTGACTGCGTCTCGACTATGGACTCCAGGGCGCCTAGTGAATCCCGTTGTTTTCTTTTTGACTCTTCTATAAAAGCTCCGCACCTGTTTTCTGTTAAAACATCACTGAATCTCCTCGACTTCACGCTGCTCATAGGCTTTTTTATTTCTTTTGAGCAAGCGGTTCTCATCAATTCTTTTGTAGACGTAGAGCTGGCGGGGAGATCGTGTCCTCTTTTGCTAGCACAATCCGTATCTATGCCTCCGTTTTGGCTTTGTTTGCCTGAGCACATTCAGAGTCAAACCAGGGGTTCCTTGGTGGCGGCTGTGAGAAACCTAGCATCTCTTCTGCAGCATTAATGATGGATTGTTTACAAAGCTGCCATTAAGTCTCTGGGCACATCTGGTCCAGTGTAGGGTTTCTCGCAAGCACTTTATGGACACTCGGTCGGCAAAGGCATTGGCGGTATCCTCCTGCTGCAACCTTCCAATGTTGAATCTTTAACTTGAAGTTGTTATTCGCCTAAAAGCTTCCATGGATATTCGTACGCGCAGTTTAGCACCAACTAGGTAGTGGTAGTACCCGTAGCATGATGGTTAGTGCGTTGGACTGTCATGCAAGGGGTCTTGGGTTCAATCCCTGCCTGTGCCACCTTAATTAAAAAAAAAAATAATTTTCGCGGGTACTGCCTCTTGCGAAGAATTGACAAATCCTTCAAGAGTAATTCTTGTCATGAAAAAGTGCTTTCTCAAACTAGCCGTTCGGATTCGGCCTAAAATTGTAGGTCCCTTCCATTCCTGACAGCAGTACTCGCACACAGGAATGGTTGAGAGTTGTAAGTCACTAGGCCCTAGTTCACAACGGACTGTTGCGCCACCCCATTTGATTTGAGGTAGTGGTCGGAATCTATGTTGGCTGATCTGTACGTACGAATGCCAAGTATGCTAGAGGAGTGTCTTCCGTCAATACCAACATGATAGATTTGATTGCATGTTCGATCATGGGGGGACCGCCAAGTACCTTTGTGGATATCTGGGCGAGGGAATCTGGTGCTACTCAACACCATGCTTTTCTCGGCTAGATAGTCGATAAGCCTGGGTCCGTTTCCAGATGTGATGTCGTGTAGGCTATGTCTTCCGATTGACCTACCAAAGATGGCTTCTTTAGCAATCGTTTTTGGGACATTGCTTATATGTTTTGACGAGGAGCTCATAGAATTCTTCTTTGGTATAATCATTGTTTTTTTCCGTCGGGACATGCGCGCTGATAAGGCTGAGATGGTGGATTTTGGCCATTCCATCGGGCATCGGCAAGCTGCTCTGCTTTGCGTGGTTGGTTGAGTGTACGCACGTTCCATGTACACACACGTAAATCATTGTCCGTTTTTCGTTTGCGAGGGGGGGGGGGGGTGGTCAACATTATTAGTCGGTTCATCCGGGGCTATTACTTGTGTTTTCATCACTCTTTAAAATTTCCTTCTATGGCCGGCTTGTGAGGCCTGCGCACGACTGACCTCGTTAGAGCTGGTTCTTCAGAGCGATATCTATTCTTTTGCTTCTACTTCCTGGGAAGGTAACTCAGATTCGTCAGTAGTTCACCCTTCGGCTTGACGACGAATGCCGGCAAGCGCACGCAGTGAAACAGCAGGCATACAAAACAGCGGCGCTGCACGAAAGGAAAGCTGCTCGCAAGCTCTAAAAGCACAAGAGGAGAGAGGAACTCAAGAGAGCATGAGAAGCGCGTGATCGAGGAGATAGAGGGATGTCACAACAGGAATGAGGTTCATAAATTTTACCAAAAGGTAAAAAAAAACCTCACAAGGGTACCAGCCACGAACCGAAGCCTGTAAAGACGATCAGGGGAACATCGTAGTAGAACCGCAGTCGATGCTGAGAATATAGAAAGATCACTTCTCCAAATTATATAACGGTGATAACGAACCGAATTCCGCTGTAAGGGAGATAAAACCACTCGACCTCGGCGACGCAGATCAACAATTCAGCCTTCCCGACCTTGACGAAGTGAAGATAGCTATATCTAAACTTAAGTCAAACAAAGCTGCTGGAGCTGATTGCATCGCTGCCGAACTATTTAAAGCAGCAGGCGATGATTTGGTAGGGAGCATTTACCAACTCTTCTGCAAAATATGGTCGGAAGAAAGCATGTCCGATGAGTGGAATCTCAGCATAGTACAGTCGATACATAAGAAAGGAGATCCTCTGAATTGGGCCAACTACAGAGGCATCAGGCTCCTTAACATTGCGCATAAGATCCTCTCTGCCGTATTATGTAAACGACTGAAGCCGTTCGTCAACAACCTGATTGGTCCTTATCAGTGTGGCTTCAGACCAGGAAATTCCACTATCGACCAAATATTCACACTACGGCAGAACTTGGAAAAAACCCAGAGCAATGTCTTGTTTTTGCATACCTGTCAAACTTATCTGTTTGTGCTGAATGGCGATGGAGAATGCACGCTGCTCTATCAAGGTCGGAAAAGATCTCACCGATGCATTTAATGTCAAAAACGTTTTAGACAAGGCTGTGCACTGTCATGCGACTGCTTCAACATCGTTCTGGAAAGAATTGTGCAAAACTAAACCGTCAACACTAGAGGCACAATCTTCCAAAGGTCTATCCAATTACTCGGATACGCAGATAATATTGACATAATTGGAAGATCAAAGCGTAATGTCAGTGGAGCGGTTTAGAGCATTGCGACGGAAGCGAAGAAGATGGGTTTAGTGGTCAATGAGGGCAGGACTAAGTATATGCTGTCATCAAAAAAGGACACTGAACAACGACTTTTTGGACAAAACGTCACCATGGACAGCTATAACTTTGAGGTAGTTAAGGACTTTGTCTACCTAGGCACCGCTATTAACACAGACACCGAAACCAGCGCTGAAATCAAACGAAGAATAACTTTTGCAAATTGAGAAGTAAAGTCCTCTCGAGAGAAAAAAATTCTTCGGGTGATTTTTGGTCCCGTACGCATAGATGGAGAATGGTGGAGAAGATATAACAACGAGCTGTACGGGCTGTACAGTGAAACTGACCTAGTTAGCAGAATTCAAGTCCAACGGCTTAGATGGCTAGGTCATGTAGAGCGGATGGACATCAACGCCCGGAAGGTCTTCGATTCTAATCCCGAGGGACGGCGCAGTAGAGGAAGACCTTGACTCAGGTGGGACACCAAGGTGGGAGAGGACCTCAACCAACTTGGCGTACGAAACTGGAGACAGCTAGTTAGGGACCGAGCTGGCTGGAGACGCATGTTGGTTGAGGCCCAGGTCCGCCCCGGACTGTGGCGCCACCTTATGTAAGTAAGTAAGATCTTACGATTTTATGAAATCTTATTTCGTTGTTTTTTTTTTTAAATACCATCCCACTGCGCAAATTAAAAACTTAAAATAGTATACCGCTAAGGTTAAATTAGCAAGCTTAAAAGAAATAAAGCTTGGTTTCAGTTCAGTAAGACTTTGTGACTTATTTAAACGTTTTGTATTTTCAATGTGATTTAAAAATTAACCACCATATTTTTTGTACGTTAATAGTCAACGTTAATTTGAGTTATTTTAAATGCAGCCTATTGAGATCTTTCTTCTGCAAGTACTTCTGTCTTTCTTTTCCTACTCCACAAGAATACAGTCTTTTTTACATCAATAAAATTTTTTTCGATTTTTGAAGCACCTATACGTCAAAATATTATAAAGCTAAATTAATGTCTAAGTCCTGGTCCTGACGGAATATCATGATTTATCTTACAAGAAATGTGTGTTTTATATTTCCTATCCATTGTTTCTTCTTAATTAATAATTGTTAATTCTTAATAGAATTTCTTCTTAATTAATTAAGTAGAGTTGGACTTAACGACCGTTTTGTCATGTTGATTTCGCCTTATCTCAAAGATAACAACTATACCGTCATGTTCAGAAGTAACCCTTCGATATAATTTAAAGTCAATTCTGGTGTACCTCAAGGGAGTCACTTCGGTCCATTGCTGTTTATTACTCATTAATGGTTTGCCTTCTGTTTTAAATAAATCTATATCGCTTATTTATTGAGATGAACTTTAATTTTTCGAATTATTAACTCCATCAAAGATTGTAAAGAGCTTCAAAAAGATCAAATAATGGAATTGATTTTAAATATTGACAAATGTAAGACAATGTGTTTTACCTGCAAATGAAGTATTAAAAGTTATGAGAGTGTGTTGAAATTGTCACGTTTAAATAATGAACCCAGTTTTTCTGACCTTGATGTTGTACTAGACCCAAAGTTGATGTTTACTGATATTATAAAAAAGCTAACAAAATACTTGGTTTCGTCAAAAGCTTTACCCGAGAGTTCCGTGATCCACATGTTATTAAAATTCTGTATGTTTTTCTTGTCAGACCAATTCGTTAATACACTTGCTTCGTATGATCTTCTTCTACCTGCTAGAATTTTAAAATTAGTCTTACTTTCTTCATCTTGCCTAATAGAGTTATATTATATTTGTTGTATTTAAATGGAACAATTACTCTTTGGTGATTAAATTTCAATCTTATACGGGCTACCTTAAGGTAGAATTTATACCTTAAAACTGTTTTTAGCAGAACGGACTACGGTACTTACAACGGGTTATCCATTTTGCGGTTTCAAAAGTATAGGCCTGGAATTCGAGATCTGGCAAACTAAGTTTTTAAACCAATTTTTTTGTCAGTTGAAAGTCTGACATTTACGAAAATGGATCGCTTAACTATCGCACAAGGCATAGAAATTGCTTAAACCTACTACAAAAATAGTGATTCTTCCTCAGTCACATAAGGAGAGAATGTGGCTTAAATAATTGACTAACTACGCAAGCTATTGCCAAAATTGTGAACACATTGAAAGGCCTGTGCATCACCGTTTCGCTCGTACCACTGAAAAGAAAAAGAAAGTGTTGAATTCCTCGTCGTTTTCAGGAATTAGGACAGCCTGCATTCGGATCTACACCTACATTCATATAAAGTACAGCTCATACTACAACTGAAGCCAGCTCAATTCGGAGCGTTATGGTCAAATAATAACCGACTTTTTTTTAGCTGCCATGGAAAAATACGACTTGGAGAATATGTGGTTTCCACAAGACGGTGCCACATGCTACACAGCTCAAGCGAATTCTCGTCGTTGCGATATTAACTTACCACAAAAGATCTTACGATTTAACACCACTGGACTTTTTTTTTGTGGGGCTACGCAAAAGGCCGTGTTAATGCAGATAAACCTCTAACCTTTGAGCACTTACAAACTAACATTCGTCATGTTATATATGAGATACCGCCCAACATGTGCCAAAAAATTGATCGGAAATCACCTCAAAAGATTCGATGCTTGCAACAATTCTCGTCTTGGTCATTTAAATTATGTAGTGTTTCGCAAATAATGTCAAAGTTAAAAAAAAGTAAAATAAATTTACATATCAAGTTTTAAATAAATCCTTTTCCACGACAGATCAGGAAAGCAAGCGTTTAGCACATTTCAGAATAATGTAATTTTTGTTTCGAAATTGGAAGCTGACAGTTCTAATCTATTGCATATTAAAAGAAGAGAATTTTCTTCATGGTTGTTCTTTAAATTTTCACTTGATGGCAATGCTAAATTTGGTGGCGATGAAAATGTAATGATCGTTTTGCACTTTACTTTGAATGTTCCAGTGTCTGCAGTTTGGAGTGGAGTGGAGTGGAGTGGAGCTGGCCTTCTCTGTGTTGCTTGCCAACTCTGTAAATTATCTCACAATATGGTTGTGGACTCAAATAGTTCGTTTAAAACAGATAAAATGCGATCTCGGGATGCAAACGAAACACTGCATATAGTATAGGTAGCTATCATCAAGCCGCCCAAAACAAAACCGAAAGGTATCAATTTTGTTTGTGGAAGATTGTTCCACTATAGGTACTTCTATATAGTGTTGTTGTACCTAGCCTGCGTTATATTAAAGGTATAAGAAGCTTCCTTTTTCAATAGTACCTTTGGCTTATAAGCATCAGTGGTATCAGTCGTCGTAGTCTTCGACTTCGACTTCGTCTTCGTAGTCGTTGTCGATGTCGACAACATAACAGGAGCTTCTGAGGATGTATTTTCCGCCCTTTTGATATGCCGCTTCTGTTTGTTTATTGCCAGAATTAAACGATCGATTTCCTTCGCTGATATCAAAGATGCGAGGATTAAAAAAGGTCGGCTCTTTGGAGAAGACTTAAAGAAAAAAACTCAAATAAACTAGAAAGTTGAATTTGCTTCAATTGAAGTCATTGATTTCTTCCCGCCTTCTGTTTTTCTGTCGATGAAAGTCTTTGGTTGATTTTATAGAAAAAAATGAATAATCGTTTTAAAAGGATGTTATGCTGTCTATTTACGATCCTTAGAGACAACTGAATAACCTTCGAATGTTGATTTCTCGACTTCCAAAGACAACCTAAACCATCCAGTTTTAAGATTTCTGTTTGAATTTACTTGCAAAAAAAATAATGAAATAATAATTAAAACGTCTTCAATCATTGCGATTATCTTTGGGTTAGAAAAAGATGTCGAAGAAATAGAAGTATTTCTTTATTTTTTTGCTTTCATTTTAATGAAAAATCAAAGGACAAAGGACGAAAGTAGAAAAAGAATAAAAATTAGAGCGGAAATGAATTTCATTTCCTGACCGAACCTTATTTCGAATTAAATAGAGAGATAACCTGCAGAATAAACAAAACGATATGGCAACACAAACAGAAAAAAAACAAAAGGATACAAGAAAGGACCTTCTACATATAAATGTTCCTTTATTTTCTTGGTATTTTTTGTCCCAAATCAAAACTTTTACATTATTTTTGTTTTTATTTTGTCTTGACTTCTAAAATCTCGTATTAAGACTCTTTTTGCCTCCTTCATCAGATCACCAGAGTCTGCCCTTTTCTTTTTTTGATACTGCGTTTTCCAAAGAGATGTTGTATATACATCCTTAACTTTCCACTTCCAGGAACATCAGAATATAGGAGCAGGGGAAAAAGAATACAAGAGAATAAGAAGAATAGAAAAATTAAAACGAAATGTTTATCAGTTTAGTCGAATAATTAATGATTTATTTGCTTATCTCCCCCTGTTGTGCGATTTCTTTGTCATTATTTCGAAATATAAACGAAAAATAACAAAAATAAAACAGTGGCAATAAGAATAGAAAAAAGTTGGGATTCTTCTCAAAAAAAAAAAACAAGGATCTAATCCTGCAGGGAAATTGGAATGAAACGCGTAATCATAGCTCAAAATCAGTTTAATTTAAAATTGTGTTTCTTTTCTTTTTGCTTTTGGTTTGGTTTAATTCTTTTTTGTATTTCTTCCTTTTTGAAGAAGGATGTTGCATATCCTTGGCAAGGATAACATAAATCAGGATTGACGTGTTGTAATTGAACGTTTTTAGCGCACTCGCTGGGAGGTTCGATTCGCGTTTAATAATGTGTGGGACAAACGGGTGGTGTAAAAATAAAATAATATTGTTACTTATGATTTAAGCTACCTGCGTATAATGAGCTTAGTCGCTATAATTTAATATGGTTGGAGGTGGAAGGTGAAGTAGAATTTTTCGTTTCCTATTTTTTCGTTTCAAAGTTTAAAGAATTACCTATGCCTCAGGATTGTAAGTAAAACTGTGTTGCCTAAGAAGTGGGAAGAGGTTGGATATTCTAAAATTCGATGGTAATAATTTACGGAATTATTCTTTTACTATAAATGTAAGTTTTTATAGTTATAAGCTATAGAAGTATTAAGGCTAAGGGTTAGTAGTCAACATAATTTAAAAGTGTATTTCTTTTTGTAAATGGAAATAATGCTAGATTGGTTTGGTTTCCTTAGGAATTATAGAACAAAAACTAATAATGATATGGAAATCAATCTAAATTATTTAGGCAAAATGGTGTAAATTTGTAAGTTTTCGCACTTAAATGGTTAAAGTTTAAATCTTGTATTTCAAAAGTTTTTATTTTAAACAGCCCGCTATTTGAGCAGAGCAGCTGTTACTTTTGAAGCTGTCATATTTTGTCATTTGAATGTCGAACTGTTTAAGTGTATATTGAAATTGCCCCTTGTCGGGTATGTGAAGTGAAACTGATGGAAAAGTTCGAAAACGTGTGCTATACGAAATAACCTTTGAATATTTTTGTAGCAGTACGAAGCGTTGATAGAGACACAGTTCTTTGATTCCTCTAAGATCAAAATTACACTGTATTTATGCATAAAGACTCAAATCCTTATGCTTTTAAAGGTCATTTAACACAAAAACTCAAGCCAGTCAAAAACCTGCAACATCGGTAGCACCTTCCCTGATCGGGCCTTTTAAATGAGGTAATTTTTTACTTTGAAGGAATTTTTGGTTCGAAAAAAAGGGAAATAATTGTTTTAAGAATTACCAGTAACCAGGCGATCACAACAGCAATGGATAAGCTGAAATTAGAGAAATCACTCATAGATCTTAAAAGTCTCATGATCTAAAGCAGGACAATAACTTCTAACATGAGAAGTTTTACTACCACCAAATCGGTGAATCGAGGCACCCCCCAAGGTGGGGTTCTTTCGCCTCTTTTAATGAACATGGTTGTAAACGACTTACTAATACATCATTGGAAGCAGGAGGTTTTGGGGTGATTGCTGATAGGCTAACAAAACGGACTAAGCAATCTGGCTTGGACGTCAATCCACATAAAACAGAATTAATACTCTTTTCGATAAGATATAAAATTCCTCAGATTGGCCCACCCAAGATTAGAGGAATACCATTTAGCTTTTTCGACCGAGCTGAATATTTAGGCCTCATTTTAGACAAAAAACGAAATTGGAAGGCAAATATTTATGAAAGAGTAAAAAAGGCTACTGTAGCGCTTTTTACTTGTAAAAAGGCCATAAAATCAAAATGGGGCTTCTCCCCAAAAATAATCCACTGGCTATACACTTCGAAAATCAGACTAATACTCATTTATGGAGTTGTCGTATGGTGGACCGCACTGGACAAGATGGTAAATCTAAATTAGCTCATCGAAGTCCAGCGGTCAGCAGGTATGTGCATCACAGGAGCACTTCGCTCAACACCAACCGCAGCACTGGAAGTGCTTTTAAACCTAACACCTCTTGACATCTTCTCCAAAATGTTGGCAGCCAACTCATGTGTGAGGCTTAGAGCCACCTCTCAATGGAACAGTAGCTATACTGGACAATCTACTATTCTTGACAATTTCAGATCTATCCCAGATTGCTTAGTCTATACCACTCCAAAAATGGTATTCGGTAAAAGATTCCATGTGTCCATCCCTTCAAGATCCTCCTGAGAAGAAGAGAGACCCCTGGAAGACGATGCGGTACACTTCTATACAGACGGTTCAAAGACCGATTACGGAGTTGGAAGAGGTATCTTTTCAGAACAACTGAATCACAGTCTATCCTATAGACTTCCCAATCAATGTAGTGTATTCCAGGCAGAAGTAATGGCATTTAAAGAAGCACTGGCTCAAAGAAAACGTTATGTCTTGTAAGGATATACAAATCTTCTCAGACAGCCAAGCCGCTCTTAAATCTCTCGCGTCTGTCTCCACAAGCTCTCGAACAGTCCACGATTGTCAATCATCTCTGAATGAGATGACGGAACAGTTTAACATTCACCTTATTTGGGTGCCGGGCCACAGAGACATTCCGGGAAATTGCAAAGCCGATGAGCTCGACAAAAACGGAACACTTCTGACTTATGTTAGACAAAAACATAACATAGGAACACCACTTATCTTCTCATGCTATATGCTCTAGAAACAACAAATGCTTAATGGTCACAAAGTACCACCTGCCTGGCAACCAAGCAAATATGGCCAAGCATAGACTTAAAACGGTCAAAAGCCTTGATATCCCTGGGCATACAAAGTATAATCTCTACAATTGGAGTAATAACGGGACATTGCCTCATAGGAAGACATGATTTGAGGCTAGGGGTCTACACAAATAACTTCTGTAGAAGCTGCATGGACGAGGAGGAATAGGAAACAGTCCAACACCTTCTGTGTACATGTCCAGCACTCTCCATTAGAAGGAATAACTTTCTCTATAATCCCTTCTTCACAAAACGTCTCTCTAACTTTATTAAAAGTACAAAATGGTTTGTTTGAATTCATTACTCTCCCATGAGTAACCTCATTAGTGGTATCACAATGGACCCTTGAGGTCTACGTGCGTCAATGACATCTGGACAGCCACTCCAACCTAACCTAACCTATGGATCAACAGAACATGCCTTTAAAGGTGACAGTTCGTAAAAACGGACCACTTTATTGACAATGTAAGGTACTGAAAATCCAAAATTAAATGCTATACAATTTACTTTTGTTGATGTCATCATAGTTCCGTATAGTGAAATTTAATAAATTATGGGTGAAACGAGGAAGTTAATTTTAAAATTAGTTTTTGTTTTTCCAACTCATAATGAACATACTTTAAAAAAAATGTAGCTCACAAATTATAAAAGAAACTCTAAGAACTATGTAAAGTAAAACTGTCAACAAATCTTGTCTTGGACATTGACAACTTTCAAATATATTGAGGAATTCTTTCTCTTCAACGGTCCAGACGCTCGTTGTCAATGACACTGCATTTGTCAGCTATTAAGAGAAAGCCAATCTCTTTGTTAGGCAGTTTGCCGCCAATTTAACGCTGCCAATGAGAATTATGAGTCCGCCTGTCATAGAGAGCGGTAGTGATTATATGGGGCAATCATTGTTCGCACTCGTACTGTGGCGAGAGTTCTAAAAGATCTTAAATAACCGACCGATTGCATTAATGTCACTTCTTTCCAAGGTCATGAAAACGCTGATTAATTACCAGCACAAGAAATATCTCGAAGATCGAAAGCTTCTTAATGACCGACAATGCGGCTTTCGTAGGAATAGGTCCACTGGTGATCTCATGGTCACTCACCAAACAGCGTAGCAAATATTTACATCGTTTTGGAGAAAGTAAGATTATTGCACTTGATAGAGTTTGGCATCCGGTTCTCTTATCGAAAATGCGTGCTTTCGGTTTCCATGAATCCCTTCTTCATTTCATTAGTAATTACCTTTCGAGCCGTTCAATAAAAGTTGTATTGGACGGATTCAAGTCCGAAGACCACAAAATAAATGCTGGCTAGCCCCAGGGCTCTGTTCTATCTTCAACACTCTTTCTCGTTTTTATTAATTTTAGTAATGATCTCCTGTCTGCAACTTTTGATCCAATACAATGTTTCGCTGACGATAGTACTCTTAGCTTTTCATATTTGTTTTCAGACTCACATTCCTCTTCATCGGATGTGGAACTGCAACGACAAAATATGATAAACTCATTAAATTCCAACCTAGCTGCTATCTACAAGACTTATATACGTCAAAAGCTTGGGTATATCTCCCATATCCAGGCTAGTGCTCCTGCAACTTATTTAAGCCTCTTGGAAAGTATTGAACGTAGAGCATTAAGATTGATTGATGATATTACCAACATAAGATCATTTAGATTTGCGTCGCTTGAACATACTCGAAATGTTTCCTGTTTCAACCTCTTTTACCGTTATTGTAACAGTTTATGCTCTAGAGAAATAGCCAGTTGCGTTCCTTGCCTTAATACTCACTCTTCTATGAATGTTCATCAATATACCCTCGAGCCAAACGTTGGTCGTACTGTCAAGCACATAGATTCGTGGAATGCCTTGCCACACTCTGTCTTTCCCAGCCATTTCAATGTTCAGGAATTCAAAACCAATGTGCACCAATACCTCCTTTCAACCCCTCTCTCCTTTTCCTAGTGCTGAAACTGTGCCTAAATATTTCCGTCAATATGACCTACCTGATTTGGTTCAGTGTACATAATAAGGGTATTGTTATCCCCTTGAGTGTGCGCTTATTATAAACAAATTAAAAACATCATCTGTTGAGCTTCAAAAATTATTAAAAAGAACTTTAACATTTTACTTTTAAAAAAAGTTACAATAGTCACAGCTTTTGTTTTGTCGTGTAAACCTTGACTTTAAGTAAAATTAATTTTGGGACACACTTTATAAACATTGAATGAATGCAGCTATAGTAAGATTAAAAAATCTTAAATTGTTTTTTGAAGCGATGATAGTTATCCCTAAAATCATCTCGAAGTTTTTATCCCTTATCAGTTTATTATTTTTAGGAAACCTGTAATATTTGAATGTTCGTATATTTTCGTTGCATACTTGAAGGATATGACTGTAAACAAAACACTGTTTTCATTTAAAAAGAAATTAATAAATGTTTTTCATAAAATAGGTTTAAAAAGGTCATTCCATTAAGAATGCATACCGATATCAGCCAAAAGACCTACATTTCGCATACATTTGCACATTCCTTAATAACTTCAGGAACTCTATATATCTGAATTTTTTAATACATTGAAAGTTAGGTTAGGTTAGGTTGGAGTGGCTGTCCAGATGTCATTGACGCAAATAGACCTCAAGGGCCCATTGTGATACCACTAATGAGGTTACTCATGGGAGAGTAATGAATTCAAACAAACCATTTTGTACTTTTAATAAAGTTAGAGAGACGTTTTGTGTCAATCGTTGCCAGTTCACTGGTGTTATCGAAGAAGGGATTACCGAGGAAGTTATTCCTTCCAATGGAGAGTGCTGGACATGTACATAGAAAGTGTTGGACTGCTTCCTCTTCCTCTTCGTCCATGCAGCTTCTACAGAAATCATTTGTGTAGACCTATAGCCTCAAATCATGTCTTCTTATGAGGCAGTCTCCTGTTATTACTCCAATTGTAGAGCTTATACTTTGTCTGCTCAGGGATATCAAGCCTTTTGACCGTTTTAAGTCTATGCTTGGCCATATTTGCTTGGTTTCTAGGCAGATGGTACTCTGTGACCATCTAGCATTTGTTGATTCTAGAGCATATTGTTTGAGAAGATATTTGCATGTAGCAAGTGGTGTTCCTGGGTTATGTTTTTGTCTAACATTAGGCAAAATCGTTCAGTTCTGTGGCCCGGCACCAAAATGAAGTGAATATTAAACTGTTCCGTCAACTCATTCAGAGATGATCGACAATCGTGGACTATTTGAGAGTTTGTGGAGACAGACGCGAGAGATTTAAGAGCGGCTTGGCTGTCCGAGAAGATTCGTATTTCCTTGCAAGTTATAACGTGTTCTTTCAGCCAGGATAGTGCTTCTTTAATCGTCATTACTTCTGCCTGTAATACACTTCATTGATTGGGAAGTCTGTATGATAGACTGAGATTCAGTTGTTCCGAATAGATACCACTTCCAACTCCGTAATCGGTCTTTGAACCGTCTGTATAGAAGTGTACCGCATCGTCTTCCAGGGGTCCCTCTTCTTCCCAGGAGGATCTTGAAGAGATGGACACATGGAATCTTTTACCAAATACCATTTTTGGGGTGGTATAGTCTAAGCGATCTGGTATAGATCTGAAATTGTCTAGAATAGTTGTATGTCCAGTATTGTTACTGTTCCATTGAGAGGCTCTTAGCCTCACACATGAGTTGGCTGATAACATTTTGGAGAAGATGTCAAGAGGTGTTAGGTTTAAAAGCACTTCCAGTGCTGCGGTTGGTGTTGAGCGAAGTGCTTCTGTGATGCACATACCTGCTGACCGCTGCACTTTGATGAGCTTATTTAGATTTACCATCTTGTCCAGTGCGGTCCACCATACGACAACTCCATAAATGAGTATTAGTCTGATTTTCGAAGTGTATAGCCAGTGGATTATTTTTGGGGAGAAGCCCCATTTTGATTTTATGGCCTTTTTACAAGTTAAAAGCGCTACAGTAGCCTTTTTTACTCTTTCATCAATATTTGTCTTCCAATTTAGTTTTTTGTTTAAAATGAGGCCCAAATATTTAGCTTGGTCGGAAAAGCTTAATGGTATTTCTTTAATCTTGGGTGGGCTAATCTGAGGAATTTTATATCTTCTCGAAAAGAGTATTAATTCTGTTTTGTGTGGGTTGACGTCCAAGCCACATTGCTTAGCCCATTTAGTTAGCCTGTTTAGGGCATTTTGTAGGAGTTCCGAGAGAACTTGGGGGTGCTTTCCAGATACGGATATCGCAACGTCGTCAGCGTAGGCAATCACCTTGAAACCCTCTGCTTCCAATGCTGTAAGTAAGTCGTTTACTACCATAAAAGAGGCGAAAGGACTTGGGGAGTGCCTCGATTCACCGATCTGGTGGTAGTATAACTTCTCATGTTAAAAATTATTGTCCCGCTTTTGAGCATGAGACTTATAAGATCTATGAGTGATTTCTCTAGTTTCAGCTTATCCATTGCTGTTGTGATCGCCTGGTAACTAACGTTGTTGAAATCTCCTTCAATATCTAGGAACGCTACCAGGTTATATTTTTTCTATTCGAGGGAATGTTCAACAGTACGTACCAGTGAGTGAAGTGCTGATTCTACTGATTTTCCCTTAGAGTAAGCATGTTGAGCTGTGGAAATGAGACATGGTTTTAAATTCCAAGGTTTTAAGAAGGAAGAATAATAGGCTGATTGGTCGTAGATCTTTAGGGTTAACGTGTTAGGGTTTCCCTGCTTTGGGAATGAAGATTACTTTTGCCATTCTACAGGCTTTGGGAATATATCTCAACCTTACACAGCTTGTCAGAATGATTTCCAATGGTGGAATAATCATGTCTAAGCATTTTTGTAGTTCGGCCGGAATGATTCCATCTGGTATTGGAGATTTATATGTCTATGGCCCATTGCAGTTTTTCCCGCGTTATTAGATCAACTAAATCGCTAGTATAAGCTAAAGACTCTGATGTTAAGTCATTGATTATGTTAGAGTTACCTGGAAAGTGGGTGTCTAATAACAGATTAAGAGATTCTTCATCTGTGATAGTCCACGTGCCTGCTTCTGTCTTTAAAGCACTGGGTATTGTTGGACTTTTTGAGAGAATTTTCTTGAGTCTTGAGGCTTCTGAAGTATTTTCTATTTTACCACAAAAATTTCTCCAAGAAGACCTCTTACTATTTCTTAATTCTTTTTTATATTGCTTTAGAGCTTGTTTGTATAAGTCCCAGTCAGAAGGAGATCTAGTGTACTTAGATCTGTTGAAGAGTTTGTGACAGCTCTTTCTGAATGGTTCTAGTTCTTTATACCACCAATGAGGTTTCTTTTTACCCTTTAAAATGGTTACAGGGAATGAAGATCTCATTGATTCATTTAAGGCTTCGGTGAGATGATTTACAGAAAGGTCTAGTTCATCTTTACTGGAGGAGCTTTTAAGAAGGTTGTGATTAAACAGTTGTGCTAGTACTTAGCTATAACGCTCCCAGTTAGTATTCCGGTGATTTCGAAATCCCGTAGATGTACTCAAACTGAATGTATTTGTGATCAGAGAAGGAATTCCCTTTTGAGACATGCCAGTTTGAAATCATATTGTGGATCGAGTCAGAGGTAAGTGTAATACCGTGTGATGGGCGTTAGCGTCTGAACCAATTAGGAGACCAACTTTTTACGATTGCGCGTCCGCAATTCGTGGCCATAATGGCGTGATGGAGATTAATCTGTACTAATCGCAGCATTGCTACTATTAGTCAGATCAACCTCCACCACTGTTTTGTCGGCGTTTTCCTCGTCTGAGGAGGACCTAAGCAGGTCTTCCTCACTCCGGGTGATGCCTAAGATGGCGTCTTCAGTCTCCATGTCGGAGTTACAGTCGACTGTAGTTTTAGCCTCCACGTCGTATGGCTCATTTGGGGCTGTGGATTTCGATGGTTCCACTTTTGGTGTTTCATCGATTTCCATTTTCGTTGCCAATGAAGCGCTTCCCTCCGCTGAAGAGCCTTCTGTTGGGGGCGTGTTTAGAGTATCTTCATCTTTTTTGTATATACGGATCATGATTTCATCAAAAACCATACCTAATCACGCCTTTGGTCGCGGCCAGTGGAGCCAGTGATTACCTATTGATCAGCGCGAGAACCGATCTATAGTGACCCACTGTCTCCTTCTCAACCTTTGGTACTTTCCAGTCGTGAGTAGGCAGGTCCGGATTACTTGTTTTGATCAGTTTCATGATCATGTCTGGACAGTTGCGAAGAGCCGGGACCATTATACGTGCTCTTGGCCGGCAAGGAATATTCTCCCTTGCAACAACCTCGAGCTTGGCACCCAGACTTCTGGCAAGCCATTGACAGCAGCCCTGTATAGATCGAAAGATCTCTGATCTCCACAGGCGATGAGTTTGATACGATTTTGGTACTATCCTGCATCGGCTGTGTCTGGGAGAGCACCGGATTTTCCTCGATGACAAATAAAAATCTGAAACCGAGGTGAGCCTTGACCTCTGCCCAATGATCATGAGAGATGTTACCATCCACATGACTCCTGTCAATGACCGTGGCAATGATCTTACCTTTGAGCGCGTCGCTGAAGGAAAGATCTTTGTTGACGGCTGTTGTGCTGTTGGAAAGCACCTTCTGCCTTTTTGGTTCGGGCTTGTCACCCTCGAAAGACCTATCTCGCTTTGACGTTGAGTCGCCGCAGGTCGGTTTAGCTTTTTTGCTAAGAAAGCCACTAGCCCACTCGAGTTTACGCGTTTGCTCTGGGGTTCTTTCCGCCGCCGGTATGACACCGACTGCGGCTAGAATCCTTTCGGCATCTCGATTGGCCTGTGACTTCTTTTTGGCTGGCCCAGAGCTATGTCCGTGTGTCACAGATGTGGGTCCCCCTCCAGATTTAATCGCTACCGATACCAATCCGGGTATGCCCTTACCCTTCGAGTCAATTCCACATGTCGCAGATTTTGTCTCTCCGGATGGGGTGTCCCTTCTTGGGGTCGCTTGCGACGTCCTAGCAGGAGCGGGGAAGAGGTGGGGTGTGGAATTTCCGCCATTGGGACTGCCGAGCGTCACAGCTGTTCCACTGACGGGTAATTCCTTCAAGTAAATGTTGCGGCTAGTAGAGGGAGAAGGACTCTCGCCACTAGTAGCAACCACAGGGTTGACAACACGTTCACAAACCTGATTTGGCTCGACAGCCTTTTCAGGTGATGTGATCGCTTTGGCAACCTTGGTGCGATTTTTCTGTTTTAGTATAGTTTTGTTTGTTTGTTTATTTTTAAATTTTTTCATTTTCTTCCCACGAGTAACGAGGAAAGACGTTCAGCCCCGGCAGAGCCGCTTGCCGGGGTAAGGCAGAAATATGACGGACCTTGCCACAGCATCCGAAAGAGCTCGTTAACGGCTGGTTTATCCCCCAGCCTTTCATTCTTCGGCACGGTTTTCGTACTAGTACGCTCACACCACCACTGAAATTAGGAACCTCTAAACTATGATTAAATTGGGTTTCCGAACGTTGCACTATTGAGGAGTAACAACAATTCAGCGATCCAACTCAACCTTATAGCTAATCACCATCCTGCCAAAAACGCACAGGACTACTGTGTTGATCATTGCCCGCCTGGCACCCACTTGGAGGGTTTGAATGAGGATTTTGCCGGGCTGGTTGATCCATAGGCTCAGCCGATTTCGTGTCGCTCACAAGAACATGGTTTGTAGCAGAACACAACATAGCGAATTGTGCGTCACGATTTAGACCGGCACCCATACAAAATCCAACTGCCCCAATTAGTTAGTTACTGTTTGGTGTGTATTTTCGGCTGGAGGCGTCATTCATCCGTACTTCTTCAAAAAGGATGCTGGCCAGGCAATCAAAAAACAGGTTTTTATGAAATTTATCACTGTTTAAAAATTTGTTAATTAGGATTTGTTCCTAATTAACAAATTTTTAAACAGTGATAAATTTTCATTTTTTTTATTAAAATTGTTTTTAGGATCTTAAAAATGTGCCAAAATACTATGCCATAATACTCGGTTTCCAAATTGTTTTTTTTGTCAATACTGACTATTTTAAGTTTTCCGAACTCATAAATCGGAAAGTTTTTAATCGATCACCTCGAATTTCATTAATATTATGTAATTTCAGATTAACAATTATGTGACGTCAAATTTTTCAATTTTCTATTTAGAAGTGCGCCATTTGACCAAAAGTCAAAAATCCTTGATACTTTTTAGCACAAATAAAAAAATTACTTTATAAAACTCATTATAAAGAATTAAATGTAGCATTCAGTCCGTCATTGGACAATTTGAAAGAAAAGCTTCGTCGCAAAGACGCAGAACAGCAGCTACTTCGAAATAAACTGTGTTTGCCGAACTTTAAATAATCTCGAAATGTTGTTTAAAACGAGTTGTTAAAAGTCTCCAAACCTTATATAAAATTTTAAACTTCTCAAAACAAGTTACTGTAAAGGATCGAGGTTTTCAGATCCCTATAATTAAAATTAGAGATGTTGCAGATAATAACATTAAAAGATGCAGAAAGTACTTTCAATATTAATCAGTGGGTGGTTTTCTTTTTATAGCAAAAAATTAATTTGAGTTTTTACAAAATATTCAAGTTATTATATATTCGGCTTTCTTCAAAAATCTAAATGACATTAGTTTTTATATATGTACATTGAATTCCTGCTACAAATTAGGCTTACACAAAATATCATTTGCAAATTTTGTTGGTCATCAATGGGAGAGTTATCAATGTTGGTCGCATCTCACCTTTTTTTTAAGCCATGAATTTAATTTTACCATGCTTTCAATATTATTCTTGTGGAAATCCCGAATAATCTTTAAGAAGAATAGACAGATTTCATTTTATCCATCTTTGTTCTTATCCATTATTGCCATTTATACTTCAGACGTTTAAATACCAGATACTAAAAGGTTGCTTAGAAACAGTTTAACTTGCGTCATATCTTATGTCCAAGTTCCATTACTTTTTTTTGAATAAGAAAACAGTCACCTATTGATCCCGCAAGTTATCCGTTACTCGCTTCAAATAAATCAAAATAAAAAAAGAATCATAACCATGTCTTTGCGTTGACCTAAATGTCAAGGAAACGTCAAAATCTTATTTGCAAGCCCTATCTACGAAGCTTTCATTTCTGAAATTCGCTTCTCATTGAGATTATGGCTGGTACCTTTACTTACCTATGCTTACCTATTTGGTTTCATTTCTATAAAATGAACTCGTGTCATGGGCCCTTGCCTGGACAGAAACAGTACAGCATTCGTTTTTCAGTTGCATACCTACAACAGTTAACGTAGGCATAGAGTCAAAACTAAAACCACCAATAGCCAGCGACAAAACCTTTTTCTTTATAGTTACGCATAATTTAAGTTATCTGATTCAAGCGTCACCCTCTCTGGCACAGCATTTGATGGATATACTTCCACGTTCCACCTCCCATAGATTGACCAAACCACGTGTGACCCTTTGCTTGTACCTCCCGTCCACGTCGTCGTCGTTCACTCATGGGTGTTAGTCATTTCCGAGCGCACAAATGCCTATACCGCCCTCCTACCTAGCCTAGCCAAGCCATATAGTTAAAGTATAAGCACGCAGCAGCGGCAGCAGCAGTGCTGCCCAGCATGACACCTTTGCTCACCCAATATACTATTTTGCTCCGACTACGATTCCGTCTCCGACTCCATTCCATATGCGAATAGCAATCGTACGTACCTGTCATTTATATTGCAGTCGATGTTGCTGGACAGCAGCACAGACAGACGGAGGCAAAGCAATGGACTCTTACGAAATTGGATATTTGCGTGGCATAATTAACAATGCCAACGGCCGTCCGGCCGGCCCGCCAGTTTGCTTACACAAGCCATTTCGTTCGTCTGTCGTTCGTCTCTGTTCGCCAGCCAATAGGCCAACCTCTGGAACACAAATATTCAAATTATCTGCTAGAGAGCGGTCATGAGGTGCTGGAGCTCCTACTGTTTGCTGGCTCTGGCTGGGCCACCAAATTGTACTTATTGTAGAGAGAGTGACGGCTGCAGTGGCACCACCAGCACCAGCACCAGAATAAGCGTCAGTGATTGTAACCATATCCCAGGGTGATATTTTAATAACCAAAGTCTAGAGTTGTGCAGTTGCATGTGACATCCCCAAAATTTACTCCCATTGGGCACGAATGTTCCATCTCTGGTCAGGTTATTAGATTTCCCAAAGAAAATCATTACAAGTCACCTGCAATAATAGGACTTGAAACAGCAGGCCTCCTTGCAAGTGACTGTCTCTGATGCTGATGTCGCTTGGCTTGGTTTGGCCTGGCCGTATTCTACGTCTACTTCTACTCATAGTTATAATATAGGAAAGGGACACAGCAACTCACTGCTCACAGCTGCACAATAATTCTGAAAGAACTTGTAGAGACAGCTCTTGAGTTGCATTGGGTTTTCGTTTTCTCTGGTCTCGTCTGGTCTGATGATGGTGATGGTGTGGCTAAAGCATAGAATTACGGTGTCGTGACATTTGGCAGGACGACATAAGCAACGACAAAGACAAAGACGCAAAACGCTGCTAAAGTGGCAAGGTATGTATACCGTAGCTCGTCGTCGTCGTCGTTTACGTATCCCTTCCTAAGCGTTCTGTTGACGTTGCTGTTGCTGTCCCAGTGTGACAGAGAATTGCACTTGCAATTGGAAGGCGCACTAATGTTTAAGACTCACCTCAGCCAGCCTTTGGTCTCAGTGCTCCGTCTCCTGCTGTGCGTGTAGGCTTTTGGCCAGGTTAGCATTCGCACTTTATAGGAAATATCATCCGTGTGGGAAACGATTTTCCTTAAAACGTGGCTGGCATTGATTAGGTATTTTATGAAATCTGGACTTGCTTAATTAGTTTTGCTTTATGGAACTGCGCAATGAATGAAAATTTGTTAACTTGCTAATACTCATGGAAAATTAACAACAAAAAATTCCTTAGGCCATTCGTATTACGAAAAATATGTGTTACTTTTAAGAATTACTTCTGTACCTATCACAATTTTTAAATAAATTAATATTAAAACTTGGTTGATTTCAATAATGACATATTTTTACACTTATTTATAAAAATACTATTCTGTCATTGAAATTGATAAGAACAGAGCTTGTATTGAAAGAACCTTAATAGCCCGGCTGTGGTGAGCGTAGTGAGCTACTTGGTCAACTTTCTATCTCATGTAAACGAGGATGGAAAAGTTTTTCAATGAATATAAACGAATTAAAAAAAAAGTACCACAATTAAAGGAATCTGATGATCGGTTGACACCATTTCCCCTTTTGCCTTCTGAACACCTTAACCCTTTCAAAATGCTATATTTAATCGTTCTAAGAGAGTAAATAATATGGTACATAATCTACACCAAATTTATTAAAAGTGGGGGAAAAGAAGTCCCGTGAATGCATGAGTTAAGATCCTACATTTTTGTTGTTTACAAACATACGACTACGACTTAATTTAAAAGTGGGTGTATACAACGCCCCCCAAATCATAAGATGCAATTTTCCATTTGTTCGATTCATTGGAAAGTGTAACGATGATGCGTACAGGTAGTTGAGGCCCTATGTCCTTCTATGGAAAATCCGCGAACTTTATAAGTATAAGAACCTTAGTAAGATCACCTTCCACTTGTGCGCGCCACCTGATCCGCGGTCTTCCTCTACTGCGCTGTCCTGTGGGTGTGGATTCGAAGACTTTCCGGTACGGAGCATTAGTTTCAATACGCTCTACGTGACCCAGCCTTCTTAGTCATTGGAATTTTACCCTTCTGGCTAAGTCTACGTCGCTCTACAGCCCGTACAGCTCGTCGTTCCATCTTCTCCTCCACTCCCCTTCGATGCATACGGGAACGTAGATCACCCAAGGAACTTTCTCTCAAAACGACCCAAGGTGCTTTCATTCGCTTTTGTCATAGACCGTATTTCTGCACCGTATAGCAGAACCGAGATAATAAGGGTCTTATATAGAAACACTTTGGTCCCTCGAGAGAGGACTTTACCACTCAATTGCTTTCTTAGTTAAAGGAAACAGCGGTTAGCAAGAGTTATTCTTCCTTTGATCTTAGCGCTTGTGTTGTTTTCTGCGTTTGATTTTGGTAGGGATGCAAAACCTAGACATGGCTCTATACATCTCGTCCCTGTAGATGTTGTTATATGCGGCCTTGAAATCTATAAAAAGATTGTGAGTGTCGATTTGGTGTTCTTGGTTTTTTTTCCAGGATCTGCCTTAATGTGAATATTTCAACAACTGTGGACTTTTCTGGTCTGATAAAGACCTATCAGGTTGTTGACGATGGGCTTAAGACGTTCACATATTACGGCAGAGAAGATTTTATAGGCGATGTTAAAAAGACTAATTCCTCTATAGTGGGTGCAGTTTAGAGGGTCTCCTTTCTTCAGGATCGGGCAATTAATACTGAGGTCGGGCATGCTTTCTTGCGACCATATCTTACAGATAAGTTGGTGCATTCTCCTAACCAACTTATCTCCAGCTGTTTTACAGAGCTCGGCATTCAAGCCATCCACTCCAGTGGCTTTATTAGGCTTCAGCTTACATATGGCAATCTTAACTTCGTCTAAGTCGGGAGGACGGAATTGTTTTCTTTCGTCGTCTATGTTGAATGGATCATCTTGCCTGAAAGCGGAATTCAGTTCATCGCCCCCGTTATACAGTCTGCAGAAGTGGTCCTTCTATATCCTCAGCATTGATTGCGGTTCCACTATGATGTGTCTATTTTTGTCTTTGTAGCCTTCGGTTCTAGGTTCTTGTACCTGTGAATTCCTGTTCATAAAACTTTCGACCTTCATTCTTGCTTTGAAACCTCTCAACATCTTCGAACGTACGCTTCTCATGCCCTCTCTTTTTCCTTTTATGCAGCTCCGCTTTGCGTGCCTGTTGTTTGGCTGCATTTGCCTGCAAACATTCCTCATCAAACCAGGGGCTTCTTGCTGGTGGTTGCTTGAAACCCAGCACATTAGAGGCGGCTTCTCTGATTGCATCTTGGTAATGTTGCCACTGGTTTTCGATACATTGTGTTGGAGGCAGAGAACTTCGAGAGAGGTAACTCGTTCGAAAAAAGATTTGGCGATCTCTGGTGATTGTAGCCGTTTGACGTTGTACCTTCTCCCAGCACGTCCCTTTTTGCCTTGCGTCTGGAAATCCGAGGTGCTACCTTGGCTACAACGAGGTAGTAGTCCAAGTTGATGTTAGCTCCTCGGAAAGTTCTTACATCCATGATGCTGGAAGCGTGTTTGGCGTCGATCGCAATATGGTCAATGGTTGACGGTGGATTGATCTGGAGAAGTCCAATTTCCTTTGTGGATGTTGAGGTGTGGAAAACGCGTACTGGCTATAATGACGTTTCGCCCCGCAGCAAAGTCTATGAGCCTGAATCCGTTGTCGGAAGTGTTGTCGTGCAGGCTGTTCTTCCCGATTATTCCACCAAAGATGTCTTTCCTTCCTAGCTTGGCATTAAAATCGCCCAGGACTATTTTAACATGGTAGCTAGGACACTGCTCATATGTTTTGTCTAAGACGTCGAAGAACATATCTTTGGTGTTGTCGTCTTTCTCTTTTTTTAGGGCGTGCGCGCATATCAGGCTAATGTTGCCGAATTTAGCCTTGATGCGTATGGTCATGAGGCGCTCATTGATGCCACCTATAGCTCAAGACTTCTTGCCTAAGTCTGGCTCCAATGACGAAGCCGTAACCAAATAAGCGCTGTTTATTTTCGTGGTAGCAGTCACCATAGTAAATATCGCAGTTTTTCATTTTTTTTCCCCGGCCCATCCCATCGTATTTCCTGGATGGCGGTGATGTCTGCTTTAATATAGAGCCTTCGCTAATTCTTCGGCTGCACGTGGTCTGTTAAAGGACCTTACATTCCACCTTCATATCTGAAGTTCGTTGTCCTTAATTCGTTTGCGTTGGCAGGAACAGTAAATTCGTCCGTATCCAAAGCTTGTTGGTGCTTCGCAACTATAATGCTTTTACGTGGCCAGGAAGTCACCCCGACGGCACACCCCCAACCTGGAGAGCCAAAACCTAAGTATAACTTCAAGGATGGGGAGCTGGATAAAACCCCTCCTTATAGGCCTGGGCTCCGAATAAGTCAAAGAAGGCCTATAAGGTGTTCACTAAGTAGTTCAACCTGACTGGAACTGTAGACGCCACCTTTGATTATATCTCGAAAATTCCTCCGCTGCCGTCTGGATATGGAGAGGTGCCTTAGCAGCAACACCTCTCCCCCCCCTCTCTCGTTGCTGCCCCTAACAACTTTCCACTGTAATTGAAACCCAATCTCCAGCTGAGGTACTAGGCACCCGACGTTCACCACGGGGAGGTGAAAGTAGGAGTTGATAGACAGAGGTGGGTTTTGAGAAAAACCTGTGGACGCTTGTGTCCTCTTGAATGCACATGTCTACCATTTGAACATCTGGTAAATATAATATGAAAGTTAAAAAATGTTAAATCAGATTTTCCAAACGGAGAACTAAAGGAAGAAATTTATATGCGACAACCGCCTTAAAATAGAAAAGGAGAGGTTCTTGTTTGCCTGCTAAAGAAAAGTTTATACGGTCTGAAGCAGGCCACACACGTTAGGAACGATACTATACACAAAGCGTTTATTGTTGAAGGTGTCGGAGCAAAGCAGATCTATGTCTGTATAGGAGAAAGCGTAACATGTAATATATTAGTATATTTATATCCCATTTTAGTGTCAAGTTCAGTTGATTTTCATATCAAGAATGTATAGGAGACCTGTTTCTAACAAAAATGTTTAGATCGGCAAAATGTGTTTTCTGTGTGGTACGTATAGCGCTGCACCGCCGTCCTGCTTTAACCACATGTGGTTCAATTTGGGTCATAAGAAATAAGGTATCGTCGTTTTGTAGCGCTCGCTATCGCCTCACTAACGTCGTTTTCAAAAAAGTACCCAAAATTCATTTTGGGTTGGTGTTGTCCAATATACGGCCATTCGTCCAAAAATGCGCCTTGTCACAAAAGATGATTTCTCGGACTTCTTCTAAACGATTCGAAGTCCAGTCAACGAATAAACTGAGTTGTCTTTAGCCAATTACTTTGAGCTCCTGGGTCCCTGGACTGGACCAGTCGTCTCAAATTTGGCCACCAAACGTTAAAGAGTCGACTGTGAAAAGCCACCACGTCTACCGTAAAATTAACGAACAATCGTGTAACTTGTCATGATGATTTGGCATAAGCAACTGAATAATAAACAAAATATTTGGCAGATGTCACCTAAACAAATTGGCTGCCAGGGGCGCCAAAATCTACTCAAAAAGAAACTTCACAAAAATTTACATAAAACTAGTGATTTGGTCTTTGAAGTCATTAAACCTTTAAATCTTGAACTTATAGGATTATTTCATTATCAAGTTCGAAATCATGAAAGTCCAAAAACAAAATGTGAAACACTTAAGTTGGAAATACTCTAAGATAAATACATACTTAATATTATCACCCATAAGAGAGTATACATCATTTCACTCTGGTGGTCACTATACAATTATTTTAATATTGATATGCTGATCACGTTTTTCAAATCAATAATTGTTGTCATTCTTTCGTTCGGTATCGGTCGATTCTTAATGTAACCTAAATCCCAAATCACAATTCTCCAAAATGGGCTCCATTTGCTTCAGTCGCGAAGACGAAGATGAACACTATAATGAAAAAAATGTCAATCTTACTTCGAGCCGATTTTTCTTCCTCATTCGACACTGCCTTGTCATATCTCGAAGATATGTAATTAAAGTGCAAGTAAGGTAAAAGCTGATATGGCAGTGTAGCTGCGGTAGGAGTACAGCCAAATCCTTCAACCACTCATTTATTGTCAAAGTAGATTTGTATTAAAAAAAAAAATTATATACACTTAAAACCAATACATTATAAAATGAAAAGGAGTCTGAAAAAGTCCTGCTCCCACTTTACAAATTGGGAGCTCGAATACTTCGATATTTTAACCGCGCTTTTGATACAAATGTCCAACAATTGCAGTCATCATTTCTGGATTTAGATTGCAATTTCGATTCTTCACAAAGTTTCTTCTCGTATATATTGAAAGGGTGAAATCAAGGTGAATTTTAGAAGTTTACCAAAATTGAAATCTTAAGTGAGACAAATTATTTAAGCTCTCGAAGGAGGAAGAACAGACCCCAGCTCTTAAGTTTACTTAACTGAAGGCAAAGATTCTTGATATATTGACAGCTTATTCACCTCGATGAAGGCAAAATTCGACTCGGACTAGTGGGGGTCCTTGAAAGAAAACATTTTTCATTCCTTATACCTTTTCCATCTTAGCACTCGTTTAAATATTTTTTCCAAAACACAAATCAACAGATCTGCAGAAATTCCACTTTACTCTACTCGTATATATTCTCCCTAAGGATATTTTGTCAATGGTCCACCAAAGTATATTTTTTGATGGGTGCTGCTGTGGCTTCTTTGGCTACTTAAACCCTCACCGTCTCCATCTCCGTCTTACGTCTGATGAGTCTGGTGCTGATGCCGGAGTCCCCTCATCATCAGCCTTTGAACGTGCAATGTCTTCTTTCGCGGCACCAAATCGAGGTAAATACCAGAAGATCATTAATGTCAGGCAAATATATTAATGTCAGCCATAATCCAATATGGAATCTAATTATGTGTTGGTTTTGCCCGGAAGGGTACCTGAATATACGTCGCTCGCTCGTAACGTATGTTGGGCTTGGGCCTCTTCTCTGATGGGCTTCTGGGCACAAATCACAATCGGGATCGATTGAGTGTGTGTATTTTTCGGTTGCGGTCAAAGTCAGCTTCTATATATGTATTCGAATCCGTGGTCGAATCTATATCGCTGCCGCACTGCTGATGCTACTGCCACAATTGTCGTCGCCACCGCGGCCACTGCCGCCGCGCCGCGCCGTTCATCGTCATCGTCTGTCGTTGTCGTCCTCGTTGTCGTCAGTTAGTATCTTTAATTCGAGTTAATTTATCTTTTTTGAGGGCACGAATCGAAACATGGTACGATGACACTGGGACCGTGCTCCGGTCAGATATGGTCATTTCTGACAGCTTACCGTCTCGGTTTGGGTATCATGATGATCACCGCACCATCATCAGGACTAACTACAACAACAACGACAGTGTCCATCCAAAGCCAACCTCCAGAGATCCAGAGCTCGATTCTTTTTATTTGTGGTAAACCAATAATTCGATATCGTTATAAGGTTCTTCCATTTCTTTTGCATTTGAATGATCCAAAGGTGATGCAAAAAAGAAAGAAAACAAAACAATAATTATAAATCAAAGTGTTAACTACTATAAAGCGTTATGGAGCCGTGATGCATCAGCTTTAGTATTAAAGTTCTATATGTGGACTAGTTTTTTCTATAGACTGTCAAGTTGGAGCCTTATTTTTCTAGATATAGAAAGAAGATGTAGGTATAGTCAATTTCTAGCCAAGTTTGGATCACACATAAGATTGGACAAAGGGTAATTAGTCTTTGAGGTGACTTTATAGTTGGTCTAAATGCGCGGTACCTTTGGGAATTTATAAACTTAAAGATTCTTGGTTGACAGTGATTAGCGAGAACAGTTGTTGAATAATAATGAGGTTAGTAGATCATTTTTGCGCATCAAAGACTTGAGAGAAGTTTTATACCATTTTGGTAAAATTGATTTTCACCATATACATACTCACTTTAGGCACCGGTATAGAGATATTTTAAATTTTTAAAGTAACTCAATATATCGCACAATTGGTACAAGAAACTATTATTATTTTTTTCAAAAATCTGCATTTGATTTATGAATATCTCGACTCTAAACAATTTTGAGAAGAGAACACAATAATATGAAAGTTGAAAAAAGAGCTAAAGCGTCTATAAACTGCTAAATATTGTAAATATTTCTGCTAATTTTTATAAAACTAAATTTTAATAACTTCTGTTTCCCCAACTTTTTCAAGTCTCTAAGATTCCTTCTCGACTGATCAATGATGTTGTGTGGAAGCAAGCAAGTCGATTCAAGATATCGAAGAAAGGAAATTATTGTCTTATTATTATTATTATTGAAGTGTCGATAAGCTTCACAGGTATATTTCTTCTGCGTAAAACCTTTTTAAAATCGAAAATCGAAAAAAGAAGATGAACTGTTTATTAAATAAATCTCAACTGTGACTTACAATTCTCAAGCATTCCTGTGTGCGAGTCATGTCATGGATAGAGGGGACCTACTTCCTACGGACCTTCAGTTTTAGTGCCGAATCTGAACAGCTTATTTGAGAAAACACTTTTCATGACCACAATTACCCTTGAAGGATTTGTCAATTCCTCTTAAAAGGGAGTACATGTTTAGAAAACTTGTATGTGGCATAGGTGGCATTGAACCCAAGACCTCTGTCATGACAGTCCTGAGCACCAATCATCGTGCCATTGGATTGGTGCTTCTCTAAACAAAAAAATTGTTAAGAATTATCTTTGAACTCCATTAACTTATTATAGTATTCGAAGATTAAGTTAATGCATATTTTGAGGCCAAAACTAAAACTGAAACGTCTTTGAAATACAACCTTTAATAATGAGGCAAAAATCTTATATTAGGCTTTTTGATGCTTAACATTACGTATTGCATTGAAAAAAGGCCAAACTTTTTTCAATACAATACGTAATGGTTTTTTCAAATCCACAATCAATTTCTTTGATATTTCGTTTAAAAGTTTTCATAAGTTTTCAAAAAACTCTCATTAGTTGTAAGTCTTCACTTCTCCTGAACTTTTAAAGAGCGCTGAACTCCAAGAGTTCGTTCTGACAGAAAATCGCAAAAACGGTAGAAGAGCAATGTTTGATCTTTTTATGAGTTCCTTAAAAAAATACACATCGAGCTATGTATGTTTCATAGGACATATAAAGTGATATTGAGTATATTTTTAAAAGTACACAGATTTTTACTGCGCTACCACGAAAACCAACAGCTCTTATTTGGATGCGGTTTCGTCATTGGAGCCAGACTTAGGCAAGAAGTCTTGAGCTATAGGTGCATCAATGAGCACCTCATGACCATACACATTCGGCAACATTAGCCTGATATGCGCGCACGTCCCCACAGAAGAGAAAGACGACAACACCAAAGATATGTTCTTCGAGGTCTTAGACAAAACATATGAGCAGTGTCCTTGCTACGATTTTAAAATAGTCTTCGGCGATTTCAACGCCACGCTAGGAAGGGAAGACATCTTTGGTAGAATAATCGGAAAAAACAGCCTGCGCGACAACACATCCGACAACGGATTCAGGCTCATAGGTTTTCCTGCGGGGCGAAACGTATGGTAGCCATGACGTTTTCCACACCTCACCATCCACAAAGGAACTTGGACTTCTCCAGATCAATCTACCGTCAACCAGATTGACCATATTGCGATCGACGCCAGACACGCTTCCAGCATCATGGATGTACGAACTTTCCGAGGAGCTAACATCGACTCGGACCACTACCTCGTTATAGCCAAGGTAGCACCTCGGATTTCCAGACGAAAGGCAAAACAGGCAGATGCTGGGAGTAGGTATAACGTCGAAAGGCTACAATCGCCAAAGATCGCCAAATCCTTTTCCGACCGAGTTATAAGTAACCTCTCTCGAAGTTCTCTGCCGCCAACACAATGTATCGAAAACCAGTGGCAACATTGCCAAGATGCAATCCGAGAAGCCGCCTCTGATGTGCTGGGTTTTAAACAGCCACCAACAAGGAACCCCTGGTTTGATGAGGAATGTCGGCAGGCAAATGCAGCCAAACAACAGGCACGCAAAGCGGAGCTGCATAAAAGGAAAAAGAGAGGGCATGAGAAGCGTACGTTCGAAGATGTTGAGAGGTTTCAAAGCAAGAATGAAGGTCGAAAGTTTTATGAACAGGAATTCACAGGTACAAGAACCTAGAACCGAAGGTTACAAAGACACTAATGGACACATCATAGTGGAACCGCAATCAATGCTGAGGATATGGAAGGACCACTTCTGCAGACTGTATAACGGGGGCGATGTACTGAATTCCGCTGTCAGGCAGGATGATCCATTTAACATAGACGACGAATGCAAACAATCCCGTCCTCCCGACTTAGACGAAGTAAAGATGGCTATATCTAAGCTGAAGTCTAATAAAGCCGTTGGAGCGGATAGCTTGAATGCCCAGCTCTTTAAAGCAGCTGGAGATAAGTTGGTTAGGAGCATGCACCAACTTATCTGTAAGATATGGTCAGAAGAAAGCATGCCCGATGAATGGAACCTCATCAGTATTGTTTGCCCGATCCTGAAAAAGGAGACCCTCTTAACTGCACTAACTAAAGAAGAATCAGTCTACTTAACATCGCCTATAAAATCTTCTCTGCCATAATATGTGAACGTCTAAGACCCATCGTAAACAACCTGAAAGGTCCTTATCATTGTGCTTTTAGACCAGGAAAGTCCACAGTTGATCAAGTATTTACATTACGGCACATCGTGGAAAAAAACCGAAGAACACCAAATCGACACCCACCATCTTTTCATTGATTTCAAGGCCGCATATGACAGGATCAACAGGGACGAGCTGTATAGAGCCATGTCTAGTATCGGCATCCCTGCCATACTCGTCCGTTTGTGTGTGTGTGTGTTTTTGATGACCATGAAGAATTCACGCTGCTCCATAAAGGTTGGAAACAACTTAATAGAACCTTTCGATGTCAAAAAAGGTTTTAGACAAGATGATGCGCTGTATTGTGATTTTTTTAACATCGTGCTTATAAGAGTAGTAGTACCCGTAGCATGGTGGTTAGTGCGTTGGACTGGGGTCTTGGGTTCAATCCTGTGCCTGTGCCACCTTAATAAAAAAAAAAAAAAAATAACAATTTTCGCGTGTACTGCCCCTTGCGAGGAATTGACAAATCCTTCAAGAGTAATTCTTGTCATGAAAAAGTGCTTTCTCAAACTAGCCGTTCGGATTCGGCCCAAAATTGTAGGTCCCTTCCATTCCTGACAACAGTACTCGCACACAGGAATGGTTGAGAGTTGTAAGTCACTAGGCCCTGGTTCTCAACGGACTGTTGCGCCACCCCATTTGATTTCGATTTGCTTATAAGAGGAGTGCAGAGCTCACACTTCAACACTAGACGCACTATCTTTCAAAAGTCTGTCTAATCACTAACATATGCTCATGACATTGACATAATCGGAAGAACTCAACGTGATGTCAATGGGGCTTTTGTGAGTATTGAGGCAGAGGCGGCAAAAAAGGGTTAAACAAATTACATGATGTATGTCGTCAAGAAAGGACATACAACTTCGAAGTCTTAGTCAAAACGTCACAACCGACAGACATAACTTTGAGGTCGTCAAGGACTTCGTCTACCAAGGCTCCGCTGAGAACGCAGAAAACAAAACCAGAGCTGAGATCAAATGCAGAATTACTCCTTTGGACTTAGAAAGCAATTGAGTGGTACAGTCCTCTCTCGAGGAACCAAAGTGTTGCTATATAAGATTCTTATCATCCCCGTCCTGCCTATACGGTGCAGAAGCATGGATTATGACAAAAGCGGATGAAAGCACCTTGGGTCGGTTCGAGAGAAAAATTCTTCGTGTGATCTACGCTCCCGTATGCATCGAAGAAGAGTGGAGGAGAAGATGGAACGACGAGCTGTACGGGCTGTACAACGGCGTAGACTGAGCCAGAAGGGTAAAACTCCAACGACTAAGATGGCTGGGTCACGTGGAGCGCATGGAAACCAATGCTCCGGCCCAGAAAGTCTGGAATCCACACAAACAGGACAACGCAGTAGAGGAAGACGGCGGATCAGGAGGCGCGCACAAGGGCAAATTGACCTTACCCAACTTGGAGCGCGAAACTGGATTCATCTAGCTAGGGACCGAGCTAGATAGAGAAGTTTGTTGGGTGAGGCCCTAGTTCACACAGGACTGTAGCGCCACCTTAAGTAAGTTAGTATTATATTTTCCAGCCTTGGATAAAAGAAGTTTTAAAGTCTTAGGTCCACCTAAATCGGACTATATTTGCATGCTTTTTTCGTAAGGAATCTTTGTAATAACTCATAATGGTAATCTATTTTATAGATAATTTTCCGTCATAATTGCTATTGGTTATAAATTATAATTAAAGAATGATTTTTAGAAGCTTCTTAAAGAAACAAAAGTCCTTATTGAACCAATATTAACACCAAATTTTTAGAATTTTCAAATCTACAATTTTATAAGATTAAATGTAACAAAGTGTTTAAGTACATAAATAACTTAAATAGAGTAATATATAATTACTACCAGAAGAATTGAGATTCCTTCTTGACTGTTCTGTTGCAAGTTTATATTTTGCCCCTACGTCTATTTTCCTCAAATGTGAGCACTATTAATGCCATAGCTTCCTTATTCGATAAAATTTAAATATCAATTGATTTCTCTCCAAAAACACTAATTTCTTTTAAATATCAAAATATAACCTCTTATTAGAAAACCCTTTTCTACGAAGCTTTGTTAATGCCAAAAAGTATTTGGAAATGAAGCCCACATACGCATAAAGAGAAATTACTATTTTCTAAACCTTTTTTCGAAATCATCATCATCAGGTGAAATTTAAAAATGTTCAAAAACTTGACTTAAAAGAAACATCCCTATGTTGAAGAACCAAATTTCTACCTAGATTAATTAAGATTGTTTGGGCACTTTTTTATTATTTATAGCAGATTCTTTGTCAGGAAACACATAGATTTCTACAGCAACCAGAGAAGTTCTTTATATCTACATTGTATGTCAGTTCTCAGAAACCTTCGGAACCGGAAATTGTAGCCTAAATAAAAACCACTATTATATTTATTTTAATTTCACAGTTTCATAAGTTTCAATTGCTCCTTCAATTAAAATTCATCCAATTTATCCATCAAACAAGAAAATAAAATGAAATAATAATTTTACCATCCAACAATGAAATAAGTACAATCAATTATATTTTATATTCATACATATATATAAATACGATTGCCTTCAACTCGAGATATCTCTTTACAATAATTTTAATTTTATTTCAGTTTCATTTGAATATAAATTCAAAATGGTAGGTAAAAGAACACATTATCTGTCATTTATTTTAATTTAATTGAAATTATATTCCTTTGGCATTGCAATTGTGCGGTGATTTCAAGGAAATAAATGCACCACACGCAAACGCAACTTCAACTCCTAGCGGAGCAATATAATTTCGTTAATCACTCCAATCGCAACTGTCTGTCCGCATTCACCTGTCCATCATCCTGCCATCTGTTTAGTATAATTCGACCAAATTCACAGAGAACTTTTCACATACGGCTACGTTACGTACGTTCGTACGTGTATAACTGTATATATGTACGAAAGAAACCCCAAATTATACTCGTTGAATGAATAAATTGCTAAAATACCGTGAATGGAATTCCGTGTGTGTTTCGAGTTCGAGACCCAAGTTGGTGATGAGCGGGGACTGAAATAAAGTAAAACAAAAATGCTGACGAAAAAAAAGAACCGATACAAATATCGAGCTGTCAACGTGTCAAAAGCGAATCACACTGAAATAGGCCAGGCCGGGTCTTATCTATGAAAATGTTTGCCGCTTGACTATCCTCTACAGCTCACCAAAATATACCTCCCTTAAGCCACCTTCTATGAGACGAGTTTGGTATACAAAGTATACGGAGAAATTTCGTACCATCCAGAGCCACTTAGGGGGCGCACCATGCGTGTTTGTATAACAAATGTTAACCGACCGCAATTCACGGCTTTCGGGCTGGCTAGTTGGTATAAGCACCTAATCCAAATCGGACTTGACAGTGGACAACGGCGGCGGTAGTAGCGGACATAGGCACTTTGCTTTGCATGCACTCTCTCTCGCTTATATCAATGACAAAATACCTGTCATCGCATCACGTGATCACGGATGAAGAACTCCACTGACGATGTAGATGACGATGACGATGACGCTGACGACAATGATGACGAGGCTATAGCGATATCAGCGTTTACGACAGGCTCTCGTATCGTAATTATTTGGGACTTAATTGTGATGTGCCTCGAACTCAATTGAATTATGCAAATTGGAGGATAATTGCGCACCGCACTGCTGCCACTACCACTACCACTGCCACTGCCACACCGCACTGCATTATTATATACATATGAACCAGAGGTATACCTCTCATACCTTGACTTGGCCCTAACCACAAGGTACCCAAAGAAATGCATTTGGCTTTCTGCAATTTACGAGTTACGACGACTGACGATGGCGGTTCCAGCCAGAGTGAGCATCAAAATCACCCTGGGGCATCAGCGCAGTTATGGAGTCAGAGTTGAGTTTTAGCATTGGTGGTGATTAACCTGTGAAAACACTCGGACTATCTGTTCGTTCCTTCCGGAGACGAGCGAGGCAAACCACATTTTATCAAATTAACTTAAAGGGCATTGGCTGCACCACCAGGAACAAAAACCATTCTATAGTAGTCTTATAAGCTTTTGACTTTATATAATCGACAGGGATCACCGACGACGACGCCGGCCGCTGAGGCTACCAACACAGTTGATTCCTTTGCGTGTCCTTGTGGTCACAACACTCTCATGTCTCATTCGAAACATCCTATATATCTCACCGCCGCCGTTGCACTGTTAACCTATGCTAAATGACGAACTCAACGAATTTGGGCTGTGCATTTTCCAATTTCGAAAATTTGTGTGGTTTTGACAAATTATCAGTGAACAATCGTTTTCCAACAGATGCTTTATTTTGACGGAGGGTGTCGGAAATATAACCAACACGCAATTATAACCATAAGTTGGTCACCTGGGTATGGATTGGATTAAATAATAAAGAAAGTGTTTAAGGCAATGATTTTTAAGGGAAACATCATGTGAAAAAGGAAATGGAACAAGGCTTCAATTGTATCAAAATTATATTAGTTAGGGGCCAATTAAACAGCTATGATTGGTTCCAATCATTGATGTTTGGTTTATGGTGATCTTTGACAATTTCTTGAATTGGACAAAAATTGAAAATTCTGACAGAAATCTGTCATTGGAATTGTATTCCATTGGAGCACAGATCTGGGGAATGATTTGTTTAATTTATTGATAGAATGAACTGTTTTGTTTAGGAACATGAACTTCCATTATGGAAATAGACAGATTTATTTTTACCAAAAAATAACAAAGCTTAGCTGTAAGTACAACTTTTTCAAGACTAAGTTCTTAAAGACTTATCTTCGGCATAACGTAACTATTCGGCTAAAAGCCCCCTAACATTGGATAAATAACAATATTGGCCATTTTACTATTTAAAACTGATTCCGACTCTAAAGAGCAATGTCGAATACATAACCTACCATCCACTTCGAAAGAAACTTTTAAGTTTCGATTACTAATGAATTATTTTTGGAAAACCAAAAGATTCACTTCGGTACAGATGGATCTAAAACAGCTCACCTTCAATATTCATGGCCTGCCCAAAGTCTCACTTTGGAGACTTCCACTAAACGGTGTTTTAATAAGGGCGGAAAGATGTTGAAATGGAATAAAACAAGCTATGTGTGAGGTAGTAACAAAATTATTTGTTGATTTGAAAGGTGCATGAATCTATACCATTAAGTGTGGAATATGACATATAGGTATATTTTCGGCTGAATTCGAGCGACGGCCTGTGTTATATTCAACTTTAGGGCATCGGTCGATTGTGGTTTATTTACATAGACCTGTGACTTTAAGATACCCCACAGGAAAAAGTCTAGCGAGGTCAAATCGCATGACCTTGGTAGTCAAATTACATCACTCCTGCGAAAGATAACTTTACCCTCAAATCGTTTATGCAAAATGTCAATTGTGGCGTTTGCTGTGTGGCACGTATTACCGTCCTGTTGGAACCACATATCTGTTTAAATCAATATAGATCAATTTGGGCCATAAGAAATTAGATACCAACGTTATGCAGGGCTCGCTGTTGACGGTGACCGCCACACTAACGTCGTTTTCAAAAGTAATACGGACCAATTACGGCATGTATGCGCAGGTGTGCATGCACCAATAGTGATTTAACAGTCGGCCGATAGTTAGCCGACAGATGATTAAGAAGCCGACCAAACTATCGGCCGATAGTCTAGAGTCTGTGGGGGCCCTTAACATATTTTTTCGGCCAAAATTTGGGTCCTCTTTCAAACGATTCAAAGCCCATCAGCGAATAAACGCCGCGGCGTTGTCTATGGTCATGAACTATAAACTCCTGGGTTAGTTAGATCTTGTACGGGTGTAGGCCTATCTCTCGAAGTAAAATTCGACAAGTTAAAGTCTGCGAAATTCTGAGTTCTTCTGTACGGCGAGGAATAGACTGCCTTGGGTTCTGCTGTACACCTCCACGGACCGCGGCGATGTTCTCGACCGATCTTGCATTCCTTAAACGTTTACTGAATTGGTCGCCTCTAATTTGGCCGCCATTTTTTTTGCCATGATGATTTGACATAAGCAACTAAATAATTAACAAATGATTTGAAAGATGTCACTAAAACAAAATGGCCGCCATGGGGCTCCAAAATCTTCCCGCATTTAAAGTCCAACGCTTTATTCCTAAGAGGAATTGGTTTTAACGAGTAGTGTAGATCCTTAGTTCTATATGATATTACAACCGTTCAAGTATTGGTTTAAGCGTATTGGCGTATCTTGTCCGCAGCCACCTTAACCTAGCATAACCTTAGTTCGAAAACTTCTAGAAATAGGAAATAATTAGAGAAGTTCTTAATTTGTATATCAGTACAGTTTGTTTTTAATTTAATTTAGGAGCCTTATCAATGAC
Organism: Eupeodes corollae; assembly: GCF_945859685.1. Taxonomy (NCBI): domain Eukaryota; kingdom Metazoa; phylum Arthropoda; class Insecta; order Diptera; family Syrphidae; genus Eupeodes; species Eupeodes corollae. Next base: position 23,222,992 of record NC_079147.1, read on the forward strand.
ACAATTATGTGAATTAGAATAAGACACACAGGTCCATTTTTCGATGACATTGGCGTATAAATCAATCTAAATTTGACCGATGATGGCAGCGATGCAATGGTATCTTAGCACCACGATCGGTTGTCTGCAGCTTATTCGTATAGACCTTCGGCTTAAAATAGCCCTACAAGAAAAATTCTAAACAGGTCAAATTAAATTGAGAATAAAAGTTGGTGATACTCGACCCATAGCAATCGCCGTTGACAGTGATGTCTTGACCAACATAATTTTCAAAAAAAAAAATTCGGACCGATGACGTCTTCAGCCCAAAATTAAAACCAGACAATACCTTCATTGGATGTACTTACTTACTTACTTACTTACTTAAGGTGGCGCTACAGTCCGGGGCGGACCTGGGCCTCAACCAACAAGTGTCTCCAGCCAGCTCGGTCCCTAGCTAGCTGTCTCCAGTTTCGCACGCCAAGTTGGTTGAGGTCCTCTCCCACCTGGGTGCGCCACCTGAGTCGCGGTCTTCCTCTACTGCGCCGTCCCTCGGGATTGGATTCGAAGACCTTCCGGGCTGGAGCGTTGATGTCCATCCGCTCTACATGACCTAGCCATCTAAGCCGTTGGACTTTAATTCTGTTAACTAGGTCAGTGTCGCTGTACAGCCCGTACAGTTCGTCGTTATATCTTCTCCTCCATTCTCCATCTATGCGTACGGGACCAAAAATCACCCAAAGAATTTTTCTCTCGAAGCATCCTAAGCCGCTCTCATCTTTCTTTGACAGGGTCCAGGCCTCAGCGCCATAAATGATAACCGGGATGATGAGTGTCTTATAGATGGTGATTTTACATGCTCGAGAGAGGACTTTACTTCTCAATTGCCTTCTAAGTCCAAAGAAGCGCGATTTGCAAGAGTTATTCTTCGTTTGATTTCAGCGCTGGTGTCGTTGTCTGCATTAATAGCGGTGCCTAGGTAGACAAAGTCCTTAACTACCTCAAAGTTATAGCTGTCCATGGTGACGTTTTGTCCAATACGTCGTCGTTCAGTGTCCTTTTTTGATGACAGCATATACTTGGTCTTGCCCTCATTGACCACTAAACCCATCTTCTTCGCTTCCGTCGCAATGCTCAAAAACGCTCCACTGACATCACGCTTTGATCTTCCAATTATGTCAATATCATCTGCGTATCCGAGTAATTGGATGGATTTTTGGAAGATTGTTCCTCTAGTGTTGACGGTTGAGTTTTGCACAATTCTTTCCAGAACGATGTTGAAGAAGTCGCATGACAGTGCATCGCCTTGTCTAAAACCTTTTTTGACATCAAATGCATCGGTAAGATCTTTTCCGACCTTGATAGAGCAGCGTGCATTCTCCATCGTCATTCTGCACAAACGGATAAGTTTGACAGGGATGCCAAAACAAGACATTGCTCGATAGAGCTCTTCCTTATAGATGCTGTCATACGCGGCTTTAAAATCGATAAAGATATGGTGGGTATCGATTTGAAGCTCCTGGGTTTTTTCCAAGATCTGCCGTAGTGTGAATATTTGGTCGATAGTGGACTTTCCTGGTCTGAAGCCACACTGATAAGGACCAATCAGGTTGTTGACGAATGGCTTCAGACGTTCACATAATACGGCAGAGAGAATCTTATACGCAATGTTAAGGAGACTGATGCCTCTGTAGTTGGCGCAGTTTAGAGGGTCTCCTTTCTTATGTATCGGGCACACTATGCTGAGATTCCACTCATCGGGCATGCTTTCTTCCGACCAAATTTTGCAGATGAGTTGGTGCATGCTCCCTACCAAGTCTTCGCCTGCTGCTTTGAATAGTTCGGCGGTGATGCCGTCAGCTCCAGCAGCTTTGTTTGACTTAAGTTTAGATATAGCTATCTTCACTTCGTCAAGGTCGGGTAGGTGTAATTGTTGATCTGCGTCGCCGAGGTTTAGTGGTTCTATCTCCCTTACTGCGGAATTCGGTTCTTCATCGCCGTTATATAATTTGGAGAAGTGATCTTTCCATATTCTCAGCATCGACTGTGGTTCTACTACGATGTTCCCTTGATCGTCTTTACAGGCTTCGGTTCGTGGCTGGTACCCTTGGGAGGTTTTTTTTACCTTTTGGTAAAATTTACGAACCTCATTCCTGTTTTGACATCCCTCTATCTCCTCGATCGCGCGCTTCTCATGCTCTCTTTTTTTCCGTCTAAGAAGCCGATGTTCCTCTCTCCTCTTCTGCTCGTAGAGCTCGCGAGCAGCTCTAGTCCTTTTGTGCAGCGCCGTTTTGTATGCCTCTTGTTTCGCTGCGTGAGCTTGCCGGCATTCGTCGTCAAACCAGGGGTTTCGCTGTGGTGGCCGTGTGAAACCTAGCACTTCAGAGGCGGCATCTCTGATGGCTGCAAGGCAATGTTGCCACTGGTTTTCAACGCTTAATGCAGGAAGCATAGGACTCCTTAGGAGGTTATTAGAGACTCGATCGGAAAAGGACATGGCAGTCTCTTGCAATTGTAGCTGTCTAACGTCGAATCTTCTCACAGTACTTCCTTGTTTTGGCTTGGATCGGGATATCCATAGCCGTACCTTGGCTACAACGAGGTAGTGGTCCGAGTCAATGTTGGCCTCTCGGAATGTTTGGATATCCTGGATACTGGAGAAGTGTCGAGAAGTGTCGTGCGTCGATCGCAATGTGGTCAATCTGGTTGACGGTTGATTGATCAGGAGATTTCCATGTCCCCTTGTGGATATTGAGATGCGTGAACTGCGTACTAGCTACCAGAACGTCTCGCCCCGCAGCGAAATCGACCAGCCTGAATCCGTTGTCGGAGGTGGTGTCGTGCAGGCTGTATCTCCCGATTATGCCACCAAAGATGTCTTCTCTTCCTAGCTTGGCATTAAAATCTCCTAAGACAATTTTAATGTCATAGCTAGGGCACTGCTCATATGTCTTGTCTAAGAGCTCGAAGAATATGTCTTTGGTGTCTTCATCTTTCTCCTCTGTTGGGGCATGCGCGCATATTAGGCTTATGTTGGCGAATTTAGCCTTGATGCGGATTGTCGTGATGCGCTCGCTCACACTGTTGAAACTCAAGACTTTTTGCCTGAGCCTAGTTCCAACAACAAATCCACACCCAAATAGACGCTGTCTTTGTTCTCGGTAGCAGTCGCCGTAGTAGATATCGCAGTCTTTTAGTTTGCGTTTGCCCGGTCCATCCCATCGCACTTCTTGGATGGCTGTAATATCTGCCTTGCAGCAGTTTAGGGCTTCCGCTAATTGTTCGCCTGCACGTGGTCTGTTAAGGGACCTAACATTCCACGTACATATCCGAAGTTCGTTGTGATTATTTCGTTTGCGTGGGTTGTCAACAGTGAATCCGTCCGTATCCGAGGCTTGTTGTTGCTTCGAAACTATGATGTTTTTACGTGGCCAGGAAGTCACCCAGACGGCACAACCCCCAACCTGGAGGGCCAGATCCTTAGTATAACTCCAAGGAAGGGGAGCCGGATAAACCGCTCCTTATAGGCCTGGGCTCCGAATATGTCGAAGAAGCCCTATAAGGTGTTCACTAAGTAGTTCGACCTTACTGGAACTGTAGACGCCACCGTTGATTCTATCTCGAGAATTCGTCCGCTGCCGTCTGGATAAGGAGAGGTGCATTAGTGGAAACACCTTTCCCCACCTCTCTGTTTGCTTCATTGGATGTGAACCTCCCAAATCAATCTAGCAATTGTTTTTATTCACGCATCTTTTTATCCAAAAATGGCCGTCATAGCTAAAGATGAAGTTTCGACAAACGTTCGAATTATTTTTGCACGTATTGCTCGATGCTTTAACTTGCCATGATGGTTTGTCTCTAGTGACTGATAAAAATAAAATATTTTGACAGAAAGTAAAATAAACAATGTGGCGCCACGAGCTGTTACCATCAACACGACTCTATTGGAAAACCATATTTACTCGTAAATACACAGTTGGATTTTGATACGTAATAAATTGAACTTTCTTTTTAATCGCTTTTCAATCTCTCAATTCAATTCAAACCAGGGAAACTTGTCCATGATAGAAATGTTCAATGATTGGTTTAATCATGAATACCAATGCTTTCAGCTTATTTAAAAAAATGAATTGTGTTCTTATCCCTTATCCAGTTTCTTATCTCGTTGAAGATTCCTTATATAAAATAAAAGCTAATTTTTTATGAATCATTTGGATATTTTTACGAACCAATATATTTTGATATCATTCTCTTACCTTTACCAACATTTGTAAATTTGTTCCCATTTCAAAAGTGGTTGACAGTAGAAACATCATTTTAGAAAAACTTTTAAGATAAGCCGTTCATAGTCTCACATTTTACAAAAATAGCTTAGCTAGCAGTTACAGCTCTTATAATGAATTCTGACAATGTTTCAAAACATGGTGATTAGAGAGAGATCTGTTTGGTGGTAGAATGCGCAAACTTATACAAAACGAATTTTATTTTTGTTCAGCGGAAAGAATGAGGAAGATTTTTAAAGCGATGTAACGTTTAGAACAAAATTCAGGAGCGGATTGAGGGATACGCAATTTCAAAGGAATATTTCTTGAGGATCGAAAGCATTGTAAAAAACATGTTACATATTGAGGAGTGTATTTCACCTATCAAACCCGGATTTAATTTAAAGTATCATAATAATGATCGATTGTTTGCCTTAAAACTAATGTGATTATTGAAACTTAAGCTTTTTCTTGAGCATTTGATACAATGTAATGATTTATCAAGCCTTTTTAACAAACGATTTAGAATTTTAAAAACTTTTACGTGATTTGTGGTTCAAAAAATATGGAGTAACATTCAAAACAACACGACCAATAATGGCTTAGTGGAATAAGAAGTGTCCTGGTTGTGTTATTTTACATTTTCGCGGTATCAATTGGCCACCAAGATCTTTCGAACTGACACCGTTAGATTTTTCAACGTGAGGCAAATGGTCTTAAATTATTTAACAAGAATATTTTCCACTCAATTTATTAGTAAAGTCCAAAATTAATAACAAAAACCGAAAATCAATAACCTTATAATTAGAATTAAGGTTGTGCCATAGAAAAAACCGACAAGAGCATTTTTTTTTTCAATGGTTTGTTCGCTCATAGCATAATTGTAACGCAGTTAAAAAGCAAGTTTTTTTTAAAAAGCAGTAACAATGAGTATGTTTAACTATGTTCAAAAACATTTTCGAACTTTTTCAACTGAAAGCCACAATATTTTTTTAAGTTACTTACTTACTTAAGGTGGCGCTACAGTCCGGGCGGACCTGGGCCTATTTTTTTAAGTTAGGTCTGTCAAATTGATTGAATATACAGATTAACAATTTTCAACATTGTAACTTTTATAAAGATATGAATTCAAGACGGGTGTGGGTCCTCAACAAATCCATTGAGTACAACTTCTACAATTTCGTTTACATTCAAACAGATATCTATAGACTGTAATTTTGTGATTATTTAATTATTCAGTTCAAATGATCTTGAATTATGGTTAATCTTAGTCACATTTTGACTCTCCTAAACGGGCTTAAAGAGCTCGTGTTGCATGGTAAAGAAAGGGCAATGTTAAATGCAAGTTTTGATGTCAAGAAAGAATCGTCTATCGTATAATTCGATAAGTCAATCTTTATAAAAATTTTACAAGAACTCAGCCTTCACAAAGATATTTTTTGACTCGACAATAATTTTGTATTTGTATTTAACAATCGCTAGTTTCTTGAACGGTGCCAGAAACCCACTGCTCCCATAGAAAATTTTTTTATCGGTCCGATTACGTTTCAAGATCCCTAGAGTCGAAATAAAAGAATTTTAAAGAGATGTCTGTAAGTGCGTGTGTACGTATGTTCGTACGTCTGTATGTCCGTATCTTTGCGACAATAGAAATATTGACTCAAAATAAATTTTGTTTTACAGATAATAATGCAGAAATCGTTCTTAAGAAAATTGAGTCTGTGGTTTTTTTACTATAGCATTTTGAAAATTTTGGTTAACCCCAAAAATCACCATTAGCAAAAATATATTTTGAAATACAACTATTTTATTATATGCAAAACATTGTTGGTAATTTTAATTTTTTTAATAATAATTCAACTGACAACTTTTTTTACCCAACACGAAAACCTACAAAATTTTACGCAAGACAAATCGACAGACGGGATGGGAAGTTGTCAGTGTGGGGCGCATCCAAGTCTCTTTTTTTAACTTTAGTGTAAAAATTGCATTAATTGAATTCATCTTAAGATTGGTACTTATAGAATTCTGCAATCATCAATAATTTGACCTTATTATGAAATCATTTTTTCCAAACAATTGATTGCAATCATTTGCGACTTCGTGTTTTCTTTGCATCCACTTGAATTTATCACATTCACATGTAGTCTTTGCATTCACTGAAGCCCATGTATTCTTTTGAAGCGTTTCAGTACTCTTGAAGTCACTGCAACCACTTGAAATCTTTTCAATAAATGATTTTTAATGACTGCATTCCCAAAAGATTACATTCTCTTACATTTTATGAAAGGCCCTGTAATACAGTGCCGGTCGAAAAATGTTGTTCAAACAATTATTTTTCAACGATGTTTTATTAATAAAAAATAACTTATATGCCTTTTTCGTTGATTTTAAAGCGGCTTTTGACACTATTAATAGGAGGTCCTTACTCTACAAGCTAAAACAGTTTTGTGATCTATGGGATCTTAGAATAAATACCACCAAATCCAAAATAATGGTTTTCAGATCTCGAAATAGATCAATTGGCTATGGGCGGAATTGGACTTTAGATGGTGAGATAATTTTTTTTTTATATATTCAATGTTTATATTTAAACACAGTGCGAACATTAGGAAAATAGGGAAGGATTTAAAAGGAGATACCGGTGCACATTGGTCTTAAAGTCCTGAACATCAAAATGGGAGGGAAAATCAGAATTGGCCAATGCATTCCACATTCTCGATGTGCGATTTAAAAATGAATATCTGAGCTCAAGGGTAAACTGATGAGCATTCCTAGAAGTGCAAGTATTACGGCTGAATTGTTTAAGGGGTGGAATGCAACTGGCTAATTTGACAGAACATTGTTTGTAAAAATATCTATAAAATAACGAAAGGCATGAAACATTGCGACGGTGTTTTAGCGATGTAAATGTTTCGATTATAGTTCTGTCGCCTATCATTTTTAAAGCCGTTTTTTGAATTCTATCCAAGATATTTAAACTTGTTTTGGGGGCAGCTGCCTAGATATGTGAGTTATATTCAAACTTTGGACGGATAAAAGCTTTTTAGATTATAGCCAGATCAGAAGGGGTGAAAAATTTCTTGCATCTTTGGAGAAATCCTAAGCACCTGGCAGCATTGTTAGCGATATCGAATATGTGATCATTCCACAAGAGGTGATCGGGGGTAGGTATCGCTTTAACGACAGGAGACAGCATTGAGTTTTAGAAACCATCCAATACAACTTGTATTGAACGGTTAGAAAGGTTATTTCTAATCCAAAGAAGAAGAGTTTCATCAATACCAAAAGCACGCATTTTCGATAAGAGAGCCTGTTGCCAAACCCTATCAAATGCTTTTGTAATATCTAGTGCAATAATCTTACTTTCTTCAAAACTATGTAAGAATTTGTTCCACTGTTTGGTGAGATGAGCCATGAGATCACCAGTGGACCTATTGCTACGAAAGCCATACCGTCGGTCATTAAGAAGCTTCCGTTCTTCAAGATATAATTGAGGTCGTAAATGAATTTAAGTATCTTGGGTATACAATGACATATAATCTTAACATTCAAACATTTATAAAAGAAAAAACAACCGCTGCGAAAATTGCAATAAATACAGTGTGGTCCCAGTTCTTCGCAAATAAACCCGTAGATCCAATCTCAAAATTCAAAGTCTTCAATGCCACTGTGAATACTTGATTTTGCTATGGTAATGAAGTATACGGTTTCGAACAGTTGGAGGAAATGGAAAATATACAGAGGTATTTTTTCAAGCGAATTTTTAGGTTACCTATCAACACTCCTAATTATGCTATCCACCTAGAGTCAGGCTTACCTCAAATTTTCTTGAAAAACTTAAAGGCTAACGCCGATTTTATGATCAAAGTTATGAAGCGACCTGACCAAAACTTGCAAAAAATACTCCTTAAAAGTCCGGTCAAAAACTGGTAAGATCTTGTTGTAGCACATAACCTTTCAATATCATTGCCAGTGGACAATGTGGAAGCAATAAAAAATGCACTATATGAACGTATCTCTGTTATAGATGACTCAATGTATAGGCTTTGTGTTGCGCGAGGGACTGCATCAACATCCAGGAATATATACAGACAACTTAATCTGAAACTTGTTGAAAGAAACTACTTTAGCGAAGAGTTTACAGTTTCTGAAATGAGCTTAAGATAAGAACGGAAATGCTCGATTTGAATTATAGACCACATAGAACAGACTTAAACCCTGTGTGCTCCCTTGCAACCTTGGTCAAAACGAAGATGTTTTGCATTTTTAAGCACTTTGTCCAATATTACAGGAAATCTGAAGGCTCTACTTTTATTCTAGTTTTCTTTCCCAAGAGAAATGTGTCGGTGAACTAAACGGAGATTGTGGCTGGAAGCCTCTTATACGTTATGTCTCACATGCACGAAAATATCGAAACGAGTGTTTGAGTTTGTTTTAAGTTGTAACAAGATGTTAAAGTGATTGTATCTTTCTCCTTTTTTTTTGTTTTTAACCAAATTAAAAGCCCTCAAAATTGAAAAATTAAATTTAAAAAAAACTTGAGAAATATGCAGTTCTTTTCCTATTTATTTGCTTTTTTTTTCTCACTACCATTACCAATATTTTTCTTTTTTTCCGTTAATTATGAAAATAATAATTTAAAAAAAAAATGTTTTCTTTAATATTTATATTTACATTTTTTTTAACTATGAAACTTATTTTGTGAAATATTCTCTCTTTTTACTCCAATATTGTATTTTTTTTGGTTTTTTATTTAATTAGTATTTTTTTCCGGCAGACGGCTTATAAAGCCATGCTTTGTATATCTTTTATTATGAAATATTATACTTATATGAAAAATGAAAAAAAATAGAACTTATTTATCTATCTATCTATCTATCTATCATTCCGTTTGAGAACTGGGGCCTAGTGACTGACAACTCTCAACCATTCCTGTGTGCGAGTACTGTTGTCAGGGATGAAAGGGACCTACAGTTTAAAGCCGAATCCGGACGGCAAATTTGAGAAAGCACTTTTCATGTGAAGAATTACTAGACCTCTTGCATGACAGTCCAACGCACTAACCATCATGCCACGTGTACTACAACATCAACTTTTATACAGTGTTTAAATAACATGTTCCTACTTAGTGCAAAAAATTCCAATGCTGACCTCGAAAAGGACAATAAAATGTTAATGCTCTAAATTAAAAGTTTAAATTTGAAATATCGTTAAATAAATGTAATTGGCATGACCTCTGCCTTTTATTTTCTTACGCCCTGGATCCAGCCGTTTGTCTTTCATAAGTTATATTTATGCAAGGACTCACTATGCAAATACTTTAACAAACTTCACATGTTGTGTGCACCTTTGTACTGCATACTTTTATATCTCTTTCTGTACAATTTTGTGGTGCATTTAGGTGTATTCTGGTACTGATAAGCACACCCTTAGAGGCATAAAAAATTACCCACTCTAGAAAGTTTCTGCAACAGAATTGAGAACAGAACAACCATACGTGAGACGCGGCGACAATGTTGAACTTTGTTGTCATCAACAAAATCCACTTGCCCCTCAGGTGAAGGATGTTCTCACAACAACAAAAAAACTATAATCTCTGTTTCTGATGCTCGCAAAGTTTTAACTGAAACTGAAACCTAGAAGTTGAAGACAGAAAAAATTTGCATCATGTGACACTCATTTGCATGATTCGCGTTTAGATTCACAGTTCACCATATATGGTAATGTATGTAGTATGTAACGTAGCTATATAGAACACTAATCATGGCCATAACTCACAGGATAAAAACATCCCTGTGTCAAGCCAGCCTAGACCCCCGTTCGCATTAACATTATCTCCGACATGCACTGCACCAGGCTAAATTCTTTTCTTTTCTTGTGATGATGATAATAAAGCCCGATCGGGGTCCTCTATCATTAGAAATCCATCAGAGAGATAAAAGTCCTATATCTTTGCTCCACAAGCAACAAGAATAACCAACAGCAACGCGACGAGTTGATCAGCCAAGCTATCAGCTGCTCCTGCTGCTTTAGTTCGCTACAAATTCGCTTGTTGCTTGCTCGCGCAGTTTTCAGCGGATGAAAAATTAACCCTTTATCAGCATTTACTGTAATTTTAGGTTACAACACTACTGGCTTGGCTCTGTGCATCCGTTGGTTGCTGGCTGGATGACTGGCTGCTGGCTGGCCTGCTCCCCCTCGCGGATTATTTATTGCTGCGCGTTTACGAATCCATTACGGTGAATTTTTCATTCGGCCAGGATTCGCGATGTCTGTTGGTGGGGCCGACCGACGCGACGACTGGTTGTTTTGAGGGGAAGTTTGAGGCCCTTTTTGCCTATGTTATGTTACCGCTTCTGCTGCTGCTGGAGATCCCTTTTCTCATATATTCGGTTAGTAGGATTCTTAATGGCATAATTTCTGTTCCTATGGCCAGCCGAAACAACAATGTCGGGTTAGCCAGTCCTTTTGGGCACGACGACGCGACGTTGGTGCGGCAAAGTTTGGCGGGAAATCATTTTCGAAATTATTGTTATTGCACAATGTGCTGCGTGTATTTCCATTTCGCAAAGTTAAACGGTGGGCTGGACTCTCGCTTGTCTCTCGGTGCGGTTGTTGTCCATTTTGTGAATAAAGTTTTTTTTTATTTTTATTATTGTTGTTATTTTGTTTTGCTCAAATGAATGTGGGACTTCTTTTTTATTTTTTAAATATTAGTGCGTCTCTCTAGAAAGGTTTTAAACTCGAAGCAGATTTATACAACATTTATATATAGGAGGAGGTGGGCAGTTGTAATTAGGCTTCCGGTTAAATTGTGTAGAAGGTATAATTTCATATCAACTCGTTTAATGAGAAAATACCGGGGAATTAAGTTAATCGGTTTTGTTGCTTTGTAAGAAAGATAACTGCCAATTATTAATGTTATTGTATATAGTTGGAATTTTCTGTGGAGAAACATAAAAAAACAACATTTAATGAAATGTGAGGAGGGACGTTTTTGACGAAGTTAAATAATTAAAAAATTTAAATCGTTCAAGTCAAGACATCGAAATGTTTGTGGTCTTCTATAATGACTTTGATTATATTTCATTAAATTATGCATGAATAATATTTTGAAATTAAATGTTTTTTTATTTTCAATTTTAGAGCTATAAGAAAATGCTTTCAGATTGAAATGAAGGAATTCAATTTATGACCCGTTTCTTCTTATGTTTGCATTTTTTATATATTTAGTGTGGGTCCTATCATACATGGAACTTTTAACTCAAAAGACAATTCAACGTAGTTAAAAAATTCATTCAATAAAATAATATATTTCAGTTATTGAAATTGGCAAGGATACGTCACTTTTGAGCTTTTAGACGAATTCATTTCTTAAAGTGGATTTTTCAAGACGTATTTTAAGAAAAAGGTGTATGTTTGACATAAATTACTTTTAGAGTTTAAGGTTTAAAACGCTGTTTTCTTTGACAGTTGAATTGACACTTAATTGGTAGATATAATGTCAACACTTTTTGCTTCCACTTTTGACAATATTGAGTATAAAACGAAAAGAATGAAAATAGCTGGTTAAATGATATTGGCTTTTTGTTTAAATGCTAAATTATAAGTTTCTTACTCATTTTTTATTTCTTATGGTTGGTATGATTGTAATTATTGACTTTTAAATAAACTTATTTAGAAAAGGAATATTTTTATTTTAAAAATGTTGCAATTTCATGCCTGAAGTCGATGTGCTTTACATTTTCTTAAGATTGTTTAGTAATTAAATATACTTTTGGTGATTTTTAATGTTATAACATTTTTGTAGAAGGATAGAGCATTTGAACTTTTTTAAATAGCTGAATAGCTATGTTTTTAAGTTACACTCTACAAATAAGTTCAACTCTTGAATAAAATTCTAAAATGGAGAGAGATACATTCTTTCGGATTTTAAAATATTTTCAGATTTTAAATTGTTTGTGACCTTTGTGTCACCTTCAGTTTCTTAACATTCTTGATAGCACACATACATATAATTCTATTACATACAATATTTGACAAAGACATCGGGTAGCTATTTGTGGCGGCAGCATCCAACAACATGTCCAACATCATAGTTCAAAGAAGTAGTTCAATTCGGCGAAGCATTATTTAAACGTTTAATTAAATAAACATAACCGTACAGCGTTAGTCAAATTTAAGAAATTTTTTTGATTGGCTCATTTTAAACAATAGAAATCTGACACTGATCTTTTATCTACGAGTTTCGTGATCAGCTCTTTCGTTTTGATAAAAAAACATGAATACTCATCTTAAAAAAAGGTTTTAACTAACGTTCCTTCTGAGAAGTCGGCGTTCCTCTCGCCTCTTCTGCTCATAGAGCTCACGAGCAGCTCTCGTCCTTTTATGCAGCGCCGCTTTGCGTGCCTGTTGTTTGGCTGCATTTGCCTGCCGACATTACTCATCAAACCAGGGGTTCCTTGTTGGTGGCTGTTTGAAACCCAACACATCAGAGGCGGCTTCTCTGATTGCATCTTGGCAATGTTGCCACTGGTTTTCTATATATTGTGTTGGCGGCAGAGAACTTCGAGAGAGGTTACTTGTAACTCGGTCGGAAAAGGATTTGGCGATCTCTGGCGATTGTAGCCGTTCGACGTTGTATCTTCTCCCAGCACCTCCCTGTCTTGCCTTGGGTCTGGAAATCCGAAGTGCTACCTTGGCTACAACGAGGTAGTGGTCTGAGTCGATGTTAGCTCCTCGGAAAGTTCGTACATCCATGATGCTGGAAGCGTGTCTGGCGTCGATCGCAATATGGTCAATCTGGTTGACGGTAGATTGATCTGGAGAAGTCCAAGTTCGTTTGTGAATGTTGAGGTGTGGAGAACGCGTACTGGCTACCATGACGTTTCGCCCCGCAGCAAAATCTATGAGCCTGAATCCATTGTCGGAAGTGTTGTCGTGCAGGCTGTTCTTCCCGATTATTCCACCAAAGATGTCTTCCCTTTCGAGCTTGGCATTAAAATCGCCCAGGACTATTTTAATATCGTAGCTAGGGCACTGCTCATACGTTTTGTCTAAGAGCTCGAAGAATATATCTTTGGTGTTGTCATCTTTCTCTTCTGTAGGGGCGTGCGCTCATATCAGGCTAATATTGCCGAATTGAGCCTTGATGCGTATGGTCATGAGGCGCTCATTGATGCACCTATAGCTCAAGACTTCTTGCCTAAGTCTGGCTCCGATGACGAATCCGCATCCAAATAAGCGCTGTTGGTTTTCGTGGTAGCAGTCACCATAGTAGATATCGCAGTTTTTCATCCTGTTTTTGCCCGGCCCATCCCATCGTATTTCCTGGATGGCGGTGATATCTGCTTTATATCGTTCTAGGGCCTCCGCTTATTCTTCGGCCGCACGTGGTCTGTTAAGGGACCTAACATTCCACGTGCATATCCGAAGTTCGTTGTCCTTTATTTGTTTGCGTTGGTTGTCAACAGTAAATCCGTCCGTATCCGATGCTTGTTGGTGCTTCGCAACTATGAAAGCTTTTGCGTGGCCAGGAAGTCACCCCGACGCACAACCTCCAACCTGGAGGGCCAGATCCTAAGTATAACTCCAAGGATGGGGAGCCGGATAACTCCGCTCCTTACAGGTCTTGGCTCCGAATAAGTCGAAGAAGCCCTATAAGGTGTTCACTAAGTAGTTCAACCTTACTGGAACTGTAGTCGCCACCGTTGATTCCATCTCGGGAATTCCTCCGCTGCCGGCTGGATAAGGAGAGGTGCCTTAGTGGAAACACCTCTCCCCACCTCTCTCATTGGCTGCCCCAACAGTTTTTCACTGGGGTTGGAACCCAATCTCCAGTTGAGGTACTAGGCACCCGATGTTCACCACGTGGAGGTGAGAGTAGGAGTTGATAGGCAGAGGATGGTTTTAAGAAAAACTTGTGGACGCTTGTGTCCTCTTGAATGCACATGTCTACCATTTGAACATCATTTTTTACAAAATTTTGTTAATTTTTGTTCGGTTTTTAATTTTTTATAAGAAAACGGTCAGTTTGATTTTTTTTTCAAACTTTAACTGAAAGGTATAAAAATATCCTAGAAAAAAGTATGAAACAAAACAATTATTTCTTGAATTTTGTCGGTTAATTCAATCCAATTATTTTGATAATAAAAAGATATTTTTGAGTTGTTTTAACAACACTTCATGTCTTATGAACAAAACTGATTGTCTCCGGTTTTTTTTTTCGAATGAAAGTGAAGGAAGTCAATAGGATTATCTGAAACACTTTGTTTAAACTAATTTGCATTTGAACTGTTAATTAAATATTCATTTTCTTCACTTGCAGCTTCATATATTTTCTGTTAATTATAACGAATTCTGAATTGGATAGAAGATGATGCTGAACTCATCAAATAATATATAAACTTATAACTTTTTGGGATTTAAAAAACAAAAATAAAACATTTTTGTAGATAAAAGAAATAGAACATCTTAAATCTGAGTTTTGAATTATTATTAAAAAATAACAAATTTAAGTCGATGAAAGGATTTTGGTTCTAAAAAAAGAAGATTCGACATGTCTTTTATTTCAATACAAACGCTTAGTCTTCTGGAAGTAATAATAGCCGCGTTTTATTATCACCATGATCTGATCCGGATCTTGGATTTACATGCATTACAACAACAACACAAGATCCTGCTTTGTGTTTGGATCTCAATTTGAGATCCAAAATTTAATTCTTTTTTTCACAACAAGGAGCGCTCTATCATTGTGATTTCACATGTAAATGTTGGTGTCATTGCAAACAAATTAAATAAAACCTGTATTGCCATATAAACATTTCAATTTGACTGAAATAAAATATTTTTTTTAAATAAAAAGCGAGAAGTTTTATATTTATTTATTTGGTATATAATCCATGAAATAATTAGATATTTTAACAAAACTAATTAATTGGTGAAATTCAAATAATTAAGTCCAAAAAAATGTATATTTGACATAATTTATGGGTTTTATTTTCCCAAAAAAAAAAGGAACAAAAAAAATCATTGAGCAAAATGTTCTATGGGCAACCCTGCTTTAAATGTAAAAAAACATAAATAAAATCGGGAAAGCTGCAGCAGAAAAAAATGTTGAAAATACTTTTACATGGAAATTTTTTGAAATCATTCTTTTAATTGAAAATGGTTGTAAGAAACACTTAGGTGACATAAATTAGAACTCAGAACCGTCTGAACCATCTCAATGAAGAGAGTAGTTTTGAAATGACAGTGGTTTGTATGTAACACTTCCAAGAATTTCGAGAGAAAACCATACAAAATTCTTAAAAGTGTTACATACAACCCACCGTCATTTCAAAACTACTATCTTCATTGGGATGGTTCAAACGGTTCGGAGTTTTAATTTATGTCTGCTAACTGATTCCGTAAACTCTATTAAATTCAAAAAATTATTTCAAAAAATGTCCATCAAAAAATTGTTTCAACTTTTTTTTTTGAGAATCAAAAAATTTTGAAAATACTTTTACATGGGAATTTTTTGAAATCATTCTTTAAATTGAAAATTGTTGTAAGAAACACTTAGGTGACATAAATTAGAACTCAGAACCGTCTGAACCATCCCAATGAAGATAGTAGTTTTGAAATGACGGTGGGTTGTATGTAACACTTTTAAGAATTTTGTATGGTTTTCTCTCGAAATTCTTGGAAGTGTTACATACAAACCACTGTCATTTCAAAACTACTCTCTTCATTGAGATGGTTCAGACGGTTCTGAGTTCTAATTTATGTCACTTAAGTGTTTCTTACAACCATTTTCAATTTAAAGAATGATTTCAAAAAATTCTCATGTAAAAGTATTTTCAACATTTTTTGATTTTTGTGATTTGCACATTTTCAGAAGTTGTCGAGCTAAAACTGGAACTTGAATCATCATCGATAAGATTCAATAGGGATAAAATTGAATTGTTTGATTCTTCGCTTTCATCGCTTTCAAATAAAAACTGCAAATCATAAAAGTTTTTAATAGAGAAAAGAAATAAAAATTAAAATGAATACTTCGATCAACCACAGCAGCTTCCATTTTGGGTATTTGTTTATATTTGTTTTGCTTCGAAATGTCACTTTTGAAAGAACGAATATGACACTGCTACCAAACTTTAAATAATAAAAAATATGATGATCCAATGCTGTTTTATTATCATGATCTGATCCGGATCAGATCACGGTGATAATAAAACGCGGCTAATATTGTTATGAAAATGACTTAGTCAACCATAAAATAAACAACACAAATAGATCTTTATTTCTGAACTCATCAGAAATAACGCTGCTGCGTGTCAGATATTTTCAACGGGACCTGGAGACTTAAGCCGGACGAATTAGGGCCAACACAGCATCGACACGGGTGCTGCAAAACCCAACTTAAACTACCAGAGAGAAGAATACCCGTGGCTAAGCGCAAAGAAATGGACGAACTCATCCAAGACATGCTTAAAACAGTGTCGATTAACGCCGCTGCTGGTTGAATGAGGAAACCAAGAAGGATTCGTCTGTTGCTTCTAATGGACGATCTACTTGCATCCGTAGGAGGATCTTCTTGGTTTTCTACAATGGATCTGCAAAGTGGCTACTTTAAGGTTGAGATGAGCAGTGAGGGCAAGGAAAAAACTGCATTGACGAATGGCAGCGGATTGTGGAATTTTCTAGTAATGCCATTCAGGCTGAGCAATGCAGGTGCCACCTTTAAGAGATTGACGGACAGGGTGCTGAATTGTTTCTCAGTTTATTTAGACGATATAATTTGCCACTCAAAAGACGAACACCTTGCCAAACTAGAAGAAATCTTTAAGGTTACGAGCCGCCAACTTAAAACTTAGCAGAATTAAGTGACATTTTTTTCGGAAAAGCGTTTAATTTTTGAGTCATGTCATGCCAAAGGCTGGCTTACGCACTGATCCCGAAAAAGTCGAAGCAATCCAACAATGGCCTGTCTTTAAGACCAAAAGGCAAGTACAAAGCTTTCTAGGCTTTTGTTCTTATTACAAGAAGTTCATAGAAGGTTTTTTAACGATTTCAAAGCCTTTATTCGAACTGACAGAGGATAGACGTCGCTTTGATGGGACTCCCTCTTGTGACACTGCAATTACGAAGCTAAAGAAAACCCTAACTACGGCTCCAATTTTAGGTTTTCCGACGCCTGAAGACACCTTTATTTTGGATACCGATGCTTCAAATGTTGGAGTGGGCGCTGTACTGAGCCAGAAACAGAGTCTGAAGTTGTTATTGAATATTACAGTAAGACATTAAATAGGGCGGAACGCAACTACTACATCACACGGAAAGAGCTACTGACTGTCGTTCTAACTGCAAACAAAATTCCACCACTACCTGCTCGGAAGGCGCTTTGTACTGCGGGCAAGTCACGCATCGCTTCGCTGGCTCAGCAACTTTAAAACAACAGAGGGGCAAATGGTTAGATGGATTGAAAGGCTACAAGAATACGACTTTCAAATTCTTCATAGGCCAGGGCCCAAAAAAGGAAACGCCGAGGGTCTCTCTAGGTGACCATGCGGGATTTGTAAAGTTTGTTTTCGAGCAGAAGAAAAGGAAAAATTGCATGCAGAGGTACTCAATCTTTAAATAACACCTAAAACAATGGAGGAAAGGCAACGAGAATATTATACTTTGTCAAAGGTAAGAGTTTTGTTAGAACAAGCAAGTCGACCTCCAAAAGAAAACAAAATCGGAGAAAATCCGGAAGTCAAGACTTATTGGAGCCTAATGGAATATTTTGCTAAGTGTCCTGAATGCTTTGCAGTCCCGTGCCAGACCGCTAAGGTAATTATTCCCAAACTAATCGATAAGGTATTTTGCAGGTTCAGACTAACCGATTTCATTCACTCCGACCAAGGTCGGAATTTCGAGGCTTAGATCTTTAAAGGTGCTATGGACACCCTGGAAGTAGAAAAAACTCGAACAACACCACTGCGACCTCAGTCAGATGGAATGGTTGAAAGGTTCAACCGAACTCTTTTGGACTAACTCGCTAAATTCACTTGTCAAAATGAAACAGAGTGGGACAAATATCTACAGCCAGTGCTCTTGGCTTATCGAACTGCTGAGCATGAATTGACAATATTTTCTCCAGCTATAGTGACGTTTTGTCGGGAGCTGAGACTGAGTCTTGAAATAGGAGCAATGTTGCGAAGATGACTTAGTCCACCATAAAAATAAACAACACAAGCAGATCTTTTTTTCTGAACTCATCAGAAACAACGTTGCTGCAAAGTGTCAGATGAAGGAAAATGGCCGATTAGTTGAGATAGAAAGAAGGATAGAGTGGAGACTTCGGAAGGTATAAAAGGCGCGCGTTAAATAGAGCGCACTCTCCTCTTTTTCTCATGGCAGATCCCTAAGCAGCTAGCACACTTCCGTAACATCAATCCTAAAATCCAATATCAAAATATATCCATAGAAAAATATACCTTTCGGGAACCAGAGGCTTTGAAATAAAATGTAGCTTGAAGCTATAAATTGTTTTATTTATTTTCAAGGGTTCTTTCTTTCCTCGGTTTTTACGTTCTCGGCGATTTTTGCTACAATATAAATAAAAGTTAATTAACATAATCACGAACTTGTTTTTGAATACCTTAAACAAACTAGTTTTTAGTACTTTTTATAATACTAAGGTAATTGCAAGTTCAAACTTCATACGTAAGAAGTAATGAAAAGTTATTGATATTTTAAATCCAACATCTTTAGAATGTTTTGAATGTTTATTTTCTTCAAAATAAGACACTTAAATACTCTTTACTATGTCATTTTGCTCAATAAATTTCAACGTATAAAATTAAAATCTCTTCTACTTTATGACGATTTAAGAAAATCAAGAACTAAAAAAAAATTAATGGAAATACCTACTTTAAATTAAAAAAAAGAAACAATAAATAAAATATTTCAATCAAACTTTTGAATCTGATTGAATCTGATAGATATTGCTTGTGACCAGCCAATTTTAAGCGGTTCACAAGACCTGCGATTCTCTCGAGATGGTGGCCGAGACTTTCCATGTTTCACAAGCATATTATTTTAAGACCGCACGATTCTCCTTTCACCCGTAAAGTTTGACTCATCTCGTTCAGCCCACTGATGTTATTTGCCATGAGACATAATCGTCGGTATAGTCTAAATGGCTAAGCCTTTCAAACGTTCTCCATTGAATACTTTGCCTCTCAGTTGTACCGACGCTGGCCGGAAGAACATCATCTATCGCCAGCAGGAAAAGAATTGACGATAAAACATCACCTTGTCTCACACCCTGTTGCACTTCGAAAGAGTCGGATAGCTGTCCATTATGCAACACGAAGCACCTTGCATTGTTGTAGGACTCCTTAATAATGGCAACAGTTTTTGGCGGAATTCCTCTCCCAAGAAGTGATCTCCATATACATTCTCGGTTAACTCGGTCAAAGGCCTTCTCAAAATCTACAAATATGAGGTTTAGCGGTGTTTGAAATTCTGCAATTTTTTGGCACCTTAACAATCACTCCATCCTTCCATTCCCAGGGATAGGTTTCGTTTTCCCAAACAGTTTGTATAAGCGGATGCAAGATACTAGCTGCTGTGGTGAGATCAGCTATCATTTCCGCTACTGAAGGGGGTTCGATGTCCATACCCCTGCAGAATCAGCGCATCTCGTTAAGTTGGGGCACTTCAGAACTCTGTGCAACTGGGGTTTATATTTTATTGACCGTTATTAAGATATGATTAGAAAAAAAACGTGTCTTGAACTTACGAAGGTATAGACGTACGTTTACACTTGCCTCTAAAAAAATCCTGTTACACTATTAATTGACAGCCATGATTTCTTATTTATAATTGAATTTTTGTGTTTAAAAAATCGATCAAGGAAAATACGTATACATTCCGATTCATCTTAATACGCTCAAACATTTTTGAAACCACTTTGTGCATTTTTGTCAATATATAGAGGGTCCTTGTGCCATCTTTTAAGCTATCATCAGATCAAATCAGTGCTGCGAGTTATCACCTTCTAGTAAAATATTTCATATGCAAAGTATAAGTTCCTTTTGAGTAAATTGAATAGTTAAAACCTCAATATTTATGAAAAAGAAATCGCACCTGGACGAAGGAAGGAAAGTTATGCGATTAGAGTTTTTCAAAACTTAAATAGTCAACCGATAACAAATGCAAATCAGATCATATTTTTATTTTTTTAAACCTTTCCGCCAAAATCATTTTCCAAAAAAATTAAAAACATCATTTGAAACACCTTGTGTTTCCTTGAGTTTTAATACATTGGAAATGCAATTGAGTATTTTAAAACCGCTCTTAATAAGAAAGTTCTTACATTTTTTTTGAGAATAAATTTTCTATCTAAAAATCAATGCCACAAACATGTTGCCATTTAAATTTCAATCTTAGTCGACTTATAATGAGTCCCATATAATCAAACATTCCATTTTAAAACACCAAAGTTGTTGCGACAAAATATTTGTGTTCGCTTAAACGCACCACTTCGTGAGCACGCTTTAAAAATAAAAATAAATCCTGTTTTGATTATCTCTGCCACCCAAGCGGGACACTGCAACAGTAGTCAAAGTGACTTCAAATCTAAATCGGACGACTTTAGTATAACGAGTAACAACGACAACGCAGCGCGTCCGTCCATCCGAACGGTATAGATACCTGTGTATAAATACGACCACACTAAAAAAAAACTAACAACTTCTAGAGCGATATCGGATAACCGAATTGGTGTTCAATATGTTCTTCGACATGGTGCTTATGAAACCGGAATCAAGTGTCGAATTGCAGCATGAAGGCGAGGCGTGGCCCCAAAAGCTATCTCTTTACTTCTGTTCCGCATTATGATCATCGAAATTGTCCGCTCCCAGTGCCAATTTCAAAGATCACTACTTAAGCAAGAGCGCCAACAATAATAGCACCAACAACAGAAACAGTATAACAACAACAATCAACCCACAACCCTGGCCAAGCCAGGCCAGGCCAGAAATGCACTCCAATTATGTAGTCCGGTGTTGAATTACACGATCGCAGATCACAGTGGCTTGGCCCCGAAAAATAAAAGTTTCTGCCTCCTGACAACGCCAATTGCGAGTGCCTTGCAACCAGCAAAATATTGGCAAAGGTGCTCCTGCGGGCATTCTAGATCTAGAGTCAGTTGACGACGAGGAACGAGAAACCAAATCCGAACCGAACCACTGCGATGCGATGCGATGGCTTGCTGGCTGCTGTGGTGCAATCTTGTACATCCTTAGCGCGGAAGCGCAATCAATGCTTACTCCATCTCATTTCATCTGAGCTGAGCGCGAATATGGGCGCATGAGGTGGAACGTGGAACACGCCAGCATTGAGCTCCTCAAGCAAATTCGAATTACATCGTGATTTGGAGCGGACCATCATGAAGCCAAGCCAGGGCAACAGAGCGGTTCCGCAGTGCAGCAGAGCATCCGAATCATTTTGCTTTGATCTCGTTTTGTGGAGGCCGGCAATTCGGCATTCGGGTTGGGTGTATGGTATGTACTCGTAAAGCTGGATGGCGTTCGGGTCGGGGGCCTGTGTTCCGTGTGTGCAAGAAAATTAGTTTCCTACAAAACTAATCAAGTGCATCGATGATGATGATGGTGATGATGACCATGATGCAAGAGCCACGACGACTACGACGACCAAGACGACGACGACTGCGAACAACGAAAGTCCCTCGACTGCACTGTACATGATAGCTTTGGTTAGCTTGACTTAGAGAATCGTTGAGGTCGACGACGACGACGACTACGACGAAAACAGCACAAGATAAGGAGAGGCCTTTTTCCGATCCGAGAGCGAACAGCGAGCAGTGAGCCTTGTGCCTCGATGGAGGTGCAATTCGTGAAGTAATTACTATAATTACCTTTGAGGTATAGATTTAGCAAAACGATGGTCGTTGTTTTGGTCGAAGGCTCATGCTAAGGCTCAGACTCAGACTGAGGCTCATGGTCTTCGCCTTCGTTTTTGAATTAGAGGGGTTGGACAAATGTTGTTGTTTTATTTTGTTTTGCTTTTTTACCAATCTAAGACTTTCTTGGCATGATGGCTCCTCCATAATTTGTGCATCTCGTTTAAATTGTTTTCAAGGTTTTAGGCAGGCATTTGTTTCAGCCATCCAGTCAATCCGAAGTCTTTTTTGTTTTCTGAGCACGCTGCACATTTTTGACATGGCGGAATTGTAGGTACCATGTTTATGGTGAGGACTGTTCTGATGGTGGAGTAAAATGGGTCTTTGGATTTTCAATTCGTATTCCGAGAGAGGAGAAGGAAATGGGGGAACTTCTTGTTCTTATGCGAAGTTGTTGATGATAGTGAAACGTTACACTATATTCTTTGAGGGCAAATAATAAACATTATATTTTTCAACGAATCAAGTTGAAGAGAAGGTTCGAAGACAAAATATCAGATGCATTGAATTTGATTGGCCGCAGAAAGTGATAGTTTGATTTGTAATTGTATCGAATATAAAAAAAGACAACATTTTATTTGAATGCATCCGGTGAGCGGAAAATATTGTATTTATTTTAATTTTGTAGAAAAACATTTTTTGAGTTTAGTCAAAATTGAAAAAATCGTTTGAACCCAATAAAATTCTATTAATTTTCAAGTGTTGAAATGGCCTTAATATTAAAAAAGAAGAAACTTTTATGAAGTTTTCAACGCCTTCCGTTCTCTATATCGGAAATCGAAATTTTTTCAAACATAATTGATTAAACTACGATTTTGTACGTTTTCAATTATAATAGAAACTTCCCATGAGATTTATTTATCGACATTGCAAATTCTACAGCCGCACTGGAAATTGTAATCATTTAAAATAGAAAGTCATGTCATGAGGAATCAAAAGAATCGGTGGAATCAAAACGTCTTCATCTTTGTACTTCCCTTTCAAAATTGAAGCTTCGATGACGTTGTTCATTAATTGCCCCTTTCAAAATTGTAGCTTCGATGACGTTGTTCATTAATTGCCTCACAGACATTACAATCTCTGGTTTATATTTCGCAACATAATGTGTTCAATCCGATATTTAGTTTTAGGTTATGAGAGGTAATCCGAGGTTTTCCAGCGAATCTAAGAACTCCTATGGAGAGTTTACAACCTTACGTAACCTTCGTAACGGAATCAATTAATTTTCATTTCATCAATTCCCCAGCTAACTTATTTTGGAATCTAGAAATGAATTTCGTTGATATCAACGTTTTTTGCAACCAATATAATTCTTTCGATAAACCATAAGTACAATATTTTTGTAATAATAAGCAATTCTTGGGAAAACTTGTAGTTAGAAAAGTTGTAGAGGTCTTGGTGTCGATCCATCTAACGTTTTTTTCACGGGTACTAACCCTTGCGAAGTATTGACAAATTCTTCAAGAGTAATTCTTGTCACGAAAAGTACTTTCTCAAATTAGCCGTTCGGATTTTGCTTAAAAAAACTGTAGGTCCCCTTCATCACTGACAACATTGCTCTCACACAGAATGGTTGAAAGTTGTAAGTCACTCGGCAATAGTTCGCCACCTAATTTTTTTTTTTTTTTGGAAAACTTTTTCGATGAGTTGGATTTTTGTTTCAGGAAAGTGACAAATATACCTTGTATGGTCAGCGGGAGCCTATTTCTCGTAGTATCAATCTGTTTAATATTGCCAATGAAGATGTTGATATATTTTGCATGTCCAGAGAAACTTTAAAAAATTCTCTCAAATATGTTGATTTTTAACTTAATTATTTATTTCTGCTTTTGCTTATATGTACATACATTATATTTATAATTTATTTTACTTTGTTCTTGTTATATTTTTTTTCAAATCTGTTGATATTTTCGTATCGTAGATAAATAAATAAATAAATAAATAAATAAATATCCAGACGATGAACCAACTGAAATTTTGCCATTACCAATAACGAGCAACTACTTGGAAATAGCTCCTTCAGATTATTTGTTCTGCAGTTCCACTCGCATGATTATATTTAATTTGAGCATTTCAAAATCAGTTTGGTTTTAGACCAGGAAAATCTACAATTGATCAAATATTTACATTACGGCAGATCCTGGGAAAAAACCAAGAACATCAAGTCGACACCCATCATCTTTTCATAGATTTCAAGGCAGCATATGACAGCATCTACAGGGACGATCTGTCTAGTTTTGGTATCCCTGCCAAACTCTTCCGTTTGTGCAGGATGACCATATAGAATTTACGCTGGTCCATAAAGGTTCGAAAGAACTTAACAGAACCTTTCGATGTCAAAAAAGGTTTTAGACAAGGTGATGCGCTGTCATGTGATTTTTTTAATATCGTGCTTGAAAGAATAGTGCAGAGCTTACACGTCAACTCTAGAGGCACTATCTTTCAAAAGCCTGTCTAATTACTAGCATATGCTGATGTCGGTCGTTGACATAATCGGAAGAACTCAGCGTGATGTCAATGGGGCTTTTGGGAGTAATAGGGCAGAGGCGGCAAAAATGGATTTAACGGTTAATGAGGGCAAAACAAAGTACATTCTATCGTCAATAAATTACCTACAACATCGTTTTGGTCAAAACGAGAAAAGTTTATCGTGTGATCTACGGTCCCGTATGCATAGAAGGGGTGTGGAGGAAAAGATGGAACGACGAGCTGTACGGGCTGTACAGTGACGTAGACTTAGCCAGAAGGGTAAAAGTCCAACGACTAAGATTGCTGCGTGACGTAGGGCGCATGAAAACCAATACCCCGGCCCGGAAAGCCTTCGAATCCATACCCGTAGGACATCCACAGGAAGACCGCGGATCAGGTGGCACGCACAAGTGAAAAGTCACCATACCTTATTTATCAAGCGCGAAACTGGAGACATCTAGTTGGGGACCGAGCTAGATGGAGAAGAGATGCAGCGTCAGCTGCAGTTGATCGTAGTATTACTAGTCTAGTGCTTTCAATGATTTTTCGTGTATTCATTCCAAACTATTATTTTGGAACAATTTGGCTATCGTAGAATTTCTCGAAAGGTTGCAAATTGGTTTTTCGACCGCCTTCCGGTACCATTTTGCGATTAAATTGTTATAAAGCGTTGCTCGGTGGAAAGTTGGTTCAACATTAGTTCCATGTCTTCTTGTGTATCACGTGTTTATTCCAATTATTTCGATGCAGTTAATATTGCGAAAAAATTCTTGGATTTGGAATGAGGTCTCCATGTCGAACTCCTCTTCGTATAATGAATTCTTGTTCGATTGTGTCCGTATTTATATTATGCTTTCGAAAAAAGTTTATTAATCGTTTTTTTTTTTTTGTTTTAAGTTGATAGGTTAGTGGTTTATTATTTTTTTGTTTGTTTTTTGTTTTGCAATATAATGACAAAGTGCTTCCATTATTTTATTGTTTCTTCAGTTCTTATGATGTTATTAAAAACGTCTTCACTGGTGTTGTCGCCTAAGCTGTCAATAATGGAATAAATATCTCCTTCGTTTAAAACAAGCGAATCGTCAATAAGATTGTTTTAAATGTAATTTAATATGATGGTTAAGTATTCTTAAATTTTTTATTTTCCTCGCAAAATTGCGTCTATTTGTTTACTTAAAATCGACCAATAGTTTTAGCGCAGCGTGAGTTTCGAAATCGATTTCTAATTAGTGTCGAGCCAACTCCGCAAACATTACAGCGATTAGCTTTTAGACTCTAACAGACTGAAACTACATTAGACCATGTAGGGGTTGGCTTTCACCAGCCTGGTAGTTCGGCTCAAAATTGACGGTGGCTGCCAATGTAGCTGAGAAAATAAAACATCAACAACCAGAAGGGCCATGCAATTTAACATCACCAGACGGACCCTACAACGAATTTTAGTAAAAGGCTTACATAAGTGTCCCAACGAAATGCATTAGTTAATGCTTCCTGCCGTTCAGTCGCATGTGAAGTACTGTCAAAAGTCCTCTTTAATCTCAACAAAGAGAGGATGATTTCATCATGAGCGACGATGAGGCTTATTTTCACTTAAGCGGTCACTTTCGTTTCTGATGGGGCACTGAAAATACACAAGTGATGCACGTAGAGCAATGACATCCAATCAAATCCGCTGTGAGGTGCAGAGTTCACACAAAGAGAGTGATTGGACCGTTTTTATTTGAGGACGCCATCGGCAATACTGTCACTGTTACTAAGGAACTCTACCATCAGAAACTTTTTTCTTTGGTGCTACTTAAAGTTCCGGGTTTATGTCACCAAGCTTCAAAACAATCATGGCCCTAAAGAAGAATATTCGACATGAATACGAACTTTTATCATCGGCAATCTTTTCAAACATTGTGCATATTCGATAAAACGGGCACAAATTTTTATCGGGATCATGACGAAATCTAGAATGCCAAAAATCTCGAATGCCGAAAATCTCGAAAATAAAAAAAATCTCGAAAGACTCTATCTAGAAAAAAATCTCGAAAAAAATAAAAATCCAGATTTTTTTTGTATTTTTAACATTTAAAACTCAATAAAACTTAATTACATCAGTTTACCCAATATTTTATTTTCTGAGCAAGAAAAGTAGTTGCATGGAAGCAATGTGCAATTGTATGATTGATAACTTTACTTGTCAACTTGTTAAGGAAAAGTAAGTTATCCAGAATGTATGTTTAAATACGTTCTGGATTTTTGCATTCGAGATTTTTTTTTCTAGATTTTGGCATTTCGAGAATTTATTTTCTTGATTTTTGTTTTCGAGATTTTTTCCATTCTATATTTTTCTTTTCGAGATTTTCAAATTCGAGGTTTTTACTTTCTAGATAATTGATTTCTAGATATCGTGGTAGACCCGAATTAATCATATTCCTGCAGTCACTCTTATCAATGTTTGAATTAACGTTTTAAAAGTTTTAAGACTTAGACTTAGACAAGTCTTTTGTTGAATATAGGTTGTGCCCAAATATGAACGTTCCACATTCATTAAGGAAAGAATCACTTTACTCAAAATTACGTTCGAAATTGGGCTCAAAGGTAAAGTGATGAGCATTTTTAGGAGAACGGACATTACGATTGAATTACTTGTAAAGAGGAATACAACTGACTATTTCATTAGATAATTGTTTTTGAAAATATTTATAAGGCACTGATAGGCATAAAACCTTATGGCGGCGGTGCTCGAGAGTAGCAAATGTCTCTTAATAAAACTATTATGGTTATAAGTCTCGGAGCAAATTTTAGAATTATGCACTAGTTTCCTACAAAATAAAAGTCTTGTAAACTATAGCGAGATAAGAAGTGGCAACACCTTTTTCCATCGTCCGTCACCACCTAAACACACCGGCTACAACACTTACAATAAAAATTCAAAGCTTGTACCTTTCTCCATAGTATTCTTTGAATTTGTCTTAAGCGTACATTATTTTTTATAATAAGTACACACTCAATGAGATATTACTTCCCTTATTATGCAGAGGCACAGTGTGAGTACTAGGAAGAGGAGAGAGGGTTTAAAAGGAGATATCGATGCATTTGGCAATGACTAGGAAAGACAGAGTGTGGTAAGGCATTCCACATTCGCGTAGTACGGCTAAAGAACGAATCTTTGTATTTGACAGTACGGCCGAAGTTAGACTCGAGGGTATACTGATGAGAATTCCTAGAAACGCGAGTATTACGGTTGAATTGTTTAACTGGAGGTTATTTCACTAGAGCATAAGCCGTTAAAATAAAAGTAAAAAAAGGTCAGACAAGAGATCTTACTACGATGTTCACCGAAAGATGACCGAAAGCACCCATTTTCGATAGGAGAGCCTGATACCAAACCCTATCAAATGCTTTTGAAACATCAAATGCAATAATCTTACTTTCTCCAAAGTAATGTAAGGATTTGCTAAACTGTTCGGTAAGATGAACCAGTGGACCTGTTGCTTCGAAAGCCGTACTGACAGCACATTATTTGCAGCTAGCATCAAATAATGTGTTTTCCTTAGGTCTGTTGCTTTTAACCCTGGTCGGGATAAAAGTTCTCATTCTCAGGAGAATCAAAACTTGTGATCATATCAGCGCTAGCGTCAACGTCACTATCGAGGAAGCATACTAACCAGTTAAAGATCCTAAAGTAATTATTGAGACCGTCCCAGTTGGTTTTTTCAGACTTTCTTTAACTGAAGAATTTTGACACTATCCCCTATAGTGTACTAATAGTGTACTTACCAGGGTCAGAGGTAAAAAAAAGTCAAGAGTGTTTTCTGTTCGACTTACCACGTCCGATATTCGGGTGGGCTCGTTGAACAGCTGAGTTAGGTGGTTCAACTCAGTGAAGATTTCTGCACTCACTCCATCGAGTGTTGTATTACCTGAATGATGATGTTATGAAGAATTGTGTACATTGAAATCGCTCGTAGCAAATTCACAAGAAGTTGATACTCTGTCCAAATTAGGTCTTTGATAAAGGAAGCAGTAGTGAATGATTTGCTTATTAACGGAGAATTTTAACAACATATTATTAAAAAAGGAATTGGTGCAAATGCCATATTGTGGTAAGAGCTGATAAGCAAAATTGTTCTTAATGTATATGGTGAAGGAAAAGAATAAAGGCACCAAGCTATACCCATGAATAAAAAATTCAGCAGGATCGGAATCCTCACCTACTTGAGTTTCACTAAGTGAAACGTTAAAATTAAATGAAATACGAGACTGTATGTGTTTAGTATTAAAATTTGAAAAGATTCTCACCCGCTTCGTCTTTTTAGTTTGAAAAAATTAAATATATGTTTCATTTTGAATTTAAAAACGTTCAAAGATTTAAATTTAAAATTTGAAAGACTAAACACAGTTTTAACCCTTGACTAAACAAGATTACAAATTAAATTTATCACGTAAAAAAACGGATTCGAAGTTAATTTCAAGACCGTAAGGAATACGAGATTGAATTATACGAGACGAGACAAGCTAATTGTATCATGTTGTGACCAGTCTTAGCTGGAATATGTTGGTTTGGCTATTGGCTTTGAGGGCTATTGTGGTAAGTAACTTCTGTAAAGTCCTGAAACTTCCAAAAATACCAGAAGAAATAGTCTGATGGAGATAAATCTCACGATTTTGAAGGTCAGTGCATATTGCGGCGCAGCGTTGACGTTCTGTTAAAATCTTTTGTCATTGTGACCATCTCATCTAATAAAAGAAGAAGTTAGTTATTTGGCTTTTGGTATTTGCCTTTGCATTTCCAACGTTGTTTTCCAGGACATCCAATAATAGACACTTACTTTTTAAGGATGTATTGGGCTCTCTTAGAGCCAATTGATATTGTCAAAAATTCTTAGAATTTTGTTGATGTTTACATTTTCATAACTAAATAGAAATAGACTTAATCGCTTAAGATAATATTTCTTAGAAAGTTAAGTTTCCTTTTCAACTAATCCAGGATTCGGAGAATATTCGTCGTTTTTTAAGGTCATTAACCTTCAGCTTCATTGTCGTTTGAATTTAGCATAGTGACATCGAAAGACATCATCAGCTGCATATACTTATGAACTGCAACGCTATTTTTAGAGCATCTTCTGTGTTATCTTCTTATGGGCGCTCATTGGTAATTTACAATTTAAGTCCTCTTGGGCCGACAAATTTGATAATAGTATTTCAAAAAAATTAAAAAAAAAACTGTTTCAAACACAGAACCCATTTTGATAATGCAATTTTTTAATTTGCATATGTTGTTGAGCATGCTTACGTGCCAAACCTTTCACAGAAGTTGCCTTATTGGTTTTAATAACTGTCTATAAAACCTTAAACAAAACTCCGAAAAAAATGTACTAACAAAAATATCGTGTTTGATAATTATAATCCCCTTCCTCTAAACAACCCTCACTTTAAAAGCCCAAAATTGTCGGAATTGGTGATAAAAATAACACAAAACTTAACTCCTTGAGTCTTAAGTTTTCATCCTTCGACACCTAGAAAACGTGTCGCATCAAATCCCTGACTTTTGTTTTCCGGAAGTCCTTAAGAAACAAAACTTACTTACAAAACAAGAAATCATAACAACATCTTCTAATCGGTTTCCTTCCCTCAACTCGTTGTTTCGCCTTCGTCTTTGTGTTCGTCTTCATCGTCCTCGTCTTCATTGTCATTTCTGTAATGATAACAAAAGAATCTACTCCTCCAAACTAAGAAGCCCTCATCTTTTTGCGCTTCGAACATCAAAACAAGAGAACTCCCACTGTGCGAGCCAACCATCACCATCACCATCAACATTACCATCGGTATCAGCTTCAACATCATCTTTCCGGCCGGGCTGCCTAATCTCAATGACCACTTTGGGGAAAACTTTAACTCATATCCGGTGATAGAGGAATTAGCTTATAGATCCGCCAGCATTGTTCCGTATTTCGTATTTCATACGTCTTAGCCTTATAGCGAGGTCTCTGATGATGTTTTCCCGAACTTGAACTCGAAACATGAAGAAGTGAAAAGTCTAGAGATGATATCATTTCGGATTTCGTAAATATTGATGATGACCGTTTTTGTTTGTCTCCGGAGTGTGGTGGGGTAATAGAGTGTGTGTGTGAGTGTTACTGTTACTGCGAGCGATACTAACACTTGTTGGTTTTTGGTGGTAAAATTTCGACTCAAAGCGTTTCCGATCCCATTTCGTGTGGTTTTCGGGTCGAAGGATATCTATAGGCGCTGCTAGCGAGTTGTTACTGGGAATTCAGTTCACGCCATTGAAATCCAGTCAAGCGGTAATACGAAGTAATTCCACTCTTCCACTTCGCTGGATCTACTGTTTCTCCTCACTCTCTCTCTTCCCTTCACTATACACTTCAAAACAACAAGAGAACAAAAGTTGAGTAGTTGTACAGAGAATGTTAATGGCGGTATAGTGCGGTGCGGTGTTTTACGGTATCGATAGTGGTGATGGTGTGGTATAATGCGGGACACAACAAGTCTAACGTGATAGGATTCGATGAGTGGCAAGGATAATTTGGAGTTTTTAGTGCGTGAAGCGATGAATTTTTAATTGGGATTTTGGTGATGAATAATATTGGAATATTCCCACCCCCATTCCTAAGGGTTCGTATAGCTGGTTTCTTCTCGTCCTTTTCGTCCTTCGAGATTCAACTTCGATTTAATTAAAAAAAATAAACAGAACCGAAACAAAGGAAGAAAAAATAACTAAAAGAACAAAAAAGGAACACAACAAGCATCTCGCAGACAATTTACTTTGGTATAATGGTGAAATTGGAAAAGTCCTTGTTTCGCATTGTTTTTCTTTCTCCATGAATAATTCAACGATGTTTGTTGTTTATATGCGTGTTCTGTCATTAAAGATGTCTTTTACAACCCCCCGCCCCCAGTATATCCAACGCACCACCCCAACCCCAATCCCAGTACCAACCCAACATCGCCATCAGCAGCAAGCATATCAGCAACGTGCGTGTATATCGGGGTTTGCGTATCATGTAAATTGCTGCTAGCAAGCTCTGGAGGCTTGAGGCTGGAGGCTGCTGTAAGACAAGCTAAGGAAATGAATTATAGATATTCGTTTTGCTATTTTAAATCTCCATATACATAATAATGTATGTAAATATGTACAAGTATGTTAAAACGAATATGTACGCTACGTTACGCAGTTAAGGCAGGAGAGCCTCATCCGAAAAGGGATATCAGATAAACATGCGAATTTCGCACACTTATCATAGCTGCCGTTCCGTTTGCGCTGAGTGTATCCCTTTCTTTTTGCGTTTTGTCATCGGTTGGCAAATTTTCGCCGTCGCCCTCCGTCGCCGACGCCCCACCGACGACGCCATCAAGGATGACAACAAAAACGACAACCACGACGATGGCGACGTCGACCAGAAATCCCATGAGAGATTCCAAAGAGCTGATAATTCATATGTGGGATTGGGATTTGGATTGGGATTCTTCAGATGGAAGCGAAACGTTCCGTTTTTCCACCCAGAGCCCCCTTCATAAGTATCAAAACCCTCTTACCTATTTTTTGTTTGTTTCTTTTTGAGAAAGATTCAAGTCGCTTGAGATGGGATGACACATGCAATGGGGTTGGGGGTGGTGTCTGATGGTGCGTTCGTTCCTTCGCCTTCGTTCACTTAGGCGGAAGGATTCGGTTTTGTTATATTTTTCCTTATTATCCGAACTGAGTTGAGTGTATGGAAAAGAATTCGTTTTTATTTTACAAAAGATTTAGTTTTTATAAAATTTATGTCATTTTTGTTGTGCGTTTTTCTATAGGTAGGTATAAGAGTATCTACCTTATACCTACAACATATCGAGGACAGTCGTTGGCCTGAACATAGAGGTAGATATGTGAGGCTTCAATGATACGGGGATGATTATGATGAGTTTCCTGCTGCAGGAAAAGGCTTTTGTTGTTCATCGCATAACAATTTATGTGGGAAGTGTAAAATATGTTTTTCCATATTGTGTTGGGGTTAATTCTTCTTGCAATTTTAGGTATGATAAAGGATATATTACAATAATTATTATTGTTAGTCTTTTGGGTTACTTCATATGGAATTAATGAGAAAGGACTTTATTGCTGATGATTTGGAGAGGATTAGGGAATAAATTCTTCGAAAACAAAACATGCAAATTTACAATTATTTTAATACCTATACAAAAAGGACATATCGTATTTTCGTATATTAATAAAACTCATTACATTTCATTAACAGGACGTTTTTTAAGATTTGAACAAAAATGTGAAAGTGCTTCATTGTTGGATTTTAAGCGTTTTCTTAGTTTAAATTGAAACAAACAATAATTTGAGAGATATCTTGGAATTTTGTATTGATTTGAAATCCATGTATAATGTCATTTTGAGTGAAATATGAAGTTGTTTATATGGCATGTTACAGCTCAGCCGCTCTTATAGCAATAAGCATTCGAAATATACAATTTTCCATGGTTCAAATGCATTGATCAGATTTAATTTGACTGAGTTTAGGGGAGTTGAGTGAAAGCAAGAACACCTGCTTTAATACCAAACCTCACGGTACTGTTCAAGTGACGTCGGATGAAATAAGCTCGACTTCACCTGGATTGAACCGAGGCTCACTGCAATACTTTGAAGAAGTGCAAATCATGCAAATTGGCTTGGCCTTCCGGATATGAACCCCATTGATCGAATTTGGTATTGGGATCAGAACTACACTAAATTATGAGTATAATTATTTAGACGACGCGATTGTAAATATTTTATTTAAGGTAGGCCAAGGTGAAGTATGTTAATGTTAAGGTGGATAGATGATAAGGTAGACAATACCTAATACTAAGTAAACGAAAAGTCATTTTAAATAAAGGGAATTGGGTGCAACTCACATTGACAACTTCCCATCCCGTTTCTCGATTTGTATTGCTTAAAACTTTAACAAAATATTCATAAGAGACAGATAAATAATTTAAAGTCAATATATTTCTTTATTTTCCTAAAACCGTTTCTTATCAGTTTTTATAGGTTTTTGCGTTTGTTAAAAAAGCCGTTATTTTAATTTTTCTAAAAAATTAACTAAACATGGCCAACAATAGATTTAGATTTAAGATTAAGATTAGCTTTTATTTCTTTACATTATAATATAACATAAGTATGTACATATTTTACAATAAAAAAGCATGGCTATCTGCCGTCGGCCTGATTGACAACTTTCTTTTAATTTAGATAATTATATTATTCTTTAATTTAAAAAAAATTCTTTTATAATTCTGTTTCTATAAGATAATGCTATTTTACAATATTTGTAAAGTATAGGAACATCAATTTCATTAAGTTGATGAATAATAACCTCTTCTGATAGATAAATACACCCAAAGACATTTCTTCTTGTTTCTCGAAGAACAGGACATCTACCATAAAATGACCCATATTGCACAATTCGCACAGCAAAGGCAACTCTTTCCGATGCGATATGAAGTTAATATTAAAGAGTTCACCCTTTTAATGTAAATACCATTGATATTTGATCTGTCGTGTAGTCATCACGGAAGTAGTTTTTGTGGTTTAGACTGTAACTTAGCTTGCTAAATGTGTTTCTGTAGATGGATTCTTCAGGTGCAAATCACATCTTAATCGATTATCTGTAATAGAAATTAGCTGATACAGAGAGGGTTTCCACATTTAGTAATCATCAAGTGCAAGATTTATATGAACTTTTCCGCTAGCTCTATCCAATCTCTAAACCAACTTGATTTGCTATTTATCGCCTAAAGTCCTGCTTTTTTAGGGAGACGCTCATCAGACATTTTAAGGACATTACAGATGTAGTCAACTCGAAATTTAAGAGTTTTAATAAATAGTGGCGATATACCTGTTTCCAGCATAAGCATGTAGTTCGGAGCATTTGGTGGAAGTCGGAATATTCTTTTGATATAAAATCGGAGAAGTTTTTCTGCGCTATCATATTTTTTACTACCCCACACGTGGGCTCCATACATCAATGTTGACTCAGCTACCGATTCAAATACTTTGTATTTACTGCTGTGAGCTATGTGTTTATTGGTAAAGATGTTACTCTAAGCAATATTAATTTTTTTTTTGGCTTTTTGTAGTTTTTCGGTGAGATGTCTTTCCATATTGTTATTTTTTGTTATAATGATCCCTAAATATTTGTTTTCTTTAACGACTTCGATTCTCTCATTGTTAAATGTCCACCGCTCTTGCCCACCTACTATTCCTCCACCTTTCCGAAAACGATAATCTTCGACTTCTCTAGAGTGACAATTAATTTGCACGTCCTGCAATACTCACTAAGTTTATTAATCATAAGTTGTAGCGATTGTGGTGAGTACGCAAACAACACTACGTCATGCGCAAATAGAAGGGCTTTGATGATAGTACCAGCATATTCCACTCCTCCCGCAAACAATCAGTGATATCGTCAATAAAAAGTGCAAAAAATATTGGACTTAAAATACAACCTTGCCTCACACCGGTCATCGTTTAAAACCAATTGGAAACGTTTTCTCCCTCCCATACAGCTGCTTTGGTATCCATATAGATGTTTTGCAGTACGCGTCCAAACTTATATGACATTACCATTCTATAAAACTTATACATCAAAGCATTTCGTTCTATTGAGTGGAAAGCTGCCTTAATATCAACGAAAAAAACATATAGTTTCTTGTTTCAGTCCAAAAAGAAATCAGCGATACCACGTAGAACAAAAATGTTGTCTACGGTGGAATATCCTTGTCTAAATACAGCTTGAAATTCCTTCAATAGCTTGTATGAGTCAATCCACGTTCTAAGTCGACTGTGCAAAACCGCAGTAAATATTTTGTATGATGCATTCAAGAAAGAAATTACTCTATAGTTTGCAGGGTCCATTGTACTACCTTTTTCGTTGATGGGAACAATTTGAGCTTCCTTAAATTCTTGTGGTATCATTTTGTGATCCATGATGTTGTTAAATATGTCCGTTATCTTGTTGATCAGCTCGTCCGACCCATACTTGTAAAATTCGGAAGGTATTCTATCGGAACCAGCTGCTTTACCATCCATGAGCACTTTAATGGATGCATTTACCACTGCAGTTTGGGCATCAATTATAGGTTTAAACTTTCTTCGTTTTCAGATGTGTTAAAGTAGATGACAATTGGCATGTGGTCTGAAAACGGTACTTGCTCCACCTCAAAATCAGTGATCATGGAATTCCACATTCCTCCTGCCAGTCCATAATCAATAACAGAACTTCCCTGTTTACCAACAAACGTATATTCGTCGAGTTTATCTCCATCACTGGTACCATTAAGGATTCGGAGTCCAACGGAGTTGCATAACTTAAGGATTTTCTTTCCTTTTCCATTTCTTACTGTATCCTTGGACTTCCTTACTAAACCTCTTCTCTCATTTTATACTCCATCTGTTGCACTTATTCTTGCAATCAGATCACCCACCACCAACAGATTTGAAATCGATCCACACATAACTAATTCCCTAATTTTGTTGAAGTCTGTTTTCCAATGGTTTAAGTGGACATAGCAGGGTAGGATCCGAAATAATTCAACATCTAATCTTAGATCTACACAAATTGCATCATCAAATAACTTAAACTCGTAAATACAACTCTTCAACTCCTTTTTCACACCGAATATGCATCCCCCACTTGCACCAACAACTTTAAGCTCGTAGTCTTGCAATTTTTTTTTCATAACATGTAAGGTTCGTTTCACTTAGATAAGTTTCATATAAGAACATAAGTTCAAAATTATTAATAAAATTAAAAAAATCAATAAATAAATTCTTATTACTAAGGCCAAAAATGTTGTACGACAAAATTTTACATTTTTTACAAATATTTATAACATTTAAATTTTCAACTTCTAAACTTTCTATAAAATTTGTTTGGCAGACGGCATTAATATTTAAATAAGTTTCGAGGCACCCCAACAATTTCAGGAAACACTGATCAACAAGATTATTTTGACCTGAAACGCACCCATTACCACTGTCATCTATTATTTAATGTAACAATGACATTCCGCACTCTTCGTCACATATAAAATTATTTTGGTTGTCATAATAAAAGTGTTTACTTTTTACGACCAATGTTTGTCCTCGCAACTGTGTTTTTTTGCTCAGAATTTCAGTTCTTAAAGTAAATAATTTTTTTCCCCTTGCTCGTGCGGTAGCCGGTAGATATCGATGCAGATAAATTCCGGTGTATCGAAGTGTTGATGAAGCTTTTAGAAGCCGACCAACATCCTCATTTTTGTGCAACTTAACGATGACATTTGCTGTGTTGTTATATCTGGATCTCAAAATCCTCGTTCTTACAACTATGTTTTCGTTGGTTTGCAACAGATTTAGGCAACATTCATTTGCTTTTAAACCGGCATCTTCCTCACCTTGTAAAGGCAGATGAACAAAGAAATTTTGTTCATTAGCCTTTCACTGCAACATTTCGTCTTGGCGTCCGAATGCACTGCAGCGAGTACCAACATTTTTTACCTAAATCTGCAAGTCGATCATTCCTTTTTTGGAGATGTTGAAACTCGATACGGATTGCATCAAAATCTACTTTAATTTGCATGTCCTTAAGTTTGGCGTCTAGCATTTTTGACATAGAATCCGGAGGAGATTACCAACTACGCAAGCAAATTGTAAAATTGGTAAAGAAATTTGAAGATTTTTACAGATATTACCTGCGATTTTTTGGCATTCTATAAATAGTATAGTAGAAAATTCTGAAGAAAACCCAACGGCAGTAGATGTTCGTATTTAAAAATTCCTACAGCTGAAAGAATACCTGTCAGCATTATTATTAATAAAAAAAAAACGCAGCAAGAAAAAAACTAACTAAAACTAATAAAATTAACAATTTTCAAGAAGAAGAAATGGTAAGAAAACTTCTGGAATTTGAGATTCTATAAAAAAAAGTTGATTTAACAATTGCATCTTTGACATATGAAAAAAATTTACCATAAAATAGGAAGTATAATCTTATATGATGCTGAACTATTCAGTTCTTCATTGTTTAACACGAATCAAACTGTCTCACTTGCACTTTATAAGAAACATTGCATTTTAAAAAGTTCTGTCAAACTTAATCATTTTCAAATCTTCTTGTGCGGTGGAAACAGAAAAAAGATTTATTTAATCTAAACTGAGAAAAACGTTTGGTGAAAACATAGCCCGGTTAGTCCATTTTCATTAACAAAACTAAATAATATCAACATTAGCAGATTGATTTTTTCCCAGTGAAAAACACATGATTCCAAATGCACAACTACTCAACGAACACAGCCATCGAGATACAAATGCAATATATCAATCGTATCAACATTTGAGAACGCAATCACATAAGATCCATTCGAGACTCGTGTAAATGTCAAAAACCCATCTGTAGTAAGATTCTACTTTATTTTTTATCGGTTGTATCCATACTGCGGATATTGTTTTTGTTATTCGTATAAAATTGTACTAGACTATTGATAGATTTTCCAACAAAACACGGGTATTGTAAAGCTCGTCCATCATCGTTTCACTCGTACCACTCAAAATATCGCTGCTATAAGTGAAAGTGTTGCCTAAAACCCGAATGTGTTGTTTCCTCGTCATTCTTAGGAATTAGGACTAGACTGCATCAAGCCACAGTGAGGCGTATTTTTCGTACACCTACAATGATATAAGGTCCAGCTTACACAAATTAAAGCCATCAAAAAGACGTAGAAGCACATTTCTTACTCGGCCGTTTTAGGGTTCTGAGAAGCCTCAAGTAATTGATCAAGCCATTCAATCCACAAAAAGTAGCTGTTTGGTCCGCTCTTTGGTCCGGAGGTGTGACTGGACCAAATCTTGAGATATGGACGACAAAAAAAGCTTCAAAAAGAAATGTCAAAATATTCAAATCGACAAATCGGACTGATTGCAATAACTTCATATGGGAAGTTAGAAAACAATTTTATATCAAAATTTTGGGTAAGTTTTGATATAAGAAGGTTCAAATGATAACAAAACAAATTAGATAGGAGATAGTTTTAAATATGTTTTTTCAAATAAAAGTCATTTGAAGTGGAATATAATATCGGCTGTATGTCAATATTAGCCACTCTAAGTTCCACACATTTAAACCGTACAATTTCCCATGATTCTAGTAAATTAATCAGCTTGATTTTGTTGGTCCATGTGAATTGTGGCGTATTCGTAAAGGCCTACGGATCTAGAAAATTACAAAAAAATTCATAAGGTTAAGAGGTTAAGATTTATATGACCTTGGTGACAAGTTCACTCTTCATCTACGTAAACGTTCCCATTATTATGGAGCACTCAGACGTTCAAGTGTCTTCCTTCGGTAAAATCGTAGGTGTGGCTTTAATTTGAAATTTTTAAGACGGCTGATAATACGATTCTACGTAACTTAGAACGCTAAAGATCGATATACTCATTAATCGGTATAACGCAATATTCTTTAAAAAGAAGGTATTTACATTAGTACCCGTATAACTTACCCTATAATGCAGCGCTCAGTGTGAGAACTTAGAAAGGGAGAGTGTTTGAAAGGAGATATCGGTACCGTTGTTTTTGAATTCAACAATATTGCATTGACTGAGAAAGCAAAGTAGATTAAGGCATTCCACATTCGCTTCGTCATCATCATCTTCAGCTCCTCTAACCGCATAGGGCGTCAACAAAACGTCTCCATCCTTCTCGATCTGCAGATAGATACCTTAACTGTGGCCATGTCTTTCTCTTGGAGTTAGCTTCCGATAGCACTGTAGATTTCCATGTTGCTCTTGGTCTTCCAACCCGCCGTGACCCTGAGGGTCACCGCAGACAGCGGTTCACAAAAACCTGCGATTTTCTCGAGATGGTGGCCGAGACTTTCCATGTTTCACAAGCATATAATAGCACGGATTTCACATTGGATTCGAAGAATTTCAGTTTAGTGCGTAAGGAGACTTCACTGGATTTCCAAACTTGTGACAGAGAACCAAATTCAACGCGAGCTTTATTTATTCTACTTTTTATGTCCAGATCCGTACCACCATTTGCTGATACAATACTTTCGAGGTAAATAAATTGTTCGACCTCTTCAACAGGTGTGTCATGCACAATAATACGATGTTGTGTTAGGGGGCCTGTTAGCCGTATTATTTTTGTCTTTTTGCTGCTTATTTTAAGACCGCACGATTCTCCTTTCACCCGTAAAGTTTGACACATCTCGTTCAGCCCACTGATGTTATTTGCCATGAGACATATATCGTCGGCATAGTCTTAAAGGCTAAGCCTTTCAATTATTCTCCATTGAATGCATTGCCTCTCAGTTGTACCGACGCTGGCCGTCAGAACATCACCTATCGCCAGCAGAAAACGAATTGGCGATAAAACATCCCCTGGTCTCACACCCTGTTGCACTTCAAAAGAGTCGGATAGCTGCCCATTATGCAACACGAAACACCTTGCATTGTTGTAGGATTCCTTTATAATGGCAAGAATTTTTGGCGGAATTCCTCTCCCAAGAAGTGATCTCCATTTACGAGTACATTCTCGGTTAACTCGGTCAAATGCCTTTTCAAAACCTACAAACATGAGGTTTAGCGGTGTTTGAAATTCTGCAGACTGCTCAAGAACAATGCGTAAGGTGTTGATATGGTCAACGCACGACCCACCGCTGCGGAAGCCAGCGTAATTCCTCTTGAGTGTAATCTCAATTCTAGACTTTATCCGTTCGAGGATTAAAGTTGCCATTTGCTTTGGGAATCACCTTTTTTGGCACCTTAACAATCACTCTATCCTTCCATTCCCTGGGAAAGGTTTCGTTTTTCCAAAAAGTTTGTATAAGCGGATGCAAGATACTTGCTGCTGTGGCGGGATCAGTTTATAGGAATTCCGCTGGTACTCCATCAAGCCCAGCTGCTTTGTTGTTTTAGAGAAGATTAATCGCTGTTTCAATTGTACGATCTGCGCTTCTTGTTAAATTGGGGCACTTCAGCACTCTGTTCAACGGGGGTCCTCATTTAACAGGGCACAAAAGTGATCCTTCCACCTGCGAAGTTGATCTTCAATTGATACCAATAGTGTCCCATCCACATCCATTACAGGATGATTGTTGTTGCTTTCTCTCGGATATCTCCTCTCCTTGCAGCGTTTTCAGCATTATCAGCGAGTCCATCTATACTCACCCTCCTGTCACGTCTCACACAACGACAGGCCATCTTGTGTGCAATCCGATATTCGTTTCGCAATTCAGCCTTTCGTTGAGCGCCTGTCTCGACGTTTATTTGCAGCTTCAAAGATTTGCGAAGCTCGATTTTTTCCCAGGTGCCTTAGGATATCCAAAAGTCACTAACTCTCGTACGCCTAGGTACAGTCTCGGATCCAGCCTCCATAAAAACACTTTTAATTGCACCCCACATCTCGTCAACATCTGAGTCAAGACTCACATTTAATGACGAAGCTCTGCAGTTAAGGGTGTTGATACAGCTATGACTTATATGTTGAGATCACTCAAAGCATTCGTATTGAATTTTGCATCGCTGCTGAATCATGATGCGATCAATTTTCGGTATGACCATCTGGGTGCACCCATTCGCTTCGTACGGCATAATAACGAATCTCTTTACTTGACACTACGACAGAAGTTGGGCTCTGGTACATTGGTGAGAATTTTCAGAAACGCGAGTGTTACGGTTAAACTGATTCAGAAGAAGAATGCAACTGGCTATTTTTCTAGAGCATAAACAGCAGCACCAACCTAGATGTGGGAGTCATATAGATAACAGCCATATCAGAAGTTGAACGCATTATAAATTTAAATATCTTGCGTCATTTTTGGCGACGTAGCGTATGTGAGATTGAGAATATTGAGATGTTCAGTGAATGGATAGTGGCAAGGGGGTATATCTCTCGTTGGGTTACAAGTTTGCATAATATTTTTTTTTTGTAACTACCCTCGTATCAGGCT
The DNA here is from genome assembly GCF_945859685.1 of Eupeodes corollae. NCBI lineage: Eukaryota > Metazoa > Arthropoda > Insecta > Diptera > Syrphidae > Eupeodes > Eupeodes corollae. The sequence continues at coordinate 23,264,643 of NC_079147.1, forward strand.
TATACAATACTTATTGTATTGAACGCTCCAAAAAAAATGTCTAATCTAAAGCAGGATGAATCCTAACCAAATTCTGGAAAGGAGGGCCTGATGCCAAACCCTATCAAATGCTTTTGAAATATCAAACGAAATAATCTAACTGTCTTAACAAAAATTTAAATATTTGTTCTGCTGTTTGGTGATATGAACCATAATATTACACAAGTGTGATCGGTCGATAATTAGAGGGTGAGAAGAATTCCCCTTTTTTGGGGATATGATGGACAAATGCTGTTTCCCATAAACTCGGAACTAGACTAGACTAAAGAGGAGTAGGATAAATGAAAAAGCTTATGCAGAAGTTTTGCCAGCGTTGAAAAACACCTCTTCAGAACAATAGCCGGGATATCATACAATCCGGATCATTGGACTCTCGAAATAGTACGAGGGCGAAAAAATGCATTTAGGTTAATCCAAATCCATGGTTTCTTAAGTTTAGTGTTTATAAAAGTCGGTTAATATTACTTGTATCTCTAAAAAAAATGAGGGTTTTACGAGATTAAGAATATCACACCAGACAAACATTTTTGTTTGCCCAAGTCGAGTTCAAATCAAAGCCACAGCTTACGTCGCAGAACTCTCTAAGTTGTGATCTGTAGAATATTGTGCTATTCTTCTTTTTAATGATAAGACTGTTTACCCAATTAAAAGACTTTTTGTTTGATTTCAAAAGTTTCAGTATAATCGGTATCTTCATAAATTGCAGAACACTAGAGCGAATACGCACTTTTTATATATTTTTGTTCGAGAAATAAAATAGACTGTTCATAGACCGATGACAAGACAATGCTCGGAAAGAAACTAAAAGCATAATTTTATATGAATCTGAGATAGAAATAATCTTATTCTGTATTCGAAGCATGATTCCCCAAATGGTCAAAGTGTTACTCAAAACTCTTGTGGAGCCTGCTTATGAAAATTTTTTTTTTGAGGTTTTAAAAGTTTTATTTGGTTTAAGGCGCTCATTTAAGAATCGCTTCATTTTATAGAACCGATAATGAATATTATTGAACTGATGCTAATTATTTTGCGAGGAAGAAGTATTTAAGAATTTCTGCTCATAAAACCGACGATTGGAAAAGTAAAACTAAACCAATCATTCATGTAACCATTTGTTAAGACAAAGAAAGAGAATATTAATAGCTAAAGTGTTTAACAAGGCCGATGGTAGAACGTTAAAGTACCAGATTACATTTCTACCAATATAAAATAAACCCTGATAAACATGATGATTTAACGTATTGACTTCTTGCAGCTAGCTTAGTCCCTACTTACATATAGCCGTATCGAAATTTGCATCACATTCAAAGTGAATGTCAATTTAGATGCCGAAATTCACCGGAAACTTAAAGCAATCCTTAACGCTACTAAACGATTTGTTTTTAATCTTAACAGATATGACCAATGACCATGTCTTAGCCTATGCTAGTAATATACTTTGATGTACTCTCAAAGTGTTTCTTAGACTTCGAGTGATAACTCTTCTCGTCAAGCTTATAATTACGAAATATCCGGAGTACTTATTTGAAAACCTACTCAACTCTTATATCTACAAGACTAACTTCTTTGAGACAGTTCTTCGCGCAATCTGTATCCCAGTGGAATGATATTTTACTTTCTATCAGACGCAAGTTTAAAGATAGAGAGAGACTTCTTACACATAGAATTGAATTAACTCCAAACTATTCTTCCGTCATACCGATTTTCAAAACCTGATTAAAATCTCGATTTATTCTTAAGAATGAAGAACCTATACCTAGAAAATAATCTTAACCACACAAATCATATAACCTTCTACCACACAATTTTTCAAGCGCGGTGCATAAGGACACGAAAGTATTTAAGCTATGTATTGTCCTGAATTTGGTTATGCCTACTTCCGATTTGCTTTCTGATACGGTTATTTCATAACCACACAGCCGCCTATTTCACCGCTAAGTTCAATTTGGAATATTTAAAACTCATCGTCGTTTTATTTTTGTTGAAAACTATATCAGCCTTTTTCTACCGCCAATGAGAACTTCCCCGAAGTCATTTTGCTTTTCTTCAACATAAAATGTGACTTGGAGCCGATGGTGTTCCTGCCTTCACGGTTGGTTTAGTTTTTGCAGCTGATTTGCGAACTCGACGACCTACCTTACCTAACCTATGCATGCATATAAAACTTTTCTTATACGTACCTACCCTTATAGCTTGAAAAGTCATAATTAAAAAATAACATTGCGATTAGCATATCAAGTTGCAAAGATCAACCCAAGTATTTTGATATCAACCAATCGAGCAGTTTCATTGTGTTTTTGCGGATGATGAAAAACTCCATCAGCGAAACTGTGTGACGTAACAATAACATTGTGTGTCCAGCATAATTTATCCGCCATCATGTTGCTCCGCACAGTTCAGACACAGAGCACAGTGCACAGCACATACGCGACATCATGAGTCATCGCCGATATGTGGTGTTCTGGCCGGTCCCCGGTCCGACCGAGCGACGCGTCCATGTTCTACAAAATAAAAGTTAGTTGTTTGTCCGTCCGTCGAGTCGCGTCGTTGTTTGTGTCGCTCTATGTTCTGTGCGCGCCTCCATATTGCATGTGGACTGTGGACAGTGTGGAGTATGGTGCAGTGTTGCATACGTATAGGCGTGTCGGATTCCAGATAATTATACTTTATGGCCACCACGATAAGGTGGCCAACTACAGAGCAGCAACACGTAACACCAGTTGTTGCGTTGTCCGACATCCAAGAGTACCAGCAATGGCAACAAGAATAACAACATGGCGCGAAAGAGTGAGACAACGAAAAGACTCTACACTTCTATACAGTGCATAGGACGACATTGGTAACGGCTACGACGACGATGACGGTGACGGTAGATGCAGTGGTGTCCAAGTGACATGGACACGGTATCATGGAGGAACACGAAACGGGCCGAACAGTGGTGACCACCATCACTGGAGTCCAAAAGAAAAATCATTGTCATCGTGTGGAGGCCTTTCGTACGTCCTATCGTCCGAGAACCAAACCAAACCGGACCGGACCAAAGGATATATACAACTTTTCTTCTGGCCGGAAAATCGTCGGCCTATCAGAAACAGCAGTGTCCCTGTCCTGCAATGTCCCAAGCTCGAGAAGACGAGAATGACCCAAAGTGGTAATAATTCGCAGAGTGCAATATTCAGGACGACTTAGAAAGTCCGTACGTCTGTCGGTTCGTGTATTATATTTGGTGCGGTATGGCACTAAACAACAACTCATTTTCATATTGCGTGCCTTGGAGCCATCACCACTGTATGTCGTGGTCATCTGAGTCCCAGGCAATGATGGCGATGGTGATGGTGGCTTTCTATTGTTTGCGCGTTTACGAGTAGATTTGAAGAACGAGTTAGAGCAGCCCTAGCCCATGCATCCGCATTTCTTGGCATATGCAAACGCCCGCTGCAGACGTATTCGAATATACACATGAAGTGGACGTATAGCATATCTTGGTATAACGAAAGAGAACCCAGCTATATAGGTTTTGAGATAACGTGGTGGCACGCATAGCAATCTCCTGGGTTGCAGGAAGCGATATGTATATGAAAAGTTTGTGCATCATACTCGTATACGCTCAAGCAAGGCAAGGCGTAGGTAGGTATAAGAATCTCTATATGAGTGACCAAATTATAGTCTTTGGCGGTGGTTTTGTTAGGCATAAACTCGTTATCTTTACGTGCATATATACATACATATGTTTGAACGTATGTAGGTTCACTGGCAACGGATGCTGGTCTTTGGTCAAGTAAATGTCATTTCAGACTGTAAAGGGCAGCTTTCATTTCTTATCCAGATAAATGAAGGTTTCGCAAAATGAAAAACTGTGTACAAATAGAAACCAAGGTGGTTTTTACTTACAAAACTAAATTTGCTTACAATTTAGATATGTGTAAAACACATATATATACATATGTATGTATATATATATATACGTACCTACGTAACTATTTGCGGAGTTTATTCTTATTTGACCAAAAATGGAAAGATGATTTTGTGATATGAACAGTGGTCGTTCGAAAAACGTGAGCATAGCGATACTTAAATGTATATCAAACTTTTTGTCAAAGAGTTCTTGAAATCTGTGTAAAATTATGAGAACAAAAATAAAAACTTATGTTCAAAACTTGTAAAAATAGATTATTGCCTCGAAACAAGTAATATTAGGTATTGATCTAATTTATATTTGGGTTGGGTTTGATATCCGGGTTTTATGATCCTTTTTCTTAAAATTTCGTTTTTTATAATCCTGCTTTTCATAATCCCGACTTTTCATAATCCCGCCTTTTGTAATCCCGTTTCTAATAATCCCATTTTTTACTATCCCGATTTTGCAATCAAAACTTTAAAATTATTATTTATTAATATAAATAAAATTAACAGAGTAACCTGTTTTTATAATTAGTTTATACCAATTGTTTATTGTAGGCTATACGACGCAAAAAACCCAGTTTTATTCGGAGTTTATAAAGCGGGATTCCAATACACTTTTTAATTTTATATTCTAGACCCTTGACTCTTATTGTTATTTAGTTTAGCACGTATTTCGTACAAAAAACGGGATTGTCGGAATTTGACGGGTATTTTTAATAGCGGGATTCTAGATGATCGGGATTTTGAATAAGCGGGATTTTAAAAGTGGGATTCTGATTCCCAATTTATTTTATCTTATAAAAACAAGATTTAATACCACCAAAAATAACAGACTAAATTGGTTAATAAGGTCTCAAATATTTCGAGAAAAAAACAGTTTAAACTTAATTTTTTAGTTACATACTTTTCGAAGTATCCTTAAATGATAATTAAGCTTATTCAATATTTATCCAAAAAGTCACCAATGTTAAGTTATCGTCGGCGGTCATTTTGTATTGATGACAGCACGTTCAAATGATAAAACTCAACTATCAAAATGTGTTTGTTAACGCAAACGTTGCTCGCATTACACCCATTTTACGGTAGACGTGGTGGCTCTTCACAGTCGACTATTCAACGTTTGGTGGACAAATTTGAGACGACCGGTTCAGTAAATAATCAGCCGTATTCCGTGAAAGTGTACAGCAGAACTCGAGGCAGTCTATTCCTCGCCGAGCACAACAACTCGAGCTTTCGCAGACTTCGACTTGGTTAATTTTGCGCAAGGACTGGGGCTTACACCTGTATCAGATCCGTATGTTTCCTGACTGGGCTTCGAATCGTTTGAAAGAGGACCAATATTTTGGACGAAAAATCATCTTTTGTGACCAGGCGCATTTTTGCATGAAAGTTTGTGTTAACAACCAAAATTGGCGTATAAGGAACGACATTAAAGCACGCGAGGTTCACCAGGGGATAATGCATCATCAAAAAGTTACCTTTTAATGTGCACACTGGGGCGTTGGCGTAATTGGCCCGTACTTTTTGAAAACGACGTTAGTGAGGCAGTCATCGTCAACGTCAACAGCAAGCGCTACATAACGATGATAGCTAATTTCTTTTGGACCAAATGTGGTTCCAGCAGGACAGTGTTACGTGCCACACAGCAAACACCACGATCGACATTTTGCATGAACGATTTAAGGGTAAGATTATCTTTCCCAGGGACATGAAGTGGCCACCTAGGTCATGCGATTGGACCTCGCTAGACTTTTTCCTGTGAGGTTTCTTGAAGTCGCAGGTCTATGCATATAAACCACAATCGACCGATACCCTAAAGGTGAACATACACAGCCCATCATTCGAATTCAGCCGGATCTATGGGGAACAGTCATTGAAATCGGGTTCGTTTTACCGTAAAAAGCCGAGGAAGGAATTTGAATGATGTCATATTCCACACTTATTGGCGCACATGCGCCTTTCAAATAAAAAAAATTGTTAATACCTCACAAACAGCTTGTTTTATTTCATTTCAACATATACCCGCCCTTATTGAAAAACATTTTATAAGACCTGTCCCTTACATAGTTTAGTCAATTTTAAGCCGATATTTTCTTAGACAATAATATCGGAATTGCAGTAAACTAAGAATAAACGGGTGGCCTTAGGGCGTTGACCTTGGGTTGGTACCCAAACTTAGTAAATGTAGAAGACGAATTTGTATTGAAATTTCATCTGAAATATTTTGCGGAGGTTAGAGTAATTAAGAGCAGGTGGATCGCAAAACCTATAATAAATATGTTTCTAAGGTATTCTTGTATAAGTCAAGATGTAATTTTGTCGGTATTTGTTTGTAGTAGAAGCTATAATTTGTTGTTAATTTTGTGATTGAAATTATTCGAAACGTTTTTTTTTTAGCAAACAACTCCCTCCAATATATTCCTTTTTTAAAAACTTAAAAACAAATTGATTCTTCTTACAAAGTTTAGGCCACCTTAAATTTTGTCGTAAATTTAAATTTTGTGAAAGACGAAAATTGCTTGCGATGAAGTTAGCAATTTTCTAAAAGTTTCTGTTCTGAAGTTTGTAAGGAATTCTTTAAATGTTAAAATAATAAAATATTTTACGGTTTGGGTTTTGTTATGTGGTCCAAAAAAAGCTAAGAATGTTTTAATACTACTGCTTAGTCTGGAAAAAATGTTTTTAAGATTGTTGCTCAAGACCCTTGAAGAACTTAAAAAGATGGGTATGAAATTGGGTTTGAACTTTTCTACTGTAAAATTTATGCATTTAAAAATAAAATATAAAATAGACTGGGATGCAACCCACACTGATAACTTTACATTCGGGCCCATCTGTCTAAAAAATCAACAAAATGTTAGAAAACACTTAGTGTGAGATGACAAAATTTTAAGTCAATATCTTTCTTTGTTCTCATAATACTTCAGTCGAAAACCAATTCTTATCAGTTTTGTTCTTTTTGTAGGTTTCGTACGTGTTTTAAAAAAAAAAGGAAATTAACTAAAAGTTAGCAACAATATATTGCATATGAAAAAAGTGGCTGGGATGTGACCCACACTGATAATTTCCCATCCCGTCTGTCGATTTGTCTTGCTTAAAAGTTTGTCTATATGTACTAGTATCAATTTTACCAAATTTGCGTACTATTTTTTATAGATTTTATTTTTTATGAAAAACGGACTGTTGGATTTTTATATATAGAAATCACTGAATATCGAAAACAATATTTTCTGTAAAATAAAATAAGTTTGAAGCCAATATTTTTAATTTTTGAAAAGCTATTTGAGTCGAAAGTACATTTTTACCAAGTTTTAGTATTGTTTTTTTAAGAGTTTTATTTTTTGTAAAAAAACCGTCAATTCGATTTTTCTAAACATCTTTCAGAATGCTTAAAACAGTATTTCTTATAAGATAAAATAAGTTTGAAGTCTAACTTTTAAATTTTTGGAAAAGATATTTGAATTCATATTCAATTTTTACAAACTTTTGTTAATTTTTTTTCGGTTTTTAATTTTTTATAAAAAAACTGTCAATTCGATTTTGTTCAAAATTTTACTGAATGTTGACAACAATGTTTTTTAACAGATAAAAGTAAATTAAAGCCAGAATGCTTAAAACAGTATTTCTTATAAGATAAAATAAGTTTGAAGTCTAACTTTTAAATTTTTGGAAAAGATATTTGAATCCATATTCAATTTTTACCAACTTTTGTTAATTTTTTTTCGATTTTTAATTTTTTATAAAAAAATCTGTCAATTCGATTTTTCTCAAAATTTTATCAGATTTCAAAAACATTATTCTCCGTTGCTCAAAATTGTTTCGGAGATGAAATCATATGTGACACATTTTTTTTTTTAGTTTTTTTGGTTTAGAAAAAAAACAATTAGGTAGATTTTTTTCAAAAAATATATTTCTATGAGATTACGTTACAGTTTATTATATAAAATTTAATTCAAGTCTCTAGGGTTTTTGGTTCGTAAGATATTTGGGGTTAACCAAAATTGTCACCTTTTTTTTTAAACTGCTATGGTAAAAAAACCACCCACGCAATTTTCTTGAGAGCCCTTTCTCCATCTTTCTGCCTTATTATCTGCATAACAAAATTTATTTGAAGTCGATATCTCTTCTAGTTCTTGAGCTATGGACGACGAAAAAAACGTCGCGAACGTACGGACGTACGGACATACAGACGTACGGACGTACGGACGTACGAACGTACGTACACACGCACGCTCAGACATCTTTCTAAAAATCTTTTATTTCGACTCTAGGGACCTTGAAACGTCGAGAAATTTCAAAATTTTCAATTTGACAAATCGGACCCATTACAATAACTTCCTATGGGAAGTTAAAAATAAGTTTGATTCTAAAACCTTAACTAGATTTTCTGTCGAAAATCACTTATACCAATTTTATTAGTATGATCTAAAAGGTTTTGGGTCTTATTTAAAAACTACAGATTGGATTAGTTTTCCTAGATTATAACCTTATGTTAACAACTAAGTTTAGCACAGAATGATATCATTTTGAAGTCGAATTGAACATCAATTGTTAGCAATTTTAGATTTTGGTTTTTATGAAAACACTGACTTTTTGGATTTTTGTAAAAATTTGAATGAATGTTCGAATCAATATTTTTCATACTATGAAATAAGTTTGAAGCAAAGTTTATTAATTTTGCATAAAACATTCGATACGAAAATTAATTTTAACAACAAAAAAAATTGTCTATTCGATTTTTCTCAAAATTTTAACCGATATCAAAAACGTTATTTTTGTTTGCATACAATTATTTTGGAGGTAGTACCCCTTTTTTTAATTGGAAAAAATTCAAGATGACAAATACTTTTGTCAGTGTCTTTGATTATAAGAAACCGGTAGTTGATTTTTTTTAATTATATTAGTAAGCATTAAGTGACTTACATACATACAAATGTTAACTACAAAAATGACAGTGATTCGTCCTTAATTCATCATTTACATTTATTTTTCTTATTAAAATAGAACTTTTGAAATAGGACTTATCAATTTAAATTCAGAGGGTCTTTCTTTAACCCTCGCATTGAATAATCAAGAGTCCCACGGGGAAGTCATTCAGACTGAAATTTTTGTCCCCTTTATGTACGCTACGATAATATCTTTAGCTATGTGTAGATGATTTGAATATTGAAAAGAATTTAATCTGTAAGAGATCGATTACTACTCTATTAAGATCATAAAAGTTTTGCTGTGTTGCAAAAAGAATGGGCTGAACCTGCCATTCTCTAAAAAAAGTAAACCCCTAGTTTGACTGATTATAAAATATTGCAGCAATTTATTCATCATCACTATTTCAGAGATCTTGGGGATCTTTTTTGATTATAATCTGGATTTCACGGAGTATATCAAATCAAAAGCCAATGTTATTTGAGCATTTGTTAAACGCTGATCTAAAGAATTTCAGGATCCATCTAAACCTTCATCCTTTTTAACATCAAATACAATTTATTTCACATGCAGCCCCTATTAAAAAGAAGGGTTGGTTTATCCGTGTAGTAAATACACCTGATTTATTAAATTGTATAAGTTTAATTGTTCATAAACACCGCATTAATTATGGCACTCAAGTCATTTACTTTACTTACTTACTTAAGGTGGCGCTAAAGTCCTGTGTGAACTAGGGCCTCACCCAACAAACTTTTCTTCATCTAGCTCGGTAGCTAGCTATAGATGTCTCCAGTTTCGCGCTCCAAGTTGGGTGAGGTCACCTTCCACTTGTGCGAGCAACCTCATCCGTGGTCTTCTCTACTGCCCTGTCCTGTGGGTGCGGATTCGAAGACTTTCCGGGCCGGAGCATGAGTTTCCATGCGCTCTACGTGACCCAGCCATCTTAGTCGTTGGACTTTTACCCTTCTGGCTAAGTCTACGTCGCTGTACAGCTCGTCGTTACATCTTCTCCTCCACTCCCCTTCGATGCACATGGGACCGTAGATCACACGAAGAACTTTTTTCTCTAAGCGACCTAAGGTGCTTTCATCCGCTTTTGTCATAGTCCATGCTTCTGCACCGTATAGCAGGATGGGGATGATATAGACCCTTATAGACAGGAATTTACCACTCAATTGCTTTCTTAGTCCAAGGAAACAGCGGTTAGCAAGAATTATTCTGCGTTTGATCTCAGTGCTGGTGTTGTTTTCTGCGTTTATAACGTAGCCTAGGTAGACGAAGTCCTTCACTACCTCAAAGTTACGTCTGTCGATGGTGACGTTTTGACCAAGACGTCGGTGTTGTATGTCCTTTCTCGACGAGAGCATGTTTTGCCCTCATTAACCATTAAACCCATTTTTGCCACATCTGCCTCAATACTCACAAAAGCCCCATTGACATCACGTTAAGTTCTTCCGATTATGTCAATGTCATCAGCATATGCCAGTAATTGAACAGACTTTTAAAAGATAGTGCCTCTAGTGTTGACGTGGGAGCTCTGCACTATTCTTTCAAGCACGATGTTAAAAAAATCACATGACAGCGCATCACCTTGTCTAAAACCTTCTTTGACATCGAAAGGTTCTCTTAAGTTGTTTCCAACCTTTATGGAGCAGCGTGAATTCTCCATGACCATCCTGCACAAACGGACAAGTTTGGCAGGGATGCCAAACCTAGACATGGCTCTATACAGCTCGTCCCTGTATATGCTCTCATATGCGGCCTTGAAATCGATGAAAAGATGGTAGTTGTCAATTTGGTGTTCTTGAGCTTTTTCCAGGATCTGCCGTTATGTGAATGGGCTTAAGACGTTCACATATTACGGCAGAGAAGATTTTATAGGCGATGTTTAGTAGACTGATTTCTTTATAGTTGGTGCAGCTAAGAGGGTCTCTTTTTTTCAGGATCGGGCAAACAATACTGAGGTTCCATTCATCGGGCATACTTCCTTCCGACCATATCTTACAGATAAGTTGGTGCATGCTCCTAACCAACTTATCTCCAGCTGCTTTAAAGAGCTCGGCATTCAAGCCATCTGCTCCAGCGGCTTTATTAGACTTGAGCTTAGATATGTCAACCTTCAATTCGTCTAAGTCGGGAGGACAAAATTGTTGCCTTTCGTCGTCTATGTTGAATGGATCATCCTGCCTGACAGCGGAATTCAGTTCATCGCCTCCGTTATACAGTCTGCAGAAGTGGTCCTTCCATATCCTCAGCATTGACTGCGGTTCCACTATGATGTTTCCACTTTCGTCTTTGCAGCCTTCGGTTCAGGTTCATGTACCTGTGATTTTCGTTTCACCTGTTCATAGAACTTTCAAACTTTATTCCTGATTTTAAACCTCTCAACATCTTAGACCGCACGCTGCTCATGCCCCCTCGTTTTCTTTCTGACAAGTCGGTGTTTTTCTTGCCTCTTCTGCTCGAAGAGCTCATGAGCAGCTCTCGTCCTTTTATGCAGCGCTGATTTGCCTGCCTGTTGTTTGGCTGCATTTGGCTGCCGACGTTCCTCATCAAACCAGGGGTTCCTTGTTGGTATCTGTTTGAAACCCAGCACATCTCTGATTGCATCTTGGCAATGTTGCCACTGGTTTTCGATACATTGTGTTGGCGGCAGAGAACTTCGAGAGAGGTAACTTATAACTCGGTTTGAAAAGGATTTGGCGATCTTTGGCGATTGTAGCCGTTCGAGGTTGTATTTCCTCCCAGCACCTCCCTGTTTTGCCTTGGGTCTGGAAACCCGAAGTGCTACCTTGGCTTCAACGAGTTAGTGGTCCGAGTCGATGTTATAGCTCCTCGGAAAGTTCGTACATCCATGATGGTTCCACCATCGACGCGTGTCCGGCGTCGATCGCAATATGGTCAATCTGGTTGACGGTAGATTGATGTGGAGAACTCTAAGTGGATGTTGAGGTGCGGAAAACGCGTACTGACTACCATGACGTTTCGGACTGCAGAAAAATCTATGAGCCTGAAATCAAAATGCTTTGGTAAAAAAACAGCCCACTCAATTTTCGTGAGAGTCTGGATTATTATCTGTATAACAACATTTATTTAAAGTCGATATCTATACTGGTTCTTGAGCTGTGGACGACGAAAAAACGTCGCGAACTTGCGGACGTACAAACTTACATACACACGCTCGCACATATATCTTTTTAAAATTGTTTTATTTCGAGTCTACGGTCTTATGAACGTCGAGATATGTCAAAATTTTCAATTCGACAAATCGGACTTAATACAATAACTTCCTATAAGAAGTTAATAAAACTTTCTTTCTACCCAAAGCCACGATACAATGCATTTATCTATTTTATATAGTTAAATGAAATGTATAACAGAAATGGCATCAGCACATCTTAACTTCAGCAGAGATCGTCAAATGCAAATATCATGGGCTTACATGATAATTTTCAGCTATATACATTCATGAGCAGCTTCAGGAAAGAAATTTGTCCAAAATTCATTATAATCTTTTTTTAACAGTTTAAGAACATCAATGCGACCATTCTAAAGTTCTAAAGATCTTTTTCCACATTTTCTTTACTTAATTGTAAAACTGAATTTATGATCAAGGGTATGCTATTTATATGCTGACAAGCGTCACAATTTCCGTCATTATCCCTTTAGCCTTATCTGATAGTTTAAGGCGGCCATGTTGCTGCTTATCTATTTCATCATTTCAACACTTTGGTTGAATTTATTTTTAAATGTAGAACTCTGCTGGATTTTTCAAAATAATTAGAAATAATTTTGACCAAAATTAATATATATAATTCTTCTGTGAGTGTGTATGTCACTGAACTTCTCTTAAACGACTGGACCGATTTTGATGAAATTTTTTGTGTGTGTTCAAGGGGATCTAAGAATGGTTTAGATTCACAATTTTGTCCGATGCAGACAGCTATTCCATCAGTACATTGTCGATATGTATGTACAAATCGAAAGTGAGAGATTACGATACATAAAATTTAATCAAGCAAAACTTCGTGCTGAGGAGTACATTCATTTACGTGACGCCGTAATCGGCAACGTAGATGCAACGAATGACATCAACAATATTGGTACCGCATGTATTCTCCCATCATCATACACTGGTAGCCCGCGTCATATGGAGGAATATTTTCAAGATGCCATGACTTACGTACGTGCATACGGCCGACCTGATCTTTTTATCACATTTACGTGTAATCCAAACTGGGATGAAATCAAAAGTTTACTGTTGCTAATTCAAACATCGATGCACCGTCATGATGTCACTGCAAAATTAAAATCTTTGATTACACATTACTCGGTATTTGGTTGATCGCGTTGTTGGCTTTACTCTGTTGAATGGCAAAAACCAGGTTTACCTCATGCGCATATTTTAATTTGGTTGGTGGATAAAATACGCGCAGAAGAAATTGACAAAATTATTTCAGCGGAAATTCCAGATCCGAATGTTGATCCAGAATTGTTTAACATTGTTACTACAAATATGATCCATGGTCCATGTATGGATAATAGAAAATGTACAAAACGTTTTCCAAAACCATGTGAAACTGATACTATCACCAATATCGACGGTTATCCATCTTATCGACGTAGAGACGTAGACAATGGTGGTCAATCATATGAATTGCGTCTGTCAAATGATGTGAGAGTAGATATTGATAATCGCTGGGTAGTTCCATATTCGCCATTGCTGTGCAAAACCTACAAAGCGCACATAACGTTGAGCTATGCAGTTCGGTGAAGTTTATCAAATACATTGTAAGTATGTTCACAAGGGTAGTGATAAAGCTATATTTGCTGTTCAAAATGTTAACGACAATGACGAAATAACACGTTATCAAATGGGTCGATACATAAGTAGCAACGAAGCTATTTGGCGCATTTTTACGTTCCCTATACATGAAAGGGATCCTGCTGTTGTACATTTGGCTGTGCATCTTGAAAACGGACAGCGTGTTTACTTTACAGAAGAAACTGCACTACAACTGGCTTTGACGGCTCCAAAAACAACTCTTACTCAATTTTTTAACCTTTGTAGTCGACAAGATGCTTTTGGTCAATTCGCAAGGACGTTGATGTACACTGATGTTCCTGGGAACCGCGGAAACGAGGGATTCCAGTACCAGGATTCGCTGATATACTTATGACAAAAACCTTAGGTCGATTATATACAATTTATCCTAAGCAAGGCGAATGTTTTTTTTTTGCGTTTATTACTGGTTACCGTCCCTGGACCGACGTCCTTCCAATATTTGCGAAAAGTCAATGGTACTTCATACGACTCTTTCTTCGATGCGTGTCGTGAGTTACATTTATTGGAGGATGATAACCATTGGGATCTCACACTAGCAGATGCAGCACTGAGCTCATCTCCACAACAAATTCGTCAATTATTTTCAATAATATTGACACCGTGTTTTCCGTCTGATGCATCTGCTCTGTGGAACAAATATAAAGACTCAATGAGTGAGGATATTTTGCATCGGACTAGAATTACTTATCAAAATCTTAATATTGAATTCTCCGCCGAAATATACAACGAGTCTTTAATAATGATTGAGGATATTTGTATTCTTATTTCAAACACGCCGCTCATCCATTTTGGAATGCCAGCGCCGAATCGCCCAGCAGTAGACATCATCAACAGCGATGTTCAACGTGAACACCTGTTCGATAAGACTTCTTTGGCTACTTTTGTTGCGGAAAATGAACAATTGTTTACTGCTGAACAACGAAATGTATATGATCAAATTAACGTTTCAATTGCAGCACACCAAGGTGGATTCTTTTTTTTTAGACGCTCCAGGTGGCACTGGAAAACATTTCTTATCGCACTGATACTTGCGCGGATTCGTTCTCAAAATCATATTGCATTGGCCATTGCTTCATCAGGCATTGCAGCAACGTTACTTGATGGTGGACGGACTGCGCATTCCGCACTTAAATTACCTTTGAACGTTCATACAAATCCCGGAGCAATGTGTAACATAAAGAAGCATTCAGGCATGGCTGAAATTTTGAGAAAATGTAAAATTATTATCTGGGATGAATGTACAATGGCGCACAAGCATTCCCTTGAAGCTCTCGACAGGTCCCTGAAAGATATCAAAAATAATGCTCGGCTTTTCGGTGGTGCTCTACTGTTGCTGTCTGGTGATTTCAGACAAACATTACCAGTCATTCCACGCTCGACATATACAGACGAAATAAACGCATGTTTGAAAGAATCTTATCTATGGCCATGTGTCACTAAATTATGCCTTACTATTAATATGCGCGTTCGACTTCAAAATGATCCATTAGTGTCAGGATTCTCTGAACAATTGTTAGACATTAGCAACGGTAAAATTCAATTGTATTAAGATACACAATATATTCGACTTCCAGAGAATTTTTGCAACATGGTATCTTTCCAGATTTAAGACATTATTATAATAATCATGAATGGCTGCGAGAGCGAGCTATTTTAGCCGCAAAAAATTTAGATGTTGACGCCATCAATTTTAAAATACAACAGCCATTGCCTGGTGATGAAATTACATTTAAATCGATTGACACTGTTGTTGATCCTGACGAAGTTGTCAACTATCCTGTAGAGTTTCTAAATTCACTAGATTTACCTGGAATGCCACCACATAATTTGCGACTGAAAATTGGCTCACCTTTAATTTTGCTTCGAAATTTAAATGCCCCAAAATTGTGTAATGGCACGCGATTAGTTGTAAAAATAATCATGGGCAACATTCTTGAAGCCACTATTTTGAGTGGAAAATTTCAAGGTGAAGTTGTACTTATACCACGGATCCCAATGATTCCTTCAGATTCGCCTATACCATTCAAACGTTTACAATTTCCAATCCGCTTGGCATATGCTATGACTATAAATAAGTCACAAGGCCAAAAAATGACAATTTGTGGCTTAGATTTAGAAAACCCATGTTTTTCTCACGGTCAATTATATGTTGCGTGTTCCAGAGTTGGAAAACCATCGAATTTATTTATTTATACACCTCAGGGTTTAACCAAAAATATTGTGCATCCAATGGCATTACGATAAATTAAGTTTTTGTAAATAAAAAAATATATTTTTTAAATAAAATAGCTTTTTCACCTTTAATTAAAACAAGTTGAAGATTTCATTACACATTCTCACACGCTATCGTTTAGTATAATTGTAATAAATTGACATGTAATGACGTTAGATATTGTCATAACATTTGAATAATAATTTTCATTAAAATGGTCCAGAATGTTTAAAAAAAAAGTTTGAAATTTTCAAATTGAAGATGTGTAGACAGGACAACGTCTGTCGGGTCCGCTAGTTCAAATATAAGATTAAGCATAGAAAAGGTTTTTTTTTAAGGAACAGGTAACAAACGATTTGTGTCATCAAACATAAATAACAAATATACACATGATTGGCAATTATGCGCCTTGTTTCGGTTGAAAAGCCTTGTAATTATTTTTATTTAAATTGTATAAAATAAACTCAAAGACTTAAAAATTAAACACAACACGTTTTTTTTACTTTGAACTTCACACTTTTATTATTTGTTGAGAGAATGAAAATGACAATTTGGAATGGCGTTTATATTGACATTTTTTGATTGAAATTTTATGGAAGTCTTGTATGGGCTCATGTACATTTTATTAGGTGCGTTCTATGACCGTTGTTAAGTAGCTCCGTGCGTTCAACACGTCTTATGTATATTTATCCAAAATGTGTCCTACACATCCAACTCGGAAATACTATCTGACATATTTTTTGTTTAATAAATTCGTTTTAAAAAAAAAATTTACTGTTTTAATAAAAACTTTTATACTTTTTTTTAAAGGTTATTAATCTATTTTCGAAACATAATTCATTATTATTTCCTCCATATTTTTTTATTAGATAATAAAATGAAAAAATAAACTACATATATTAAAGTGTGCATTATCAGCTGGCTCAAAAATACCGAACAAAAATTGATTTATGAATATTTATTCAAAGACATACAAACGAAGGTCCATTGTACATAAAATGCTTTGTCAATCAGTATTTTTTTTCATCTGCAATCTAATACTTCATCATAATTTGCTGCCAAATCAGAGCAAATCAATTGCGGAATGTACATAAGGTATAATACAGCATAAACTAAACATGCAGCCCGACAAGCTCAATGTCCAATAAATCATAAATCTCGGTCTTTCGAATGCAGTTCTCAAATACAATCCGCCAAACAGAAGTGATCCGCATTCGGTCGAAACATCTGTCTCGGTATAACTTTCATTATATGACCGCTTTATGATCGATGGAGTCTATTAAATTAAAATTTAACAACATATCGTGGGGGCATCGTTATGGGATGACAAAGCTCTACAAAAGTATCTCTCTATACGAGCTACGACGACGGGTAATCTTGCTCCCTCGAGCTCCGCAGGATATCAATATGTACCCATATAATTGCCTGTGCATCGCGTCTAGCGCCTACACACATCCCATATGAGAGATGGTGGATTAGGGAACTCCGAAGTCCGAAGATTGGATGGATATATGAAGGTAGAGTGAATGAGCGATGTTGTCGACTTCCACTGTTTGTAGGGTTTGACAGGCAACCGTCTCGGAGTATTGTTTATACCCGTGAATACTACCAGTACACGCAGTCTTTGGAGATTTCGATATTTGATTTCGATTTGCGAGTTGTTTGAATGATCGGCTAACGGTCCCACAATCCCACGGTTGATCGGAGGTACTCGTAATGGTACTGGTACGAGTACGCATATGCGCGCAAACGCATTATGTCAAGATTAACGTTTCGAGATCACCGGAATGGTCATTTTGTAACGCAATGAGGTTGTTAGTACTTTATTGCGATTCCAGTCGGGAGATAATAACTTTTGAAGCCAGTCGGGATATTTTGTTTGAAGTTTATTGAGACGAATGGTAGACATCAAAGTGTAACATGTTTGGACCACATACCTTGTAAGAACTTTTAGGTGACTTATCAGAGTTGTATAAAATGTTTTGATGATAAATTTTAGAAACAGAAATAATTGGGTTGGTCTTATGACGTCTCTGAAGACATAGAAAAGATGTCCATGATAATGAAATCTAGTTAAGGTTCTCACTAAATGCAGTGTTGGTAGTAAGTAAGCAATAACGAACTACAACACCATAAACTTTAAGAATACAATAGCGCAGAATTTCATATCTATACTAATATGAAGAGTTTGTTTGAATGTGAGTTTGTGTGTTTGTTTGTATGTTTGATCGCGCTAATATCAGGAACTACTCGTCCGATTTGTAAAATATTTCAATGCTAGATAGCCCATTTATTGAGGAGTATAATCTAAGACTAATAATAGCGGAGAACCAAAAATGAAAGTTTTAAAATCGTGTGCTGGTGAAATGGTTAAGTTGTTATAATTTAAAGTATGATAGAATTATTTTTATTTAACAGTTGTAAAACAAAGTTCAACTATAACTTTTAGCATGCTTAACAAATTTTTCATACAATCGAGTATGAGACTAACGCGACAAGACGCAGCTAGTAATTTAAAGAACAGTCAAAATAATAAAACATTTAAGTGTCAGAAACACTTATAATTAAATTATTTTTAAGAACTTTTCCCACTCATAATCAAAGTATTTTGAGTTACAATTAAAAAGTTCACGCTTGTGTGTGCAACTTTATTATTACGGTGTTAAAAAAATAAAAAAAAAATAAATAAGTTAGATGCATTATCTACATCAGTTAAGATTTGATGAATAAAGACAATATCATTTTTAACCACCCTTTGCGATAGAGGCTGCAAGGTCAATAGTAGCATCTAGATATTTTTTGTACAGTATCAGCGAATTGAAAATGTCTGGCTCTCTTACCAAAGTTGTTCTGGAAAAATAATTTTCAGCACATGCATCAAAAGAATTTGAATGAGGAACTGGGTAAGCGAATGGAAGAAAACAACTCCATACACATGGAAAATCTTACCCAAATTATTAGGGATTCAGTACCAACTAGCAGTACATCAAGTCGTCAATTAAAATTAAAGAAAAATTGTTTGATGCAGAGAAAAAAATTCAACTCTTCTGTTTTAAAGAAAATGTACGCAGCAGCAAACAAGGATTACAAGCAACTTTGTTTTTTGAAGAATAGGCAATATAAACAACAAAATTTAGATACCCTAAACGGTGAAAGGTTAGAATTTTGGAAAGCTGTAAAAACCATAAATGGTAGAACCAATAGGATCAGTTCCTAATTGAAAGCAGCAGAGCTACGAGACTATTTTGAAAAAAGCTTCTCAACACCCCGCGGTTCTTAACGCACAGTATGCAGCTCCTTTTTTCATGGCCGAGCTTCTTGATGCACCGTTTTCAGCTTTGGAAGTAGTGAATGTGATTAAAAAACCTAAAGCAAGGAAAAGCTCCAGGAATACCAATGGAATTCTATAAGAATTGTTCGATCGAATTTTTGTCCGCACTAACCGAGTAATTTAACAGGAAATTTGAAACAGCAAACGTTCCGGCTTCCGCATGAGTTCAAAAAAGCAATAGAATACCCACTGCATGAAAAGGGAGCTTTTAAAAATCCAGGAAACTACCAGGGTATTTCATTTTTGAACACTTCGGTAAAGTTATTCAGTGCCCTGATATTCAATAGGTTGACGCGATGGGTGGATAATAAGGGAATACTTAATGAGTTTCAAGCTGGCTTTAGGAGAAACCGGTGAACTTCAGATCAACTATTTTCATTGATTACTATTGCAGAAAGTTACAAAAGATGAAGCAAGAAGCTATATGCTTTTTTCGTAGATTTTCGCGCTGCTTTTGATTCCATTGCACGAAAGGCACTTTTTTATAAATTGTACAAGATCGGAACAGCAAAATTATAAATGTATTGAAAGCTATGTATGAAAGTTAGTTTCAGAACATTTCGCAACGGAAATGGGTGTTAAAGAAGGCTGCATTTCCAGCACCTTGCCTTTATATTATTTATAAATGATATCGTTGAAGCTATTGGAGGAGGAATTGAGCTTGGTCAAATATGGGTGCCATGTCTGTTATTTGCCGACAACATAGCCTGTTGATGGAATGCAGAGAATGATTAACCGACTCGCAAGCTATTGCGGCCTTTGGAATCTTTCAGTTGATTTAGAAAAATTGAAAATGATGATATTTAGAAATGGTGGCAGCGTATATTCTTGGAATGAAAAGTGGAAATACCAAAGTCAAAATATTAAAATTGTACGGGAGTAAAAATATCTAGGTATGTTGATCACCCCAAACATTAATATGAAAAAACTTGCTTACTTACTTAAGGTGGCGCTACAGTCCTGTGTGAACTAGGGCCTCACCCAACAAACTTCTCCATCTAGCTCGGTTGCTAGCTAGATGTCTCCAGTGTCGCGCTCCACTCCACTTTGATGCATACGGGACCGTAGATCACACGAAGAACTTTTCTCTCAAACCGCCCCAGAGTGCTTTCATCCGATTTTTTCATAGTCCATGCTTCTGCACCGTATAGCAGGACGGGGATGATAAGGGTCTTATATAGCAACACTTTGGTAACTCGAGAGGGGACTTAACCACTCAACTGCAGCGCTGGTGTTGTTTTCTGCGTTTACAGCGGGGCCTACCTACTACCTCAAAGTAACGTCTGTCGATGGTGACGTATTGAACAAAACGTCGGTGTTGTATGTCCTTTCTTGACGACAGCATGTACTTCGTTTTGCCCTCATTAACCGTTAAACCCATTTTTGCCGCCTCTGCCTCAATACTCACAAAAGCCCCATTGACATCACGCTGAGTTCTTCCGATTATTTCAATGTCATCAGCATATGCCAGTAATTGGACAGACTTTTGAAAGATAGTGCCTCTAGTGTTGACGTGTGAGCTCTGCACTATTCTTTCAAGCACGATGTTAAAAAAATCGCATGACAGCGCATCACCTTCTCTAAAAGCTTTTTTGACATCGAAAGGTTCTGTTAAGTTGTTTTCAACCTTTATCTAGCAGCGTGGACAAACGAACGAGTTTGGCATGGATGTCAAAACTACTAGACATTGCTCTATACAGCTCGTCCCTGTAGATGCTGTCATATGCGGCCTTGAAATCGATGAAAAGATGGTGGGTGTCAATTTAGTGTTCTTGGGTTTTTTTCCACGATGTGTAATGTAAATATTTGATCAACTGTGGACTTTCCTGGTCTAAAAGCACACCGATGAGGACCTATCAGGTTGTTGACGATGGGCTTTAGACGTTCACATATTACGGCAGAGAAGATTTTATAGGCGATGTTAAGTAGACTTATTCCTCTATAGTTGGTGCAGTTTAAAGGGTCTCCTTTTTTCAGGATCGGGCAAACAATACTGAGGTTCCATTCATCGGGCATGCTTTCTTCCGACCATATCTTACAGATAAGTTGGTGCATGTTCCTAACCATCTCCAGCTGCTTTAAAGAGCTCGGCCTTCAAGCCCTCCGCTCCAGCGGCTCTATTAGACTTCAGCTTAGATATGGCAATCTTTACTTCGTCTAAGTCGTGAGGACGGGATTGTTGGCTTTCGTGGTCTATGTTGAATGGATAATTCTGCCTAACAGCGGAATTCAGTACGTCTTCACCGTTATACAGTCTACAGAAGTGGTCCTCCCATATGCTCAGAATTGACCGCGGTTGCACTTTGATGTTTCCACTTTCGACTTTGCAGCCTTCAGTACAGGTACGGCCCATCCCATCGTATTTCCTGTATGGCCGTGATGTCTGCTTTATAGCGGTCTAGGGCCTCCGCTTATTCTTCGGCCGCACGTGGTCGGTTAAGGGGTTGATCATTCCACATGCACATCCGAAGTTCGTTGTCCTTAATTCGTTTGCGTTGGTTGTCAACAGTAAATCCGTCGTATCCAAGGCTTGTTGGTGCTTCGCAACTATGAAGCTTTTACGTGGCCAGGAAGTCACCCCGACGCACGGCACAATACCCAACCTGGAGGGCCAGATCCTAAGTATAACTCCAAGGATGGGGAGCCGGATAAAACCACTCCTTATTGGCCTGGGCTCCGAATAAGTCGAAGAAGCCCTATAAGGTTGTCAGTAACTAGTTCAATCTTACTGGAACTGTAGACGCCACCGTTGATTCCATCTCGAGATTTCATCCAGTGCCGTCTGGATAAGGAGAGGAGCCTTAGTGGAAACACTTCTCCCCCTCTCTCGTTTGCTGCCCCAACAGTTTTCCGGTGGGGTTGGAACCCAATCTCCAGTTGAGGTACTAGTCACCCGATGTTCACCACAGTGAGGTGAGAGTAGGAGTTGATAGATACTAGACATAGGTGGGTTTTGAAAAAAAACCTGTGGACGCTTGTGTCCTCTTGAGTGCCTACCATTTGAACAATCAATATATATATGTGAAAACACTTTCAGTTTAAGTTATCGGAGACGAAAAGAGCAATCTCAGCAGTTTGGGGTCTTTGCATCGATAGTAAAAACGTTGACCATAGCGCGAAGATCAAACTGTTCCGAGCAACTGTTGTCTCTATTTTGCTGTATGGTGCCAAAGAATGGGGACATTCCAAATTCGATGATGTAGAAAGGTTTCTGAGACACTTTCTTGAACGGATTTTTCTATTACCTTCGAATACACCCAATCACATGTTGCATCTATTGAAACATCGATTCCACCATTATTTTTGGACGTTCTTAAATAACATTTTGATTATGTAATGAAAATCTTGGAGATAGAAGAGGGAAGACTACCCAAGCTGATCCTGAAAAATATCATTTTATTAAAAAGAAATCTTATCAGAGATTAGGATATGGATTTGGGGAAAATGTGCACATTAACGCTGATATTAGCCCGGGTGACTTCAGGAGCTGTTTTCAGCATTTTTTGGAAGGAGCAAGTCGCTCTAAAATAGTACTCGTGGAATGATGGTTAGTGCGTTGGAATGTCATGCCAGAGGTCTAGGGTTCGATCCCTGCCTATGCCATCTTAAGTCTTTTCACGGGTACTGCCTCTTGTGAGGAATTGACAAATTCTCCAAGTGTAATTTTTGTCATGAAAAAGTTCTTTCTCAAATTAGCTGTTCGGATTCGGTATATAAACTGTAGGTCCCCTCCATTCCTGAAAACATTTCTCGCACACAGGAATGGTTGAGAGTTGTAAGTCAATAGTTACAGCAGTTGCATTAAACGACGAACGTAGCTCGGGCGTCGAGTTGAGTTTAATTTATCAGGACTATTTCTGTAAGTGATATCAAATTATTATCAAAAAATCACATTCACATATCTAAAATAATAGCATTCGAGCCATAAATTAGATTTATATTTTGATATTCATTTACACGTTTATTTTGCTATTATTACAGTTAACATTGTTTATATATGTATGTTGATCTTTTTATTTACTAACATGTGGATACGAAAGGTATAAAGGTATCCTGCAATAATATTGTATTATCATTCATCAAAAACAATTAAAATCCTTTACAAACTTATTGCCACTCAAAGTTGCATTGCATTTGCCTAAATAAACTGACAGACATATCCCGTACAGTTAATTAGTTTCAAAAATTCTAACCAACAGAACCCTCAAGGCATATTTCCAATGCTTATATATTTTATTCCCTGCTAAATACAGATTAGACCGCATTTATTTTGCATACTCAAAAAACAAAAAAATCAAATCAATTCCACGTTCTAAACACAATATTAGGTAGCTAAGCTATTATGCATATTTATTTTTAAGGGTGAGAGTTTAAGGGATGCCAGAATAGGGACAGGGACATGGCATGGCAAAAACATTTTAAGTTATGTCCACATAAATTCGTGCATATGCATGCATCTGACCATTGACCAAATAAATTCAAATATAAATTGCAAAGCAATACAACAATTTTCCAACCCAACAAAAAGTGAATTAAACAAAACAAAAGCAAAAAATAATATAAAACAAAAATAAAATAAAATAAACTTTATTGTCATCATTAAAATTGTGCGCGACTTTTAGATTTTCAATTCGAAAACAACACAAATTCATCCCGTTCCATGCGTTACGTCCTACGTCCGTCGCATCGCTTCGCGTTCCGTTTTCGTCCTGAATCCTGACATTGCGTTCAGTTCACATTCAAACAGAAAAAAGAAGAACGAATATCTCTCTGGAAAAGGACCCCAGGCGATATCAGTAAATTGCAAATTAACCAAAAATAAAACTGCTGACGGCTGATTCGTGGATGCGCGAATTTTTCTGTTTCAGCAGGATAATAGTAATAATAATAATAATAGCGTACCGGAAACGCAGCCATTTAGCGTGACAGCAAAGCAGGAATGGCAGCGACGCCATTGTGGTAAATGGTGATGGTGGATGGTGGAGTTTGAAAGGATATGGCTCAGGCCCACTCTTCGCCAGGACTCTTGTGAATTATTGCAAATAATCGGACAGTTCACTTGTCACAGAGGCGACTGTTAATGTGAAATTTTTCCCATCAAAAGGGATGAGCGTTTTTTTTTTGTTGGCTGTTTACTTGCTTTTTGTGTTTGCGATTGCAGCGCGATGGAGCGCAGCGGCTCCGGTGGCCATTTCCCATTTCAGAGAATTTCATATTCGCTGCTGTCAGACAATTTGGACGCGGATGGATCGGTTGGTCGTGGTGAGGGGTTTGGTGCAGTGGTGTTGCCACCAATCAACCCCCTGGAGGGTTTGAGGTCGCCGACGCGATGGGGAGGGTGGAAGGAGAGGGGATATGTTGTTAGTATTGCGCATTATTGACTTCCTGTGTACGAGAACTTGTCGGTCGTGGGTTTTTTTGTTTGTTTCATTGGTTTGTTGTATTATTTTAAATTCATTTCGATGTTAAACCCAAACCTAATGGGAGGACCATGACAACAAACCTCAGCTGTCTGTAAGGCCTTCAATTAATCGAAATATTAAAATATGCGCATTTGTTCGAATCGAGTCGAGAGTGCATACACTCGGAAAAGTACCTACCTACCACGTCGCGGTTTTCATTTGATGATGAGTGCGGCAAAAAGAATAAAAGTGTGGGTTGGAAATAATTTTTCGCTATATTTTAAATTATATACATATATGTATCTATAGATCCGGACTAATGCATTATTCACATTCATCGAATGAAATTGAATGAGTTTTATAGATACATATCGACATCATGGTCTAGGTCCAGGAGGGATGAAGAGAGAGGTATGATTGTGTCGCTAATTACACTTTAAATACGTAATTCGATAAGGTTCGGTTTTGAGTAATGAATAAGGAATGTGAAGGTAGATATACGTATCAACCTATGCATATGGTTATCAGGTGAGAGGAAAGCAAACATCACAGAACTTATGGCCTTAATAGGAAGTCCTAGCAATGCGATGTGACAATTACTACACATTTTAAATTTATTAAAAAAATCATAGACTTATTTAAATAATTTAAGAAATTTTAATTTTAAAAGAAAAGAATGATTTCAACCAGAGCTAACTAGATTTACAGTTTTTTTTTTAAACAATTTCGGACCTGATCCTTGAAAAGGTTAAAAGCCTTTAGATCGAAGCGTTTAAAAGCGTGTTTTATTGGAAACTATTATTGCGGTGTCTTAGTTTCAAAAATTAAGAGTATATTTCGTCCCCTCAGAAGCAAACTGTCGTACCTCAAAAATTTGCGATTTTGAGTTAAGTATACAGAAAAAATCAGTAAAAAAAATGGTACCTTTTGGTCAAACTGTCATAAAAATACTTCTTAAACTGAAGGCGTGAGGGCGAAAGTGTCATTGTGCATTTTTAATAACGTCCCTGAACTATTCATCAGTAAAATGACATTTTCAGTTTCATGTCAAACATCATAGTGAGTTGTTGTGTCGTTTGTTACAGAAAAAGTTTTTATCGGAAAATATCGGACTACACTGAAACGAAGAGATTTTCGACACTTTTTTGTTTGTTGCACTTATCTTAATTTTTTTTTATTGAAGTATGATAATTAATTTTTATGAAAAGTGACACTTTGTTATTTGTGACACTTATCTAAAAAATAATATTGAAGTATGAAAATTAAGTCTTAGGAAAAGTGACACTTTTCGTTATACGTCATTTCTCACCGATTCGTTTCACTATTATTTTAGTGCTTACTCGCGTTAAGTCATTTTGCTTTAACTACAACTTTAGCTACAACTTTAAAAAGTTTTGTTTTTGCAGCATAAGAAGAGTCATTTCGTCAATGTTTTTTTGGAAAATCCTAGAAAATAATTATTTTTCTAATCCGACAAAATTTTTGTTTTATAATGTAAATTTAACCGATCTAATTGCTCGTTACACTGCCGAGAAATTTGACCAATATCAATAAACCAGAATTGATAGTTTCACCTTCGAATCAGCCTGGTTTACCCAAACAACAATCAACTGCTTCGTTTATACAATCAACCGAAAATACTCATCTTCAATTCAACATAGATACAAATCAAATCACTTCTGAACCTGGATGCAGTGGTGCCAGTGTCTCTAATCTAATATCAAGTAAATGAACGATCTTTGTCAGCTTCTTCATCCGATGAGACAGGCTCTGATTGTGATGACCCAAATTTTAATTCTTTAAGCTGTTCTTCGGAGTCTTTGGATGATACTCCAGCTCCAAGTCCGATACAAACTATACAATCCAATAAAAAAGAAAAGCAAAATTCAAAAAAGAGACAAATTTTAAAAGATAAATGGACAAAAAAAGCTTTCGATGCAAGGAGATTTGGAGAACCCTATAATTGAAATTCAAAGAGTAAAAGGTTCATTGAAGGCAGAAAAATGGGTCCTGTTTGTCACTGTAGGCTTGGATGTTCAACAAAAGTAAATGAAGAAGATCGATTGAAAATATTTACGAATTACTGGAACTTTGGATGTATCAACAAGCAACGGTCTTTTATTGCGTCTTCGGTGATCGATATTACGCCGAAGTATCGATACATTTGAGTAGAAAATGATCCCACCCACAATGTCATTAACAGGAACTGTCGAAAAAATAATAAGGCATATTATTTAACTCGAGAGTAAGAGTTTGCAAAAAAATTTTTGTATCGACTCTTGGAATCAATGATAGACCCATTCGTACTGTCCAGCAAAAAAGAGATAAATCAATCACCAATATGGTTCTAGACGACTTGAGAGGTAGGCACCCCCCAAAAAACAAAACTGACCAATCTGTTTTAAAAGAAATACGGGATCACATTGAATCAATACCTTATATTCCTAGCCATTACTGAAGGTCAAAATCTTAAATGGAATACATTGATGGTGGTTTATCAATTACACAGATAAATCGAAACTATGTTGAGAAATGCAGGGAAAACACAAATTCCTTTTGCTAAATATAATGTTTTCCAAAACGTGTTTGTAAATAACTTCAACAACCCAAAAAAGATCGGTGTGATGACTGCACTGCTTTTGAAAACACTGAAGCTGCTACTCGGGCTATTGTGACTAAATTTCGCACTAAATTTACACTGTTGGGCATTAAACCGCCAACACGGTTGCGTAAAGTGTGAACTGAAGAAAATATCGCTTCTGTATCGACCAGTGTTAATGATGGCCATCAATTATCGATTCGTCGCCGTTCTCAGCAATTGGGCCTCTGTTACTCAACAGCATTTTGAGGAAGAATTTAAGTGTGATGCCTGTGAAGCCGAACGACCTACTGAAACGTAAAATTTTTGATAAATGGGCTCTTGGAAAATTTACCGAAAACTTGTGTTCAGCGACGAAACTCATTTTTGGCTCACTGAGTACGTAAATAAGCAGAATTGTCGATTTTGGAGTCAATATCATCCAGAAGCATTGCAAGAGCTACCAATGCATCCAAAAGTTTACAGTTTGGTGTGGTTTACGGGCTGGTGGTATCATTGGACCGTATTTATGCAAAGATGATGGGAATCGTAACGTAACTGTGAATAGTGAGCGCTACCGTGAGATGATATCCAACTTTTTTTGCCCAAAATGCAAGAGCTTAACGTGCATGACATGTGGTTTAAATAAGACGGTGCCACACAGCACGCGCCACAATGAACTTTTCGAGGCGCGGTCAAAGTCAACATTTACATGAAATAATCTTCAAACATTAAATTATACTGATACTATCGTATCAAATAAAGATTTCGTGCATTTTTCTGAATTTCATGTGTTTTTTTGAAAAACTTTCCTATAGCTTTTAAAAAATCACCCTTTACTATAAGTATTTAAACTAAGTATTGAAGAAAAGTGCTGTAGATTTGTTTTTCGTATTTTTGGCAAAACTTTCAAAAAGATGGAAATGTCTCTAATTAATATGATAGAGTGAATTTGAAATCGGTTTTGAATTAAGGCCATCAAAACCCATCAATTTTATCACCAGGCTTGCTTAGAAAATGATTACCTATATATTTAAGGGAAAAAATCTAATGAAATGTTTAACGTTTGTTTAAGACCCACCTCAGAAATATGTGAGCAATGGTGTGGTCGCTTTAAAAAAATTTCTGAAAAGTTTCTTTGTTTAAGATTTTGTTTTTGCGTTAAAATGGATATTAAAGAAGTAACACTTAAAAGTATTGTTTTTGGTATTTTATCATTCCAAAATTTGATTCTTCGGTGGTGTTCCCTTACTTCGAAAAGGACACATTCATAACTCTTACTACTTTACCAACACTTTTCTCCAATATTTCATTGTTTTCGAATTTGAACAATGATCTTAATTTGCGAAATCAATCAATTTTTGTTTTTATAATAAGCCTACACTCAAGGATAAATTACTACCCTTATTTTGCAAAGACGCAATGTGAGCATTAGGAATGCAAGAGAAGGTTTGAAAGGAAATATCGGTACACATTGGTTTTGAATTCCAGAATATTGGCATTGACTTTGAAAGACATTGCGTGGCAAGAAATATTCGCGTAGTACGGCTAAAAAACCAATCTCTTTATTTGACAGTACGACCGAAGTTGGGCTCGAGGGTACATGAACATTCCTAGAAGCGGTTGAATTGGTAAGCTGAGGAATGCTATTCCTCTAGAGCGTTAAAATAACGGTAAAAAGGGTGAAACAAGAAAATTTACGAAAATGTTCAAGCGACGTAAATGATCGAACGATGGTATTATCACAAGTGAATCTAAATAATCTACAATACCGGCCAAGGGGCTTAAGTATGTTACAGGAGCACTAAACCAGACGTTAAGGTTAGTATTTAACGACTCATAATAATAAATGCTTAAAATTAAATAAAAAAATACGGGTATGTGATAATTGCATAAGAGGTGGTTCGTGACAAAAATACTGAAACATAAAATAGGACAAGATTAAAAAAATTGCTTTAATGATTTATTGAGCTATTATGTTTTGACGTTGCAGTTCCACATCCGAAGAAAAGAGATTTGAGTCAGAAAACGAATATAAAAGTCTAAAAGTAGTATCGTCAGCAAAACAATGTATTGGTTTAGAAGTTGCAGACACGGGATCATTGATAAAAATGAGAAAGAGTGTTGAAGACAGAACAGAACGCTGAATTTTTAATATAACTTGTATTGAATACTCGAAAGGTAATTACTAATTTAATGAAGGAGGGACTTATAAAAACCGAATGCATTTTCGATAAGAAAGCCTGATGCCAAACCCTATCAAATGTTTTTAAAATATCAAATAAAAATCTAATTTCTTTAAAACGATTTAAAGATTTGCTCCACTGTACGATGAGATCACCGGTGGAGCTTTTGCTTTTAAGGCCGTACTGCCGGTCAATAAATAAGCTTTCGATCTGAGGAGTAGGACAGTGGTTTTGTCAGCGTTGAAGAACACCTCTTCAGAGCAATAGACGGGCCACCACTCGGACCAGTTGATTTATGTATGTTGAGATCTTTTAAGACTCTCACCACCACAATAGGAAAAAGACTGGTTCCATAGAATCATTACACCCACAGGCAGCGTGAAATAGACGGCGAGCGTAGGAACCGAAGAGTTGAATTATTCCTAATATTTTTTACGAATGACCAAAAATGTTTACTGCCTTTGGGACATTGCAGTAATTTTTGCCGTAATTTTTGGTTCTGTAAAAATTTGGTTTTTCGAATATTGGCGTTGCAGGTCTTCCTGGCTTGTTTGTACTTATTTCGGTTTTCCTCAGTTGGATTAGCTTTAAAACAACGAAAATTTACCTTCTTGACCCTAATAACCTCTTCATAGCTCGCATCGAACTCATCTTTAAGAGAATCAAACTTATGAACATATCAGCGCTGGCATCAACGTCACTATCGAGGAAGCATTGTTAAGAGTTGAAGATCCTAAAATATTTATTAAAACCATCCCAGTTGGCTTTCTCGTATTGCCAAACGGTTCTCTTAGGTGCTCTTTCCTTAGCTGAAGAGTTTGAGAAATTTGAGGAGATAAAGTACTTACCAGGGTCAGAGGTAAGAAAAAAGTCAAGAGTGTTTTCTGCTCTACCTACCACGTCCAATTTTCGAGTGGGCTCGTTGACCAGTTGAGTTAAGTGGTTCAACTCAGCGAAGATCTCTGCACAGACTCCTTCGGGTATTGTCTGGCTGGAACGTTGAAGCCATTAACAATTGTGTACATTGAAATCGCCCGTAACAACGATTTTAATGCTAGGATAGGACGAAACAATTCTTTGGATGGAATCAGACAAAACATCAAATTTACGAGCAGTTGACACTGAAATTTAAATTAAATTATTGAATAATGGTGGTGGGATAAGAAAAAACTTACAAATAATAACTTTTTCTTTTCGAACCCGGACTTTCAAATTGAAACGTTATTTAAAGCGAAATTAAGTCATCAGACAGGTGAAAACTAAGTATACTTTGGTATTAATAAGTATTTTTGTAATTAAAGGAGACCTTGCGTTAGATCTGTCAGTTATAATTTTTCGTTCCGAATCTTTACTTTCCAACCTTGAGCGTTGAACGCAACATAGATAGTCAAAAATCATGAAAATTACGTCAGTATTTGAATTGTTGTAACGTGGACACTCTTACATCTAACAGACACAATCTCAACTTTTGGTTATATTTAACAGCCTTAACATCGTCAAATATTCTTCAAATAAATACTTAAATCAAAACTCAAAAAATAGCAGGAATCTCAATGTAGAAAAATGTGTTGCATAGTGCTCTTAACTTAACGACTTTTATATCGGTGATAGAAATTGATACTTTACAATTTTGGTATTAAATTTTCTATCTTAGGTTTTCTGCTTTATGATATTCAGATATATTGTTCTGTAAGCCTAATTAATGTCTCAAACAGTGTATGGTTAAATTTGAAACCTTGACCACTGATTGAATTCTTAGATGACTTACCGTACTTTTGGCCTACTTCCAACACACGATGCTCTAAAATCTCATGGTAGTCAAATTCTCAGCGATATTTTATTTCACACGTTCACTTTTTGTTTCGAAAGTATTATTGACCTTAACATTGCACTTTCGTGTAATTTTCACAACCTAAGGCCTTTTATTCGCTTCTCAAATGTAAATCCATTTGGATTCCCTCGCCATTATTCGTATATGCATCCATTCAATCAAGCAATTGTATATTTTCGCGTATCCATTGACGCATAAATCCTCTCTCACACCATCCATCCACAAAGACCCCTCAAATTTATGAATCTATAGGTTTAAAGCAACCAATATATGATTTCACATTACATGGATCGCGCCCCATCACCGACCGACCGACGACGACGCGACCGTTCCAGATAATCATCGATTTAAGGTATCCATAAATCATCGACAAAAAGATCTCATTTATAGATCAGATAATGCACTTTTGTTTACAGAGGGCCTGAGCAAGAAATCATTAACCGATCACGGATCACCATGCGATCACGCTCTTCAGTCCCAGCTTCAGCTTTAGCTTCAGCTCCAACCCAGGCAGGCCCCAGACGGCTATTCAGTTTTTGGTTGCCAATTCAAAAAGGGATAACCATTACATGGCAGTCTTGAGCTGATGATGCTGATGCTGTGGATGATGACGATGATGATGCTCTTGACCTCATCTCTTTTTTTCGTGGCATTGTGTGGTGTCCCACCTTTTCGTTTGGATTCGAATTTGGACTGCAACTCCGACTTCAACTTCAACTTTAACTCCAACTCCATTGGCATGCCCATTTGAGCCTCGAGTACAATGGCTGTGATATGGGAAACAATCCTTCCAATCCCAAGTCTCATGGACATGAACAGAACATGGACATGGCCAACAATTTGGAGATGCTCGTGTGTTTAAAGTTCATTTTCACGGAGCCATTACATTGCCACCATTTTTTTCCATCTTCAATCTTTTAAGAGGCTGGCGGCGGGGGTGATCAAAAAAATCAAAGAAAAGAAACACTCATGCAAACCTGCTGATGTTGAAGCTGAAGGCTGTTTCAAGCTTCAACCATGAAATTGAACTCTCCCATCTCTCCTTTTGGATTACTCTGGACGAACTACGCGACCGACGCGACGTCCGAACTGATGCAGCTCCTGATGATGCTGACGCTGCGGCTGATGCTGATGATGATGATGAGAATGAGAATGGTTTCTTTGGTGTTTTCAATTTAAAATGCAATTCCCGTGAAAAATTACTTTAAAATCTTTGGGGCGTGGCAGAAGAACTCATCGTTTTAGTTTTTTTTTTGTGTGTTGTTCTCAAGGGAAACCCTTGTTTACTACGTTGGCCATCGGCCCAGGAGGGTACTCATCAGCTTCGTGGTTCACTCGATTGGTAGGTTCTTCATCATCATCATCATCCGAAAGCATTCGTTCTAAGTCAGCGTCTTCTTCGTCGTCGAACCGTCTCTGATTTTGTGCTCGTCATTGCATTATATGATTATGGTTGCCAACTGTTCTTGATTTGGGAATGTGAAAACCCTTTATCTGATTTTCCTTTATAGGAAATAACTAAGGTATTATAAAAGGTCCTGCAGCTAGCTAACCTGAGATTGATAAAAAAGAAGGTTTTCTTGGCAACCATAAAAACCATTTCTGACTTTGGTTTATTCTCAGCAAGATAGTTGCCAATCTAAGCCCTAACAACAACAACAAAAGGAGCAAAACAAAAAATGGCTGATGGTGGTGTAACCCAACAATTGCCCTAAAAAATCAAGTGGAAATGCGATCCTATCTTGCTGTAACAATCAGAATTGAATGTGAGAATTACCTTTGTTCAACTTGCCTCTCGCTTTTGAAAAGGCAAGGAAGCAACAAGGATCATTAAAAGTGTTTTTCCAGAATATACATATATACCCTTCGGTTTTGGTTTTTTCTGGAATGGACTCGTTGATGATGGTTGTTTGAAAACCTCCATCGAACGTTCGACTCTATCATTATGGATCGAAAAAATTGGAATCGAACGTTTTGTGAGCAAAATTTCAGCTTAAAGGAGTTAAGTTTAGGAAGGTAGGTAGGTATATATTTTTAAATGCGGAGAGTGTGTTGTGTATATTGTTGGAGTTTGAACGCAGCAATTATTATAAATGCCCTAAGTGAAGCAATGGTCTATCGAACCGAAGGGGGGTTAATGGTAAAGTGGATCTTCTTCGAATCACAATTATTGGTTACACCGCATTGAATGTTATACCTACCTAGTCCGACTATAGAACCGATCATAGAGGATATTATAGTGGAGATGGTGGTGCTGGTGCAAAGGATACATGCAATTATATCGTTATCACGATTAAGAAGGGTTTTGCGAAAAGGTTTTCTTTTCTCCCTGGCGGAGAAGATAAACCTCCAGAATCATGTTTTAAAGACGGCGGCTACGATGACGATGATGGCGGTGGTGTGCTCGCAGACAAGGGGTCTGGTTTGATAACAATAGTTAATATAAAAAGTGCAAGGTATACATATCTATTTACTAGCCTAGCTCTTTATACGTAGTTAAGAGCATATTTTGCAGAGTCCACAGCGATGATGATGATTGATGCTTAATTTAATGGTTACGATTTTGACCCATCAATTTGGAGTTGTACTTTTTCTGCCTCTTAGGTCTTAGATTTAATTCAACTAATTTTTTTGTTTTGAAAGGCACTGTTTGATATTTTGGAAATGTTGTAAAACACGAATTGTTTGTTTCCTTTCTACAAGATTAAAGAGTATCCGTCAAATTGACTGTCAATTATTCAGTCTATTTGGCTTAAGCCCTATAGGCTAAACCACTGCGTAAGCTTTTTATTCATCCTACTCTTCAGGTTATGAAAACTTGGGTTTCCCACAGTTAAAAAAAAAGACATTTATTCTAATAACTTTAAATACATTTTATTTTTGACAATAACTGTTACAGATTAAAAGTTTGAATCATATTCATAGGAGCACATTTTAACGCAGGTTTTCAGGTTTTTAGTCTATTAAGCTTCCCGAGAGTGATATTGCGTCCTCCTTATAAGTTTTCGAGTTGATGGAAATCTCTCAAAAATAGCACTTACGTCCCTTCTTTTCAAGGTCATGGAAACACTGATTAACTAACTTTCAGCTCAAGAAATATCCCTAAGACCGAAGGTTCCTTAATGACTTTCGATATGATATTGATTTGATGGTTTATCTAACCGAACAGTGGAACAAATCTTAACATTGTTTTGGAGAAAGAAAGATTATTACATTTGATATTTCAAAAGCATTTAATTGAGTTTGGGATCAGGCTCTCTTACTCGTATGTGTGCCTTTAGTTCTAACGAATCCCTTCTTCGTTGTGGTACAAATTACATCTCGGACCGTTCAAAAACAAAATGAATGCTGATGTTCCCCAGGGCTCTGTTCTGTCTCCGACACTTTTTCTCATTTTTATTAATAATTTACTGCCTTTAACTTTTAATCCACTTACCTGCTCCATTGACGATAGTATACCTTAGCTTGTCATATGGTATTTTAGATTCACAACAATGCTATTCGAAGATGGATCTTTAATGGCAATGAATGATAAGCTCATTAAATTCCGAGCTATACAGCATTGTTAAATGGGAAACCAAAACTTGAATAGAATTTATAATGTATCCAAAAGTCGAAAAGCTGATTATTGTCGTTAAAACATAATTTATTACCTATGCCACTATCTATCAAGGAGGCGGAAAACCTTGAAATTCTCGATTGTGTATCTTCAGCCTCCTCTCTTGTGGTAGGATCACATACGCGTTGTTGCCAAAAATGCAGCAAGATTTTTCTGTTTCCTAAGGCGACTGGACTAGTGCGCCTTTAACTAACTTAAGTCTCTAGTCCAGTATTCAACGCAGAGTAATCTTATATATAATTTGAAAACCGGTGTTTTTGCTCTCACCCTTACCGTTATCTCTAAAGCCATTTGCATTCCTCTCCTAAGTGAATTAAACCGTTATACTCACTTCTCCAGGAATGTTTATCAATATAACCTTGATCCCAACTTAGGTCTTAATGTTTAGTATACATAGTTCTTTAGTCGTACTACGTGAATGTGGAATGCCATTCTGTGTCTTTTCAGGTCATTGCAATGTGCAGGAATTCAAAACCAAACATCGTCTACCCCTCCTTTGAAACCCGCTCAAAAATAATTTTGAGTGTGCGCTTAGTACAAAAAAAGAACATAAAATGGCGGAAAAAGGCCCAATTTTGGACCTAAAACACAATTGTCATTTAAAGCAAAACATTTATATTTCTTTAAGAAATACCAAAACAGTTTTGTATTTTAATGAAATAAGCCTGTGCTTGGACGAGACCTCCATACATACATTTTTTGAATTCGACGGAACCGAAAGTGAAGAAGCACCTGTGGATTCCGCGAATAATGATCGATTGCTTTGTTTCGAAGGACAACACAATTTGAAGCCCAGTTGCATTGACTCCACCTAGTAAGCATATTTACATTTCTTCGGTTCATTCGTTTTTAGATTGTGTTTTTAGTGGCCCGAGACCGTTTCTAAAATGTGATATCAATGAAAGCGGGTGTTACTTGCTACGCTATTGCTCGAGTTCATATATTGATGGATTCATTTTTGTTATTTTGTTCACCTCATATTGAAAAAATCATTATCGAAAATACAAATAACTTTGGTGACAAACACAAAACCATGAACGAAGACATGCTTTATGCATACATTGGAGTTTTGATTCTTGCAGGTGTCTACAAGTATAAGTTGTTCCATTTCGGTTGAAAAGTAGTTTTGTTTTTTGAAAGGATTTGATTTTTCGCAGATCGAAAACAGAGCGCATTGAGGACGTGTTTGACGCCAATTTCGATCGGCCCATTTTCAAAGCCATTATGAGTCCTTCCAATACATTAAGAAAGTTCTACGTTTTGACGATGCAGACAAAATATAAAGACAGCAATTGATAAATTTGCACCTATTCAACATATATGGGACAAATGGGTTGTATTGCTTTCTTTATTTTATAACCATGTGTTACGGTGGATGAACAGCTACTAGGTTTCCATGGCAGATGCACATTTAGGCAGTACATGCCTAACAAGCCAAAATATGGCTTGAAGCTTTGGAGGATTCAGCCATACCTATAGGAAAACAAGTTGATGGTGAAGCTGAAAAAATCAAGTGAGAGCGTGGTTCTGAACCTAGTCGAAGGATTTAAGGGCCACAATATTACAATGGACAATTTTTTTTTCTCATACTAACTCCGGAAAAAAATGCTCTAGAAGAATCTGACCATGGTCGGCAGGATGCGAAAAAATAAAAGAAGAAGAAACTATGCGATCTCTTTGGTCAATCCTGGTCGAATTACTCTGAGGATTCAAACTATCATCCCCTATTCCTACAAAAAAACGGGAAATAGGATTGTCTATTCAAGACTACCCAACCCCTTGCAGGAGCGCTAAGAAAATTGAAATGCCAAATACCATCTCTGAGCTAGAATTCAGTCTTAAAACCCTGAAAGGCTCAACTCTATACTATGATCGAATATCATACCCAATGATTTCTCATCTTTCGAAAGCTGTCAAAATACGTTTATGCAATCTATACAGCAACATCCCCAACAATTTAAAACGGCAACAATAGTACCAATCCTGAAACTTGAAATCTACCGTCCTATATCTCCACTACCTTGCCTCAGTTAAGTTTTCGGAAAAATTATATCAAAAAGACTTATATGGTTCATAGAACAGAGCAATCGTATTAATACAGCCCAAGTAGCCTTTAGACCAAAAAAGGGTACAATCGACACTCTTCTACACGTAGACTTCACCCTTTGCAACATCCTATCAACTCGGAGACACGGTTCAATCATCTTATTAGACTTTGAAAGAGCGTTTGAAAGGATCGGCGCACACTATTCTACACCCACTAAAAGAATGGCATTAGGTCCCAAAATTATTAATTTCATCCACCATTTCTTAACCAAACACAAATTGCGAACCAAAGTCAATAATGAATACTCAACAATATGGCCTTTGGATAATGGAATCCCACAGGGATCTCCGCTATCGGTTACACTTTTTCACCCCGAAAAAATCTTAGACCATGGAATCTATGCTAATGACCTCATCATCATCGCCAAAATAACAAACACTAATCGGACAGAGGAAGCGCTCGTTAGAGCTTAAGATAAAATAAGCGATTGGGCTGAAATATCTGGTGCAAAAATCTCAACGGAAAACAGCCAACAACTCCATATTTGCCGAAAAAAAACTAGCTTCAAAGACTACTCTTTAGAACTTAGTAACTTCACTCCAGAAAGCGTTAGTACATTAAAACTTGGCCTCATCATAAATAAAACATATTGATGGTCTTCACACATACAGCAACTTAATATAGCTCTCATTTCCCGCTTAAACAAAATAAAATATTTTTGTAGCAAAAAAAGCAGAGTTCACACCAACTCATCATCAGACTAAGACTTGGACTTACTCACCTTACACATATCCACCTAATCGACAAAATCTTAACTAACTTCTCCTGTTTATTCTGCAAAAACCCACAAAAAATGACAATAGAACACCTATTGAACGTTTGTCTAAGCTTCAAACCAGTCGACCATAGGGTCAACCGTACAGATTTAATAAAATATCCTACACATGAAAACTGTACTAAAATCTTAGAATTCCTAAAGAAAACAAATATGTTATGCAAAATTTAAAAACAAAAAAAATAATGCATCAATTTAATCATAAAAACAAAAAAAAAATGTAAATTTAACAACTTGTATAACATGCGAAGGTTTATGGCTCTTTTGTTACACCTGCAGATTTCAACTATTTATTGTAATTTTAAATTGCAATAAATATAATTAACTAAATGAAAAAGAAGCTGGGATGCGACCCACAATGATAACTTCCCATCCCGTCTGTCGATTTGTCTTGCATAAAAGTTTGTCCATATGTACTCGTATCAATTTTTACCAAATTTGCGTATAATTTTTGTAGATTTAATTTTTTTATAAGAAAATGGACTGTTGGATTTTTATATAGAAATTACTGAATATCGAAAACAATATTTTCTGTGAAATAAAATAAATTTGAAGCCAATATTTTTAATTTTTGAAAAGCTATTTGAGTCGAAAGTAAATTTTTACCAAGTTTATTTTAGAGTTTTATTTTTTGTAAGAAAAAGTCAATTCGATTATTTTCAAAATTTAATCGAATGTTAAAAATAATATTTCTTATAAGATAAAATTAGTTTGAAGCCAATATTTCAAATTTTTGAAAAGATATTTGGGTCGAAAATCAATTTTTAAAGTTTTTTTAGGTTTTTAATTTTTTGTACAAAAATTGTCAATTCGATTTTTTTCAAAATTTTACTGAATGTTAACAACAATATTTTTTGAAAGAAAAATGTAGTTTTAAGCCAATATCTCCAATTTTTGAAAAGATGTTTGAGCCGAAAATCAGTTTTTACCAACTTTTATACATTTTTTTTAGGTTTTTATTTTTTGTAAGAAAAACTGTCAATTCGATTTTTCTCAAAATTTGTACTAATGTTAAAAGCAATATTTCTTATAAGTAAAAGTAAACTCAAATTTTTGAAAAAACATTTATATCGAAAATCATTTTTTACCAAGTTTTGTTAATTTTTGTTCGGTTTTAATTTTTGTAAAAAACTGTCAATTCGATTTTTTTTCAAAATTTTACTAAATGTTGACAACAATATTTTTTGAAATATAAATATAAATTAAAATCAATATCTCAAAGTTTTGAAAAGATATTTGAGTCGAAAATCAATTTTTACCAACTTTTATACATTTTTTTTTTGTTTTTATTTTTTGTAAAAAAACTGTCAATTCGATTTTTTTCAACATTTTTTAAAATGTTGAAAACAATATTTCTTATAAGATAAAATAAGCTTGAAGCCTAAATTTCAAGTTTTTGAAAAGATATTTGAATCGATATTCAATTTTTACCAACTTTGAGTAATGTTTTCTTTAAGATTTTTATTTTTCATAAAAAAACTGTCAATTAGATTTTTCTCAAAATTTTATCAGATAGCAAAAACATTATTGTTCGTTGCACAAAATTGTTTTAGAGATGAAATCATATTTCAGTCGAAAATTTTGGAGGTGTAAAATGGATTTTTTTCCAAAAATATACTTTTTTGATATCACGTTACAATATGTTATATAAAATTTAATTCAAGACTCTAGCGTTTTTGGTTCGTAAGATATTTAGGGTTAACCAAAATGTTCACCTTTTTTCAAACTGCTATGGTAAAAAAACCACCGACGCAATTTTCATGAGAGCCCTTTCTACATCTTTCTGCCTTATTATATGTATAACAAAATTTATTTGAAATCGATATCTGTTCTGGTTCTTGAGCTATGGACGACGAAAAAAATGTCGTGAACGTACGGACGTACGAACGTACACACGCACGCACAG
The DNA here is from genome assembly GCF_945859685.1 of Eupeodes corollae. Taxonomy (NCBI): domain Eukaryota; kingdom Metazoa; phylum Arthropoda; class Insecta; order Diptera; family Syrphidae; genus Eupeodes; species Eupeodes corollae. Next base: position 23,304,304 of record NC_079147.1, read on the forward strand.
ACATCTTCCTAAAAATCTTTTATTTTGACTCTAAGGACCTTGAAACGTCAAAATTATCAGTTTGACAAATCGGACCCATTACAATAATTTCCTATGGGAAGTTAATAAATAAAAATTGAAAGTCTATTTGTAAAAAATATAGACCTAAGAAACCCACACGAAAGTTGCCAATTGTCCCGAGTTTGAATTTTAACTTGAGTTTGAATTACTAACGTAAAATTTTTGAAATTGTTTAAATGGCAATATTACTTATTGCAAAATATAAACATTTTATTAGTACACATGTGTCCCCATACCAGCTTCTTTTTTTATTGTTATCAAAACAGGTTTTATCACACAAATAGTATTTAATTAAAGAAACGCATTCAATTTGGAACACCTTTGAAAAAAGGTGAAGACTTTGGTTTCCTTTTAACCTTATCAGCTATGTGTTCAATCAACCTCGTGCTCATTAGTAATGAAAGTGGTTATATTTATATCAACTTAAGACTTTCAGCATACAAATTCATATCTATATGCAAAAGTCTTAAATATATTACAACCTTAAATGATATCTTTAGCTTCCAAGTCATTTCCTAAATTAATCTGATTAATCTCTGATATCAAAAAGGACAATGCTCTTATATTTTATATACCAACCTAACTGATCTGATACACCTGTGCTGTGTTTGACTTTTCCACCATAACAATACAAAGTATCTACCTAAACAGCTCAAGGGATCTCTCTCACTATATCTACACCAAAAGTGAACAAAAATAAAAAGAGTAGATATTATATCTGTAGACAAACAGAAGAAACAAAAAGAATAAACACTGTACCCTTCACAATCTTCTTATACAAAATATTTTTCCTGGCTAGATGAGCAGAAGCATTCATTCCGAACGAAAAGATAACACGTGTGATTAATTACACTTAATGATTTTATTATGCAAAACCATAGGTAGCTGCTTTCGTATACCAGCAGCAGCAGCACCCAATTTGCTTTCATTGTGTCTATTTCTATGCTTATATTTATCTTTAGGAATTACAGGCTATTTCTCATCGCATCACAGCACTAATAGTGCTTCATAGATATACTAAAGTCCCATCACTATCCTATATACGCTGCCTTGTCAAGGATTAAAAAACCGAAATGTGATTAAAAATATTTTCAGAAAGAGCAACAAGAATCGCACGCTATTCCTTCCTACTGGTTGAAGGTATATTTTTTAATTCCCAAATTGACTCATGACCTAATCGCAAATGCTTCCTTTAGCCGCATGCAGCTCCTCAAAACACTGAAGACTGAAATCCCAAAACAGAAAAAAAATAATATTAATAAACAAGGACTTTCTGATGAGGACAACGAACATCAGAAGCACCTTATCTCGTTAAACACGACACACCATCCGAACCCTACCCCCGAGGACGCACGTCATTAAAGGATACTCAGGTGCGGCGATGCACTAAGTGACGAAAAATACCTATCCCAATCAAGTGGGGTTGTAAAATAATAAAAATCACCCTCCTCATAGCTACGCCCGTGTAGACCGCTTAAATTTTTCGTGTGACTGGATGATAAATGACAGCGAAACATTGAACGTCCTTTTGTTGAATGAATTTCTAATAATAAGTTGATAACGCAACAAGGATGCCACCGCCGCACCACATCGCATCGGTTCGGTTGTTATACCTTATACCACCAGAGGAGGCATTATCTTACCCAGAAGAACGTTTTGGTCACAAGGGGGTGGGTGTGGGTCTTGTTGTTCCTTTTTTATCATTATATTTTGTGTTCGTTTTTTTTTAATTTCGAGTCCTGAATTTAATGGAAAAAGTATGCCAGGACATTTTCCAAGTCGAAACGAAGAAAATGGATATTTCCAATTTGTTGCAATGCACAATGCCTTAACTCATTTTATTTTTCCTTATATATTTTTTGATGGGGAGGGGGTAGGCCGTAGGGGTGATATTGTGTTGGTGGCAAAAGAAAGGACATAAGTAGCTGATGTAGAAAGTGTGCTGCTACCTACTCCTTAAACTTCCATTTGTATACCAACCAAAAACTATAGAATGTTGGTTGGAATGTCCCTTTTGCCCAGGGATCAGGGTCATATCTGGTGGGAATCCTTCCTCCTCCTCGTCCTTCTTCTTCTTTTCTGGCTTTTACTTTTTTGTTGATACAGTAGAGTACCTATATATATATGGATAGAGTGTGGCGCAGTGCGAGAGCGAATGATTAATGACTCCTGGACAAATGGAAATTGTTTGAATTGCATTAAAGTATTTAAAAGGGTTCTTTGCTCGAAGTTTATTTTGTTGATGTCGTTGTTGTTGTTTTTATTTCTGTTGGGCGGTTGGACTTATATATGTATGTATATATGTAGAAAAACCGACAAGGACAACGCTCGACTTCACTTTGGGGTTAATTCTGGAAATGGAAATGGAATTGTACAAGAATAATATACATTTCCTCTTTTTTGTGTTTTGATATTGTTGCTGCTGGGTTTTGAATTATATACTTCCCTCATCTTGCATCAGGATCCTTATTTTCATCCTCATCGAATCGAATTTTTAGATTTTGATTCTTGTTTGTTTTTTTTTGAGACAATGTTATACAATTTGGCATTTTATAGTTGGCACTCTCTGAATGGGACAGATAAAGGTTTAATATTCCAGTTGGAATTTGGTGTTGTTAGGTAGGACGTTCATTATATTATATTATTGCAGAGAGGATGGTAAGGAGGATGGGAGGGATAAAATGCAATGGGAGATTGCGATTGTGTCAATTTCGAATTACATCCACATGGCTTGATTTGTTTCTTCGAATGATGAATGATGTTATTTTTTTTTTGTTTTTGATTTCATCTGGAGAAAAAAAAAGTTAACCCTTACCTTCTGCATGAGGTTTCCATTCGTATACCTTTTTAATTGTATTATTGAAAGGGTCCTTCCTCTGTTTTATTGTTTTTCTGTCGAAAAATATAGCCATTGGTTTCTTTTTTGTTGCTAATGACAATTAGACTTTTTTTCAATTGTCATCAAATATGTACCAATTTAAAACCAGTGTATTCAATTAGAATTTAAATTTGAAGTTTAATTATTTAAATTGGATATTTTAAGGTGACAAACAATTCATTATACAATACCATATGTAACATGTATCAAAATGAAATCCCTAAAAATATTTATAAAAATAGTAAGATAAAAAGTGCAGAACCTATTTGTCTTCCTTGAGATACTCGAGGAAAATATCTGAACTATTTGTTTTTTTTTTTGTTTATTTGTTAATGTTAACCCTCACAAATTCTGAGATATTCTTACCAGTTTGTCAATTTACAGGAACAGTAAAATGTTGTCTTTTTCAGGGCAAAATATGTTAGTTAGTATCGCAAAATTATGGATTGTTATTATTATGATAAGCTATTGATTTTCGGATGGGGCGTTTCTTTTTCACAGATTTGGAATTTCGTCAAAGTGCGAGTGTTGTTTTTCTGTTTAGAAGATTTCAATTTATCCATTACTTTATAAATAGTTCTCCTGTTAAAAAAGTTTTGGGAGAAGCCCGGTTAGACGAACCCTTTTATCATTTTAGCATCTGCAAGAATTAAATTCACCGTGGCATGATGTCTAATGCGTTTCTTTTACGGGTACTGCCTCTTGTGAGGATTTGAAATTCTCCCAGGATATTTTTTGCCATGAAAAGTGTTTCCTCAAATTAGCCGTTCTGTTGGGATTCGGCTTAAAACTGTTGGTCCCCTCCATCACTGACAACAGTACTCGCACTAGGGAATGGTTGAGAGTTGTGAGTTACTTGGCCCCAGTTCTCAACAGACTATTGCGCCACCCAATTTTTTTAATTTTTTTTAGATTCACCGTATATCTGTTCAAATGTTAGACATGTGCATTCAAGAGGACACAAGCGTCCAACGGTTTTTCTCCAAACATACCTCTGTCTATCAACGCCTACTCTCACCTCCTCACGGTAAACATCGGGTGCCTAGTACCTCAACTGGAGATTGGGTTCCAACCCCAGTGGAAAACTGTTGGGGCAGCAAACGAGAGAGGGGGGAGAGGTGTTTCCACTAAGACACCTCTTCTTGTCCAGACGACAGCGGACGAATTCTCGAGATGAAATCAACGGTAGCGTCTTCAGGTCCTGTAAGGTTGAACTACTTAGTGAACACATTATAGGGCTTCTTCGACATATTTGGAGCCCAGGCCTATAAGGAGCGGTTTATCCAGCTCCCCTAGACCAAGTACAAAATGCCTTAGTTGTGAAGCACCAACAAGCCTCGGATACGGACGGATTTACTGTTGACAACCCACGCAAACAAACTAAGGACAACGAACTTCGGATATGCACGTGGAATGTTAGGTCCCTTAACAGACCACGAGCTGCCTAGGAATTATCGAAGGCCCAAGACTGCTATAAAGCAGACATCAACGCCACCCAGGAAATACGATGGGTTTAGGCCGGGCAAAAAGAGGTTGAAAAACTACGATATTTACCGAGAAAACCAACAATATACTCATCATTATACGTCTTTGTCATTGGAGCTATACTAAGGCAAGAAGTCTTGAAGTATAGGTGCATCAAGGCTTAATTCGGTTACATTAGTCTGATATACGCGCACGCCCCCACAGAAGAGAAGGATAACAACAGCAAAATATGTCCTTCAAGCTTTTAGACAAAACATAAGAGCAGAGTTCCAGCTACGATATTAAAATTGTCCTGGGCAATTTTAATGCCAAGCGAGGAAGGGACAACAACACGGCAACAATTCCGACAACGGATTCAGGCTCATCGACTTTTCCGCGGGACGATACGTCATGGTAGTCAGTACGCGTTTTTCACATCTCAACATCCTCAAAAAAACTTGGAGTTCTCCAGAACAATCTACGGTCCACCCGATTACCCATATTGCGACCGACGCTAGACATGCTTCCAGCATCATAGATGTCCGAACTGTCCGACGAGCTAACATCGATTCGAACCACTTCATCGTTGTAGCCAAGGTAGCACTTCGGGTTTCCAGACCCAAGGCGAAACAGAGAAATACTGGGAGAAAATACAATGTGAAAGGGCTACAATGGAAAGAGATTGCCAAATCCTTCTCCAACCAAGTCATAAGTAACCTCTCCCGAAGTGCTCTGCCACCAACACAATGTATGGAGAACGAGTAGCAACATTGCCAAGATGCAAGCAGAAAAGCCGCCTCTGACGTACTGGGTTTCAAGCAACCACCAACAAGGAACCCCTGGTTTTATGAGGAATGTTGGCAGGCAAATGTAGCCAAACAACAGGCACGCAAAGCAGCGCTGCATAAAAGGACGAGAGCTACTCAGGAGCTCTACAAGCAGAAGAGGCGAGAGGAACACTGACTTTTCATAAAGAAAAAGAGAGAATGCGAAGCGTGAGAGGTTTAAAAGCTGAAACGAAGTTCAAAAGTTTTATAAGAATGTGAAATGATATTCACAAGTGCATAAATCTGAAACCTAAAGCTGCAAACACGAAAGTGGAAACATCATAGTGGAAAAGCAATCTATGCTGAGAATATGAAAGAAACACTTCTGCAGACTGTATAACATCGACGACAAACCCAATTCCGCTATCAGGCAGGATGATTCATTCAACATTATAGAGAACGAAAGCCAACAATCCCTCCCGACTTAGACGAAGTAAAGATTGCCATATCTAAGCTGAAGTCTAATTAAGCCGATGGAGCGGATGGCTTGAATGCTGAGCTCTTTAAAGCAGCTGTAGATAAGTTGGTTAGGAGCACGCACCAACTAATCTGTAAGATACGGAAGAAAGCATGCTCGATGAATGGAACCTCAGTATTTTTCGCCCGATTCTGAAAAAAGGAGACTTACTAAACTGCACCAACTATAGAAACATCAGTCTACTTAACATCGCTTACAAAATCTTCTCTGTCGTAATATGTGAACGTCTAAAGCCTATCGTCTACAATGTGATAGGTCCTTATTAATGTGGTTTTAGACTAGAAAAGTCTACAGTTGATTAAATATTTACATTACGGCAGATCTTGGAAAAAAACCGAGAACACCAAATCGACAACCACCATCTTTTCATCGATTTCAATGCCGCATATGACAGCATCTACTGGGACAAGCTGTATAGAACCATGTCTAGTTTTGGTATCCCTGCCAAACTCGTCCGTTTGTGAAGGATGACCATAAAGAATTGACGCTGCTCCATAAAGGTTGGAAACAACTAAACATACTTTCGATGTCAAAAAAAGTTTTAGACAAAGTGATGCGCTGTCATGTGATTTTTTTAACATCGTGCTTGAAAGAATAGTGACGAGCTCACACGTCAACACTAGAGGCACTATCTTTCAAAAGTCTTTTTAATTACTGGCATATGCTGATGACATTGAGCAAATCAGAAGAACGCAGCGTGATGTCAATGGGACTTTTGTGAGTATTGAGGCAGAGACGGCAAAAATGGGTTTAACGGTTACTTACTTACTTAAGGTGGCGCTACAGTCCTGTGTGAACTAGGGCCTCACCCAACAAACTTCTCCATCTAGCTCGGTCCCTAGCTAGATGTCTCCAGTTTCGCGCTCCAAGTTGGGTGAGGTCACCTTCCACTTGTGCGCGCCACCTGATCCGCGGTCTTCCTCTACTGCGCTGTCCTGTGGGTGCGGATTCGAAGACTTTCCGGGCCGGAGCATTGGTTTCCATGCGCTCTACGTGACCCAGCCATCTTAGTCGTTGGACTTTTACTTTTCTTGCTAAGTCTACGTCGCTGTACAGCCCGTACAGTTCGTCGTTCCATCTTCTCCTCCACTCCCCTTCGATGCATACGGGACCGTAGATCACACGAAGAACTTTTCTCTCGAAGCGACCCAAGGTGCTTTCATCCGCTTTTGTCATGGTCCATGCTTCTGCACCGTATAGCAGGACGGGGATGATAAGGGTCTTATATAGCAACACTTTGGTCCCTCGAGAGAGGACATTACTACTCAATTGCTTTCTTAGTCCAAAGAAACAGCGGTTAGCAAGAGTTATTCTGCGTTTGATCTCAGCGCTGGTGTTGTTTTCTGCGTTTACAGCGGAGCCTAGGTAGACGAAGTCCTTGACTACCTCAAAGGTACGTCTGTCGATTGTGACGTTTTGGCCAAAACGTCGGTGTTGTATGTCCTTTCTAGACGACAGCATGTACTTTGTTTTGCCCTCATTAACCGTTAAACCCATTTTTGCCGCCTCTGCCTCAATACTCACAAAAGCCCCATTGACATCACGCTGAGTTCTTCCGATTATGTCAATGTCATCAGCATATGCCAGTAATTGGACAGACTTTTGAAAGATAGTGCCTCTAGTGTTGACGTGTGAGCTCTGCACTATTCTTTCAAGCACGATGTTAAAAAAATCGCATGACAGCGAATCACCTTGTCTAAAACCTTTTTTGACATCAAAAGGTTCTGTTAAGTTGTTTCCAACCTTTATGGAGCAGCGTGAATTCTCCATGGTCATCCTGCACAAACGGACGAGTTTGGCAGGGATGCCAAAACTAGACATGGCTCTATACAGCTCGTCCCTGTAGATGCTGTCATATGCGGCCTTGAAATCGATGAAAAGATGGTGGGTGTCGATTTGGTGCTCTTGAGTTTTTTCCAGGATCTGCCGTAATGTGAATATTTGATCAACTGTGGACTTTCCTGGTCTAAAACCACACTGATAAGGACCTATCAGGTTGTTGACGATGGGCTTTAGACGTTCACATATTATGGCAGAGAAGATTTTATAGGCGATGTTAAGTAGACTTATTCCTCTATAGTTGGTGCAGTTTAGAGGGTCTCCTTTTTTCAGGATCGGGCAAACAATACTGAGGTTCCATTCATCGGGCATGCTTTCTTCCGACCATATCTTACAGATAAGTTGGTGCATGCTCCTAACCAACTTATCTCCAGCTGCTTTAAAGAGCTCGGCATTCAAGCCATCTGCTCCAGCGGCTTTATTAGACTTCAACTTAGATATGGCAATCTTTACTTCGTCTAAGTCGGGAGGACGGGATTGTTGGCTTTCGTCGTCTATATCGAATGGGTCATCCTGCCTGACAGCGGGATTTAGTTCTTCATCGCCGTTATACAGTCTGCAGAAGTGGTCCTTCCATATCCTCAGCATTGACTGCGGTTCCACTATGATGTTTCCACTTTCGTCTTTGCAGCCTTCGGTTCTAGGTTTATGTACCTGTGAATTTCGTTTCACCTGTTCATACAACTTTCGAACCTCATTCCTGCTTTTATACCTCTCAACATCTTCAACCGCACGCTTCTCATGCCCTCTCTTTTTCCTTCTGAAAAGTCGCCGTTCCTCTCGCCTCTTCTGCTCATAGAGCTCACGAGCAGCTCTCGTCCTTTTATGCAGCGCCGCTTTGCGTGCCTGTTGTTTGGCTGCATTTGCCTGCCGACATTCCTCATCAAACCAGGGGTTCCTTGTTGGTGGCTGTTTGAAACCCAGCACATCAGAGGCGGCTTCTCTGATTGCATCTTGGCAATGTTGCCACTGGTTTTCGATACATTGTGTTGGCGGCAGAGAACTTCGAGAGAGGTTACTTGTCACTCGGTCGGAAAAGGATTTGGCGATCTCTGGCGATTGTAGCCGTTCGACGTTGTATCTTCTCCCAGCACCTCCCTGTTTTGCCTTGGGTCTGGAAATCCGAAGTGCTACCCTGGCTACAACGAGGTAGTGGTCCGAGTCGATGTTAGCTCCTCGGAAAGTTCGTACATCCATGATGCTGGAAGCGTGTCTGGCGTCGATCGCAATATGGTCAATCTGGTTGACGGTAGATTGATCTGGAGAAGTCCAAGTTTCTTTGTGGATGTTGAGGTGTGGAAAACGCGTACTGGCTACCATTACGTTTCGCCCCGCAGCAAAATCTATGAGCCTGAATCCATTGTCGGAAGTGTTGTCGTGCAGGCTGTTCTTCCCGATTATTCCACCAAAGATGTCTTCCCTTCCTAGCTTGGCATTAAAATCGCCCAGGACTATTTTAATATCGTAGCTAGGGCACTGCTTATATGTTTTGTCTAAGAGCTCGAAGAACATATCTTTGGTGTTGTCGTCTTTCTCTTCTGTGGGGGCGTGCGCGCATATCAGGCTAATGTTGCCGAATTTAGCCTTGATGCGTATGGTCATGAGGCGCTCATTGATGCACCTATAGCTCAAGACTTCTTGCCTAAGTCTGGCTCCAATGACGAATCCGCATCCAAATAAGCGCTGTTGGTTTTCGTTGTAGCAGTCACCATAGTAAATATCGCAGTTTTTCATCCTCTTTTTGCCCGGCCCATCCCATCGTATTTCCTGGATGGCGGTGATATCTGCTTTATATCGTTCTAGGGCCTCCGCTAATTCTTCGGCCGCACGTGGTCTGTTAAGGGACCTAACATTCCACGTGCATATCCGAAGTTCGTTGTCCTTTATTCGTTTGCGTTGGTTGTCAACAGTAAATCCGTCCGTATCCGAGGCTTGTTGGTGCTTCGCAACTTTGAAAGCTTTTACGTGGCCAGGAAGTCACCCCGACGCACAACCTCCAACCTGGAGGGCCAGATCCTAAGTATAACTCCAAGGATGGGGAGCCGGATAAAACCGCTCCTTACAGGCCTGGGCTCCGAATAAGTCGAAGAAGCCCTATAAGGTGTTCACTAAGTAGTTCAACCTTACTGGAACTGTAGACGCCACCGTTGATTCCATCTCGGGAATTCCTCCGCTGCCGTCTGGATTAGGATAGGTGCCTTAGTGGAAACACCTCTCCCCACCTCTCTCGTTTGCTGCCCCCAACAACTTTCCACTGGGGTTGGAACCCAATCTCCAGTTGAGGTACTAGGCACCCGATGTTCACCACGTGGAGGTGAGAGTAGGAGTTGATAGACAGAGGTTGGTTTTAAGAAAAAACCTATGGACGCTTGTGTCCTCTTGAATGCACATGTCTACCATTTGAACATCGGGTTTAACGGTTAATGAGGGAAAAACAAAGTACATGCTGTCGTCTAGAAAGGACCTACAACACCGACGTCTTGGTCAAAACGTCATAATCGCCAGACGTAACTTTGAGGTAGTTAAGGACTTCGTCTACCTAGGCTCCACTGTAAACGCAGAAAACAACACCAGCGCTGAGATCAAACGCAAAATAACTCTTGCTAACAGCTGTTTCCTTGGACTAAGAAAGCAATTGAGTGGTAAAGTCCTCTCTCGAGGGACCAAAGTGTTGCTATTTAAGACCCTTATTATCCCCGTCCTGCTCTACGGTGCAGAAGCATGAACTATGACAAAAGCGGATGAAAGCTCCTTGGGTCGCTTCGAGAGAAAAGTTCTTCGTGTGATCTACGGTCCCGTATGCATCGAAGGGGAGTGGAGTAGAAGATGGTAGACATAGACTTAGCCAGAAGGGTGAAAGTCCAACGCCTAAGTAGCTGGGTCACGAAGAGCGCACGGAAACCAATGCTCGACCCGGAAAATCTTTGAATCCACACCCACAGTATAGCTCAGTAGAGGAAGACCGCGCGGAGCGCGAAACTGGAGACATCTAGCTAGGGACCGAGCTAGATGGAGAAGTTTGTTGGGTGAGGCCCTAGTTCACACAGGACTGTAGCGCTGTTTTTTTGGGCTAACAAAGCAATGGAGTGGCAAAGCCCTCTCTCGAAAAAAAGTTCTTCGTTTGGTCAAAAGTCAATTACTAGAAAACATTTTTTAATTTCTTGATGAAGCTTATTTTTAATCACATAAAACCCAGCTTTGACTTAAAAATCCAGGTTTTTTTTAAGCTTTTGCTTTATTTAAAAGACCCAATATTTTGTAATGAATGAATGGTTTTTATAAATTCTGGAGATATTCCGGTCAACATTTGTTTTTAACCAGTTTTCCACAGCCCTTTTTTTGGAATTATATTCTTGTAATAAAATACTTTTTAGATTTTCCTAAAAATTACACCTGGTCTTTGTTAAAAAGTCAGTTTTTCCTGAATAAAATTGCTATTTCGCAAAGTATTTGTTCTTTTTTTACCAAAAAATAAACTTTGCAAATTGTATTTAGATTATTGAAAAGCTTTTCAATAATATGTAACGAGAAAATTTTACATAAGAATTTGTTTTGAGTAGTTGTCGAAAACTAATTCAAAAAGAGGCTAAAATGCGATCCACACTCATAACTTCCCATCCCGTCTGTCTTGCTTCAAAGTTTGTAGATTTTCGAGTTTTGTTAAGAAAATTGTTTAAAGTTGAATTGCTCTTTTAAATTACCAACAATATTTTGCATATAATGAAATAGTTTGATTTCTAAATCTATTTTTGTAAACGAGAGTTTTAGTCGAGAACTAATTTTTACCAATTTTAGGATTTCTCAAAAACTCTTATGTCTTATCTTAAAAAATACAAATTTGATGAATAAAATTGAATTGAATTGAAATGACATCGAGCACCGAACATTAATTACTTTTTTTTGTTGATTTTATTTTTTTTATAAAAAAAAGGACTGTTAGAATTTTATAAAAAATTTACTGAATGTCGAAAACAATATTTTCTGTGAGATACAATAAGTATGAAGCCTTTTTTTTGAATTTTTAAAAAGATATTTGAGTCGAAAGTAGATTTTTACCAAGTTTTAGTATTGTTTTTTTTTTTTGGTTTTTATTTTTTGTATGAAGAATGTCAATTCGATTTTTCTGAAAATTTTACCGAATGTTGAAAGTAATATTTTTTATCAGATTAAATAAGTTGGAAGCCATTATCAAAAACATTTGAAAAGATATTTGAGTCGAAATTCAATTTTTACCAACTTCGAGTTATGTTTTTTATTTCTTTCCTAGGGACATTGAAACGTCCAGAAATGTCAAAATTTTCAATTCCACTACAATAACTGGAAAGCTAACAAGGGTACTAAATCTGCACCACATTTTAATAACGAGATGTTGAATGTTTATTAAATTCACCAATGCAATCCAAATTAACTTAATTTTTCGAAAAAAAAACAATCTATTTCAGTTCTATAAAATTCTTATCTCTTCCCCTTATGTGTTATTTGAAAACCACTTAAAAAATTGTGACAAATCGTTTTCCTGTAAATCAGATTGTTTTTCACTTTGTTAAGGAAAAAAGGATTTCTTTCAAAAAGAAATCATTATTGTGTTGAGTTATTCAGAAACATAATTAGTTTTTCGAAATTATTTAAAAAAAAGTAATTACAGAGGAAAAAAACCTTACAAAATAATTTGCATACATTTCTACGGAATCCAATTCAATCCAAGTTACAGCTCTCGTCTCCTAATCCCAGCACCTACCTGTGCACTGCAGTGCAGGTCCTTCAGGGTTTCGTGTGTAATTTTTGTGTAGCTATAACTTCGTTCACATTAAAATATGTGGTATGTAAACTTTGTCAACGTTGGCATACGCAATTAAAAGTTTTCCTTTTTTCTGTTTTCTTTTATAAAACCAAACAACAACCAGAAAAACCAATTTCAAATTGGCCATAATTTTCATAAATTGTCCAGCACAACGCAAACTTGTCCCACAATCTTGCAATTAACCCCAAAAACTTTGCATTCAAATTGCAAATGAGTTTCCTGGCAATGGCCTGGCATAGTGGCATGGCAGGCCGTGAGTCGTCGTTGTCGTTGTCGCCATCGCCATCGCACCTCACTCACTCAAATGGCACTTCTTCCTGTCTTCCTGTGTGTGTACGGCCATCATAAATGTCACTTTATGGTCTCTCTGACTCTGATGCATGCTGCATATGTGCGACCATTTGGTCCATCAGTTTTGCTCCTCTGTTGCGCACCTTAATTAGGCGACAAACTCTTGGAGCGATCAGGCTGGCTGGCTGGTGGAGGCTTACAAGTAAGCTGGAGCGGAGACAGTGGTCCTAAGCCGAGTTGGCTTTCCATTAGCACCTTATCATAATTGCGGCATTAATCTGCGTGATGTTGCGAGCTCAGCTCCGGATTGCTCTCATCTCCAACTCCGATTCCGATGGAATGAAGAAACCTCTACTTTTTTTCAAAAACCAAAATGATTGTGGAAATATGCAAAATTTTGCAGAAATAGTGTGTGGGACCATCTCGCCGCCCGTGTGTCATTAAATGTTGCAAATAATGGTGCAGCTCAGCAGAGGAATGGTCATCCAGCTCATCATCATCGCATTTCGGATCGGAGTCGGAGTCAAAGTATGGCTACAGAAAAATATCTTGCCTCCTTCTTCTTCTACACTTCTTTTATCCTTTTAACTTGAAGCAATTTTATGCAAAGGGTTCGTGCAACTGCGCAGGGAGTGCGTCATGTTCGGACCGTGTTCTCTTATGTTAATTCGGTTTCGTGCAAAGTATCTCGTTCAATGCCAATGGGAACATGGATCACTTGCACAACGGCACTGGGTGAATTGATATGAAATTATTACCTGTCGCGACTGTGCATAGTGCATGCGCCGTGTGGATTTAGAGGATACCGCACTCTGCGTCGCGTCGCTTCGCGCTGCACTGCACTAGAATTGTTGTTGGCGGGCCGGCTGAAGCTGATGCGGCTGTGGTATAGCAACATATTACAATTTACATAACTTATTGACGCTAGTGAATGTCTACAATGTCATTGGAGAATGCGCAAGTCGAATAAGTGATGGTTGAGCTTTATTGTTTAAAAAATTACCGAAAAATGATGCATTTGACACTGATGCGTGATACCTTCAAAAACAAGGAAACGCGACAATTAAACCTTTGTATATGAAAACTTTTCATATACAAAGCTAAAACCTACTTTCTGTATACGTAGTCGCTTTCAAGAATATCCGGATCCGGATATTGGGATATTTGGGCTATCCGAATAGTGCAAGATAAACGAATTTAAATCTGGGCTCAGTAAACGCACTGTTTTTAAATGAAGATGCACTTTAGTGTTTTCTGTTTTCCAAAATGTTCCAAAATATCCAGATGTTTCGATCTTTTATTTATCCGGATAGTTTTGATTCTTGATTGGATGTGGAATATATTGGAAATTAATTTTTTTTTTATATACGGGTTGGATCCAATACTATCCGGATTGTTGAAATAAATAATTCTAGAACCGGATAACTTAAAAACCGTAGTATCCGAATATTTTGAAACACTGTTGTATTAAAAGAAAAACGTGCACGTAAATCTACCAAATTTTAATATTATTAACTTTCCCACAGGAAGTAATTGTAATAGGTCCGATTAGTGGAATATACAATTTTGACTTTTCTCGACGTTTCAAGGTCCCTAGAGACGAAATAAAAGATTTTTAAAGAAATGTCTGTGCGTGCGTGTGTACGTCCGTAAGTTTTTTTCGTTGTCAATAGCTCAAGAGCCAGAAGACATATCGAATTCACATAAATTGTGATATACAGATAATAATGCAGAAAAATGCAGAGAAGGCTCTCAGAAAAATTAAGTGGATGGTTTTTTTACCATAGCTGATTAAAAAAAGGCGAACAAAGGGTTAAACAATACCTAAATATCTCACAAACTGATAACGCTAGAGACTTGAATTCAATTTTATATTATAAACTGTAAGGTGATACCAATGAAATATATTTTTGGAGAAACGTCAAATGATTATTTTTTTATAAATCAGAAAAACTGACAAACAAATTTTTCACTTGAAAAATTTTACGAACAAAAAATGATTTTTTCTCCAAGAAAATTTTGTGCAACGAAGAATATCGTATTTAACATCTGGTAAAATTTTGAAAAAAAAAAACCGAATGGACAGTTTCTTTTATAAATAATAAAACTTTAAAAAACATTACTCGAAGTTGGTAAGAATTTAATTTCGACTCAAATATCTTTTTTAAAAACTTTAGATTTAATTTATTAAATCTAATGAAAATATTGTTTTAAAATTTCAGTAAATTTTTGAGGAAAATCAAATTGACAGTTTTCTTAAAAAAAAAATAAAAACCTAAAAAGAAATTAACAAAGTTTGGTAAAAAGTGATTTTATACTTAAATATCTTTTAAAAGATTTGAGATATTGGCATTAGACTTACTTTATCCTATGAGTAATATTGTTTTCAACATTAAGTAAAATGTTGAGAAAAATCGAAAAACCTACAAAAAATTCATAAAAGTTAGTAAAAATTGATTTTTGGATTAAATATCTTTTTAAAACTTTGAGATATTGTCTTTATACTAATTTTATCTTTTAGAAAATATTGTTGAAAAATCGAATTTACAGTTTTTTACCAACAAAAAAAACCTAAACAAATTAATAAAAGTTGGTACGAATTGATTTTTAACTAAAACCTTTATTTTTTAGTTTAGTTTAGTTTATTAGTCAATAATAACAATTTTCAATAAATGCGAAAAATAAGATTTAAATAAATGCGTATGAATTTTAAATTAACAAATAGCGATAATGAAAAGTTATTTAAATATTGAAATTTACAGATACATATTATATATTATTCAATAAAAGAGATAAAGTTTTATGTTTAAAAGTCTATCTTGAGCAATTTTCATAAAAATCTACGTTTTGACAAATTGAGTTTGCCGCCTTGATGCTACGAGACATTGGTTCATTATAACCATAATTTGTCCAATGAATTTATACATAAAATAAAGCAGTGGAACGAGTATCTCTTGGGGGAATATGAATACCAAATTTTTCTAACAGAAATGAGCATTCGATTCGAGATGTGAGAAAGTCCCGAACAAACATAATTGAAAAGAACTTCCTGTTAAGCTCGAAAGTATTAATCCCAATTAATAAACATCGACTACTGTAAGTCTGCATTTCCAAATTCCAATTAAGTTAAATCGTAAACCTTTTTTGCACTTTCTCGATTCTAACTACTGCCGTTAAATAATATGGGTTCCAAACCACAGAACAATACTCTAAGATCGACCTTATCATTGAAAAAAAGACTACGTAACGTAAATTGTCTGAAAATTCAGGTGCATTTCTTCTTATAAACCCTAGAATAGAGTTCGATTCACTTACTGAAAAGTCAATGTGCGATTTAAATGTTAATATATCATCCAGGATAACACCTAGATCTTTTTTTTGAATGAGTTTCATCTTGGGAACCGTAGCTAAACTGAATGTTATCTTTTTTCCTCGAGCAGGAAAGAACTTGGCATTTCGATACGTTCAAAAGCAGCGAATTTATTTCACACCATTCGGAGAGTCCAGAAAAATCGTCTTGAAGAAGTATACAATCTTGACAAGTATATATTTTTCTATAAAGCTTTAAGTCATCAGCGTATAAAAGGCACTGAGAGTTTGTAAAAATCTCAGAAATATCATTAATGAATAAAAGGAATAACCGATGTGGCTACCTTGCGGAACTCCTGAAGGAACATGAATATAGTCTGAAAAAGAACTTTAAATTTTTACAATCTGCACTCGATCTGTTAAATAAGATGCTATCCACTTAAGGAGGTTCGAGTGAAATCCTAGACATCCAAGTTTATGAAGAAGAAGCTTGTGGCTTACTCTATCAAAGGCCTTAGCAAAGTCCGTAAAGATAGTATCTGTTTGTTTTTCTCAAAGTTTGATAGAACATAATTGACAAAAGATTTGTTGAAGTAGACCTTCCTTTTATAAATCTGTGTTGGTAAATTGATATATGCTCACGCACAACGAAGAATATCTTGTCGGAAATTATTTTTTCGAAAAGCTTGGGTATAGTTGAGATCTTACAAGTTGGTCTATAATTTGAAATATCTTGTTTAGAACCCGCTTTAAAGATAGGAGTTAGAAATGATACTTTTCATTCTTTCAGAAATAATCCAATTTGAAGAGAATTATTAAATAATATTGATGATTGTTTTGCTAGGGAAGCAGCTGCTTTTTTTAGCAGAAATGGTGATAATCCATCAGGTCCGGGAGACTTGGAGTCATCAATTCCCTTTAAAGACTTTAAAACTTCCTCTTTGCTAACATAAAGGTTGCCAAGACTAAATTTTTGAGGAACGGTTGGCAGATATTGAGACGGAATGTCAAAAACATAAACTGATTTGAAGTATCTCGCAAACAAATCACAAATTTCAGATATGTTACTTGTCGAAGAACCCAAATAACTCATACAGCGCGGAAACCCAATAGTTTTACGTTTAGAGTTTATAAATTTCCAAAATTGACTACTATCATCCTTAATTTAAGCCTCATCTGAAGATATATATTTTTATAAAGAGTAAGATTTAGACTGTTGAAATCACGTTGGAAGGAGAGATACAGATTACGCAGAACAGGATCATTTTTCTTACTTTTATATCTTTTATGTGCTTTGTTTTTATGATTTTTAAGCCGAGATAGCCTTTTCTTGAACCAAATTGGATTTGAATTACAAAAAACTTTCCTTTTTGGAACAAATCTTACCGTGCTATTAATAACACGTTTAAATAAGTTATAAGCAGCATTAAGGTTAGGCTCAGTTGTGATATTAAATGGAACTACATTTTTTTCATCTGGATCAAAAATTCATTGTATTGCTCCAAGATTTAAGTCGCCAGCATATAAAAAATGCTGCGAACCAGAAAGGTTATCAAGAATATTTAAGCAATTATTAAGAAGTATATCATATAAATGTATAGAGCTCCTAGGTGGAATATAACTACATATTACGAAAAGTTCCATCTCATTACTCAAGGAAAGTTTTATAATAAGTTAATCAACATCAAAATCGGAGCTTTTAGGTAAGGAGTCAGATAAGAGTTCGATAGGCCTGCAGGACAACCTTGACCGGACAGCTATAAGGGTATCTCGTGAACAATGGGTTCAATATTTGTTGATATACATAAGACATACTAAAATTGGTTCCCGACTAAAAACCTCGTTATTAAAAATAGATTTTGAAATCAAACCATTTCATTATATGCTAAATATTGTTGGTTATTTTTAGAAAAATTTGAGAATAATTTAACTGATATATTTTTTAACACAACACGAAAACTTTCAAACTTTTAAGCAAGACGAATGGACAGATAGGATGGGAAGCATCTTTGTTGTTTTAGAAACGAAGAGCTCAAAGAATCTGCATAATCCGGATTTTCAGGTATCTGACATTGATTCCAAATAAGATTGACGTATCTGACCTATTGAACAATCCTAAGAGTTAGTTGAGGCAATAAAGATTTAACAGCTTCTGAATCATTAGAATATTTTATCCTGATATGTTCGGAATAAATACTTTTAACCGAATATACCAGATATTCAGGTATCCGAAGGATATTTTGAGTCACGATGTGATAAGCGATCTAAATGACAACTGTTTATAAATCTAGATAGTTCATTTCGAATTGTTGGAACATCTAATCGTAGATTAAAATATTCAGTTATCCGAAAAACTGAAATATTAGAATATTTTTATACAGCACGAAAATTCAAAGTATCCGGAAATTTCGGACACTAAGCATTCAGGATCCAACAATATCCGGGTTGTTCGAATGTCTAGTTCTTGATTAGAATATTGGGAAAACCGAAGTATCCGATTAGTTTGCAGCACTACCTTAGGTAATGTGAATTTTAATAAAATTAAATTATAGTGATTTCTTTTTCAAGAACTGTTCCGGACATTCCGGACTTCCAGGTAAGCGAAAAAGATTTCAATTTAGGTTGAGATATTCGAACTAACAGGCTCAAATATATTTGAATGTTGAGTGTGGCATTTTAGATTAAAATTCTTCCGTATTGTTCCTGAACCTGGAGAGGAGATATTTGAAAAAAAAAATCCACTCATCCGAAGCAAGTTTAAGGTCTGGTTGAGATATCCAAATTAGGTGCTTGATAAATGTTGGATATACCCACTACCCAGGTTATTGTTTTGGGCAACACTTTCCTGATTATTCGGGTATCGCATTCAAGATCTGGATTCATTTTTAGAATCTGAATACTTTAAAGATATGTAGTTCTTCAGACGAATTAAACATACAATTTAATTCGGAAAATTAGATAAGATATTGCGATTGTCCGGATATCTAATCCGGTTATATTTTCAATTTTTCGAATACATTGAAGCATTTCTCCGTTAAAACACAGCACTACAAAGATTACAACGTATATCTTCCACGTAAACATCCAGGATCCATCATCCACACTCACTGATTTTTCAACCCAATCTCTAGACCACGTTCTCTTCTCTAAGTGCCCATCAGTGTGTGTAAGACCTTTTTCCACTTAAATATAGCCCTATCTCTGACGACAAAAACAAGCAACAACAAAACTAAACCCATCATACCTACTACTTTGTGATTGTGGTTGAGGTATCAAAGTGCGTGCTCCATGGATATTAATCTTTTCGAATGCATTTTTATTACAAATCAATTGAAGGATCATTAGCATAATTTATACAAAACGCTCGTTTAATGATCGCCTGCAAATATTCGCGCGCCATGCAAGACTAAAGGTACGAGTTTAATAGCAAACAAACAGAGCTAAAGGTACGTTCCATCGAAAGTACTGAGATTGCGCACCCTTCCCTTCAACGAACGCACGGTATATAGCTTAGCTAGTTGTAGCTGGGCTTGAGTTGAGAGCTGTGGATGGATGAACGCCAAGCTATAAGGCTCTTCTCTATGGAGTGGAACCAAAACTTTAAAAACCAAAACCAGAATCTAGAGAACCACCAAAGCTGGCATGTTTCCATTTCTCTGTGTCGTCCGTCCAATTGGGTCCGCAATTCGCGCATGTGACGCGCTAGTACCAAAGAGTAATTAATGACCAATTCGAAAACACGACGGAGACATCTACAACGATGACGACTGCGACAACAACGACAACGACGACATGCAGGAGACGCGATCGCTGCTCCGCGAGACATCTTTTCGCGCGAAACTATTGCTGTTCCTAGACTTGTACGATACCTTGCCTCATACCCGACCCCCGAGCGTCTTCGATAACTCGAATAGACGAGACAGACAGTCGATCTTCTCGGATCGTTCCTCAAAATTGATGTCGAATCCGAGATACAAAATTGAAATTCCGATTGAGCGCAACGATTACCGGGCGGACAATTAAATATCGCCTGCAGCGAGCTCACTATAGTCATGGAGCGGACGCGCAACGCGACGCGACGTGTGTTGTTGGTGTGCTGCGCGATGGCGATCGATCGAAATGTGTGCTACGCATTCGAATGATGCGGTTGCGGTTGAATTGTCATGTGGCACGATGGGTACGCGACTTTGCGTTATCAGGGCACATCGATCGCATTCGAGCTGACGTTTAATGCAAAAATCGACGACTAGACGATCGACGACAGATCGGTAGGAAGATTGGGCGAACTATAGGCATCTGTGACTCGTATAAATAGGCTTAGGCAATTGCAGCATGTTGCAACTGCAACTAGGTACACCTAAGCAAAAGAAGTCGGTGTGTGAACTGTGAATATCGTTTTGGGATGCATAGGATTGTTATCTGTGGCATCGCTCACATACCGTGATGAAACGGATGCCAATTCGGGAGAGCCTATATATCGAATTGAATCGAATCGAGTCAGAGATGTCGCCGTTCGCCGTTTGCTGTTGGCTTCGCAGGCTGCAGTTGTCGTATAGCTGTTCAGGTTCAGGGAGCACCTGAGCTATAGGTTGATATTTAAGGTGGAGCATGAGCCGGTGTCTGAGTGTGGAAGACGACAGAAAAACACTGGCACGACTGACAAGTGTGACAAATTTGTTATGATATCATTACGATCAGCTGTTTTGGGCAAATGGAATAGGATCGGAATGCCGAATAAGGGACGATGTGGATTTAGAAGGCATCATTGTAGTTTCGTCGTCATGTAGATGCAGAGTTTAAGATTGGAACTTTGACTTTTATGTTGGAAATAAAGCACTTAGAAGGTATTGAGTGCCATGTTCACTTGGATTATCTTTAAGTTTAAGTATTAGTTTTTCGTTTGTTCAGTGTTGACTTTATGGAAGGAACGGTATAAGTCACAAGTGTTCCTAGAGACCTTTTATAGGCTTGATAAGATATAAAAGTCAATGGGGGTCAGTTAGGTATAGATAGCTTCAGAAAGTTAAGAAAAAAAAGAAACAAGCTGTTAGTTAATAAATCAACTTCAATGAATGCAGATACAGAAGTCTTATAGGAATCGCATTGTGTCGTGTGTCAACAATTCATGGCTATTTCATCATGGACATGGATTGTTTTGGTATTTTTATTTGTTTTTGGTTAAACTTCGAAGATTAGCTCCTGAGTAAGATTGATATGTTGATGGAAATGAAGTGATGAAATCAAGAAAACGCATTTAGCTTCATTTCGTCAAATGATCTGTTTCCTTTTTTTAATTCCTCCAAATATCATTTTGAAATGTTTAATATCCCTAACAATGCTGATAAATTCTGATAAAAGGATTTTGATCGTCTTTAAGTAGAGACAAATAAGCCCAAACAGTTCCTTATGTCGAAAGTTACCACTTGTTATTGAGACTTCAGAATATCTTAAAAGAAGAAATCATCATCATCCTCATCGGCTCGACAACCGGGATACGTTTCTGGCCTCATACAACAAGTCACTTTATTTGACCTGATCGCGAGCTGACATCGTTCAGTAGCCCACGCTAAGTCTTCGGGAGTCCTGATCTACGCCATCTCTCCAGCGTTATCATGGTCCGCAACGTTGCCACCTAAGATAAAATGTACTACAAAAGACTTTTCAAGCTGGTTCCTCTTCACTCTTACAAGCTATTTGTCCCGCCCACAGGAGTCTACCGAGCTTAATTTTTGTAACAATATCATCTTCAAGGTAGATTGCATAAAGTTCTTGATTGTAGCGTCTCTGGAATCGTCCTTCCTCACATAAGGGGCCAACAATATAATTGTACCCGTTAAAATACTATTTTGTAACAATCATATTAATTAACTCACAATTGGCAACTCTTCTGCCAAAAAATTCGGTAGTAGAGGGACACCGTAAGGTGGTGTTCCATCCGCTCTGGTCTGGGTGCGGAGGGTTTCAGAGTGATTGCATACGCGGATGATTTTAATATAGCGGATATAAATACTCTCACAAAATGCCTTAGACAGACTTATATTTTCGGCTCATTGGTGTGGATTGGGTGCTAACCCACATTAAACCGAATAAGTCATATTTTTGAGGAAATGCGGTATTCCATTTGTTAATCTTCCCTACATTAAATGAATCCAATTAAAGTTCTCAGACGAGGCTATGTACCTGTATCTTATTTTAGACAAAAAACTTAATTTGAAACGCAATGTACAAGAAAGTTTCAAAAAAGCTACTCTAGCTGTATTTTCTTTCAGAAAGCTATTGGTAATAAATATGACTTACAACCCCGATTTGGCTATACACATCGGTAATGACACAGATTTTAATGTAAGTTGTGGCAGTATGGGGGACTGCTTAAGAGAGCTGTAAGAGAGCGACAAAATAAATAAGGGGATCATTTCGCACGAACCCATTTGCGGCACCGGACACTATACTCTACCTAACACCTCTTGATATACTTAGCAAACGAATAGCTGTAAGCTCTGCTATTTGCCTCAAAGCTGCGTCGCAGTGGATTAACAACAACCTTGGCCACTCCCTAATTTTAAGTTATTTAGAATCAATTTCAAAGCACACAGACTCCACGATCCCCCAACTGAAATTCGACAGAAACTTCCAGATATCTTTAACTTCCAGATTTTTCTGGGAGGGTAGGGCATTCCTGTAAGACAATCAGAAACAAAAGAAGGGGTTGGTGGAGGTGTGTACTCTGAACGACTGAAATTAAGTCTCCCATTTCGCCTTCCCAATCATTGTAGCGTGTTCTAGGCGGAACTTTTGGCGATACAATAAGTCTTGTCCTGGCTTAAAGAAAAAGTGATATCAACATCTGATACCTGTATTTTCTGAGATAGTCAGGCTGCTATCAAATTACTGGACTCTGTCTCTGAAAACTCTATAACAGTCCATAACTGTCGATCATCTCTAATGGAGATGGTACAACAGTTTAATATTGGCCTTTGCTGGGTGCCGGGCAATAGACACATTCCAGGTAACTGTAAGGCAGATAAACTCGCCAGGAACGGTCAACTGGCATAACAATCGCTACTTGTAAAAGATTTCTAATCCAGGACGCTATGAAGAAGGCAAACACAAGGTGAAACAAAATCACCACGTGTCAGGTCATAAAAATATCTGGCTAACACTAGATTTAAAGCGTTCAAGGTGCATGGAATCTCCAAGCAGATCGCATATAAGCTAGATAATAGGTGTCATAACCGGACACTGATGTCTAATAGGAAAAAACGCTATAACGATCACGTTTCGTAAGGGACGCAAACAGGTTTCATTGAGTGAGGAGAAAGCCTCAATATTTATGTGGTATGACAATGGGGCCATTAAACTGGCCTAAGTGTGTCCTACTCCATCACGGGCAACCACTTTAACCCACCCTAATAAACATTATTTCAAAAACTGACTTTTTGAGCAAATTCTTTTTATTTACAATTTTCTTGGAATTACTTTTCCATTTAGATGGTATACTGAAAGTTTTTACGAATATCCATTAGCGAAGTTTTTCAATTTTTTTTTACAGCCCTGTCTTGTGGGCTTGCAATCGAAGACTTTTCAAAACATTTCAAATTTTTCATGCGCTCTACTCGACCCAAATAAAGTCCATAACTACGTCATAGTTATATTTGTCGATGGTGACGTTTTGCCCAAGACGCCTGTGTTGTAAGTTATATCTTGAGGACAGCATGCGCCCTTTGTTTTGCCCTCATTAACAGCTCGCCACCTCTTTTTTAATACTCACAAAAGCCAAATTGACATGTGCCAGTAATTGGATAGACTTTTTGAAGATAGTACCTCTAGTGTCTGCGTTAAGGTTCTTTACTATTTTTTCAAGGACAATGGTAAAGAAATCGCATGACACCGCATCACCTTGTCCAAAGCCATTTTTGACATCGAAATATTCTGTTTAGTTGTTTTCAATTTGTATGGAGGAACGCTAATACTCATGGTCATCCTTCACAAACTGACGAGTTAAGCAGGTATGATAAGACTAGATATGGCTTTATACAAATTGGTCCGTTTTTATGCTGTCATATGTGACCTTAAAGTCGACATTAGGATGGTGGTTGTCAGTATTGATGTGAATATTTGATCGACTGTGAACTTTCTTGGTCGATAGTCCCACTGATTGAGATGTTTACATATTACGCCCTGGAAGATTTTGACTGTGATCTTAAGGAGATTGATTGCTCTATAGTTGAGCTAGTTAAGGGGCTTCCGTTTTAAGTATACGGCAAAAAACAGGAAACTAAATTTTGCAGACAATTTGGAAAAAAATTATCCCCAGCTGCTTTTAAAAGCCCGGATTTAAGCCATTTACTCCAGTATATTAGATATCAGCTTAAATTTGGCGATCTCAGCCAACGCTGTATCTTCTTCCAGCACTTGACTTAGGTCTGACTGTTTTACCCTATAATTCTCCAACAAATATGTTCAATTCCTAGGTTGGCATTAAAATCTGCCAAAACAAATAGTTAGGAAAAAGGATCTCCATCCTTCTCCTTTGTAGGGGCGTGGAAGCCGCGTTTAAAAAGGTGCTGTTAATATTATCAAGAGTGGTTACAGCTTGGTGTCATTATTCTTTTTCCCACAATGGCTTCGCTTAACAGCTCTTGTCAGAACATGCACCAATTATGTTTTCGAGCAGAAAACATTTGGAACTTGTACAACAAGCTGCTCCCAAAAATATGCGTTATTAAAAGTTGAGAACTTTTAATCAAAAACAGTCAAACAAAATTAAATGGTTAAATGGCTTTTATTGGAAGTTTAATTTCATCAGGTGTAAGGTAACCGTAATGTGTCACATTCTTATGCATCCAAGTCCATATCATCCAATTAGGGCCAGCAAAATTCTGTTATCATTAAACGGTAGCGATCTCCATTCACAGTAACGTGCCTGTCTAATAACGCATATTTTGTTTATTGACGAAGCCACCCAAAAATGAGCCCCATCTCTGATGTTGAAGTTTCGATGAAAAGCCTATTCATTTTCAAGTTGTTAATCAGACCAATTCACGAACATACGACGCTTCTGATGGTTTATCTTTAATCGTATAAGGATGTAGGACAAGATCTTTTCGCACAACTCCCCACAACGACGTCACAGAGATTTCCAACGCTTGAGAGCGACGTGTCAGATACACATTTGGGCTTTCTGCAACAGTAGCCTCAGCGGTTTATTTGAGAAAGCACTTTTTCATGACAAGAATTACCCTTGAAGAATTTGTCAATTCCTCGCAAAAGGCAGTACCCGTGAATAAGGTGGCACAGGCAGGGATCGAACCCGAACCGATAGTTCTACGCACTGAAAACTACGGATCTAACCAGACACCGAGGTCCTTCACTACACTTTTGCTCTCCAATCGCTGCCCCTGAAGATCAACGATGACCTTCTTGCGCCGATTCTTGCACGTATCCCTCGTAGCCTTAGCCAACGGAGTCCGGAACAGAATTTTCTCCGACTTCTGGACATTTATTTTCAGTTTCCAGTCTTCGCAATATCGCTGAATCTTGTCGAAATCACGCTCCAAGAGAATTCTAATAACCTCAACCTTTCGGGATGTTTTGTACGCAATTAGATCGTCGGCGTACGCAATTGCCTTTGTAAGACTACCTATCAGATCGCTGGTGAAAATGCTGAAGAGAACCGGCGAATTCTCCGCTCCCTGTTGAAGACCATTTTAAATTAAGAATGTTGTGGTAGAAGTTACATTGCCACTTTTGAAAACAAACTTTCTACCGTTAAGCATATCAGAAAGTATATATAACAATGGCTTGCTAATGCCAAGCCTGCTCAGTTTTAAGTAAAGACCCTCTAACTATACGGTGTCAAAGGCCTTTTCCAAATCAACCAGAACAGCACCTGTGCATATTGTTGCTTTAATTTATTCCATTGGATTTTAGAAAGAAGTTTAGACGCAGCATGAATTGTGTCATGACCCGCCTTGAACCCAAATTGTTTATCCGGAATTATTTTGTTGTCCGCAACCCACTTAGTCGATCTTCTCGAAAACCTTGATGCTACTCGAAAGAAGACTTATCGACCGAAAATTTAACGGGTTGGAGTTGTCATTTCCCTTTTTCGGGAGAGGATGAACCACAGCGGTCTTTAAATAAAAAGTGTGGTGTAAATGTCAATTGCTTCCATCCGTAAATGTCTTAGTACAACGTTGGATATACCATCGACACCTGCTGACTTTTTGTTTTTTACTGAGATGAAGATGAACTGAAGCTCCACTTTCGTCACTAACAAATGACTTGGTAGCATTTGCTCGACGATAATGGCATTTGCCACCTTCTACACTTGCTGGAAAGCAGCTCCCACCGCCTAAACTTTTTCGTTCGGATCTTCAATAATAAAAAAAATCATCGTGAAAGATGGTTTCTTCTGGATCTATTTGCGATGTCCTGAGTCCGATTTCAGTGTCCTAACCTCCAAGTCGCGTGGGTCTGTAAGTCATCTGTGCAAGTTTTTGAGTCTTGTCAGTAAGCCACTCTTGTGCCTACGTAGTGCGTCAATTGTCGCGTTTCTGTAAGCGTTCATTTGGTCCCGTTCTTTGTACTTTGGGATTGTCCGTTCCATCGTTCGTTTTATTGTTTCGTCCATCTGTTGTAAGTGCTGGTCAATTTCTGTATTTGTCAGGTTTCTGTTGTTTGGTGGGGCTATCATTCGAACGAAGTTCTCTCGCTAGGGCATTGGTGAAACGAGGCCACTGCAACTTACTGTAATTGTAAGAGTGCGTTGCAAAGAGTTCCTCCAACTCCACGCATTCGTTCGGAATCTGCATTACAGCAGCCAGTCCACAGTAATCACTGTCGTACTCGAGTGTCTGTAAGCAGTTTCGAGGGTGATTACCCACTTTTAATGTAACTGTCAGTCTGGTGTCGTACAGCAAAAATATATAGAAAGGAGCCGCTTCTCGGATAGCAATCCAACGCACTATTCATCATACTACGGGTACTACTCGATCAAACTTTAATTTTTTATTTATTTTTTGGGACTTCCGATACGGCTCTCAGGGCTTACAACCGTTGCATCAATTAAACTATGAACACTATCTTTTCAAACCTTCGTCTTCATCTATAATATGGCATTCAATGTTTAAGTTCAACTTGAGGAAATCTACTATTTGGGACCTTATACCCGTTTCTACTTGGCACCAAAGATTTATGCTTCCATTTATATACGACGTCATTTAAATTTTACTATTTCCAAGAAACTAAATTCATTATTAATGTTTTGTATACAAAAACTAACATAAATGCAATTTCAATGTTCGTTTTCTATATAATAATTTAGCTGACATTAAAACAGTAAATTAAATGCGTCTGAAACTTGACTTTTCCATTTGACTTGTAACAATAAAAAACTAAGTACTTCTTTGTCCCTCTCTTTTTCCCTGTTTGAGATTGTGTGTCTATTTCTTCTAAGGGAACATAAGGATATTCCTATAAATCTTGACAATTCAGCGTTTCCACAAAAAGATACATATATCAAAAATAATAAACTTCTTGACACTTCAGTGCGGGAGTGATAAATACATATACAGCTCTATAGATGGTCTGTAATGTATAAATATAGGTGCCTTTTTCATTTTGTCTGTTTTAATGCAGTGACCTATTGCCACCGAATCCCTTGCTCCTATCGTTGCTTTTCTTTTGCATTAAAGTTTCTCCATGTTCATTTCAGAAGAAAATTTATTTCCAATTAGGAAATTTATTTATTAACACGCACCCACAAAGGTCACCTAACCTAAACAATGTCCTATACCATCATCCATCGCATCAGAAAATCGCCTGGCTGAAGCTCCTTTCTCATTCGTCCTTAACACGAACACGACTATACCTACGTATGAGTGGTCTTATAGTATATCTCGAGTTAGGTTAGAGCACCTACTCCTCTTCTGGTTCTGTATACTGACAGAAGGCATCGTATTGAAAATTTTATGAACTTAAAATAAGAGGAGAAACACTTAAACCCATTTTCTGACCCAGTCAGTCAGGCTGTCGCTATATTCTCATAGAGTGGTTCTTGGGACAGAGGAATGGGATATCCAACTCCAACTCCAACCCCATCATGAGCCAAGCCATCAGAGTATGGGGGTGTTCCTATACACTGGAACTTGCACTCGCATTCAGTGAGTCAGTCAGTATCTATAGGTCTTTCAGTAGGTAGGTAGGTATGGTGTGTTGTGTACTGTTAACACCAGTCAACGCTCCTGAAACAATTTCTATGAAATTTATTTCGCATGAAGATTTATCGCGATTTTAGACAGCGCTGGCGACACCTGCCAACGCCTACAAATGTAATTTATTGCGTTCAGGAATATTATGTGATATCTGTCGAGAAGTGCTGCTTGGTTTGGTGGTACTACGATTTATATAAATATATGTTTATATATAAAGTATGCCTTTGCCACTTGACGAGAAAGTGTGAGGTCGTACAATACTCGTTTATACAATTCAGATTGCTTGTTACACTGAAAAGAATAATAATTTATTGAAATAATAAGAAATTACATTTGGGGGAAACAATTATAAGACGGTGCTCTGTACTCGTATATCAATTTCAATATCAGGTGGGTAGGGTTGAATGGGATAGAAGACAAAATAAACACACGTCACAAAATATACACACCTGAGGATTGACTCAAACGAATAATATACATTTTTTAAATCTTGAAAATTCAAACGAAATAATTTAACTCCATTCGAAAGGAGGCCGAAAAATACATAAGCTCCAAATATTTCCACTTTTTTAAAAGAATATTTGGTACAATTCACAATATCTAGTACCATATTACACCTCATGGCAAACTCATTTTATTGTAATATTTTGTAAAAATCTTATTTCAGATAAGTTTTTAATGATTTTAACTTGGAAACCCTTACATCCAGAGACAAAATCTTAGATTTGAATTCAAGTAAATGGTCTTAAAATCTAACAATTTTTATGAGACAATGTCGTATGTGCTTAAGGAATTAAAGCCGACATTTCGCGATTTTTCAGATTGTTGGTCTGTAGTATTCGGCTAGATGTTTAGATACTTAATGAGACCAACATTATAAATAATTCATCCAAAAGGCATACCTATTCATCTGATTAAATATAAGGTGAGAGTTAATGTATTACACTAGCTGGCTAGGTTTTTGTTATTGGCATTAATTCAAATCCGACTTCAACACATCAGGTTTTCGAGACATCACTTCGAAAAAACACGTACATATATGAGACTTTTTGAGGCTCTCTTAATTTAGATGGTTTTCCAAAGCTATAATCCTTTTTTTTAATGTTCTAATGCAAAATATTGTTAGTAATGTTTAGTTAATTAAGAAAACACGAAAACCTACAAACTTTTTAAGCAACACTAATCGACAGACGGGATGGGAAGGTATCTTTATCTGTTAATGGAACTATTAAACAGGTTAAAAAATCAATAGTTAACGTTACTGTTTCGAGAACTGGTAAATTAATTAACTAAAAAAGTTTGTCAATATGACTTTTAATGAAACTATAACAGTTGTTCATGCTTGAAACAAAAGCAAACTGAGTAATTTAAGGCGTTATTGTTATTAATAGTTAATTCTCCAAATTGTTCACAAGTCACCAAGGTCATACATATAGGTATGATTTTTTAATGATTCTCTTATTTAAGCTCATGAATTTTAAATAATTAATTAATTCGAGAAATGTCAACATTTTCAATTTGACTGGATTTATTGTAATTGCTTTGCAAAAATTTGTTAAACAACTCATAATTTTGTAATCTTGCAAATGAAACTATGAAGCAAAAGTTTTGAAAATTAAGTTTCAGGCAAAAGTCAAACTTAAAATAATGCTTTCAGTCAGCTAATGCAAGAATTT
The DNA here is from genome assembly GCF_945859685.1 of Eupeodes corollae. Classification (NCBI taxonomy): domain Eukaryota; kingdom Metazoa; phylum Arthropoda; class Insecta; order Diptera; family Syrphidae; genus Eupeodes; species Eupeodes corollae. The sequence goes on from NC_079147.1 coordinate 23,334,142, forward strand.
TATAGCTTGACATTTTTTTAGCGATTTTTCATAACCTTGGACTTATGGTTTTCGAAAAAAAAATCAGTTAAAAAAGTTCTAGAAAAGTTGACAAAAAGTGATCAAATTTGACACCTGTCAAATTTAACTATCACTTAAAATATCATAATATTCGTTGATAATTTTGAATTTACGATATAGTATGATTGAAAAACGCTGTTAAATTATTAAAACTCATTACAAAACTGGTGATTTGAACATTTTTTGCACATTATGCGATAACCAACTACGAAACCAAGCTTTAAGGTATGTGGGCCTTAGTAATGTACACTTAGTTTAAAGTATTTCAGCTGCAAATGCTGCTGATAATCAAAATTAATCGGTTCCTCGTTGTTCGCAGGAATTATCTTTGTCGTAGACTTTGAATCAAAAGTCAATAAACAGTGATTTTTTAAACAACATCTTCTTAAACGGTAAAGTAAACAAACTAAATTACCGCATGTGGTGTTAACAATACCCGAAAATTATTTAAGATATGCTATTCACTGGTCATCTTTAAAAATGCCAAAAACAACCAGAAACGGAAGGTTTAACACTAAGGCACAACATTTTCTTAATGAGTAAGTAAGTAATTCATTTATGTATAAATATTTTCATACAGTTTGGATAAACATAAAATATTTTATAAAGTTTTGGCATAGCCGTCAGCTCAGTTAGCAAATTATATACAGCGATTTAGTTTATATATTAAAATTTAAATGAATTGATTTAAATAAATTCAGTCATAAAAAGATTTGTGTACTTATAAATTGAATTTAAAAAACAGTACCATAATTTCCAATTTACACCATTCAATAATTCTATTGTTTCTTGCATTGTAAAACTGTTTTTCTGGAAAAATCTTAGTCTTTGGTGTCTTAACACTGGCCAAATGCTTATAAAATGGAAACAGTCTTCTTCATGTTGCATAGAGTACAGAATTGCTGGAAATTTCCGTTGTATGGACTGCCATTTAAGGTTAAGAGCTCACATCTGGATTTGAATATTAACGATATTTCCTTATAGCTGAATGAGTTTTCAAAATAATTATTGCTTAAAAGGTTATGATTAAGTTGTGAGTAAATTATTCTGCTCTCAGATTGCTCAGCCTCTGCTACTAATTTTTCTGGAACAAAGTCTTCGTGTTTTTAAATTATCTTGTAAAGCTGCTCCTTTAGTTGAGCCAAGTTATTCAAATCAAATCGGATAACTTCTCCAAAGCTATCGCCAATAGTTTGTTATTTTGCAACCCACCAGTCCTTATTCCGCATTTCATAAAGGAGCAATTTCTTTGTCAAACGAGCATCTGAATGTCAACCAACTTTATAGATGTAGTCGGCCTGCATCTTAAGGGTGTTAGTAAACAGTTTTTTAATCCCCGTTTCTAAGTAAATGGCGTAGTTAGGTGTTCCATTTGGCGGATTAAAAAGTTTTTTTTTATAAAATTTCCTTGGAGCTTTTCTATTGCTTCAAATTCATCTGTTCCCCAAACTTGTGCCACGTAACAAAGAAATGTTTTAACAAATCATTCAAATATTTTGTATTTAGCTGACAGCAATACAATTTGGTTTGAGAAAATATTCCTTCATGTCATATTCAGCAAGCCTTTACAATTTCACGCCCAAATAATTGTATTCTTTAGTGATTTCAAGAAAATGGCCAAAAACCAAACTGTGAGAAGATCTTGTAAATACCATGATTTTGGATTTTTCAATATTTATTGCAAGTCCCTATGTGTTGCAGTATGTTGACAACCGATTTATCATAAGCTGCAAATTTTGTGGTGACTCTGAAATAATCACTAGTGCCAGCTATCCGAATCCCACCAGGAAGATATTTGAAAATATCGTTAATGAACAACGCAAACAGCAAAGCATTCAAAGGGCTTCCTTGCCCTTGTCCTTGAGAACGTAGATTCATCCCAAACCGCTGCTTCTGTACCAATATACATATTTCTCAATACATTTGAAAGTTTTGAGGACATTTCGAGTTGAGAGAGTTTAAAAAAAAGTGCATTTCTGTTCACAAGGTCGAAAGCTGCCTTAAAATCAACAAAAAAAGAGTAAATCTTCTTATTTCTGGATTGGAATGCTTTGACAATTGACGTTAAAACAAATATCTGATCCATAGTACAATAGTTTTTTCCCGAAACCCGCTTGAAAGTCAATTAATGATGATCCGAGTCTGAAACTTCAAAGAACCGAAGAAAACAGAGACGTACTCAGGACAGCGCAAATAGATCCAGAAGAAGCCATCTTTGACGATGACTTTTATATAATTGAAGATCCGAAGGAAAAAGTGGAGGCGGTTGGAGTTGCTTTCCAGTAAGTGTACAAGGTGAATGTTAGCATTCGCCCCAACCACGACCTGGAAAACAGAGTTCTACTTAATCACTTTTACCTTCGAAATGATATGACACAATAACGATCTGAGAACCGCTTTTTTATGCAGTTTAATGACGATTCCTTGGCAAATGCCATAATCGCCGAGCAAACGGGACCAAGTCCCTTGTCAGTGACGAAGGTTGAGCTTCAGCTCTTCTTCAATTCAATAAAAAACAAAAAGTCAGCAGGTGTCGTGTATATCCAACGTTGTACTAAGACATTTACCGATGGAGGCAATTGCCATTTACACCACACTATTCAAAAATGCACTGAATAATGCATATTATCCAGTGCATTGGAAGACCGCTGTGGTTCATCCTCTCCCGAAAAAGGGAAAGGACAAATCCAACCCGTCAAATCTTCGGTCGATAAGTCTTCTTCCGAGCATCAGCAAAGTTTTCGAAGAGATCATTAATAGGGCTCTGACTAAGTGCGCTGCGGACAAAAAAATTATTCCGAATAATCAGTTCGGGTTCAAGGCTGGTCATGACACAATTCATGCTGCGTCTAAACTCGTTTGACATTTCTAATATACAATGGAATAAATCCAAACAACAATGCACAGGTGCTATTCTGGTTGATTTGGAAAAGGCCTTTGACACCGTATGGTTGGATGGTCTTTTCCTAAAACTGAGCAGGCTTGGCATAAGCAAGCCATTGTTATATATACTTTATGATATGCTTAACGGTAGAAATATTGCTGTCAAAAGTGGCAATGTAACTTTTTTCACAACATTCTTAATTAAAAATGGTCTTCAAAAGGGACCGGTGAATTCGCCGGTTCTCTTCAGCATTTATCTGATATGTAGTCTTACAAAGGCAGTTGCGTACGCCGACGATCTAATTGCGTACAGAACGGCCCGAAAGGTTTAGGTTATTAGTATTCTCTTGGAGCGTGATTTCTACAAGATTCAGCGATATTGCGAAGGCTGGAAACTGAAAATAAATGTCCAGAAGTCGGAGACAATTCTGTTCCGGACTCCGTTGGCTAGAGCCACGAGGAATACGTTCAAAAATTGGCGCAAGATGGTCATCGTTGATCTTTACGGGCAGTCATTGTCGAGCAAAAGTGTAGTGAAGTACCTCGGTATCTGGTTAGATAAGTATTTATATTTTGACACACATATAAATGCTGCTCTGACCAGGGCCAGATGAGCCTTCGCTCTGACGAAAAGGCTGTTTTTTAGCAGTCGGCTTGACCCAAGAGTGAAGGTAATTTGCTACATGGCCCTCATACGGCCAATGATCGTTTATGGTTGTCCTGTGTGGTTCAACGTTGCCCTTCCCAGATGGAGAAGTTCGGGTGTTTGAGCGGCAGTGTTTACGTCACTGTACCAGTTTATATTGAACCGCCGAATCTTCTCATGTGCATTACTATTCCAACGAGGTCCTATATAACGGGGCTCGAATCAACAGAATTGACTTAGAGTGTCCGTATGGGACCATTAAGTTAGTTGTAAGTTATGGATAATTAGGCTAGTTTTATGAATTTTTGTCTAGCTTTAAGATAAGTTTAAGAATGAAGTACTAAAAATGAATTTACAAAAAAGTGCGTTGGACTGTCATGCAAGGGGTCTTGGGTTCAATCACTGCCTGTGCCACCTTAATTTAAAAAAAAAAAAAATAATTTTCGCGGATACTGCCCCTTGCGAGGAATTGACAAATCCTTCAAGAGTAATTCTTGTCATGAAAAAGTGCTTTCTCAAATAACCCGCTCTGATTCGGCCTAAAACTGTAGGTCCCTTCCATTCCTGACAACAGTACTCGCACACAGGAATGGTTGAGAGTTGTAAGTCACTAGACCCTGGTTCACAACGGACTGTTGCGCCACCCAATTTATTTATTTTTTATTTATTTTAAAAGCACTTAAGGGTATTTTCGTGTAGTATTTGAAAAATTTGTATTGAGGTTCTAAATATCGAAAGGGGAGGAAAATACTGAGTTTGGTAAAGCATTCTGCATTCTTGATGTAGGACTGAAAATAAACTCTGCTAAAAATAACTTAATGATTGAGCTCAAGTGTAAGAATAAGGTATTTCGGAAAGTAAGAGCATTAAAGCCGAATTGTTTAAGGGGGGGAAATGCAACTGGTTACCTCAATATGAAAAATTGTATGTTCAAGCGATGTAAGAGTTCCGTTATAGTTGTATTGGCTATAATATTTTAAACCCCTATTTTGGACATTGAAACTTTTTTTTTATGTAAGCCTGCCCTAAATAAATGTACATCGATCGATTTAGTACCCGTTGCGTGATGGTTAGTGCGTTGGACTGTCAGAGATTTTGGGTTCAAACCTGACTGTGCCATTTAAAGTTTTTTTGCACGGTTATTGCCTCTCGCAAGGAATTGACAAATCCTCCAAGAACAATTGTCATGAAAAGTGCTTTCTTAAATTAGGCGTTCGGATTCGAATTAAAACTTGCACACACGAATGGCTAAAATTTGTAAGTCACTAGGTTTTAGTTCTAAAAGGACTATCGCACCAACTAGTTTCTTTTTTTAACTGATCGATATGGTACTGTGAAAGCCAAACTCACCAATACCATTCCACAAATTAAAATCGTTAAAGGCTATTTACCCAATAACTTTTTTACCATTCAACAACAGAATTAACATTTTCTTCAAAGAATTTTAAATATATTTTTTAAGAGTGTATGGAACTGGTGTGCATTCAAATATCATTGCATACATATGTAATAGTTTGAACCATACTCTGACTGAAAGATCAGTATAGGTACATCACACTTCCTCTGCCAACTTTATCTTCAACTATAGCACCCATCAACAGAGCATTTTGTGTCCCTGCCCTGAGAGCTGTGGAGATAATAAAATCTACCATATATGCAGTCTAATAATAATATATGTATACTAATACTCATATGGAAGATGCAACCCACACTGCATACTCCCACTTTGCACATTTTGAACATCAGACTTCTAAGTTTTGTGATTAAGAAAATGTAACTCATGATGAAGTCATTCCAAACATAGTCCATGTTTAGAATCCTTATTATATCCGCTGATAAAAGATGCTCAGCCTCAAGACTGCCACAAAGAAGAAGAAAACTCAAACAACCGCTGGAGAAAACCCAAGTAAAAGGATATCCTGTCCAGTTGCAGCTGGGTGCACATCTACATCCCTTTTTCGGTCGTCGTCGTCTGTTGGTCGGTCGGTTGATTGGTCATATACTAGTACTCATATGTATCTAAGAATGTGAACGTTAATCCATCAAAATCCTTGACTTCAATCAAAATTAAGGTTCTTTGCCCTGACAAGCCATCAGGTGCAACCATGTTCACAAAATTTTTAGTCAGTTTTATTCACATCACGGGTCCTTTCCTGAATCCTACCGCTGCTGCTGATGATGATGATGACGACGATGGTCTCCGCACCAGCTTCAGCATCAAGCACTCCCTGCCCTGGATGATATTTTGTTCATATACCAAACCGACATTTGCAAAAGACATTGCTATACGTCCATTGGAGGGAACGCGTCTCTCTCTCACTCTGTCTCTGGTATATGGTCCTCACCACCAAACTGAGAGATGAGGAAATTGTGGTCTAGGATTTAGTTTAGATTTTAGGTTGCTAAAAGCTTTTGCCGACCGCACATTGAAATAGTGAGGAAATGGTGCTCTGGTTTTTGAAACTATAAATAATGTTGGGTGTCTTTTTTGAATAGATTTCTCTCCATCCCCCCCCCCACCCCTACTTTTTCAATGATGGTGACTCGACTTTGTGTCCAAAAAAACACCATACATAGGTTTGTTCGAATAGAACGTCATAGAATAGTGTTTTCATTCATTTGAGTTCAGGAAGAGTAGCTGGAGGATCCACATAGTCATATAGGGTGCGTTATATGCGAGCATCAGCAGTGGAGAACTGGTGGTGGTGGTGGTGGAGTTTGGAGGTGATGCTTTTGTTTAGCTAATGTTTATCGATTTTAGAAATGGTTTTGCAATTTTGGTGGGACTTTCTTTCTGTGTGGACTTAAAGGATGACACTTTGGATTTCCGGAAACAGCTGGTCTTTCTATGTATATGTATATGCAGGGACATAGATGATTTTGCTCTTGGTGGTTATACTGGAATAAGAGTGAGTTGGTTTTTTTGAGGCAGACATAACTATGGAATTAAATTGTTAAGTTAGTGGCTTTTTTGTGTCTTGTCTTATATTTTCATATGTGATGTTTTTCTTGGTGAGTCTGCAGGATTTTTAAGTGATTCTAAATATTTTATGGAATCTTAGGAAAAAATAAATACATATTTTCATTTGTCATTTGTAAAGCAACAAGTTCATGTTAAAAGATGAATTAAAAGAATAAGCAGAATCTTTCATGAACAGCATCTTTGGGCGAAGCTCATCCGAAATGTCAAATATTCCATAATTGTTAGGTTTCGAATGAACCCTCGTTTTCATGAGCTGGTGACTTTAGATAAAGCTAAACTTGGTAAAATCATACTGACTAGGTAGCTCACATCACATCCCCGTGACAAGACCAGACGATGCCTCAAATCCGTTTTATTTAATAATTTGAGCATTGATATTAAATGTCTGCACATTGCAATGAGTGGGAAATATTGAGCCTGGTAAAACATTTCACATTTGTGAAGTACGACTTAATAAATTATTTCTTTACTTCACAATTCATGCAAAGTAATGAGTTAAAGGGTTAACTGATAGGCATTCCTGAAAGTACGGGTACTATGATTGAATTGAGGTTAGGAATACAACTGGCTATTTCACAAGCTTATTGATTTATTAAAATATCGTTAAAAAACTGATAGAAATAAAACTTTTTGTCGACAAGAAAGTGCTCAAGAAATACAAATTTTTCAATTAGACGATGATCGCCTATCAAACTAAAAATCTGTCCAAAAGACTCAAATGGAACACCTGAGAAAATTTGATTAATGTACCCTAGTTCCGGACTTATACAGACTTAATAAATTCTTGTCAAATCAGAAGCATTAAAAATATGGCGTGGAAAACCTAAGAACTTAGCTGCATTTTTAGTGGTTTCATATATCCGCTCACTCCACGAGAAATAGTGTGTATCGCACACAATTTTCTTAAGTAGAACTGGTAGCTGTTTAGTACCCTCACTAATATTTAAAGATAGTAGGCATCAGAAATCTTACAAAGTATGAAATTCCATTCTGTTTTTCAATCTCCAGTGAGAAATCTTGTCAGAATTAAATGGACTCATCCTACGGTGCTGTGGTAGTTCATCTCTTAAGGACAAGGATGTGAATCTTAAAACGATTATAAGAAGCTTAGGGTACTGTCGTGAACGATACAAATTATTGAAGAAGAAGTTTTAGACAAAAAATCAATAATTATAAAAAAAGAAAGAGTGGCGGAGACATGATGGATCCCTGGGGCATACTAGGGTAGTTTTTGTGTTACTACTGATTTCTAAAAACCAAAGTCCTTAAGTAATTTACTGTCAACTTGACGAGATAAAGACAGTTTCCGATAGAAATATGTAGTCCTGGTGCTTACATAGCTTTACATTGGCGGTTTTATCTTTAGAAATTTATATCACACGATAGATAGCAGCAGAAGGCTTAAAATAATATTAATTCAATTTTAAAATAAATTAAAATATGAAGTTGTTTGCTATTTTTCTGTAAGACAGGAACTTTATTTATTATTCCCTTACTATACGTGGAAAAGTATTCGATAGACGAACGATATTGACATTAAATTAAAGTTCGGAAGAAAGGGAAGAATAGAGCTGGTAAATATGTTGCCACGATTGATGATGTCCTACTCATTCTTTCGTAAAAATGACTGGGTTAATGTGTAAGTAAAGTGTAATCAAAGTTAAGGTGTGGAAATTAAGGGGGTTATAGAATGATAGATATATAGATTTCGGGCCCCGAGGCGGATATTTTGTTTTGGTGACATCTGCCAAATCTTTTGTTTATTATTCCGTTGTTTATGCCAAATCATTGTGGCAAGTTACACGGTTGGGTGTTTGTTAACGCAAACATTGCGCTCATTGTGCCCCTTCTACGGTAGACGTGGTGGCCATTAACAGTCGATTTTTCAATGCTTGGTAACCAAATTTGAGACGACCGGTTTAGTAAACAATCAGCCAACACCCGTACGTCCAAAGAACGCAAATTCGGCTGAGAACACCGTTGCGGCCCGTGAAAGTGTACAGCAGAACCCGAATCAGTCTATTCCTTGCCGTGCACAAGAACTTGACCTTTTGCAGACCTCAACTTGGCGAATTTTGCGTCGGGACTTAGGCCTACACCCTTACAAAATCCAACTGATCCAGGAGCTCAAAGTTCATGACCATACACCGCGCTGTTTATTAGCCTAATTTTGGCCAAAAAAACATCTTTAGATAACGAGGCGTGTTTTTGGATGAATGACTGTGTTAACGAGCCGTATATGGGAGAACACCAACCCACGCGACGTTCACCAAGTGATAATGCTTCCTCAAAAAGTTTGAAAACGAAGTTAGTGAGGTGGTCACATAAGGATGATAACTAATTTCATATGGCCCAAATCGTTCCAGGGGGACAGCGCTACGTGCCACACAGCAGACGCCACGATTGACATTTTGAATGAAAGATTTTAGGGTAAGGTTATCTCTCTTGTGATTTGACCACGTTGGACTTTTTCCTGTGGGGTTTCTTAATGTCATTGAACATTATACAGCATAGATGCGCATTTCAAATAGCAACAACACTTTTAAAGGCATCTTCGTTTACTTTCATAGCTACATGAACAGAACATTTTACAACCATAGAGAACGAGAATGGGTAAGATCAAAATTTTCACGAGTAATGAACTGGTTTTTCTTGGGGTAAAATATTGAGACGCTTACAATTAAAGTTGAGCTTCATAGGTTTTCCCAACAGTGGAATTGTTATGCTTATCCCATGTTAAGCTACAATCATCAAAAAATTCTATCACAACGTAATTCATAAGGAAAAATATGATAGGGCTACAAGATTTCGCGATATAACCAAGCACATTTGTTTGTTGGGTTGGGTAAAACGCCATTTTCTTTCCTCTGTAGCCGAGAAATTAAACTCATTGATAAGTTTATAGAACAATATTATGTGATCTTCCGAATCAAAGTCTTTGGAGAAGTCTAAGAGAATAAGAAATGAAATCGTTGTCCATAGACTAATGTAAGTATTCTATTTCATTGCTTAGTGCGGTAACGCAACTACGTTTTTTGCGGAAGCCAGACTGAATTGTTTTTGAATAAGTCATTCGAAAACCTTAGACAAAACCGATTACATAGCTATCGACCTAAACTCAACACCCTTGGAATTTTTAGGTATAGGGAGATTTTTTACATTGCTTGGGATGTTCATCATACATTATAATAAAGTTAAAAATTCCAGTTAAGTAAGGCAAACGGATTTTAAGAGAAACGATGGGGCATTTCATCAAGACCCACAGCCTTCCACTTGATTATAAGGATAGACTCAAAAACATCTTCACTCTCAAAGAATATGAAGTTTAACTAGAACTAGAGAACTATCTTGAAGTTACAGCTTCAGTAATGACGTTAATATTAAAATGCGATATACAGGTAGCAAACTGCTTTTCATTTTTAAATATTTTTATCAACATCACAACTTAAGATTTTGCATACTCCAATATTTCGCAGATTTGTCGGAAACTGCCGTCTCCCATATTAGCTATTAAGAGCATCAGAAAATACTTGGCCCTTAACCTCTCTTGTCTCAATCACAATTTTATTTCGAACAATAAATTTAATTTTTTTCTAGACGTTGATATTGTATCCAAGATTTATAAGAAAGAACTCGGTGTGGCATTAAAGAACGGATATTTCAGGTGAACCATGGAGAAATCCTTAGATCAGTGACTTGAGCAGATATCAGCTAAAATTTAAAGTCTTGCATTTTTCTCTAATGCTCCGTTATTAATATTTCTGAAGTCCTTGAATTGAAAACTAAGACCAAAACTTAAAATATCGAAATGGAATATCAAAAAGATAAGATATTGTCGAAAAAAGCTGAGGCACAGAGTTGATCATATCTCAACATTCAATTCAACAGATACTTTTCAGGATACGTTGGATACTTTTGTATATCTTTAATGTGTGTTTTTGTGTTCGCGATTTTTCTGACCGTTTTTGACAGAAAAAATATGGTCCGCTTCAAAGACGTAGTTCTTGTTGTCTTAAGTCATTTACCGTCAGCTATCAGGTCGTTTGAATTGTTAAAGGCTGTAAGTACAAAACATGTGGATTTTGGCGTACGAAAGGTTGTGTTTTTATGAGCGACCCAAAACCGACTACTTCCGATATTTTGTTTTTAAATTTTCTGATAATTTAAATAATTATTTTACTGGAAAAGTTTTTTTTTTGTTTAAATAATATTTGATAACCTAATACATCTATTTCTTCTTTTAACAACATTTCTAAACGAAATTCAAATGACAAACTAAAAACGAGGCTGGTATTCAACCTACCCTGGTATCACCCCATCTGTGTCCATCTGTCAATTTTTCTAAATCTTTAAGCAACATTTTAATAAGAAGAAAAAAGTTCGTTCGAACCAGCTGTTTAGTTTTAGTTTTGTTTAGTTTACGTCATGACACAAATTATGGTCAGTTTCCAACTTCTAAGGAGGTCGTTCAGAAAACACTCATTTTTGTCTATTGTCGTTAAACCAAATTTACTTGACGTGTTAAATTTGTCGAAAAATTAGCTAAGCTTTGAGATCGGCTAATGGCCGAGCTCTTGCGTGAGACGTGTAACTGAATACCTCTGTTTTTCTTGCACTCTCCCACGAACAGCTGTCATATTTTCAGCGAATTCTTAAGTTTTGCAACATCACGTACACTTATGACGAAGTTGATTGATTCTTTATTTCTGACTTGCGTTGCTGAGAATTGACAAAACCACCAAGAATAATTCATGGCATGAAAAGTTTCTCTCACAAATTAGACGTTTTGATTCGGCATAAAAACTAGAGGTCTCCTCCAGTTCAACAGGAATAGTTAAAAGTTATAAATCACAAGCCTTTGGTTTTCCACGAGTTATAAAAGTTGTAAATCACAAGCCTTTGGTTTTTCACGAGTTGTACAGTTTAAAAAGCAAACATGTGGGTGAATTGTGGAGCACGTTGGCATTGCCCTATAACAGATCGCACATTTTGATACCCTCCAAAAACCCCCAAAAATAAAAATGTCATTTGGCAATATTGGATAAAAATAATGGTACATTCACATTATGTCATTTATATATTCCCAGTAATTAAATTCACCTTCCTTGCAAAAGAATTCTAAGCTAAGTACCTACAATTTGGATAAGCCTTTAAAATAATACGAGCTTACTTATTCTTGACTGTCTATTGTCTATTTTTCAAGTGCCTTCCTGTCCAATATTTTATATAACGCCTCTCAGAAAATGTCAACTTATTAAACTTTCAGGACTATTAGAATTTTGATAATTGTCAGATGGAACATATCTGTCTAGCTCTCTGAAATGTATGCCCAAATTAAAATTAAATTTTCTAATTACACAGACCTCTTTCTATCTCTTTTCTAGACTTTTATACTTTTCACGCAATATCCAATATATGAAGAAGCCGCACCTGTTTGCCAAACTGCTTATAGCTTATAACTTGCCTACATTATTCTCTGTGACAAAAGCCCCTTTATGCTTTGCGTTTTCACTTGTTCCACAGTCCAGCCTGTTTTTCAGGCAGCATCGTATCCTGTCGCCTGGAAATTATAATTGTAATAATATACCCCGATTAGTAACGCACCGTGGTGGGCTTCCTCCTTTGGCTTGACAAAAAGAAGCCTCGGTTTTTCGCATCTCACTGCGTCGACAACCCTTTCGTTCCAGATGAATTCGACTGAATTCATTGCGAGTTCTACACGACAGCCAAAAGAACAACAACATCAGCAGCAACAGAATGGGCTCAGCTCTTGGCAAGCCAGCAGGAAGCAGGCCGCATTCAGCAAGAAGGGTGATTCGTGGTTCTGTGTTCTTTATGGTCCTTGCTCATTTCTTTGGGAATTTATTGTCTTGTAAATGTGTGTCGCCTTTTGTGCTCTATTCCTGGTGATTACAACTCAATAACATCCCCGAAATGAAAATTATATAATTGGATTCCTTTGATGATGATTTTAATTTTGGATGTGCATAAACACTCCAAGAGGATTCCTTGACCCTTTTTCCAGATTGTAACCTTTTTGGTGAGAGAGCTATAGAATATCTTTGACCATGAAGAAGATACTGATGGTTCCAACGAATACGAATATTGTTTCATCACTCTCTCTCTTTTTCTTTCATTGTGTCCTTAAAATGTAATTTCGGTTCGTTGCAGCTACAAATCATTTTATAGCTGCGAGTTTCCCCAGATGGCTTGAGTCAAACTTTAGGATGAAGTGAGATGAGAAGAGAGGAAATGGAAAACGAAAGGAATTTAGTCGAATAGCATAGAGAATTGGAAAAAGGGTTAGCTATATGTATTCATTTTGATTTATGACTCCCAGGCGGTGCACAGCGGTGGTGTCACCTGAGCTTAGCTCCTTTTCCACATATGAGTGTTCTTTTTTCACAAAGAACGTTTACACAACTCTAACGCTCGACGTAAGGTCGAAGTGGCTCATTGTGTCGAAGCCCATGTGTAATAAGTTATATTGGTATAGATCCGCAGGAGCAACGTGAAAGTCGTAGCGTAGTCGCAATCTCATTGGCACCATATGTTCTGTAATTTGTGATGTTTCTATGGGTATCCTGGCATATTGAATGTATAGTCACCTAGTGTTGGGCTATGTTGTAAATTGAATTTCATTGACTCTCGCTCTGGTGCTAGAATTAGGCTTTGAAACTCATATGGATTTTAGCTGGGGCGCTTCGTAGGGCATGGGAATAGAAAAGAGCATCACATGTGCGTTGGGTTTTGCTTTTTTTGCAGGATACTTTCTTCATTAAAATTAGGAATACAGCGAAAGGGTTGATCGAAATTCGCAAGTTATTAGCTGAAATTTAATTGCCGTCGTTTTGTTTATGAAACGAGCGTGTTTTTGTTTCTTTGCGCAATTAGGTTTAATGGAGGGTTATCGCTCTGAGAAGTTGGTGATTAAAGACAAATATTTTTTCTGAAAAAATAAGAAGATTAACAAATGCTTATGCCTGTTAATAAATTAACTAGAATATCATAGAAGGAATAATTTTATTTATAAAATAAAACAAACAACAATCAATTCAAATAAGGCATTTCACGTTTGACTAGGGTGGTGATTTTTGAGTATGACAAAGACTCGTAAAAAATGTCATCCAATAAACTTTTGAACATTGACAATCAATAAGAGATATACTGTTCAAAGGACATCTGTCAGATGAATGCCATTTGTTCAACCTATGTATATCATCATCATTGTCATCCGCCCAACAACCGGGATACGGTCCTGGTTTCATTTAACAAGTCTAACAAATCACCATAGTCTACCGAGTTTAATTTTTTGTGACGATATCTGCTTTGAGGTAAATTGCTCATAAAGTTTATCATTGTTGCTTCTCCGGAATCGATCTTCCTCACATAAGGTGCCAACAGTTCTCAGTAAAACTTTCTTCACGAAGCGCCTAAGATTTTGGAGTGTCTTTTGCTTAGCGACTAGTTCTCATCTTAGAAGTTATGATAAGGTATCTGGAGTAAAAAAGTGTTGATAAACTCTAGAGAACGCTACGTTGGCTTTGAACAATAGCCCGTATATTTTTTCTTCCATGTTGTTTTTGGCTTCTACTTTTGACCCAATGTATTTGATGGATTGCACTACAACTTGTTTATGCTCCGCTATTTTGATTGTTTGACCAAGTGTTTTTCTAGCAGTCGACACAACATGTACTTTGCTTTTCCTCCACTAATGTGCAGCCCCAGACCTTGTTCCGCTTGTTTGATCTAGATGAAGGAAATCGTGTATAAGTGTTCGGTTCTTCCGACGATGTCGATGTTGTCTACGTTAGTCAGTATCTGGCTGGAAATGATGATGATAATAGTCCATCGCCAGGTTAAAGAGGATGCAGGCATTATCGGAGTCTATTAACTGTTTGGAAATACCAGTGGCGTGATGGAATGGTTGAGAGTTGCAAATCACTAGACCCTAGTGACTCAACGGGCGTTGCGCACCCTACTTTATTTTTATTTTTATATCAAATAGGCGGTACAAAACAAGTTGCTGCACTTTGTGACATCTCCTTTATTGTGTAGCGGACATAAGATATCTTTTAGTCAGTCTTCTGGTAATTCTTCATACTTCCAATAACTAAATAATTCTATTCCATCGGCTCTAGGAGCTTTGTTTGGTTTGAGCCTTCTAGACCACTTCCGTGCTTGTAGGCAGTAGCTTATGAAGTTCTTCCTGAAGTATTGGAGTGACTGGAATGACAGTATTTTTAAGGCGCGTATACTTCTCTTAACGCATAACCAAAGGTGTATAACGGTATTCTCATCGTGAGAGCAGACGTGTTGATTCCAACTTTATCGTCAGATGCAAAACGTATTTGTAAGGCAATCCGAATTGATATTGACACCGCGGTAGGCTGGAATAGTATAGTGATTGTCTATCATCAGGTAACTCAGGTGGTTTAGTGGATATCTTCACGTCAAAACCTGGTATTCGCAAAACGACCAAGTTGTTCGATGCTGCAAGTTCTTAGACTGGAAGTCCGTTGTTAATGGTCTTCTCATGCAAAAAATATGTGCCTGCGTAGTATTTGCATAGCGGCCTATTTTTGCATTTAAATCCCCAATACGATGACTTAACATCATACCTTCGGCAGCCATTGAGGGCCCTTTCTACTTGTTTACACAAGGTCTATTCATCCGTATGTCCGTGAACGTTTATAAAAATGAATGTTCTAAAATGTGTCACCCACGTGAAGAGACACTCAATTTCCATCTTATATCTTGTGGGGCTGTTAAGTTCGCATTGTATCTAGCTGCTGTAGCTCGAGCTCTATAGAGCGATCTTACATTCCATGAGAAAATTCTTAAATCTTCTCAATATTTTGCAATGGTTATCCTTATCGTCGTGTAATACTTCCATTTCCAAGGCTTGTTGTTTACTTCGAGATGAGATTATTTTTACGGGACAAATTATCAGCATGTCACCAACTTGAGGAAGACAGATTTGCGTAGTTCGGCTACTTCACAGTTCGAAAGAAGTTAGGCTCAAAAGTTTAATATGTACAGGGCCGTCGAGAGGAATTCCGCGCGCGGAACAGAAAAATCTCTGGCCCCATTTTTACCATTTTTTCAAAGTTCATGCTTACTGATATGGTACGTTCTAAATTCAATTGCAAATTGAAACTAGTAGAAATGGAGGATGGATAGAAAATAATTCTACATGCGAGTAGATCAGATTCCGAACAGAATCATACATTCTTATGTTAACAGACCATCACATGGTTGGTCTAAATAACGCTTCGGATTCCACTTTAGGAAGTAGCAGCAAAGCACTTAAAAGACCTAAAAAATGCATTGATTACTCTTTATTATTAAAACTTTTAAAATATGAATTTTGGGAGCCAGTTTTTTGGAAAGTAACCCATCTAAGGCCTTTAATTTATTTAGTTCAATTTTACAAAATCACATAAATTCTTGTACTTATACTTCAAGTCTAAGCTCACAAAGCAATAAGCATTTAAAGTCTTGGATGATTAACAATCTACTTAAGCAGATCTCAAAGTAAAATACTTTAAGTGTTAAATGCAAAAAACATCCCCAAAACAGAAATCTTAAAAATAATTATGTCTCTTTATGTAAAACAATCAAACATAAGATAGAAGAAACGCGAATATAATGAATATTTCACCGGAATTTCAGATAAACTCAAACCTTCAGTTGATCCTTGCTCAAGTTGTGATTGTTCAATGTTTTCAAATATAACTTCTGATAGTTTACAATCAAATAGTTTTATTTTCAATTCTATATCTTCACGTGAAGTCTACATGTCTATTTTATCTTTGAAAAATAAGAATTCGCGTACTACTGATGGTATTTCTAGTATCTTACTTAAAAAAATTGCCTTATATGTGGTCGATATATATTGAGTTACCTGTTTAACGCAAGTGTTGAAAGTGGTTGTTTTCCCAAACGCCTTAAATGTGTTGAAGTTGTGCCTCTTTTCAAAAGAGGTAATAGAAAGAATGTTTCCGACTAGACCTATTTCTCTGCTTTCAACTTTCTCAAAACTATTTGAAAAACTTATAAAGGCAAGAATAATTTCCTTCTTGGAAAAAATAAATTTTTCAGCGATAATCAATTTGGATTTCGATCAGGAATGTCTACCGAAGACGCTATTTTAAGGCTGTGTACTCAATTATATAGCAGTTTAAATTGCAACAAAACTACCATGGCTCTTTTCGTTGATATGACTAAGGCCTTTGATATGGTTCACCACACGTTCTGTTTAACACACTGTATAATTCTGGTTTTCGAGGTGTTATATTTAAATGGCTTTAATCCTACTTAAAGGAAAGAGAACAAAAAGTAAATGTGAACGGAATTTTTAGCAATTCACTTTCTTTAAAAGATGGAGTCCCACAAGGCTCCGTTTTGGTCAATTTCCTTGTCAAAGGTGCTTCGATGCATAGTGTAGCAAGTTCGGAACCACGATCTTGTGATGAGCACTCACGATGAAAATTCTTTGTTCTGGTTAGGGCGCTAAATGAACGTTCGGAACTAGCAACGGTTACAGAACAATACAAATGTTGAGGAAAATCGTCTAAAATTTCTCGGAATAAATAGCATTGCGCAAACTCAACAGTGGAAGTTCTGATTTGGCTCCATAAATGTGTTTCAGATGAATTATTGCTTCCTTCAACTTTTGAGACACATGCGAGTTATGCTTTTGGATGAACCTTGTAGCAGAGTTTTTAATCTCAGTTTCGTCCATTGTTGTAAACTGCCATAAAAATAAAAATGTAGCATTCAATTTTTCATCGTATCCAACCAACGAAAAATTCCAGATATAATTGAATCAACTGACGTAAAAAGTGTTTCTCTTGAAATTTATTTCTTCGGCTGTTTCAATCGGCTCTCCAGCTCCTCGAATTTCTCCAAAACTTCGCTTTAATTGCCTTTTTCGGTTCGATGGGAACGATTCTGGAACAGTATCAATCCAGTAGCAACTGCTTTGAATTTCAAATAAAATTTGATCCCATCCGTTTCGAATAATGTTCAAATCGGAGATCAATTTGTCAAAATTTCGAATGTCAACGTCAATAGTCATGTTTCTGGCTTGAAGAATAATACTTCTTGTACCAAATCGAAGATATCAGGAAGCATTCAAATTTGTGTATATATTTAAAAACGCCATTAACATCTTTTAGAGCTTCAGCAGTTAAATTAATATAACTTAAGGCATCTTATGATGTTTTAAGATTTTTCACATGATTTGCAAATGGTTTCACTGCCCATCTTGTATTAAAAAGTTTGTGGAGGGATCCAGGCACATTTTTCTTAAGAATTTCCCCAACGTTGGGCACTCCTGCTAAACAAGTTGAAACACTTTTGAACAGCACCAACAAATATGATTGCGACAGAACAACATTCCTCCAAATACTTTATATCTCTGGTGTAATATACACACTTTGAAGTGATATTAAGTAATTAAAATTACGGAAATCACACAAATTTCGGTCCCAGCTGAAACAAAAATAGAAGAAAAGAAACTTTATAAAAACAAAAACCGAAATAAACATTTAATTTTTATTTTAAGTTTCCGGGCCCCTTATTTTGACATGATCTTATAGATCTCTCATGGTAGCATTCAAAAATTACCTCCCCACCAGACCTGAAGTCCACATTAACACCACGGGCCCCGGCCGGCATGACGAATGAACGGTTAGAAAACTTTCTTAAAACACTCAACCCTGAATTTTTGAATGTGTAGTGGCATCTTAGTTTAACCTGTGTTGATTTTCAGCCCCACGTTTTCTGTTTCTCTCTACCTTTTGTTGCCATTTGATTAAGATTCATTATCCTGTAATAAAGCAACCATATGTCGTCGTCTGCATCAATGTGTTTTAAAGACCATCTTATTTCTGCATTTCCTGTCAAGGCCGGCCGCAGCACATCAATGATCACCAATAAGAAACAAATTGGCGACAGTATGCAACCCTGCCTGACTCGACTTTGGACTTAAAACTTCTCCGACGACCTACCTTCGTGTAAGACGTGACATGATCAAGGGGTTTTCTCCGTTTCTGAAGTTAGTCTATAGGCAACTTGAATGTGCGTTGAAAGAGAATGCTGTCGAAGTCTGAACTTATCTTCACCTCGGAAGAACAAAAAAGTAAATCTTGCAACTTTATCGTCTATGTGATAGAATTAAATTGATTAATATACAAATTAAAAAGAGTATCGGACCTAAAGTGGAACCCTGCGGTACGTCAGAATTTGTTTTGTAGATACCAAGCCTATCCATATAAGGTAATAGAAGTAATTAATTATCGGACGAAAATGACTTGTATTGATACAAAACGCACGTATTTTGGATAAACAAGCTTGATGTCAAAATCTTCCAGAATCTTTTGATTTTTAATAACTATGCAGAAGCATCAGTTATTGAAGAAGAGCAAAAGCAATTGCAGAAGCTAGAAAGAACAACAAGAAGCAGAAATAGAAGTAGAAGCTGAAGTAGAAAAGGAAGAAAAATAGAAGACAGAACAAATAGAAGCAGACATTTTAATAGAAGCATAATCAAAATAAAGATGAAGGATAATGGCAATGAAGAGAAGTTTAAAAATGATAATTAGAAGAAGAACAAAATCTTCTGAAGCTTTCGGGCCCCTTATTTTGGCATTAAAAATTTTCAAAATAAAACAAATTTGAAATGTATGTTAAATTAAATAAGAAAATCGAAAAAATGTATTACAACTTTCGTTCAATAACTCAGAGCTGCCAAATTTTTCATTCAATATTACCAGATTTTAAATTAAATTTTCGGGCCCCTAAACATAAGTGGGAATAAGTATGATGATGAAGATAAAGTGTATTGAAAAAAAAAACATTGCTTTCAATTTTAAGGGTCCCTAGATTTTTTCAAATATTGTCCAAGAGGCTTAAGTTAGGTTTTACTGAAGTTATGATAGTACTAAAGGTGTGATAACTGTAGCCAGATCAGAAAGCTGGAAGAATTTCTTTCATCGTCTTAGAAAACCGGAGGTTAGTTTCATTGATGGCACTTATATGAATATAGTGACAAAGGGATGCATTTCATTGAGTTTAAGAAGCATTTAATATATCATTTCTTGTTGTTGCAATTTCCATTCGAAGAAGCAGGATGTGAGTCAGGAAACAAATGTGAAAAGTTAAGAGTCCCGCAGTCAACGAAACAATTAATCATATTAGAAGTTGCAGAAAGAAAATCATTGATAAAAATGAGGAAGAGGATTGGGAATAGCCCGTTACGCCTCCCCCTCCATTTATGTTATGGTTGGGTATCTACTTCAATTTGTCGAAAGAAACTTTTCAATCCAACAAAGAAGGGATTCGTAAATACCGAATGCACGCATTTTAGATGAAAAAAAGATGCCATACTTTATCAAATGCCTTTAAAACAACAAGTACAAGTCGTATTAATATGACATTAAAGCTATTCCCTATCACGTTCTTCAATATGACAAAGTATGATACAATCTCCTCAAGATCTTAAAATTAAATTTTAATGCCATAACGACAAATTTTTGAAATGAAGTCACCTCCGAATGTGACACAAAATTTCTTCGACTTCCGAAATAAGTCATCCTGCGGCGATTAACACATTTCAAAAAAGTCATCCAACTCTCCACACAGATCAGCCGCTTTGCTAGCGCTCCACATGTACACATCAGCTAATCCATGAGTCATTTCCTTAAATTGCATTAAGAACCGCAAACCCAACAAGATATAATTTTTTTTTTATTTTCTTTTGTTTTAAACAAAAAAGAAATCTTATTTTTCTGATATAGGAGACAGAATATACCTAATTATATCCCTCATATGCTCTTGGGGCTGAGTAATCTGCTGCGAGTATCCATTTTCAAATTAAGGAACAAAAAGACCAAAAAGGCATCTGGCACCAGGGCAGTGCCACTTCTTGCAGCACTTTGGCTACAAAAACGAAGGTATATCTATAAAAGAATGCATATGGAGAATATGTGCAAATATTTTGACACACACCAGTCGCAGCGCTGTCCGTAGGCAGGAGAAACTCAGAGCCTTTTGCTTATACAAATGATGGGCATATGCGTTTATGGCAACAGTGTGTATGGTGCCACGGTGGCAATTAACGCGCCACAACTTGAAAGATTAATGGGATCACCTCGAACTCTGGGTATTTATCATATATGCAATTCTCCACGGACCATGAGCCTACACTCAGGCGAAACGCGCAAAAATCTTATATTCCGTTCCCTCGCATCTCATAACAAGAACAGCCCGATGCGAAATAACGCAACGCGTATAGATTCCGATAGCGAGTTCCAGACGCGAGCAATAGTTCAAGCATCAGCATCAGGGAGTCATATCCATACTATCCTCTATATGCAGAGCCCAAAGCCCAAACCAGACATAGACCAGCCAAACATAAGTAGGTACAGAACAAACCATCCACATCAAGGGACACACAACAGGATACATTTTGCAAGGCAAATGACAGTCGCCAAATGTGGATTTGTCATTGTCAGCAGTGTAGTTCTTCATCTTGCACTCATTCAGGTGATTAACATCGCGTCACACTTTACATTATGCGGCGCGCGAGGCGACATGGAATTCGCACCACCACCACCACCTCCAACGCATGTGGGTGCTGCGCTCAGGCACGCAAATTCCACCGCCACTCAACTCAGCTCGGCTGTCACTGCCACCCACCCACTATAAGAAACGTCAACAAAGCCTCGAGATGAAGTACAACAAACAGTCATCATGCTCTTGTTGATATGGCAGTGCGGTGGCGGTGATGGTGGAGACTTGGAGTTAGGTGAAGTAGAAGCAACAAAAAAAAGGACATAGGCCCATAAATAAGATTCCTAATAAAAATTCAATCTCGAGACCCTTCGCGAAATGCTTTCAATTTCGCTTCGCCCCAGACCGAGGACGAGAACGAGAACGGGGACAGCTCGCATCCGAAAACCGAACCAACCAAACAAACAAAACAAAGACCCACCATCAGAAGCGTAGGCAAATCAAAACGTATAAATCACCATCTCACCATCTCAGATCCAAACAAAACAAACGCACAAAATGGCCAGGACGACAATGAGGACGAGGACGAAGACCCCGTTTTTGGCATAATGTATTCCGGAACATATCCTTAACACAAATTGTCTCACAGCGCTGTGCTTGTGCATATACTCGACTTATACTCGTGCCCAAACGTATATAAACTCTAAGAAGCAACATTTTATCCAACAACACGATCCTATTCCCATATCCTGTGATGTGTTGCCAAAAAAGCAGGACGATCAATATCCGATAACATGTCATTAGAAATTGTTTGCATATATATACTTTTTTTTTCCTCTTCGTTTTTTGAAGGCGGGTTTTGTGGCGCGCTTTATAAAAATGTTCCAAAAAAAAATACAAACTATACATATATAATAAACAAAAACAGGGTTAAGGATGAGTCTTATGAAGTTGCTTTACCATACTTACTTCAGACCTTAAAACTCAGTTGGTGTTCCGTAGAGGCAAATCAACTACTCATACGAGCCATCGTGTGCAGTTTTCAGTTGCGCTTGATCTCCCTCTTGTTCTTCTCCAACGATTCCTCCTCGCCAGGTCTTCCCCACGTGCTTCTCGCTGTACAGACTCTTCTGCCTTTTTAAGTGAGTGCATTAAACTGGTGACCATTAACTTAGCGTGTGTCCAATCTACTGCTGCTTGCGTATAAGAGTGTCAATGGGTTCATGACCCGAAATTCTATACAGTTCTTCATTGGATATACAATTGGGCCAGACAACCCGTATCATATTTCCTAGAGACTTATTAATGAAGGTCTGAAGTTTCCTTGGAATCGTTGCTGTTATTTTCTAGGTGTTGTAGCCGTAATCTCCTTTCTGAAGATGACTATCGATCCTTCACCAGCTCCAATGGCTCTGACGCAGACGTCACCGTAGCCAAAAACCCTGTTGTTGAAAACAAGAGAAAAAATGGAATTGCGAGCAAGCCTGTGACCAAAATCCTGACATTGTAATCCACCAAGGTGAGCTCGATTTCAAAAGGGAATGGTTAAGATAAAACAACCAAAGTCTACACGGATGAGGCAGGGTGCTCTTACAAACCATTTGTGAAAGTCGTAGCCCTCATGGTCCAATCGCGATAAGACAAAATGGTTCATCCAAATAAGAAGAATAAGGAAGGTAAACTGCATTTAGATCATAGAAGCATGGAGAACCGTACGAAGGTATAGTAGAAATGTAGCTAAAGGCAAACGTTGTTCGCAGAACAGAAACTGCTTGATAGTCTGATTAAAAAGCCTAAACCTAAACCTCAGGACAAAAGTTGAAAAACGCCTCCTATTATCAGACTGCATGAACTACCAACCCACAAGTGAACAAAATCTTCTGAAGCTGCAGTAGAAACGAAATAAGTACCGAAAGCAGATTCTGAAAATGAAGAAGAATAAGTCTACATGAAGTAAAAGCTCTGATCAAGTTGCTCTAAATTGTTTTTACAGTGCAAATCTTTGGGGCGTTAGGTCTTTTCAAGGAAATCCATAAGGTCAGAAAAATGTCATAGCGCTGAAAACGATTTTAAAATAACATAACGCCCAAATTACTTATTGACATATCGTCCAGAAGATGTGATGTAAAGGGTTTTCAATAAGGGCTGGCAGATGTTGTGTGTGGATGTCGTCGTGACGTCCTGCTGGAACCAAATGTTGTCTATATCCATATGGTTCAATTTGTGCCATAAGAAATTAGTTATCATCGTTTTATAGCACTCGCTGTTGACGGTGACCGGCTCACTAATTTCGTTTTCAAAAAAGTACTGAAAATTTCCGCCACCTCACCAAATGGTAACATTTTGAGGATACATTATCACCTGTTGAACCTCGCGTAGGTTGGTGTCTTCCCATTTATGGCAATTTTGCTTGTTAGCACCATTCATCCAAAAATGAGCTCGTGGGTCAGTTAGATCTTGTACGGGAGTATGGCCCAAGCCCCGAAGGAAAATTCGACAAATCGTCTGCGAAAGGCCGAGTTCTTCTGCACGGCACGGATAAGAATAGACTGCCTCGGGATCTGCTGTACACTTTCAAGGACCGTTGCGATGTTCTCGGCTGATCTTACGTTTCTTAAACGTACGGGCGCCAGCTGATTATTAACTTCCCATAGGAAGTTATTGTAATTGGTCCGATTTGTCAAATTACAAATTTTGACATTTCTCGACGTGTCAACGTCCCTAGATTCGAAATAAAAGACGTACGTTCGTACGTTCGCGACGTTTTTTTCGTCGTCCATAGCTCAAGAACCAGAAGAGATATCGATTTCAAATAAATGTTGTTATACAGATAATAAAGCAAAAAAATGCAGAAAGGGCCCTCAAGAAAATTGCGTGGGTGGTTTTCTTACCATAGCAGTTTGAAAAAAGTTGAAAATTTCGGTTAACCCTAAATATCTTACGAACCAAAAACGCTAGAGACTTGAATTAAAGTTTATATAATATATTGTAACACGATATCAAAGAAGTATATTTTTTCAAAAAAAAAATCCAATTACTTAATGTTTTTTTTTATAAATCAAAAAAACTCAAAACAAAAATTTGTCACCTCCAAAATTTTACTACTCAAATATGATTTCATCTCCAAAACAATTTTTTGCAACGAAAAGTAATGTTTTTGAAATCTGATACAATTTTGAGAAAAATCGAATTGACAGTTTTTTTTATAAAAAATAAAAATCTAAAAAAAAATTACTCAAAGTTGGTAAAAATTTAATATCGATTCAAATATCTTTTCAAAAACTTGAAATTTAGGTTTCAAACTTATTTTATCTTATAAGAAATATTAATTTCAACATTCAACATAAAAAATAAAATCTACAAAAAATAGTACGCAAATTTGGTAAAAATTGATACGAGACATATAGACAAACTTTTAAGCAAGACAAATTGACAGACGGGATGGGAAGTTATCAGTGTGGGTCGCATCCCAGCCTCTTTTTTACTGAACCGGTAGTCTCAAATTTGGCTACCAAACGTTGAAGAGTCGACTTTGATAGACAACAACGTCTACCGTTAAATAGGGTATGCAATGAGCGCAACGTTTGCGTTAACCAACACTCAATTAATTAATAAAATTTTATTATTTCAACGTGATGTTCAATCGTGTAACAAAATGGCGACCACGGGGCACTAAAATATACCAGCGATAATTGAAAAACCCTTTATTTGAACAGATCGCTCAAAGCTCGGAATATCAAGAAAGCATACGATATATGTTTGGCTTTATTTCACTTTCAGAAAGCGAAATTAGGCCTGTTTTCAATGTGAATTATAATGAAATGGTTTGCATGCTCAGATTTCTAACACCCATCATTATGGGAGGGCATGCTGGGCTTTGTGAACAATTTTGGGCTTTAACAAATTTTACAATTTTAACATTATGGTCTTGGGCGAAGAGACCTAACGCAATTTTTTGGATAATATGTGTTTTCATTCTTCCAATACCTGCCCCTTACGATATACGTACAAGTATTCAAAATGAGAAAAATAATACCCGGGTAAGTTAGGACTCGTGTTATTTTCTTTGTTTATTTTTTTGCGGGTCCTTGAGAAACTGAAATGGAAATTTTTGTTCCATTTTTTTTTCACATCAGTTTTTCCTTTACATATTTTTATTTTTGGTGAAGGAAATACCGGAGGGAATAAGAAAATAATAATAATAATAGGATTCGGGATTCTGGATTCGGTCGGTTATGGGTGGAGAGGTATCGACACTTGAGGGAGATTTATGGCTTTCTACCCTTTATTTTTTGGAAAGTATACCTATTCTATAGATACTTCCTATACATACAATGGATCCCCCCGTTCGACTTTTTGAACTTTATAGTTAGTGACGTGTATAAAATTGGTGAAGGGGAACTCTAAACTTTAGTATACCGCAATCGGGTAAAAAAGTTGTTTGTTATTCTCCAATAAGACCAAATACCATAGTTTTCAAAAGAAAATACTTCACCTTTGTTGGTTTTCTAAACTTTCTATATATAACAAAAAAGTCTATATATATCAGAGAGCAGGGAAAATATAGGTATAAAGTTTTGAAAAAGTTTTTGTTGACACTTTAAACTAGGTCAAAATACTTATGAAGCTATGAAATGGATTTTGTTGTGTTTATCTTTTGTGTGAAACCTAAATGAATTTATTTTTGTTGATGCAGAGAGAGATGATGATTTTTATTTTATTTTTATAAAAAAGTATTTCCCATAAAAGCTTCTGGGAATTTTTAATTAAACAGCAACAAAAAAACACCCTGTCTCATGATATTTCCATCAGGAAATTGCAAAACTGGATTCATTTTTGTATATTTTAATTTCATAATAAATTAGTTGAAAATAATATACAGCCCATACAGCGATACCATAACCATAAGTTAAAGCGGTGAATTTTCAGCTCGTGAAACATGTCAAACCGGCAGCACAAATTAGTTTGAATTTATTAACCGAATTAATTATAATTGAGAGAAATTAATTTTGCATAATACTGCATTGCATTGGTTTTCTATAGAAAATTAAAGGAATATTATAGGGGTACGAGGTATAAGGCTACGGCAACACCTTGCTCATTACATGAGCCACCATTGCGCCAATTGCCATCACCATCGCCATTAAATGGTCTGAAAAAATGCGGTCCACGTTTTCGTAGCTTCACGTCGCGTCGTCGTTCGCTTGTCCCATTGCTTAGCGTCCTTTCTTCATCAGTCGCTCGGTCGATAAGTCGCAGTCGGTCGTAGAGAAGAGAAGACTGTGGAGCATGTTGTTTAAATGCAGTTTTTGTTTTCCCAATGTCATCTTTAATGAACGCCTGTTCGTCCTCGAATCGTTCAGCTGAGTCTTGAGGGTAATTAATGACCTCCTCAAGATGACTATGTACAACAGTATGGCGTGGCCGGGATGTGACAGCTAAAAGCACGGGGCGATAGCTGTACGGTGGGGTTTGACGGTTGTCGGATGGCCTGGCTATAGCAGTATACACATTCTGCCCATCCCCATCATACCAACAGCCAGCAGCCTCACAGACCCGGTCAAAACGAACATTCTGACGATGATGGAATAATTACTGCAAAGCAATTTGATTTGCACTCAGCGTGTGTTACACGAGACAGGATTAATAGGACATGAAAAATGCTATTTCCTCGATGAGAGTTGGGCAGGAGTGGAAAACCTATCGTGCCTAGTGTTGGGTAGTTGCATCGTTTGTATCGTTGCACTTCAAAGAAATCCGCACCAACCACCCCACATATCATAGATGAAAGGTCGGCCAAAACAACAACGACGCGGATGGCCGTCTTCGTCTTCATACAGGAGAAGGGGGTGACAGTCGAGTGACAGGAGGCGTAGCACTGCCCCATATTTTAAAATTTTTAATGAGAAGTTTATTAATTGTAATCCATTGTAGATTATATGCTCTGCTGTGATGCCCCAGCACTGTGCAGCGCAAGTGTTATTGTATATTCGGGTGAGAGGTGCAATTTATTTGCCCTGACATGGGGTGTCATGTGCGCGCCATTGTCACCCTGCTCCTCTCATCCCATACCGTCATGCCACCATCGCCGCCCGTCGCTTCTGATGCCATCCTACTGTCTTCACTTGGCATTATTTGAAGTCTTTTCGTGCCATTTGTAATTTTGTTGCATTGTTGAGTTGTTTTTGTATTTGTTTGTTGAATGTTGACTTAAGAGCTAACATATAATTGATGTGATAGACCAAATGCTTAATGAAGAAACGGAATGTGCTTGAATGTTAAGAATTATGATGCTCTGACAGAATTTATTCTTTAAACTTCCGGGAGAAATTTTGTTTTGTGTGTGATAATGGATTTCGAACTGAGAAAGTAAAACGATTTTTTATTTTGAAAATATAGAACAGATTGAAAGTCTTGAAATAAATTTTAATTAATTCTTTTTGATGTGTGATTAAAAGACAAAATATGAGAAAATTGCCATAATGACCTCGTTTCTTAGAGCCAGAAAGTTTTATACAAAGTAGTAGAACTGCGCCAGGATATATCACTCCACAACTGATAATTTTAAATGAGAAGATAGAACTTGTACAGGTTTTCAAATGAGATTGTTACATGAAATCGAGTATTTGTTAAAGGGAAAACAATGGCTTAGGTTTGAGCAATTTGAAATTTTGGATGACCAGCTCTTAAATCTGTTAAACCACAAGATCTCGGTGGCTATAATTGTGATACCTTTCCGAAATATCACGGTAAAGACTAATTGTCTTTGTTTCGTTGTTTTTGTGACACTTGCGGATCAAGTCTCGCCATCTTGGAATAAATAAAACTCTGCATGATGGCGTCGTTCACATAAATACTTTCATTTCATTAAGCATAGGTTGTTATTACCGCAATTGTTGCACCAGTCCCATTTTAATTGATAAATGAGTTCCAAATTCAATATTTCTGATTAGATTAAATTAGAGATTTATTCATTTACTAGAGGACCCGCCAGACGTTGTCCTGTCTACACGTCTTTAATTTGAAAATTTCAAACTTTTTTTAATAAGCTAAAACATTCTGGACCATTTTGATGAAAATTATTATTCAAATGTTATAACAATATCTAACGTCATTACATGTAAATTTAATACAATTAGACTAATTGATAGCGTGTGAGTATGTTTAATGAAATCTTGAACTTGTTTTAATTAAAGGTAAAAAAGCTTAAACTAAAACTATTTTATTTAAAAAATATATTTTTTTTATTCACAAAAACTTAATTTATCGTAATGCCATTGGATGTACAATATTTTTGGTTAAACCCTGAGGTGTATGAATAAATAAATTCGATGGTTTTCCAACTCTGGAACACGCAACATATAATTGGTCGTGAGAAAAACAAGGGTTTTCTAAATCTAAGCCACAAATTGTCATTGTTTGGCCCTGTGACTTATTTATAGTCATAACATATGCCAAGCGTATTGGAAATTGTAAACGTTTGAATGGTATGGGCGAATCTGAAGGAATCATTGGGATCCGTGGTAAAAGTACAACTTCACCTTGAAATTTTCCACTCAAAATAGTGGCTTCAAGAATGTTGCCAATGATTTTTTTTACAACTAATCGCGTGCCATTACACAATTTTGGGACATTTAAATTTCGAAGCAAAACTATAGGTGAGCCAACTTTTTTTATTTGGTGGCATTCCAGGTAAATCTAGTGAATTTAGAAACTCTACAGTATAGTTGACAACTTCGTCAGGATCAACAACAGTGTCAATCAATTTAAACGTAATTTCATCACCAGGCAATGATTGTTGTATTTTAAAATTGATGGCTTCAACATCTAAATTTTTTGCGGCTAAAATAGCTCGCTCTCGCAGCCATTCATGATTAGTATAATTATGTCTTAAATCTGGAAAGATACTTGTTATTTACTCATCTTTGGTAGCCACCATGTTGCAAAAATTCTCTGGAAGTCGAATATATTGTGTATCTTCATACAATTGAATTTTACCGTTGCCAATGTCTAACAATTGTTCAGAGAATTCTGACGCTAATGGATCATTTTCAAGTCGAACGCGCATATTAATAGTAATGCATAATTTAGTGACACTTGGCCATAGATAAGATTCCTTCAAACATGCGTTTATTTCGTCTGCATATGTCGCGCGAAATGACTGGTAATGTTTGTCTGAAATCTCCAGACAGCAGCAGTAGAGCACCACCGAAAAGCCGAGCATTATTTTTGATATCTTTCAGGGACCTGTCGAGAGCTTCAAGCAAATGCTTGTGGGCCATTGTACAGTCATCCCAGATAATAATTTTACATTTTCTCAAAACTTCAGCCATGCCTGAGTGCTTATTTATGTTACACATTGCTTCGGGATTTGTATGAATGTTCAAAGGTAATTTAAGCGCTGAATGCGCAGTCCGTCCACCGTGCGATAAGAAATGTTTTACCAGTGCCACCTGGAGCGTCTAAAAAAAAAAAACACCTTGTTTTGCTGCAATTGAAACGTTAATTTGATCATATACATTTCTTTGTTCAGCAGTAAGCAATTGTTCATTTTCCGCAACAAAAGTAGCCAAAGAAGTCTTATCGAACTGGTGTTCACGTTGAACATCGCTGTTGATGATGTCTACTGCTGGGCGATTCGGGGCTGGGATTCCAAAATGGATGAGTGGCATGTTTGAAATAAGAATACAAATGTCCTCAATCATTATTATAATGACTCGTATTTCGGCGGAGAATTCAATATTAAGATTTTGATAAGTAATTCTAGTCCGATGCAAAATATCCTCACTCATTGAGTCTTTATATTTGTTAAACAGAGCAGATGCATCAGACGGAAAACAAGTTGTCAATATTTTTGAAAATAATTGACGAATTTGTTGTGGAGATGAGGTCAGTGCTGCATCTGCAAGTGTGAGATCCCAATGGTTATCATCCTCCAATAAATGTAACTCACGACACGCATCGAAGAAAGAGTCGTATGAAGTACCATTGACTTTTCGCAAATATTGGAAGGGCGTCGGTATAGGGACGTTAACCAGTAATAAACGCAAAAAAAAACAATCGCTTTGTTTAGGATGAACTGTATATAATCGACCTAAAGTTTTTGTCATAAATATATCAGCGAATACTGGTACTGGAATGCCTCGTTTTCGCGGTTCCGTGTACTTCAACGTCCTTGTGAATTG
This sequence comes from Eupeodes corollae, assembly GCF_945859685.1. Taxonomy (NCBI): domain Eukaryota; kingdom Metazoa; phylum Arthropoda; class Insecta; order Diptera; family Syrphidae; genus Eupeodes; species Eupeodes corollae. The sequence continues at coordinate 23,364,419 of NC_079147.1, forward strand.
ACCAACAGCATCTTGTCGACTACAAAGGTTAAAAAATTGAGTAAGAGTTGTTTTTGGAGCCGTCAAAGCCTGTTGTAGTGCAGTTTCTTCTGTAAAGTAAACACGCTGTCCGTTTTCAAGATGCACAGCCAAATGTATAACAGCAGGATCCCTTTCATGTATAGGGAACGTAAAAATGCGCCAAATAGCTTCGTTGCTACTTATGTATCGAACCATTTGAAAACTCGTCATTGTCGTTAACATTTTGAACAGCAAATATAGCTTTATCCTTGTGAACATACTTACAAATGTATTTGATAGACTTCACCGAACTGCATAGTTCAACGTTTATGTGCGCTTTGTAAGTTTTGCACAGCAATGGCGAATATGGAACTATCCAGCGATTGTCAATATCTACTCTCACACCATTTGACAGACGCAATTCATATGATTGACCACCATTGGCTACGTCTCTACTTCGATAAGATGGATAACCGTCGATATTGGTGATAGTATCAGTTTCACATAGTTTTGGAAAATGTTTTGTACATTTTCCATTATCCATACATGGCGACATCATGTTTAGAGTGCCACATGGACCATGGATCATATTTGTAGTAACAATGTTAAACAATTCTGGATCAACATTCGGATCTGGAATTTCCGCTGAAATAATTTTGTCAATTTCTTCTGCGCGTATTTTATCCACCAACCAAATTAAAATATGCGCATGAGGTAAACCTCGTTTTTGCCATTCAACAGAGTAAAGCCAACAACGGGTTTCACCAAATACCGAGTAATGTGTATTCAAATTCATCAAAGATTTTAATTTTTGTTTAAGGACACGTGCAGTGACATCATGACGGTGCATCGATGTATGACCTGGCAACAGTAAATTTTTGACTTCATCCCAGTTTGGATTACACGTAAATGTGATAAAAAGATCAGGTCGGCCGTATGCACGTACGTAAGTCATGGCATCTTGAATATATTCCTGCATATGACGGGCTACCATTCTATGATGATGATGGAAGAATATATGCGGTACTAATATTTTTGATGCAATTCGTTGCATCTACGTTGCCGATTACGGCGTCACGTAAATGAATGTACTCCTCAGCACGAAGTTTTGCTTGATTAAATTTTATGTATCGTAATCACTCACGTTCAATAAAATCAATAACTACTAATAAATTAAAAATTAATTAAAAAAACATTGTACAGCGGACAAAATTGTGAATCTAAACCATTCTCAGATCCCCTTGAACACACACAAAAAATTTCATAAAAATCGGTCCAGTCGTTTAAGAGAAGTTCAGTGACACACACACTCACAGAAGAATTACATATAGTAAGATAATAATATTTAAAAAAACATTTGAGTTTAAATTTAAATTTTAAATTTCAGTCTTTAGTGGCATGGCCGTCAGCCAGATGATAGCCTTAATTAATAAAATTTCCAATTTGTGTTGTTTTATGGTGCTTTATATACAATTTTATATTAAAAGTCGTGTCTTTTTATCTGTCTTCTATATTTAAGTGCTATTTTTAAATAGTAAGATAGTTTTTTCCAATCTATTCCATTTAGAATTTCAATGAGTTCCGCTTGTTCCAAATAACTTTTCTGCCATATTTGTTGCCAAATATCTGTTTCGATGAAATGCAGTGCGTTTTTTCTTTCGTTGGTGTTGCATAAGGAGCAGCTTAGTAATAGGTCGTTGCGATGTGGAATGAAACTGAGATGCAAAAGTTCACCTCTAGCCCTGAAAATCAATGATATTATTTCAATGTTATGGGTGTCCTTGAAGTAGTTGGATTCTCCTAAATTGTATTGAAGTAGGGAGTAGAATTCCCTATGTAGTGAACTAGTAGCTTCCTCTATACTTTTCTCCCTAGATTTGGAGTGGAGCTTTTCGAGTAGACTGTTAAGATATGGCTTCCATTCTTGTAAATTATCTAAAGTTAGGTTGGAAGAGAGTTTACAAGAGTCCGATAAGTTTTTCCATTCCTGAAACCATGGGCTTTTCGACTTTATAATCGGAACAGCAATATTTTTTGCAACTTTATCCACATGGCTATACATTAACTTGGTAATGTAGTTGAAGTGCAGTTTAAGCGATGAGAGATGCAAGGGTAATAGACCGGTTTCAATGAGAAGCATGTAGTTAGGTGTTGTGTCGGTTAGTCGGAACTGCCTCTTTAGAAAGAACCTCAAGAATTTTTCAGTGGCTTCAGACTGATTCCAGCCCCATGGTTCTGCAGCATACAGCATTATTGATTTGGAAGTTGCGAGAAAAACTTTGTATTTTGCACTAAATGATAGGTCCTTGCTACCATACACATTTTTCAACACCGTCCCAATCGCATTTTAGGATGAAGAAAGTTTTTTTACTGGGTGTTTTTCTAGGTTTAAGTTGCTCGTCACAATGTAACCCAAGTATTGGTATTCCCTCACAGTTTCAACTTGGTCCGCTCCATAATACCATTTTTCGTTTGCAGCCAATCGCCCTGATCTTCTCCGAAACACAATTGTTTTTGATTTGTCAAGGTTTACTGTTAGATTTCACTTCGAACAGTAATTCCGTAATTTGTTGATCATTATCTAAAGAGATTCAGGCGATTCGGCTAACATGACAAGATCGTCTGCGTACATCAGAACTTTAATCCGGAACCCATCAATTGTTATGCCACACATCATGTCTTTTATTAGATCTTCGATATAAAGGCAGAAAGCTGAAGGGCTGAGATTGCAACCTTGTTTCAATCCTACTAAATCAAGAAACCAATCAGATAGATTTTGCCCATCACATACTGCATACGTTGTTTCTTTATAGATCCCATCTCTAAACAATTTGAACATCAGAGCCTTTTTGTCGATGCCTTTGAATGTGGCACGGAAGTCGATGAAACATGCGTATAGTTTTTTTTGTCTACGGATATATACCTCTGCAATGTTGGTCAGGTTAAATATGTGATCCACTGTGGAGTATCCCTTTCTAAATCCAATTTGGAATTCACTCAGAATATGGTTACTTTCAATCCATCCATCCATGAGTCGGTTTCTTAAAATGTCCATGAAGATTTTGAGCGATGAGTTGAGAAAAGCAATCTCCTTTTTTGAATATGGGAAAAAGTAATGATTTTCTAAAAGAACCGGTGTTTTGCCTGTAGTGAAAATATCATTGTACACTTTTGTGAGAAGTGTAAGAAACCCCAATGTTGCGTATTTCCAGAATTCTTTGCGATCCGGTCAATTCCGGGAGCTTTGTTGTCTTCAATTTGGGCTACAACTGGTTCGACTTCAGAGATCTCTATCTCTCTGTCTAAAATTTGATTTTCGACATTTGGTCTAGCGTATTGTATTTTGAAGGAGCAAAAAGTTTTGGATTCAATTGTTCTTCAAAATGATGTCGTAGTGTTTCTGCAGGCTGTAGTGGTTTTGTTACAAAAGGTCTTCCTTTTATATTTTGTATTCCTTTCCAAAATTCTAAGGAGTTTTTGCAGTACGCTAGACTTTTAGCTTGTTTTTTGGACAAGGTAAGTTTTTTGCATCTACATAAAGCTTTGTATGTTCGATTTGCAGCAAGATAGTATTCTTTCAAAGACATTTCTGATTATAAACGTAGCTTCCGAGATAAAAGTGGTTTGGATGCATTTTAAAGATCCAATCAGCGACGTTGCTGATGATCGGGTTTATTGTTTTAATTAAATTTAAGTTATCTTTATGTTATGTAAGTTTTGGAATAAGGTGTTTGTGGAATGCCTTACTTAATAATTGAAATGAAATTTAAGAGTTTCAATTTATTGTTGAAGTTTGCACCAGTTTTTTTTTTTAAATGGCGTAGTTTACCGAAAGATGGGGGAAAGAACTACTGCAAAAATAGCTATTAAAAAAACTTCCTATTGTAAGTCTCTTAAATTAGTACAACATTTTTCAACAGGGACGCTACAAAAGAAGAGCGATAGGGACAGCAAACGATGCCACATTTCTTGCCGATTTTTTGACATTTCTCACACATCGTTCTTAAGCGTTGGGCATCTCGGTGGCATCGTTGTAGTGAATTTTGCAAAAAGATCTTGGCCTACATCCTTACAAGTTTAAATTGATGCAAGAACTGAATCCGCTTGACTACCAGAATCGTCATATGTTCGTGAATTGGGCTGAGCAACAACTTGAAAATGATTCGCATTTTCATAGAAAAATCATCTTAACCGATGATGCTCATTTCTGGCTAAATGGCTTCGTCAATAAATATTTGGTATTGGTCAGGCAGGAATCCACACGTACTCCATGAGTCATAATTGCATCCAAAAAAATGAAGATTTGGTTTGGTTTTTGGGCCGAAGGCCTCGGCGTCATTGGGGCATTGGGGTTCTTCCGTGATGATCAAGACCGGCACGTTGCTGTGAATGGTGCTCCACGAGTCGAAATTTTGGCCCTATTCTGCTTCTTAAATAGATCTTTTTTTCTCATTTGCTCCTACATACAGAAAAACGAACTTCATATCATCCTTAACGATTTTTCACTGTCCTCTTTTCATCCTACATGAATCTTTCCGTTTTCCTACGCATATTTTGTGAACCTCATTTTGTCCTTGACGAAGGTTTATCAATATATAAAATAGATATTGTCCTCTTTTCATACTTAATAAGCCTACCTAGTCGTGTACCTGCTTTTTAATGTTGTCACTGTTGCTGTCACAACAGATGATGACAATGACAACAATGATGGTGAAAAAGACAAGGATGGAGCTAATGATAGTGAAAATGGTAAGGATGGAGCTACTAAAGTCGACGACACCAACGACGACGACTCCGACTTCGACTCCGACAACTAGACGACGACAACGACTACGATTTCGACGAAGAATTATTATTTTATAATTAATCATTATAGTTACTAAAAACTGTTTTGTTTAATGAATAAAAAAAGGATAAAATTAAAATATAAATTATTTTATCATTCTTAAAAATGAATTTTAGATTCCACTTTAGACTTTTTTAATCTTATTTTAAATATCGTTGCTCTCTTAGTCAGTCGATTTGTATTCTCACCGATTTTTATTAAACTTGTATTGATTTTATTAGTAAGGCAGCTCCTAACCCAGGGGAAGGACGACGCACGGTCCAGGTGTTTACCATCTTTCGAAAAATGTAATTTTAAGATGGAAGTAAACCGTACCTTTCGCTGCGTTCGCTCACAGGATTGAGACATTCCCCAGTGAAGTTCTCCGCGGTGCCTTTTTCAACTATTATTAATTGCACAATATCATTCGTCATCGAGCTGCACTGATTTCTCAACTAGCTCCACTGGAACCCACACGTGAAGGTGCAAGTAGGCACTTCTTCCTTTCAGATTATAGATCAGCTTATGCATAGTTTCCCTGCATCTGCATCGAAATCAGTAAAAAGAAAAAGGTGGACATTTTTAGGTAACCCAAAATATCTCACGAACCAATAACGCTAGAGATTTGAATCAAATTTTACAATATACACGCTGGTTTACCCGGCTTCACCCGGGAGTTATTCAACTTTTTTATTAAAAAAAAATGAGGATGAAAAAACAACTATTGTTCTTTGGTGAAGTGCATACACATTTAGATTTTTGCTGAGCTGAGGCGGGAGCAAGTAACTTAAAATTGTCCGTGGGTAAAACAGGGATTTGTGATGTCAAGGCATGCAACCTTCAGTGTCTGTCCCTGTGCCTTATTGATAGACATAGCAAAACAAAGCATTATAGGAAATTGTGCTCGTTTAAATTTGAACGGGTATTTGTTAGTAATCTTCGGTATCCTGGGAATGAAAACAACTTGGCCTTGGGCTAAGCTGGAAAGAATTTTAGCTTTAATCACGTTCCTCTGCATAGTTACTATCCGTAATCTAGTGCCATTACATAATTTCGGTGTGTATAAATTCCTCGTAAGTATTATTGGATACCCAATTTTCAAGTCCAGTTTATGCGAAGGAAGTCCTGATATATTCAAAGAATTCAAAAATGTATTTGGAATATCAATAGCATTATCTTGATCAGTCAGATTAGCAATAAAAAGATAAGTTTGTTGATGGGCCTGAAATATTGAAAGAATTTAATCATTTATGCTTGTAACAGAATCGTTTTTAGGTACTAAAATCGCTCGTTCGCGTCACACGTTTTCTCTGAAATTTAGGCAACTTGCGGGTAAACATTAGCTATTAATTCATCTTGTCCAGTGACGCTAGTTGCAAATGTTGGTTCCATTAGTACTTCACCATTATAATTTAAAATATTTCCCTTTCCTATATCCAAAAAAATTTTGTAAATTATGCTGGATTATTATCACCACCCAAATTTACGCGCATATTTGTGGTCAATCTTAAAAGTCAATCTTAAAAGTTTGACAGAATCCCACAGAAAGGTCGATTTTAGGCAAGCATTTACTTCATCTCTTTTTATACTGGTAATGCTTGCTGAAAATCACCAGCGTACAGTATCACAATACCTCAAATCGGACGTTCATCAGCTCTATAATCTCTAAGCGTACGACCCAGAGCTTCAGACCCAACTTTATTTACCATATCCGATTCGTCCAACACAATAAACGTCGTTTTCTTAAGCACTTTAGCTAGTTAACTTTGTTTTGAGATACTACAAAATGGACGCTCTTGACTTTGCAAATCTAAAGGCATTTTGAAAGTTCCGCGAGAGGTTTTTCCATTCTGAAGTAATGTTGCAGCAATCCCAGATGATGCAAAAAATTGATCAAGCAGGTTTTTCCGGTCCCTCCAGGTGCATCAAGAAAGAACATTTTATCACCGTTCTGCATCACGTTGTCGATTATACTGTTGTGTGCAATTAACGGTATTAAAAAACTGAAAAAAGTATTTATCAATTCAGAAATTTTACCTCCTATAATAATATAACGTTTTTTAATATCTGATAAAAATTTGAGAAAAATCGAATTGACAATTTTTTTAATAAAAAATAAAAATCTTAAAAAAATTAACAAAAGTTGCTAAAAATTTATTTTCGACTCAAATATCTTTTCAAGAATAAAAAAAATTGGCTTCAAACTTATTTTATCTTACAGAAAATATTGTTTTCGGCAATTAGTTTTAGTTTTAGTTTTTCAATTAGTTTTTATGAAAAAAACCGGAATAATCTACAGAATCTTCAAAAAATAGTACACGAATTTGGTGAAAATTGATGTTCGTGAATAATAAAAGACATTGGCTTCAAATAAATTTCATTCATCAAATTTGTATTTGTTTATTTAAGAAACAGGAACTTTTAAGAAATGCTACTAAAATTGGTAACAATTGGTTTTCCAATGAAAATCTCGTTAACAAAAATAGATTTAAAAAAAATAGCGGGCTTGTAAAATCAGGATTTCATAGTTGCGAAGCACCAACAAGCCTCGGATACGGATGGATTTACTGTTGACAACCAACGCAAACGAATAAAGGACAACGAACTTCGGATATGCACGTGGAATGCTAGGTCCCTTAACAGACCACGTGCTGCCGAAGAATAAGCGGAGCCCCTAGACTGCTAGATATAAAGCAGATATCACCGCCATCCAGGAAATACGATGGGATGGGTCGGGCAAAACTACTTACTTACTTAAGGTGGCGCTACAGTCCTGTGTGAACTAGGACCTCACCCAACAAACTTCTCCATCTAGCTCGGTCCCTAGCTAGATGTCTCCATTTTCGCGCTCCAAGTTGGGTGAGGTCACCTTCCACTTGTGCGCGCCACCTGATCCGCGGTCTTCCTCTATGCGCTGTCCTGTGGGTGCGGATTCGAAGACTTTCCGGGCCGGAGCATTGGTTTCCATGCGCTCTACTTGACCTAGCCATCTTAGTCGTTGGACTTTTACTCTTCTGGCTAAGTCTACGTCGCTGTACAGCCCGTACAGTTCGTCGTTCCATCTTCTCCTCCACTCCCCTTCGATGCATACGGGACCGTAGATCACACGAAGAACTTTTCTCTCGAAGCGACCCAAGGTGCTTTCATCCGCTTTTGTCATGGCCCATGCTTCTGCACCGTATAGCAGGACGGGGATGATAAGGGTCTTATATAGCAACACTTTGGTCCCTCGAGAGAGGACTTTACCACTCAATTGCTTTCTTAGTCCAAAGAAACAGCGGTTAACAAGAGTTATTCTGCGTTTGATCTCAGCGCTGGTGTTGTTTTCTGCGTTTACAGCTGAGCCTAGGTAGACGAAGTCCTTGACTACCCCAAAGTTACGTCTGTCGATTGTGACGTTTTGACCAAAACGTCGGGTCGGGCAAAAACAGGATGAAAAACTGCGATATTTACTATGGTGACTGCTACCACGAAAACCAACAGCGCTTATTTGGATACGGCTTCGTCATTGGAGCCAGACTTAGGCAAGAAGTCTTGAGCTACAGGTGCATCAATGAGCGCCTCATGACCATACGCATCAAGGCTAAATTCGGCAACATTAGCCTGATATGCGTGCATGCCCCCACAGAAGAGAAAGACGACAACACCAAAGATATGTTCTTCGAGCTCTTAGACAAAACATATGAGCAGTGTCCTAGCTACGATATTAAAATTATCCTGGCCGATTTTAATGGCAATCTAGGAAGGGAAGAAATCTTTGGTGGAATAATCGGGAAGAACAGCCTGCACGACAACACTTCCGACAATGGATTCCGAGGATCTAACTACCTCGTTGTACCCAAGGCAGTACAACGTCGAACGGCTACAATCGCCAGAGATCGCCAAATCCTTTTCCGACAGAGTTACAAGTAACCTCTCTCGAAGTTCTCCGCCGCCAACACAATGTATCGAAAACCAGTGGCAACATTGCCAAGATGCAATCAGAGAAGCCGCCTCTGATGTGCTGGGTTTCAAACAGCCACCAACAAGGAACCCCTGGTTTGATGAGGAATGTCGGCAGGCAAATGCAGCCAAACAACAGGCACGCAAAGCGTCGCTGCATAAAAGGACGAGAGCTGCTCGTGAGCTCTATGAGCAGAAAAGGCGAGAGAAATACCTACTTTTCAGAAGGAAAAAGAGAGGGCATGAGAAGCGTGCGGTCGAAGATGTTGAGAGGTATAAAAGCAGGAATGAGGTTCGAAAGTTTTATGAGTAGGTGAAACGAAATTCATAGGTACATAAACCTAGAACCGAAGGCTGCAAAGACGAAAGTGGAAACATCATAGTGGAACCGCAGTCAATGCTGAGGATATGAAAGGACCACTTCTGCAGACTGTATAACGGCGACGAAGAACTGAATCCCGCTGTCAGGCAGGATGATCCATTCAACATAGACGATGAAAGCCAACAATCCCTTCCTCCCGACTTAGACGAAGTAAAGATTTCTATATCCAAGCTGAAGTCTAATAAAGCCGCTGGAGGAGATGGCCTGAATGCCGAGCTCTTTAAAGCAGCTGGGGATAAATTGGTTAGGAGAATGCACCAACTTATTAGTAAGATATGGTCGGAAGAAAGCATGCCCGATGAATGGAACCTCAGTATCAGTCTACTTAACATCGCCTATAAAATCTTCTCTGCTGTAATATGTGACAGTCTAAAGCCCATCGTAAACAACCTGATAGGTCTTTATCAGTGTGGTTAAAGACCAGGAAAGTCCACAGTTGATCAAATATTCACATTACGGCAGATCCTGGAAAAAACCCAAGAACACCAAATCGACATCCACCATCTTTTTATCGATTTTAAGGCCGCATATGACAGCATCTACAGGGACGAGCTGAATATAGCCATCGCTAATTTTGGTATCCCCAACTTGGAGCGTGAAACTGGAGACATATAGCTAGGGACCGAGCTAGATGGAGAAGTTTGTTGGGTGATTCCCTAGTTCACACAGGACTGTAGCGCCGCCTTTAGTAAGTAAGTGTAAAATCAGGAATAATAAAAAGTCAGTTTTGTTAAAATGTTACAGAAGCATAATAGACATCGAACGCTGAGACTCAATAAGATGCAATTTATTTTCACTCCCGCATAAAACTATAATCTGAATGATATTAACTTAACTGGTTTGTCTGTGTACTATTTTTAAACCATAAACCACATTAAACAATGTACAGTTCTGAAAAAAAGAAGTCCTTTCTATATCGTAGTTAAGTATGTATTGAAAACTAAAGGACAAAGCAAATCCTATTCATCTCGTTACAACTATAGCAGCTCATATAAAAGAAAGGCGGCAGCGGTGGCTGTGGATGGTAGTGGCGGTCGCTGCGCGGCATAGCCATAGCCACACAATCTATGTAAAGCGTTGACGTCAAAACAAACAATGGCCCTTAGAAAATTCATGCATTTCAACAGTAGGTTGCATCAGCGAGGACAAAGGACCTCAGATTCCATCCCATATATCCTTTCTACTTACTACTCCTATACTTTACCTCTATAAAGTCGAATAGAGTGTTGTAGGATATGAAATACCTACTCCATTACGATTCTTTTCTAGAACAAGAAACAGAAGGGATAAGTTGACTTTGCCAAAGCAAAATTTACCCAACAACATCGTTAGAGTTTAGCCGACCGACCGTACGGATGACGAAGCGACACAGGACGGCATAGATGGATGTGCAAAATAAAAGAAAAAAAAATATAGAAAATACTTATTTCCAGATCCTCTTTGTTGCTGCAGGAATTGAAACTTGGATACCCCTGGTGCACAGGCACACCAAAGGTTTTTGTTATTCGGGTTTTTTTGTTTGCAATGTTGTATGGAATCTTTGTGAGAGCAATCACCCTTTCTGCGGGGGTGGATCCTGATTTGGCACCTTCTATTGAAGCATGCGACCCATATGGAAAACCGGCGACGACGTCACGACGGACGTCGAAAAATATTCACCTCACTGATGGTTTATTTCCAAAAAACCCTTTGCGGTTTGTTTTGTGTGTAGAAATAAATATATCTGCTAAACAAGGCTTTGTTTTGAAAAATGCCAGTGGCCGGCATTTAAGCACGCACCCACAACAAAACAATTAAATCCGAGTTTCAAGTGATGCAATTTGAGCAACAGTAGAGTAGAGTAGGGCAGCGACGACAACGACGACGAAGCGGGCTGAGGACAAAGGGTTTTCAAATAAACAATATTGGTTCAGCTTTTCATTGTTGATGCTGTCGTTTAAATACAAAAAGGGGTTTAATTATTCGCGCGTGGTTTGTCGAAAATTGTCGGAAGGGATGTTTTGTAATAGGATACCAATTTTCTCTTCTCTCTCTCTCTCTCTCCCTCTCACTTTAAACTTAACAAAAGATGATGATGACTTATTCGTAAAAGAATTTAAATAAACACGTGCCAGTAACGGAATAACGGTGAGCAGAGCATAAAGCAGAGCGGTCATGTATGTAGAAATACGGTTTTGACAGTTCTCTTAATTTGAACTGTCAGTGTATGCCAATTTTCTGCAGACATGTTATTTTATAGCGCCTCAATATTGTGTGGTGATGGCGGCAAAACGCGTGCTAGAAGAAACTTTATATCTTTGCTGAGGAGAGGGATTTGAAATCGATAGCTTTCTGTAAAATTATTTTTACTGAAGGGATATAGTGAATCAAGCTACATGAAGTTACTTTGGACGTGGTAAGATAGTTTTACTTCAAAGACTTTTAGGAAGAATAAAGAACCAATTCATTATAATAATCAACTTAAAGTTTTCTGGCGTAAAATTTGAAGGAAAATCTAAATTACAAACTTCTGAGAAAAGTTTTATTGCTTTCAGTGAATAAAATGTAGCGGTTTTTCGGTCTATTTATCGCTTTAGAGAACTTCAAATAAAAGCCATACGCGGTCAAATTGCTTAGTCACGGTTCAGTTCCGGCACTTCACATTCTTGATGAGCGTAAAAAAAGGATCTCTATTCTTGAAAGTAAGTCTGAAGATTAAACTTGTGAGCAATACTGTAAGTAGGGCAAGTATTATGAATAAATTGTTTGAGGGGGGGAGGATCATTTTAGTGCTATCGTCTATTATTTTCAAAGCTTTTTCGTGAGATTCTGTCCAAAAGATTTAACATTGTTTTAGGGGTACGTGTCCAAATATGCGAGTTAAATCCAAGTTTTGGACCAATGAACCTTTTTATTGCAACTTCGAATATGTGATAATTCTTTAAAATTACTTAAAAGTTGATTAATTTCCTCGACCCTAGTAGTTTATGAATAGCGGAATTGAGCAAAAGATTTTTAATGGATAAGAAGTCGCTAACAAGGGATCGTTTATGAATGTAAAAGAAGAGAGTCAGAGTTAAAATGGAACTTTAAGGAATGCTAGCAGTTATTTTGTGAGTGAAAGACTTAAAACTATTATATACAGCTTGTGTTGAACGTAGAACATGTAGTTTCTTGTCCAACGAAGATGAGATTCATCGTTACCAAAATCAAGCATTTTCGATCACAGGATTATTGTAAAATTCTGTTAAACGCTTTTAAACTTTTAGGTGCAATAATTTTATTTTTTACGATGGAAATATTTTCTATGGAACTCTTTTTAAAAAAAAGTCATGAGCCGGCATCTTATAATCTTTCGTTCCCCAAGATATTTCTTCAGCTGATGATTGATCAGCATTTTCTCGTCAAAAATGAACATAGCTAAGGTTTGAGGGTTAGTAAAATATGCCTTTCTTAGGGACATCTGCTAAGAACGATCCGTATTTGTTTGTCGTCCAAAATACAATAAATAATTCATCTAGAAATTGGAGAAATCGTTAATTACGAAAAAGTTGGTCAGTTTCAGTTTGGTGCGGATTTCATTCAGCGATCTTTGTTCATTTACCTTCAGATTATGAGTTTGTGTTTGCGGTAAAGGCTTTAGTCAAGCAGTGTTCTGGTATGTATAAGGTCTTTCGAGAGTCTTTAAATTGATAATATTTCCGCTATATGTGAGAAGGTTAGACCAAATAGACTTTAAATAAGTCAAAACTGGACATTTAAAGCCAAAACTTGATGGTGATGGAAATATACTTTCTTTAATTGTTCCAAAAGCTGAAGAAAAATAGTACTGTAAAGAAACGAAAAGTGCTGGGATCTTTTCATTAGCAAAAATATAGCAAACGGAATTTAGAATTGTTTAAAGTAATATTTTTCGTTTTCTACGAATTTTCTAAATATGACACTTTGGAAAACCTTTATTGTGTGTTTTTTAAAACAGAATTTTCAAAATCGAATACCACGATATCTACATTTTGAAACTGTGCATTCTTTTTTAGATCAGAAAACAGTTCTTGATTAAATGAATTTTGTTTTATATTGAAATTTTGAGAAAAATCAAACTGACAGTTTTGTTGGTACTTAAGGCGGCGCTACATTCTTGTGTGAACTGGGGAATCGGTAGGAGGGCTGAGATCCAATGAGCGCTGTAATGCGCCGTTTTGATACCAAAAACTCGTTTGACCTTTGATTGAAAGGGATAGATTTATAGAGAAGCTTCATAACGATTATGTTAGAGCCATTTTGTCGCATTAAGCAAAAAGATTAGGTCTCTAATCTTTGTCTCAGATAGCTCATCAAGTTCGTGAAAGAATTCTTTTCCAAAGTATTTCATTCTAGTGTTTGCCAAAGCAGGACATTTGCAGAGGAAATGGATTATCGTTTCACTTTCTCTTTGGTCACTACAACTACGGCAAAAGGTGTTGTAAGAGATACCCAACTTCTCTGCATGAACTCCTATAGGCCAATGACCGGTACAAACCGCAACAATCCTGGTTATGTCTTGCCTTGGACTGCATAGAAGATCGTTTGTACGGGTTTAATTATAGGTGGGCCATATCTTCCTAGATATTATGCAGTTGGATAAATTGCTCCACCTCCGGTTTGATTCAGTTTGGTAAATAGCAAAGATTTTACCCTTCATAACACCAAGAAGAATGTAAACCATTTCCGCAAGTGAGCTATGAAGGGCCTATCCTTGCCTGGCTACCTCGCCAGCCCGGAACCCAGATCAGGGTGACACCGAGGTTAATATTCAGGCTCGCAAGCTCATCGCGACATTGCTGGACCAATTTATATGATAATGTGGTCGAGTTTATGGCTTTGACAGCTGCCTGACTGTCTATAAAGATAGACGCATTTCGCCATTTGTTTGGGTTTTGTTTAAGTATCTTATACATGCCTCCCTTATTGCCAGCAGTTCAGCCTGAAAAACGCTAGCAAAGTCAGGAAGCCTAAGGGATTTAGCTACATTTAGGGATTTAGAAAAGATCCCAGAACCAACTCCGCACTCCATCTTTGAGCCGTCAGTAAAGATGGTTATGTCGAAACCTATCGACACGATGTCATCCTCCCAATCTTCTCTGGATAAATAAACTTAAAACTCTTACTAAGGCTCAAAGTAGGAGTGCAGTAGTCAGTACCGAGATAATATCTGAGGGAATCAATTTCGTTGTGTTGCTGTGACCATAAGGTTTTGACAACCAGCTGTTTGATTCCTTCAGCCTAATAGCGCTGCAGCTGCAGGAAACTATGTATTTAATAAAATGGTCGATTGGTAGAAGATCCAAAATAACGTTTAAGGCGTCCGTTGGGAAGGTTCTCTGAACCTTCTTTAGTTTATCAATATTATAGGCTTTGCTAAGAGCAGGCCACCACACAATCGACCCATATGTTAGGATTGGACGCACTACGGCTGTGTACGTCCATAAAATCATCTTCGACTGAAGTCCCCACTTTTTGAACTTAGCTAACTTTCTTCAAAGCTGACTCCGTGATTTCACTAATCACAGAGGTGTACTTTCCTGACACCAATAGCACCAAATCATCCGCATAGGCTACCACCTTCATTCCACATCTCTCTTATTTAACGAGAATTGTATCCATGACCAGAAGCCATAGAAGAGGAGAAAGGACACCACCCTGGGGTGTTCCCCTACTCACGTATTTTGTTGCGATTGTATTGCCTAGAGTGGCTCGAATCTTCCTAACACTTAGCATGGAAATAATCCATTCTCGAATGAAGTCTTTTACACCGAACTAAACGAGTGATTCTTCTATGGATGCGGTAAGGACGTTGTCAAAAGAAACTTCTATGCCTTACAAGGTGGCAAGAGTTCTTTATAATGGATTGCTTTTTCTACAGTACGCACTACCTCGTGGAGGGCAGTCTCTGTAGGTCGTCCAACTAGAATTTCTCATATATCGTAATCAAGAATGCGCTCCAAGGTTTTAAGCACAAAAGATGCTAAGCTTATTGGCCTGAAATCCTTCGCGAATTCGTGACCTCGCCTACCCACTTTCGCGACAAAAACTACTTTGACCTGTCTCCACGACATGGGCACATGTTTGAGAAGGAGGCATCCTTTGAAAATTTGTTCCAGCCATGGAGCTGCCACATCATGCAAGTTTTGAAGCATAACTGGCAGTATGCCATCCATGCCTGGGGATTTATATTTAGATAAAGTATTGATGGCCCACTTCGTAGAGTCGATAGCTTATTAATAAGAGCATTCCTGTCAATGCTATCAATAGCAGCCTTAAGATCATTGAGAAAAGCGTAGAGTTTCTTCTTTTGGCAGAGTTGAAGTTGAATTATGCATCAAAGATTATTAAATTGGTCCACAGCAGAATAGTTGATTCTGTGGATCAAGTTTTTGTTCTTTATAATGGAAGATACAGAATTTGTAGATAATATTTTGCTCATACAGCATTTTAAGAAGAAGGATTTTAAGATACAGTATTTTGACAACACAGTATTTTGAGATACAGTATATTAACTATACAGTATTATGAATACACGGTATCATACAATATGGTAAAGAGTTTTAACATACAGTATTTTAAAATACAGCATTTCGACCCACTCCCAAGTAAATTCTGGTTAATCTCGTGCAGTTTTTGAAACGATTTTGACTATAATTCTCAAGCAGTGTTACCGTCTGCCTCATACTAGGGAATTCTTTCCAGATTTTAATTCTTTATTCCCTTTGTTTTTAGTTTCGTTTCTAATAACGCTTTCTCCCATCGCACACAGTTATAGCAACTGTTTTTGGTTAGTCTATCTGACATAAAAGATGTATTTTGGTTGCGCTAGTTCCTTCGAGATTGCGTTCAGCAATGATATTTACTTTGCCTGAAAATATGCAAATTTTAGTTCTAGATCCAAACGTTCCTTCATAAGTCCTTTTATAGTGCCCAACTCAGTAGTCTGACACTTTTTTTTTAATTTTGGTAGATTATTTGTTGAACCAGTTAACTCAAATATATTCATCAAACTCCGACTAGTTATCTCTGAAGGACGATTATATGACAACCTTTAAATCGGCGTAAAGCTGGAAACGTTGTTCGAACATATTACTCATTTTTATTAAACATTTTTATATTTTCCAGCTGTTGTTGAATGGTGTTTTGCATTAACAGAGTTAATAGTTGTATATTGATAGATAAGGTTTTAACAATGTGATCTTTTATGAACTGTCAAATCTTGGCTTTAGTTTGTATCATTTTATTGCCAATTCCATATTAAAAAGTACATTTTAATTTTATTTATATTTAAAGCATATAAACTCAATTGACAAAGAACAAAACATCTCCAGATGACGACCTTTCCTTATCCCTGCCCAAGTTTTTGCGTGAGCCTTCAATAATTATAGTTTCATCCAAGCACTTCCCGCATCGTCATAAGTGACCATAATCGATGTTAATAAGCGTACAATCTTACCAATTATTTTTAAAAATCCATTCCAACACAATAAATAGCCGACACCTTGGCTAATTTGTAATAAATTACCCTTATATAGGGGATGGTGCATGCATAGCCATATGCACACATAGAGACTTAGACTTGCATATTGGTTGGTACCTTCTTCTTGATATTCTATTCATTTATACCGATTTTCAAAGGTGTCGGCCTCACGCATATTTCAAAACTTCACACTAAAGAAAAAATAAATTGTTTTAATTAGTAAGGTTTGGATATTTTTTGGAAAAAGGGAGATTTTACACTTCGAAATGTTTTGGGACCAGGATATGAAAGTATGGACACGAATAGTACTTATTTCGTGCTCTATTTTTCAAAAAAAAATTGTGTTGTGTGTCTTCTATAGTTCCTGTCATGTGCGGGCAGTGTGGTCAAGCCAAATGACCACTTCACACCCACGCCAACGTTACCGCCATGCATTGAATTAAAGGTCGAAACATATGTATCAGTTCCCATCATTTTATAATTTCTCTTTTCGTGTCACTGAATCTTAGCGTGAAATCAATTTTCAAAAACGTAATGGTCAAATTTATGTGTGTTGGTTCGATATGTCCATCCAAAGGTAACTTCTTCCCAAGAACTTTTCTTGAAGCGATTTTATCATCAAAATCCACTTTATAGCCATCCTAACTATTATATGCGGCTCTATAAAAGTCAAACCCAAAATTGCCCCTTAAGAGTATTTAAAAATCACTATATACTTACATTTACCTCTCTTATCTTTAAAAAACAAATTCAAAATCAAGTATTTTCTCAATTTAAAAGTATAAGCTTCTTTTTTTTATCTTGCAAACCAACTCCCCAAGCGTAAAAGTGTGTATAAGTATAAGTCGCATTCAACTCTTTCCCGCATGATGTCCTGAGAGTAAAGAAAAAAAGGATTTAACTAACTTTCAAATGGCACTTTACTGCCATTGCCGCACACACAAAACGTGAAAATAATTCTTTTTATGTGCCCATTCTAACAACCCCCAAATGGGCCATTTGCCCGAGCTCACACCCTGGAGCCGGAAGCCGACTTTATAAGACCCGTATACCTAACCTATATTATAATACAACATAACACTGAAATGGAGGAAGGGAAAATAAAAAGCAAGACCGATGACTAACCGTCTGGAAAGAAAATGAGCAAAATTCAAATTTCCCTCACCACCATTTTCGTCGTCGTATCAATCCCGACTCCACACCCCACTCCACCTCACCCCTTGCCAGCGGCATCGTTTTGTTATGGAAGAAGATTGAAAAAAAAAAATCTAGAAACGAAAAAGAAAAGAAAGGATGCACCGCCATCAACATCAACACGCCAATGCCGAAGGGTAAGATGATGTCCTTGATTTCTCTCCATCTCCATCTCCAGCCATCGTATTACGTATATAGTTTTCACACTACACTGACTTAACTTTTATGAGCCGATGAAGTACCAGAGATATCCTTCTTATAGGATATGCGTGCTACGCTACGACTATACGAGTCGTATGATGTTGATGTGTCATTGTCGTCCTTTGTCTAGAGCAGCAATGTCACACAGAGAAAGAGGAAATGTCCTTCGGTGATGTTATTACACCTATTTTCGGTAATCTTATGTAGCGAGAAGACGTTCTCCGACCGAAGAACAACTGATTTGAATAAGGACCTCTTTATTGTTTGTTTATACGCACATTTGATGGCTCTTGCTTATGGTTATTGCGTTTCGTTTTGTTTCCGCTTTAGAATTTCCTTTCCTTATCGAATGCCTTGATCTCTTCTTCTTCTTGATTCTTGATTCTCATGGGCTCTGATCCTGATGATGCGGTGTTATCATATTTATCGGGAAAGTGTAAGTAGAGTTTTTGTCCTTGAAGGCGATATTTAGATAGACTGACTGAAGGTATAGTGCCTGCGCTGGTATACGTCTCTTAAAAAGGATATGCTGCATGTGGTTGACTTTTGGGATAATTGTAAATTGTCGCCGTAGCCGTCGCCGACCCCCAGGCCGATAGGTATGATTTGATGCAGAGGTAGAAAATCTATAAGAATCTTATAGAATAAACGGACCATCATAAGATCGAGAGCAAGGAAAAGAGACCTCCTCCGGATTTGTGTTGGTTTTGTGATGTCCTTGCAAGTGAATTTGATGTCTTTTATGGCGTCGATTATGTTGTCCTTTTGTGTGGTGCGAGCATCATCTATAGACACTCGTTCTATGATGTTATATACATATTTAGTAGAAGAGGGAGAGTGTGTCAAATTGTTTGTAATTGGGTACTTTGTGTTTTGTGATTGCTGTTTTACTATCAAGTGGATTTCTATACCCCACTGTAGTCTACAATGCCTATAGCGATACATACATTATGCTGTATTGATAAGACCATCATAGGTTTTAAGGATGGAATGTCATTAAGATTGAGTGATGGGTCTTGTATTTAAGTTCGTGAAGAGAACATAGAACGTAGATAGATTAAAGTAGAAAAGGCTTTAAATTTCTTCATTAATATCTAGATAAAGGTGGAACGATTATTTTGAAGTTTCCAAGAATATGATTATTGGACTTTGAATACTTTTTCAATGTGAAAATTAGTACGAGCAAAATTTATGAAATTTACTTTTGGAAATCAAGTAAGACATTTTTTCTTACCAACATACTTTGGGACATTCAGCTGTTTCAAACTTCTGCATCTTTGTAAATTTTTAGAAGAATTTAGAAAATATTGTTTCCCGCACATTGTTTACGGGTTTGAATAGGGATTAAACTTTTTGAAAAGAAATTTGAGTAGTGTTTTGAAATGCTGGATATTAACATCTTAGAGTATTTCAACTGTCTTCCAACTACGTTCTGAATTTTGGTGTGTTTCCTGAGTATAGAAGAGAATAATGGCTTGACTTTTTACAAATGAAAAAAAACTTTTCTTAGCTAGAACTTTAAATTGTTCATTTTCTTCCTGCGTTAGTTAAATATTTCATCAGCAATGAAGCTGAAAATTGACTCTATCATCATAGAGGTTTTGCAGTTATGTATTGATCTTTTCTTTAGACGTAAGGACTGTTGCTGAAACCGATCTATAGTCCGTTTTAAAATGTAAACGTAGAAAAATGTATGTTATTAAACTAACCTATCAGTTTCTATAAGCTTAGAAATGAAGATAAGTACTGCAAGTTTAAATGTACATAAATTTTGTATTGATAGTCCTTTAAAATATATTTCCATATAGGATTTCTGATTTTAAATTGAACTTCTTCAAAATCTTTGGAAAGTACTCCTTAACTAGAGGGTTTAAATTTCTCGATAAGGTTTTAAAAATCTCGTAAGTTATTTAAAATGCTATTCCAAAATTTAACAACTATAATAAGACACCGTACAAAATTGTTAGCCTGTACATAAAACTGGTGTTTTCTCAAGGTGTAGAACTTTAAGTTATCAAAACTGTTGTAATTGGTGGCTTTGACAACTATCAAGTAATTTATCTTTATGTTATCTTTCAAAGATTTTGTAAAATCGTAAGATTTACCTTGGTCACAATTTTAATAACTAAGTTTTGTTTAGCGATTAAGCTCACTTTTAGTTGAATGAATACGTCAATAAACAAAACTGACTTATTTGGAGTGGTGATAATCCTTGAGGGTACGTTGAGACACCGTTGTATTACAAACTTAAACTGACTATTTTGTGTGATTCATGGATATTTGATCCGTATTTCTTTAAGAACGATGCTAGTTAGAACGTTACAATCTATGCTAAGGCATGATTGCCGACTTTTTCGTTGATTAATTGAACAACCTTGATATGCAGGAGCTGCTGTTCGAAGAAGATATCGCAACATGACACTCAGATTGTCACAATTGAATAGGAAATGTTTGGTAAGCGCATATTTTCAAAGTTTTTGAATTTTCAATAGAGATATGTGGAGTTTCTATAGTCTACGCAGCGCCGATAAGCTCGGAATGCTAGACCACTTGTAGGACAGCTTTCGCAAATTGTTGCTGATATACAGCTAAAAACAAAAAAATTGGGCCTAGTAACTTACAACTCTCAACCATTAATGTATGCAAGTATTATTGTCAAGGACCTACAGTTTTATGCTGAAAAGTGAGAAAGCACTTTAGGTTAGGTTAGGTTAGGTTATAGTGGCTGTCCAAGATGGAAACGGACACACTTACGCCAGTTTAATGGCCCATTGTGATACCACATGAATCTTGAGGCTTCCTCCTAAGCTCAATGGAACCAGTTAGAGTCCCTTACGAAACGTGAGAGGCTGATTATACCGATATGATTTATATCGTTTAGATCGTTAAAGAAGAATTCTCCTAGGTAATTCTTGCGTTTTCGAGCTAGAGCAGGGCATGTGCAGAGAAGATGAAGAACCGTTTCTTCCTCTTCCTCGTCCATACAGCTTCTGCAAAAGTCATTTGAGAATACGCCTAGTGTCGTGGCGTGCTTTCCTATTAGACATCAGTGTCCGGTTATGACACCTTTTATCGAGCTTCTATGTGATCTGCTTAGAGAGAGCAAGCACCTTGAACGTTTTAAATCCAGTGTTGGCCAGATGTTTTTTGTGACTTGATACTGTACCGTTCCTGGTGAGTTCATCTGCCCTACAGTTACCTGGAATGTCTCTATGGCCCGGCACCCAGCAAAGGTGAATATTAAACCGTTGCGCCATCTCCATTAGAGATGCTCGACAGTTATGGACTGTTATAGAGTTTGTAGGGACAGAGTCCAGAGATTTGATAGCGGCCTGGCTGTCGGAGAAAATACGGATATCAGATGTTGATATCACGTTTTCTTTGAGCCAAGACAAGACTTCCTTAATCGCCAAAAGTTCCGCCTGGAACACGCTACAATGATTGGGAAGGCGGAATGAGAGACTTAATTTCAGTCGTTCAGAGTACACACCACCACCAACCCCTTCTTTGGTTTTTGAGCCATCTGTGTAAAAGTGGATTGACTCATCCTCCAAGAATGTCCTATCCTCCCAAAAAGATCTGGTAGGTATAGAAATCTAGAAATTCCTGTCGAATTGTAGTTGGGGGATGGTGTAGTCTGTGTGCTTTGGAATTGATTCTAAGTACCTTAGAAGTACGGAGTGGCCAATGTTGTTGTTAGTCCACTACGACGAAGCATTGAGGCGAATAGCAGAGCTTGCAGCTATTTGTTTACTAAATATGTCAAGAGGTGTAAGGTAGAACAAGGTGTCCAGTGCCGCAGATGGGGTCGTGCGAAGCGATCCGCTTATACAGAAAGCACTTTACATGACAAGAATTCCTCGCAAGAGGCAGTGCCCGTTAAAAATAACCCAAGACAAGGCCTACAAATGTTTTAAGCCAACGAGAATTTGATCCCCAAATTAGACTACGCCCAAGCCAGCTGTGGTGGTCGTATGCCATACTTGTGCTTACATTTGTTTCATAATAAGGACGATTAAAACATAGTTTAGAATTTAAAACTATTCCAAATACTGCAGGAACAACATTTCTTATTTTTAACATAATTTAAAAATTTAATTTCACTTTTAAGGAATTTACATCGAAGCTTTCGGTCAACCATTGAAATCTAAAACGATTTTTAATTAAACGTACATGAAGATTTCCCGAAAACAGTTTTAGAAGTTTTTCAAAAACCATAGAGTGGTATTGTCACATGACATAGGCTTTCGATATTAAATCTCACAACAACCGCGTTTTGTTGGAAAATCAATCAAAAGTAAGTAGAATTTTAGACAAATAACAAAAACAATATCCGTAGTATGAATACTCACCGATAAAAGTTAAAGTAGAATCTTACTACGGATCGGTTTTTGACACTCACCACGAGTCTCGAATGGATCTTATGTGATTTAGTTTTCAAATTTTGGTACGATTGAATTGCATTCGTATCTCGATGGCAGTGTTCGTTGAGTAGTTGTGCATTTGGAATTATGTGTTTTCCATTAGCGAAAAAAAATCAATCTATTACTGTTGATATTGATACTATTTAGTTTTGGATATTATTTAAGTTTGACAGCACTTTCTCAAATGCAAACGGTGTTTCGATTTTTCTTATGAATTACAAGTAAGATAGTTTGATTTGTGTTAAATAATAAAGAACTGAAACTTCTGTCAAATATGTTTGCGAAAATAAGATCTCCCCGCTAAAAACAATTTAATAATAGATAAAAGTGCAAAAACAGCTTCAAAATATTTTAAACGTGTTTCCACAAAGTAATAGATTAAAAATTTATAAGTTCCGAATAAATTTTAGCCTTAAGATTTCTTTGATCCTTGAAAATAACAAGTGTAAAAAAGATAACCTCAATAAATGCACAAAAGAGGACTGGAAGAAACCTCGCCAGAACACCCACAAAACGGAAAACGTTACTCGAGTTTCTTGAAAAAAAAAACAATCTTTTTGCAATGAGAACCCCATCCGAAAAAAATCTTGAAACGATTATGAGGAGAATAACGATGAACTCTTAAGTCATCTTGCAAGTAAATCTGACTTGGGATACCTACATGTCGAATTTGCTAGTTTGAAAACGCGCTATGAAGAGGTAAACCAAAGAGTGATCTAACTAGAAAATCGGTACAAGATGTTTGAGGAACAGTTTGACAAGTTACTCCAAAAAAGCATGGAATCAAACTTAGTAGTTCGCTTACCTTTCGAGCACAATGCAGATGTGTGCAAATCTCCTAAATCCATTTGTTGCAGCCTTTTAAACGAGAGTAATCCGGATGCTATCGTCGACTCCGCTTTTAGGGTAAGGAGCCAAAACACCCAAATGTCAACTGTAATCTTAAAGATGGAGTTCCGTGAAAAAGTCTGGAGCACGCTAAGAAATTCTGGATCTCTAAGCGGGAGAGATGTTAGCATTCATAAAGATTTCCCATTTATTGTGCGACAAAAGCGAGCCAAACTTTTGCGGATACGAAAGGTGCTGCATGACAAGGATGCAATGAAGAAAATAGTTGTTCGTGACGACAAACTGCTGGTGAAAGGGAAGCATTTTACTTGAGATTCTGCAAGAGGCTTGGTGTGTGGTGAAAATGATGGTCTTAACAATGCGTACCAAATGTCACCAGACTCAAATGTCATCGAAACTGACATCTTTGCTCACAGGGTGACAACTCAACAACCAATTATTAATATGGGTGCAAACACAAGTAATGGGCGTTCACACGAGGCATAAATTTCTGTTGTCTGCCGGAATGAAAATAGTATTATTAGAAATATTAGTTTATTAAGTTACAACGTATCAGGATTAAAAAATAAAATACTGTTTGTTAACTTTTTTAATTATATCCAAAATTTTGATATTTTTGTTCTTTATGAAACTTATTTGTTAGAAAATAAAGATAATAGTTTTAAGAAAATATTTTTTAATTATGAACGAAGATGGAATCAAGCAGTACAAACAGCGAACTTTGGTCGAGGCAGGGGTGAATTTGGTTATCGTAAAAGCTTGATGGGTGTACAGTTTAATTGGAAGAGATCTTGAGATTCGTACTTACTGGATATTAAAATTGGCAATGACAAAATGCACATAATACCTGTGTACTTAAATTGCAACCATTGGCAACGAGATTTTGAAAAACTTAGTGACTCACTGCAAGATACTGATACGGCAAATGTGATGCTTATAGGTGATTTTAATGGCAGGATTGACGTGTCACAAAATGATTTCATCAGTACGCATTTTCCGAACTTAAATTCAAATAAATCTAAGGATGAAGTATGCGGTAGTAAGGGAGTAAATATTTTGGAGCTTGCTGATACCTTCGACTGTCATGTATGGAATGGAAGCAGCTCAGGAGACTCCGAAGGAGAGTTTACTTTTATTAGAGGTACAGCTTCTTCTGTTATTGACTATTGCTGTACGTCTGGTGTGTGGAATAATATTCTAAGCAGTTTTAAGATAGGAATCAAGACTTTCTCCGACCATATGCCACTCGAAGTCACTTTTACGACGCATGTAGTGGATATTCCTGAAAGTGCAAGACAGTTAAACCTTGTCTTGAAATTACACTGGAAAGACAAAAATGGACTCATCTATCAAATGAATTTAACTGAAGAACTCGAAATACTCAGAAATTCAAATATTCTAGTGGATATAAACTCTCTGACAAACATTATTGATAGGTCTAACCCTCAAAGTCCTTTGCCAAGAAATAAAATGAGTTTTAAGCAAAAGTGGTTTGGTTTTGATTGCCTTCAATCTAGGAAGAAATCCTTTAATTTTTAATGTTTTTTTGAAAACACAACTCGCAAGAATTCAGGGCATTGAACTCACAGGCAAATAGGAAGTTCAAAAAAATGTGTTACATGAAAAAGGCAGCCTTTGAGAGAAGAAAAATAGGGGTCATCAATAGTGCACGTTGTTCAATCGATTTCTGGAGAGCTGTGAAAAACGTTAATGGTGGAAGAAATATCATCGCTTTAGGCCTGCAAGTGTAAAAATCCACTTCAAAAACCTCCTCAATTCACAGATAATTTCACCACTGGTCCAATATGCTGAACCACTAATCCTGGATGAATTTCTAGACGCTCCTTTTGAGTTTCAGGAATTACAAGAAGTCATATCGAACTCCAAAGTGAAAAAAACCCCTGGTAATGACCGTATTTCTTTTGAATTCTTAAAAAACGCAACATATGACTTCATTTCATTGTTAACCATTGAATTTAATCGAATCTTCGAACATGCAGCAGTTCCCGACAGCTTTTAAAAAATCAATTATATATCCTCTCCTCAAAAAATTAAACCACGAAGATCCATTAAACTACATGGGGATTTCCTTCCTTAACACCAGTGCTAAACTATTTTCCGGTCTGATTCACAGAAGGCTAACGAAATGGGTTAATAAGAGAATAATTTTGTACGAATACCAGGCGGGATTCCGGGATTACTCGACAGCTGACCATATATTTTTAATTTACAATATTGCTGATACTTACTTGAAGAAAAAGAAGAAATTAAATGCGCTCTTTGTTGATTTCCGTGCAGCCTTTGACTCAATCATTATTTGGACTTAGTCATTATAACAAACTAACTATAAAGAATTGCGACGAGCTTCAAGCTCACTTCAATACCACATGTAAATGTAGTAGTCTACGAAAAAATCTCCTTCTTGAAGTTTTTATTTTATGTCAAAGCTGCAATTGTTAATGAACTATTTTTATAGAATGTCAATTTCCAGATGTTTTTTTACCATTTCTTCTTGAAAATTGTACATTCAATTGTACCAATTTTTAAATACAAAAATCTGGCTGCTGTCTATGCGTTTTCTAGGGAGTTTTATACTATACTATTTATAGAATGCCAAAAAAACACGGATAATATTGTATTCAATTTAATATATGAATCTCTCAGAAATTCTTAATAATGTATGTTGTTTTCTTAAGTGCCTTTGTATGGGATGGGACGCATTTTATAATAAGGTTTGAAACATTGTCAGGTACTCTCTAAGGTTGCTTTCTAAGTCCATTACTATTTGCTTTATTTATTGATGACATTTGTGATGTACCTGCCCCCAAAGGGAATGCCTTTTGCGCATATTCAAGTGAAAGTCCAACTTAAAGCTGATGACTTAGTGTTACTGACTGACAACCCTATAACTAAACATGCTGAATACATTTTGCTAGAAACACGGCGCGTAAAAATAAAAGACATCCCGAAGAAAATTGGTCCTTCAATAATGTTAACATTGAATATGTGCAAGAATGTAAGTACTTGGGTGTTTTAATTACACATAACTCTAGTTCCTCACAAACCAGGATATCGGTCTCATTTCAAAATATCTTCTTTTTAACGCAACGGTCAATACATGTTTTTACAAAGGTGTCAAGGTTTTAGTTCTGTTCTGTAATGTTTTTAAGGTCTGTTTAAAACGGTGCAGAAGTATAGTACAGTCGGTATAAAGCGTCTTTTTAAACACAATCTAAAAGCCAACTTTGATTATGTATTAAAAGTGATAAAAAGATGCAGAAGAAGTCCTTACAAGTATATTACCTTAAGACTTAAGACGCATTTATCCAGACAACTTCTACATCGTGCAGAAATACGTAAAGGAACTATATCAATAGTTGACTTACCTTAAAACTGTGTTTCAAATAGTTTTAAATTTTAAAAATGTAAAATGTTTGCTTTAAATTCAACAAAAACTATAAAAAAAACTTGTATTTTTCAAATGGTCAAAGTTCAAAATTTGTTATCAATTAGTTCGTATTTCTATATAAAGATTTTCAATCCTCAAGGTTTAAACTTAATTTTGTGCTTTCGACCTTCAATAAACTCTTAAATTTCAACCAAATTTAGACTATGTGTAGGTTTTTTA
Organism: Eupeodes corollae; assembly: GCF_945859685.1. NCBI lineage: Eukaryota > Metazoa > Arthropoda > Insecta > Diptera > Syrphidae > Eupeodes > Eupeodes corollae. The sequence goes on from NC_079147.1 coordinate 23,391,347, forward strand.
AAATCCTAAATTTCACCTAACCCACAATTCAATTCCTTTTTTTATTTATTGAATTCAAATCACGGGACTGTAGAAATACACGTTTCTTTTTCAATAAATCTTTTTATTCTTTTTCTTTTCTCCCATTCGAATCGAAATTCCATTAAAATTGAATTAAATCTTGTCGAAAAACCGCCCATAGAAATATAATAAAATTGAACCCATCTCCCCCGCTTCTCAACCAAAATAAAAAAACAAAGAAAGTTAACAAAATAAAAAACACCGCCCACTGTCATTGAAAGATTTGGGGAAAAAATCTGTTTTTCTGTTGTAAAACAATAAACGAGCTTGTTATTTGAATAAACCAATAACGTTACTTGAATATCGAAAATATCCTTTTTATGCTTATGGCAGGATAAAAACAAAAACAACAAAAAATTGAAGAAGAATAAGAAAAATGCCTTTCGCATAGGTACAGTAAAAAAAAAACATATAACAGGTAAAAACCTCTTGAACATCTTCAACGCAATCTTCACACTTTCTTTTAACATTTCAATGAATTTGCCTATAAACTCTCCCACCTTTTACTCGAAGGGAAGGTATAAGGAATATCCTGAACCCTTATACTTATTTTCCACAAATTGTATATTGTATACATGCATCCCAAAGTTCAACCTCCCCCCAGAAGCGAAACCCGTTCCATTCAAATTCACATTTACATTCACATTCACATTTTCATTTTCATCTGTGGCGTGCGGCGCTATTTTAAGGACACACCGAGACACCATTATAATAAAGGAATCACCGAGAATCGCATCCTTTTATAGCATCTCCGGGGCTGAGCATTGAGGGAGCACCTTAATGGCATATTGTGGTGATTTCCAAATGGAAAAATGCTGAAAATGTCACTTCAGGGAGTAGTTAGGCTGCGTTCTCGTTCTCGTTCCCATTCAACCTTCTATTTATATAGCTGAGCATCATAGCTTGCCGCGCTATCACTTTTCATTGATGGCGTGTATCCCTTTTTTGGTTGAATGAAAAGAAGAAATGTTAAGGATTTCCCTCCTGTACCCTTTTGTTTTTCGCTCTTTTCTTGTTTGCCAATATTATTTTCACTTTTTTTGCAATAAACTGTGGCATTGAAATGGAAATTCAGTAGCTCCTTGAGATCGTCTCAACAAGATGAAGGATTTCATTCAAATATACATATGTACAACTATGGATGGAGAAGAAATTTCGCTATAGTAACAAGGGAAAAGGGGTCGAATTTTTCACGAAATATGATTTCTTATCTAGGACGAACGAACAACGGTAAGGCGAAGGCCAAGGGAATAAATCTTTTCTTGTTCGTGCAATTTTCAAAAATAGGAAAAAAAATGGTTTTGAATTTTTTTTTTGTTAAGAAGAATGGAAAAATCAAATTCAAAAACTCTTGTCTTGGGAATTCGATGAATGTCTTCTTCTTTTTTTCCATAATTGCATCGCTCATACCTTTCAGTTTTATAGAGCGCCATCAACACAATATCATATTACAATAAAAGTCATTTGTCACTTTTTTATTGCCATGTTGGCAGATTTTCAGAATGATTTCTTTTTTTTGCACCAATGATTAACTGGTAGACAAAGACATTGCCCATAGTAAAATAGTATTTTTTAAATAGCTTGAAAATGTATTGGACATTTTCTTACAATTATAAACGAATGTACCTATTTTGAGTATCAAGAGAATTCAAGGAAGTTTTTAACACACAGATTTAAGATACGAAGTTATGGAAAAACGATGACGATGCCGTTGCAGCTTTAAATAAAATTTAACACTTTACCACTAAACTAAGGCATTCCATTTTTTCTGTGCGACTATACCTGATTTATTTAAGATAAATAATAAAATTAATACAAAATAAATTGGCTGGCAGAACAGTTCGTCAGGAATAGAGGGGACCTACAATTTCTTAAGCCGAATCCGATAGTTAATTTGAAAAAGACCTTTTTAAGACAAGAATTATTCTTGGAGGATTTGTCGATTCCTCGCAAGAAGCAGTACACGTGAAAACTCTTAATTTTTTTTGATACGAATTCTTTTTCAAAATATACATTGGTCCTTTGAGCCGGATTTGCAGATTTGCTATGTTTAGACAACAAACTGATGGTGGGCAAAGACAGAGGCCCTTGTAAGCATTTACTAGTCAGGGTTGTGACTTAATGATGGTTTGGATCAGTGGCTCCTCTAGAATGACAATGAGACATATTTGTGCCCTGAAATATTAATAGACTTTCTCAAAACTTCATTAAAGAAATAATAGCATGCTCGGCCTTTACATGTTCTACAAATTGAATTGTATTTTGAAGGAAATGTAAGAACGTGTATTACACGTAACACGAAGTTTTCCAATGATAGGTTTCTTTGTTACACATTTTTTGTATTGTAATGAAGGTATGCCATTAGCAATTGAAAAAAATAACAGCCATAAGACCACCTCGACTACGGCTACTGTTGACATATCGTTTTTATTCTATGACCAATTTTTATATTTGGGACTGTATGTCATCAATTACCTTATGAATTCCGAATCTCTATGATCTTTTGTCACCTCATTAGCAAAGAGTTTATGCCATCTTGGAAAAAGCTTTTTTCTAATATCTCTGGAATTTTCGAATCCAAAATGAGCGAATTCTGCTTAGGTATTAACTACATGCGATGGGATGGACCGGGTAAACGCAAACTAAAAGAACAAAGACAGCGTCTAGACTCAGGCAAAAAGTCTTGAGTTTCAACAGTGTGAGCGAGCACATCACGACAATCCGCATCAAGGCTAACATAAGCCTAATATGCGCTCATGCCCCAACGGAGGAGAAAGATGAAGACACAAAGGACATATTCTTCAAGCTCTTGGACAAGACACATAAACAGTGCCCTGGCTATGACATTAAAATTGTCTTAAGAGACTTTAATGCCAAGCTAGGAAGAGAAAACATCAGTGGAGGCATAATCGGGAGATACAGCCTGCATAACACCTCCTCCGACAACGGATTCAGGTTGATTGAAATCGCTGCAGAGCGAGACGTTCTGGTAGCTAGAACGCAGTTCACACATCTCAATATCCGCAAGGAGACATGGAAATCTGATGATCAAAAAACCATCAACCAGATTGACCACATTGCCAGCGACGCACAACACTTCTTCAGTATACAGGATATCCGAACATTCCGAGGGGCCAACATTGACTTGGACCACTACCTCGTTACAGCCAAGGTACAGCTGCGAATATCCCGATCCAAGCCAAAAAAAAAAGTACTGTGAGAAGATTTGACGTTAGACGGCTACAATCACAAGAGACTGCCATATCGTTTTCCGATCGAGTCTCTGAAAACCTGTTTAGAAATCCTATGCTGCCTGCATTAAGCATTGCAGCCAACAGAGATGCCGCCTATGAAGTGCAAGGTTTCACACGGCCACCACAGCGAAACCCCTGCTTTGACGACGAATGCCGGCAAGCGCACGCAGCGAAACAAGAGGCATACAAAACGGCCGGCGCTGCTCAAAAGGACCAGAGCTGCTAGCGAGCTTTACGAGCAGAAGAGGAGATGGCTTCTTAGATGGAAAAAAAGAGAGCATGAGAAGAAGGAATGAGGTTCGTAAATTTTACCAAAAGGTAAAAAAAACATCCCAAGGGTACCAGCCACGAACCGAAGCCTGTAAACACGATCAGAGGAACATCTTAGTAGAACAGCAGTGTCGATGTTGAGAATATGGAAAAACCACTTCTCCAAATTATATAACCGCGATGACGAACCGAATTCCTTTGTAAGGGAGATAGAACCACTTAACCTCGGCGACGCAGATCAACAATTCCGCCTACCTGAACTTGACGAAGTGAAGATAGCTATATCTAAACTTAAGTTAAACAAAGCTGCTGGAGCTGACGGCATCGATGCCGAACTATTCAAAGCAGCAGGCGATGACTTGGTATGGAGCGTGCACCAACTCTTCTGCAAAATATGGTCTAAAGAAAGCATGCCCGATGAGTGGAATCTCAGCATAGTGTGCCCGATACATAAGAAAGGAGACCCTCTAAACTGCGCCAACTACAGAGGCATCAGTCTCCTTAACATTGCGTATAAGATCCTCTCTGCCGTATTATGTGAACGTCTGAAGCCATTCGTCAACAACCTGATTGGTCCTTATCAGTGTGGCTTCAGACCAGAAAGGTTCACTATCGACCAAATATTCACATTACGGCAGATCTTGGAAAAAAAAACCCTGGAGCTCCAAATCGATACCCACCATCTATTTATCGATTTTAAAGCCGCGTATGACAGCATCTATAAGAAAGAGCTCTACAGAGTAATGTCTAGTTTTGGTATCCCTGTCAAACTAATCCGTTTGTGCAGAATGGCGATAGAGAATGCACCCTGCTCTATCAAGGTCGGAAAAGATTTTACCGATGCATTTGATGTCAAAAAAGGTTTTAGACAAGGCGATGCACTGTCATGCGGCTTCTTCAACATCGTTCTGGAAAGAATTGTGCAAAACTCAACCGTCAACACTAGAGGCACAATTTTTCAAAGTTCTATCCAATAACTCCGATACGCAGATGATATTGACATAATTTGATAATCAAAGCGAAGAAGATGGGTATAGTGGTCAATGAGGGCAAGACCAAGTATATGCTGTCATCAAACAATTACACTGAACAGAGACGTATTGGACAAAACGTCACCATAGATAGCTATAATTTCGAGGTAGTTAAGGACTTTGTCTACCTAGGCACCGCTATTAACACAGATAACGACACCAGCGCTGAAATCAAATCGCTGCTTCTTTGGACTTAGAAGGCAATTGAGAAGTAAAGTTTAAAATCACCATCTATAAGACACTCATCATCCCGGTTCTCATTTATGGCGCTGAGGCCTGGACCCTGTCAAAGAAAGATGAGAGCGTCTAGGATGCTTCGATAGAAAAATTCTTCGGTTGATTTTTGGTCCCGTAGGCATAGATGGAGAATGGAGGAGAAGATATAACGACGAACTTTACGGGCTGTACAGCGACACTGGCCTTGTTAACAGAATTAAAGTCTAACGGCTTAGATGGCTAAGTCATGTAGAGCGGATGGACATCAACGCTCCAGCCCTTAAGGTCTTCAAATCCGATCCCGATGGACGCCGTTGTAGAGAAAGACCGCGACTCAGGTGGCACACACACTTGGGTTAAGATCCAACCAAATTTTGGCGTGCGAAACCGGAGATATAGCTGGTTGGAGATACACAAGAATTTCAAGATCTCCAGTTTGCTTGATAAACGTGCCACTCATAGGTAGCTTCAAAGGTGTTAAATTATGTTTAACGACAGTAAGCAGCATTGAGTTTGTGACAAATTTAATTCTACTCAATTTTTGATTCTCCATTTTAAAATACTGTCTGTGTCAGAATAGTATGAGCCTTTCATTCATTTATGTTGAAAGTCTACATCCGAAAAGCAAAGTTTTGAATCTTAACAAGAATATGAAAAGCTAAGAGTACTACCGTCAGCGAAACAGGTAATTAGATTAGAAGGTCCAGACAACAGGAGATCTTTAATCAAAATGAGAAGATTATCGGAAACATAACAGAGACCTGTGGCACACCTGCATTTATTTTGTTTGTCTTAATGTGGAATTATATCAATGAATTACGTCTGCGATGTGTTGCGTATTTGAATTTAGCAATAACTTCTCACCTTGAAATGTTGTTCAAGTAGTTGTAAGCTATTGCATTGTATTTTTGAAGTCGGTGGGTTTATTTTGTGTATTACTTGCTAGATTTTCAACACTAAAGTACTATTCACATGAGCACGACCAACGACCAACGAATGAACGAATATTCGTCGATTTTGACATTTCTTTCACATGAAGCCACAGCCGAACACCATTCACCACCGAAACCAAAATAAGAATGATTTTTTAGGTTAAGTACGCGCGATTATTTTATTCGTTGCGAGTGTGGATTATGTGGAACGCGAATAAAGTTTGAAAGTTCGTATCAACTATAATTTTTTTCGCGACGAATAAATTTGTTTTCTTAAATTTATTAATATATTATATTGAAAAGTAAAAGTATGTATCATAAATCAAATGGAAACTATATTGCTATCGTTTTGTTAAGAATTTGTGTGGAAATATGTCTTCAAACGTATATAAACTCACATTTTGTAATTCATTCGTCGTTCGTTGGTTGCGCTCATGTGAATACCACTTAAGACTTTAAAATACTAAAATTTATTTCAACCGTGTATTAAAGGATAATTCTACTTGTATTGAACGGTCCCAATTCAAGAAGAAATATCAGATGCAATAATTGTTCTCTTTCGTTTTTAAAAAAAGATGTTACGATTTCCCACTGTTCGGTTAAATAAATCATTAGGTCAACATTGGACCTCTTAGTACGAAAGACGTACTGGTTCATATATTTCTTGAGCTGATAGTTAAAAAGCCTTTTCACGACCTTAGAAAAAAAAGACGTACGTGCGACTAGTCGATGATGGAGAAGGAGATCCGCTGGACACTAGAACAATAGCGGATATGCCATCTGGGCAAGTGGATAAAACAAGGGAACTTAATAAAAAGAAATTAATTGTTAATCCATATTGATTTATATAATAATTCATGTAACAAAAACCTTATACTTAAAAAATTATGGCTTTCATAATCGTGTTTTTTGGAGTTGCCCAATTCGAATCCACCGACTCGGTGAACAATCAGCCAACACCCGTAGATCAACGAAACGCATGATTTGGGCCTGCACCCATGCAAAATCCAAATGACTCATTAGCTGGAACGAAAGGATCATACCTAGCGTCATGTGTTCGTTAATTTTATTTTGAGTTGGAATGTGTACTCAATTTTTTTTTATATTGTACGGGCACTCAAGGGGATATGAATACCCTTATAATGATTATACACAGTCTGAGTAACTATTAAGGAAGGATAGGATTTGAAAGGAGATACCAATGCAGATTTGTTTTGAATGCCTGCACATTGTAATGACTGATAAATATTGAGACTGGTAAAACATTCCACATTCGTGACGTGCGACTAAAAAAAGAATCTCTACAATACGACCGAAATTTATGGGCATTCCTAAAAGAACGAGTATTACGGTTGAATTGCTTGAGGGGAGAAATGCAACTGGCTATTTCATTAGAGCGTTGCTTATAGAAGTAGCAATAAAATATTGAGAGACATGGAACCTTACGACGCACGGCGCTCGAAAGATGCTCAATAAGAAAAAGGTCACCTATCATTTTCAGAGATCTCTTTTGAATTCTGTCCAAAGGACTCAAGTAGGTTATAGGAACACCTGTCCAAATATTGGAATTGTACCCAGATTTATAAATTATAGCCAGATCAGAAGGGGTAGAAACTTCTTGCGTCATAGGAGAAAATCTAAACACTTTTTTGGCAATGTTTTACGATCACTCCACAACAAGTGGTTTGTAATGCACATTCCTAAGACCTGGATAGTGGCATTAAGGCAGGGTTACGCTTTTACGACAGGAGACAGCATTGAGTACGCGGTTTTAATTCCCCATTGTTCAATGCTTTCAAGATCAGAATTTAATGAACTTAGCATACGCTGCCGTTGGTAGTCAACATTTGAAGAATAAGGATGAGAATCTAAAAACGAGTATAAAAAGCTGAGGATACTGTCATCAGTGAAACAATTAAGTGGGTTAGAAGCTTTAGACAAAGGATCATTTATAAAAATAATTAAGCTTACCATACCTGCGTTTATTTTGTGGATATTAGGTTTGGATCCGTCCAATACTACTTGAATTGAACGGTCCGAAAGGTAATTTCTAACCCAACGAAGAAGTGATTCATCAATACCAAATGCACTTGGTGCCAAACTCTATCAAATGCTTTTGAAATATCGATATCAATAATCTTACTTTCTCCAAGACGATGTAAAGATTTCTTCCACTGTTCGGTGCAATGAAACAATACAGCCGGTCATTAAGAAGCTTCCTTTCTTCAAGATATTTCTTAAGCTGAAAATAGATCAGCGTTTCCATGACCTTAGGAAGAAAGGATGTAAGTTCAATTAGAGGATAGTTAGATGGTGAGGAGGATTCGCCTTTTTTAGGGTGAAATTCAGCATGATTTGTCAGCAAAGTCCTTTACATTTCACACATAATGTCATTTGTAGGGCTCTCAAATAAAGATTAAATTTTATGGATACCTCATATGCAACTTGCTTATTCAATATTAACATCGATGCGAATTTAGTAAAAAAAAAACTTTATTTAAAAAAAACTAGGTTTGTTTTTTTCTTATGAAGGACTGGATTTCGAAATTTTATAGAAAAATTCATAATTTGTTAAATTTCATTATCAAAATTCTACATTCATTCATTGAGAATACGTTTTATTTGGAATTTTGTTACTTTTTAAACAGTTTTGTTTATTAAAGTACATTGTGAGTAGCTTTGGGTACCTTGATGTTTTGTATCAAAAACATTTGAAACCATATGAATACAATTTCCAACGTGTTTTTCTTTTTAAGACTTCTTTACCTTCCCGGCACCTTTATCATCTACCTATGTACATGCGAGGCAAGAAGTCATTCATTATATCCAACTTTAAGTTTGTAATATTCTCATTATATGGTGAAACCCAGACCATAGACCATCAGCAGTTCGGTTCGACGTGGTAAGACGAAACTATATAGAAACTAACAAGGCAAATCAAAACCAAAAGAATTCCTCAAAATACCATCAGCTGCAGCTGCAACCATATCACAAGGCCTACATTATACGCTAAGCGTTTATAAGACTCCTATAGCTAGAAAAATTGAATGAATGCATCCAATCACGTGTGTTTTTGTTAGTTGGTGCTTTGAGTTTGCAATAGATACGTTAAGCTACGCTTTCTCTATAAATGGGGATATATGGCACATTTGGTGCGGTGCCGTATGCTGCATGCCGCATGCTGTATTTTTGTATTCTGCGTCTTATTCGTTTTCATCTATTAATAAAGCTGCTGCCACAATTAGGCGCACTGCAACAAGCAGCGCGTCTTAGACATTCCGCAAGCAACTATATATACGAGACATTAGTAGGTATGGTAGTACAACAGCATAACGGTGGAGAGGGTGGGGGGTTGTTGGAAACGAACAGGGAGATCACAAGCAATTAATAATTCTGTTTCATCCGCAATTAATTGCAAGTCAACCCCAGCCCGAAAGTGGCATGTGTTTTGTATAAGTTACGAAGAAAATTGTGGCAAGGAAAGCGGGGGCATCATGAGTTGAGTGTCTATACATCGAAAAGCATGTATAACTGTATATATGCCATATGAACACTACAAGATCTCTGCTTGGTCCTCATATCATCGCTTGTGCTTGTCTTTGCCTTACACTACGGACTGCATTGCATTGAGGATCTTAATTTAGCTCTCTCTTTTATTTGTGTGATGGTTGCTGTCGTTATGGTTGTGCTACACTGCGTTGTTCTGATGTTGTGTCGACTTTTAACTGGCTGTAAGTGATTTTCTGGTTAAACGCTGCAGCGATGATGCGCGTACAGCAAACATGCAACTTGGATGCAAAAACACGAAACTTGTCAGAGGAACTGCCAGAGTTATGTCACAATTAATTATATGCTTTTTTAAATGTACCTACAACTTAAATCAAATCAAAATGTATTCAGAATAATTTTTTTGTTCTGTTTTGGTATTTTGGATTTGAAAGAAAGACGAAATATTGACGCAATGAAGAAATGTAAATATTTAAAAATATTATTGACAAATATTCTTATAGCTCAGTAAAATACAGAAATAAGCTGGAAACACCTTTATACCTTCCTTTGGACGTACTACCAGTAAAAATGGGGTGAAAAATTATTGTAAGATCTTGTCTCTGTGTCATAAGATATGAAAGATCAAAAATTACGAAAATCATATTCTTGCAATTATCTCCGTTTCTATAGCTCCAATGATGTCAATATTGACAGTTGAAGTTGTAAAGCATAAGATTTGTGCCAATTTTTGGCTTAAACTAGTTTGAATGCGCTCAACCTTTTTAAGATTGGAGTCAGAAAGCGTGTGCGTAACCATTTTTGAAAAAAGTGTTATTTTGTGGCTAATGATTCAATTTTCCACTAACAAGTGCATTGGTAGCTAAAAGGAAAAACAAATTATCACAATTAGACAACGAGTTCTTGTGATTTAATTCGTTTAGGTCTTGGATGTCATGTAAAAGATAAGCTCTATATGCTAATACTCCTTTTCGCCGTCGGTACAAGAACGTTCATATGTAATTCGTATAGTTATCGACGACATATAGAAGCCAATACAAGAACTAGTCATGTAGCAGTGAAAGAGGTTTGACTGAATTTGTTTGTTAATGACATTTTATTTTCCTTACAGTAAAATATAACACTAATTTTTCATTATCATAACTAAACCACTTATTGGAAAACAAAATAATAATTACACATCTAACAACAGAAGGACACGTATACGCCACAGGATACTTGATTATTATACTATGTACTTTACTATTTTTAAAAACTCTTTTTTTATATAAAAAACACACACTCAAGGGGATTTTACTACCCTTATTATGCAGAGGCACAGTGTGAGCACTAGGAAGAGGAGAGAGGGTTTAAAAGAAGATGTCGGTTCACATTGGTTTTGAATTCCTGAATATTGCAATGACTAGGAAAAACAGAGTATGGTAATTCATTCCACATTCACGTAGTACGGCTGAAGAACGAATCTCTTTGACAGTACGGCCGAAGTTGGGCTCGAGGGTATACTGAAGAGCAAGTATTACGGAGAGAGGAATGCAACTGGCTATTTCACTAGAGCATAAGCCGTTAAAATAACGGTAAAAAAGGGTCAGTCTAGAGACCTTACGACGATGTTTAAGCGAAGTAAATGAACTTATGATGATATTATCATCCATCAATTTAAAAACTCTACGTTCAATATTATCCAAGAGGCTTCAGTAAGTTGCAGAAGCACCAGCCCAGAGATGAAAGTTATACTCAAGCATTGGACGTATGTAAGTCTTGTAGATAACAGCCAGATTAGAAGGGGTGAAATATTTCTTGCATCGTATGTGATCATTCCACAAAAGGTGGTTGGTGATACACATACCGAGAATATCGAGGTGTTCAGTCTCATTGATGCAAGTACCATCCATGGATAATGGCAAAGGGGTTATATCTCGCTTTAACGATACAAGACAGCATTGCGTTTTTAAAGCATTAAATTCCACGCGGTTCTTATTCCCCATTGTACAATGCTGTTTAGGTCGGAATTTAATGAGTTTATCATATTTTGTCGTTGCAGTTCCACATCCGAAGAAGAGGGGTGTGAATCTGAAAACGAATATGAAACGCTAAGAGTACTATCGTCAGCGAAACAATGTACTGGTTATATGTTGCAGACAGGAGATCATTAATAAAAATGAGAAAAAGTGTTGGAGATAAAAAAGAGCCCTGGGGCACACCAGCATTTATTTTGTGGTTTTCAGACTTGAATTCATATAATACTTATTGTATTGAACGATCCGAAAGGTAATTACTAATCCAAAGAAGCAGGGATTCATGAAAACCGAAAGCACACATTTTCGATAAGAGAGCCTGATGGCAAACCCTATCAAATGCTTTTGAAACATCAAGTGCAATAATCTTACTTTCTCCAAAACGATGTAAGGATTTGTTCCACTGTTTAGTGAAATGAACCATGAGATCACCAGTGGACCTATTGCTTCGAAAGCCGTATTGCCGTATTAAGAAGTTTTCGATCTTCAAAATATTTCTTGAGCTGATAATTAATCAGTGTTTCCATGACCTTGGAAAGAAGGGACGTAAATGCAATGGGTCGGTAGTTAGAGGGTGAGGAAGATTCGCCTTTTTTGGGAATAGGCTGGACAAATGCGGTTTTCCATCCGCTCAGCACGATACCTGAGGAGTAGGACAGGTGAAAAAGCTTATGCAGTGGTTTTGCCAGCGTTGAAAAACACCTCTTCAGAACAATAGCGGGGATACCATCCGGACCAGGGTATTTATGTGTGTTTAGATCTCTTAGGACTCTTGCCACAGTACGAGTGCGAAAAAAGATTGGTCCAATAGAATCACTTACTCGTTTGATGACAGAAGGACTCATAACACTCACTGGCAGCGTAGAAATGGCGGCGAACTGCCTAGCAAAGAGATTAGCTTTCATTAAAGAGCTAACAAAAGGAGTGTCATTGACAACGAGCGTAGGAACCGAGGAAGAGAAAGAATTCCTCATATTTTTTACAAATGACCAAAAATTTTTACTGCCTTTGGGACATTGCAATATTTTTTGCCGTAACTTCTGGTCATGTAAAAATTTGGTCCGTCGAATATGGGCTTTGCAGGCCTTCCCGGCTTGTTTGAACTTTTTCCGGCTTTCCTCAGTACGGTTGGCTTTATAACAACGGAAACTTACCTGTTTGGCTATAATAACCTCTTTACAGCTCGCATCGACCCATGAGTTTTCCTTGGGTCTGATACTTTTAACCCTATTCGGGATAAAAGTTCTCATTCCCAGGAGAATCAAACTTGTGATCATATCAGCGCTGGAATTAAGTTAACAACGAAAGTTTTTTTTAAAAAAAAATAAACAACTTTATTTGTCGACGTCCAAAAATCAAATGCACAAGATTTTTAATTCATAACCTTCACAATGAGAACAAACTATAGATACATATTTATTATTTGGTGTGAGAACGGAAATGCAGAAGGCTTCTCACACCTGAATTTAAATGGTTTTAGTTTACAAATTCAAAATAAAGCAACTATGTGCTGACAATCAAATTTAAATGAAATATAATATTATTTATAATGAACATTAAGTAAAGGTTATGATTACATTGATATTGTATATATATATATTTATGAAGATTCATATCTCCTCCCGCCTAAGTATGAAGTGACGGCCATGATAATGTAACATTATCGTTCGGAGCTTCTTGGTCCATTGCTTCCTCTTCAGGATTATTGTTTCTATGACGTTTAAGGTATAGTATGGTTGCAGTTAAGATAAAGATGATGATGATGTAAATCAAAAACTCTGGTCGGTGGTCTGGCATATCTTTGGTCAAAGTGATAACTTCGGTGTTGGTTATTTTGGTTGCTTCCAATGTACTGCTATTAAATTTGTCTAAATGAAGAGAGTTATTAATTTTTATAAAAATTGATGGAATAATTTTAATTTGATCCCAAAACATAGTTAATTTGTTTTTGTAGATAATATTGTTAATTTTTATTTCACATTCTTCATAATGTAAAAGCAGGGTTCCGGAGATAAATTTGTCATCGATTCCACATGTTGAAGTCATCTTCGTGGTCGGGGAATTAATTAATAGTATGAATCCTTCTTCTGGTTGGGTGATACTACTGTTGATGGTGGTTTCGATGACGTCACAGGTTGCTTCCTTGTTTTGAATGATTTTTGGTATGCATTTTTCAGAGGTCAAGTTCTTTAGCTCTTCTTTTGGGCAGTAAAACGTATGTTCAATGGATGTACAAGGTTTGCTCATGTATTGGATGAAATGTTCATTCATAATTACATAGGATTGATTTAAATTTATATTGAGAGTTTCGTTTATAGGGAGTTTTATCAAATGGTATAGGTTGAAAGGTTGTGGGAGAAGGATAGGTAGTTTTATACTGAAAATTATGTTTGTATTATTATAATAAGCTTGTAGAGATAAAAACTCATAAAGTTGTTCGTCAGAAGAAATTTTAATATTTTGTAAATTCATATGTTCATGTATCAGATCAAGCTCACCAGGATTCAAAATTTGTTTGGATATTATATTAACTTTAGCCAAATTAATTGATTCAATTATTTCTTGCAAATGGCTTGTAAGAATTTCAATATTATAATTAATCTGATATATATATTGCATGTATTGAAATTTGTCTTCATCGGTTCGAATTTTTTGAGAGATTACTAATTGATACTTGCTCAAATACTCTTCTAAATCTTTTTGCTGTGCATTAATGTGATTGGTTATGTTTGCAAATCTTTGGATCATTTTGTCATTGATTTGTACTTGTCTGTTTAATTCTTTATTCATGTCATGTTCGTTGAGTTTTAAATTTTGTATGTCTTTATTTATTTGTTCTGCGTCATTATTGTCCATGTTGCCTGTAATTGTTTTGATCAAGGAACCTAGTCCGTTGATTAATCCTCTCCTTTTCCGGTATCGGGGAAGTAAAGACAACAATTTTGTTTGTAGTTCTTTAAATTTGAGATTAGTGACATCTTTCATTAATCCTAGGTTTGTATTTTTATTAATGAACTCTACAGATTTCTTAATGTTGTTAATATTTTCTTCATAGGCGGTTAAATTTACGATATGGATGATTTTTATGTTAGATTCAATCACTCGACTCGGACCTAATTTCATGGGAAGGATGCCTTGACTCTTGGATAGATCTTGTATGTCCATGCGTTGACTCATGGCTTGGGTTACCCTGAAATTTTCGTTTTTTTAGTAATTTATTTTTGTGAGCTTTTCTATTGTTTTTGGTTAGTACTGTTATTTTATTGTCTTTGATTACTGTAAGTTTTTTCGCTCTGGGAGCCATTTTATTCCTTCTGTTATTCCGTTCGAAGATTATATCATCCTTATGGAATAAAGGTGGAGTTTCCCTATTTTTATTAATTTTATCTATGTTTAATTTATTGTGGGTTTGGATTTTGTTTTTAATATCTCTATACAATTGGTCTTGATAAGTTTTTAGTTTGTTAATATAATCATGTTCCGAATCATCACGTGTTAATTGCTTGAATTTATGTGTCCTTCCCGTCATTAGTTCAAATGGTGTTAGGTTTGTCACAGTATGTATGAAGTTGTTGTAGGTTATTAGTGCTTCATTTAATATGTCAGTCGGAATCTGTTTGTTGTTTTTATCGTAAATAATTCGATATATTTCGGTCAAAGTTGAATGGAAACGTTCGACCGGTGAGTTACCAGTAGAATTTTGAGGTGTCGTTATGTGTAAGTTTATATCGTATTGTGTGCAGAAATCTTTGAATAGATTAGATTTAAATTCAGCAGCTGAGTCACACACTATTTTCTTTGGTGTACCGTGTTGCGAAAAGAACTGTCTTAATGAACTGGATATACACATACTGTCACGTGCAGTAAGAATAAAAGCAGAAGCAAATTTCGAAAATTTGTCTAAAATGGTTAAAATTTGTACGTTATGAATGCTGTAAACATCAATATGTAAAATATCCATGGGTTTATTAGGTATTTCTGAATGTTCGTATTGAATTTTCGGTGGATGTCTGTCGTATTTAAGAAGTTTACACTTTTCGCAATTATTAATTGTTTTGGTTATTTTTTCTTTCATTTTGGGAAAGTAATAAGTTCTTCGGAGATGGTTAAAAGTTTCATTGATGCCACGATGATTACTATCTTCATGGTATTTATTTATGATTTCATCTTGTTGGTCGGAATTCGTAACATCGTTTAATTTTTCTGTACACCTAATAAGTTTAAATATTTTATTACTTGCAAAATATTTTGAAAATACATGCTGCACTAGTCTGAATGTATCATTGTCAGTATAAACAGCTGTTAGTCTTTTAGGGTTGAGATATTCTTTTAAGATTGAAATTATAACAGATTCTTTGTCTAGGTCAGGTTGTCTAAAAATGCGTCTATGTTTGGTCTCAAAAAGAACATTATAAACCATGTTTGGTTTCACTACACAGTTAGTTTTGTTCAAAACTAATTGTTCAGTAAACTCATTAAGTGGTCTTTCAGAGATGTATATACCATCGTTTAGATTTTCAGAAGCAGAATGAACAGTTGATATATTAGAATTATTTTCTGATAAACTTGCATTATTTTGAACAGATACATTTGAGGCTTGTAAAATAGAGTTCGAGCCATTAGATTCGTTAAAATGAATTTCTATCCGACTTAAGGCATCAGCATTTGTGTTTGCTTTACCTTTTTTATACATAATCTCATAGTCGAATTCCTCTAATTTCAAACGCCATCTTACAAGTTTTGAATTGGGTTCTTTAAGGGAAAACAACCAATTAAGAGGCTTATGGTCCGTTATGATTTTAAATTTACGACCAAATAAATAGGGTCGGAAATATTTTGTCGACCAGACAATAGCTAGAAGCTCTTTTTCGATTGTACTGTAATTTTGTTCCGAACTCGTGAGTGTTCTTGAAGCGTAGCAAACTGGTCTATCAGATCCTATTGGGCCTTGACTAAGTACTCCTCCTATGGCGACATTACTAGCGTCAGTTGTTAAATTAAATTCTTTAGTAAAGTCGGGATATTGTAATAAAGGATCATTACTTAGAATGTCCTTGCAATGATTGAAACATTTTATATATCGTTCGTTAAGAACTATCTTATTTCCCTTTTTTTAGCATTCTGTTAAAGGCTTTGTAAGATTTGCAAAATCTTTTATAAATTTTCGGTAGTATCCAAGCAACCCCAAAAAGGATTTAATTTCAGTTTGAGTTGATGGGATTGGATAATTTTTAATTGCATGGATCTTATTAGGATTCGGTTTCACACCTTCAGATGTCACTAAGTGACCAAGAAATTCTACTTCTTTGCGTAGGAATTCTGATTTATCCAATTGAATTTTAAGGTTAGCCGATCGTAATTTTGAAAAAACCATTTCTAAGTTTTCCATATGTTCTTGTAAGGACGTTGAATAAACGATTATATCGTCCATATACACAAGACATACTTTACCTATTAATTCACGCAGAATATTATCCATTATTCTTTGAAATGTTGATGGGGCATTTTTGAGCCCGAAGGGCATTCGAATATACTCGTAATGTCCATGATCAACAGTAAAAGCGGTCTTTTCTATATCCCTAGGATCTACTTCAATCTGGTGAAACCCAGATGCAAGATCAAGTGTGGAAAAGTACATAGATTTTCCAAGTTTATCTAATATTTCTGTTATGTTCGGTAGAGGGTAACGATCGCCTATAGTTTTATCGTTTAGTTTACGGTAGTCTACTACAAGCCGCCATTTCTGTATGCCAGAGGCATCACGTTTCTTTGGAACAATCCAAATAGGACTACTCCAAGGAGAAAAGCTAGGTCTTATTATTCCTTGCTTTAAAAGTTTTTCGATTTGTGATTTTATCTCCTGTTTGTGCACTTCTGGATACCGGTACGATCTTGTATAAATCGGTATATTGTCTGATGTTTGAATACGATGTTTAATTGTATTTGAGAAGGACAATTTTTCACCTTCAAGAAAGAAAACATCATCATATTTCCTACACAATTTAAAAATTGATTTTTGTTCTTCAGTATTAAGATGTTCTGATCGAATTAGTTTGGTAATATCAATTTCGGATGATATATTTTGAATTTGTTCGTTAAAAGGGCAAATATTGACATTGTTTATTTCTATGAACTGTTGAAAATTTTCTACTGTAATAGGTTGTTCCAAAAAAAACTTTTGTTCAGTGTTTGAAATATTATGTACTTCAATATCACTATACCAGTTTTTTGACTGGTAGATGCCTTCAGGTATTTCTAAATAATTATTAATTTTAGTCGGTTTTATGTATATATCACCATCTTTGTAATCTACAGGTAGTTTTGCTATCATTCTACAATTTGCTGGAATATTGTATATTTTAGACATTAAGTTTGGTTTGAATAACAAGGGCAGAATTGCGTATTCAGTTTTAAGTTTTTTATGAGGTAAGTCAATAGTTGCATTAAGTTTTTTGAGAGTTTCTAAACCTATCAATCCATCAAAATAGTTATGAAACTTAAAAAGGAGAAATGTTATAGGTTCTTTGCAATTGAATTCAGGGAATGCATCAAAGGTAATTTTTTTGTTTAGTGTATGGGTATTTAAAACTGTCTTGATAGTAACGTCTTCTATGTTTTCATGATATTGAGGGTTTGTATATTCTGGGTTAATAAAATTTGCACAAGCACCGGTGTCTATTAAGAATTTTAAATGTTTACCGTAGGGTGAAGCTATATTAATATATGGTAATTGGTTATTTCCATGATTATTTAATTCTAAGAAACCGTATTGTTTTCCGAGGCTTTTATGTGAAAATTTGAATCATCAATTTCATTTTTGTTTTCTGACTTAATTTCCTGATTTTATATGTCGTATTGATAACTAATATTATCTTCATATTGTTCAACATAATAATCTAAATTTGGTTCATAATTAGTAGAGTCATTGGAATTTTGATAATAATCGTAGTCATTATTTGTTTCTGGGTCATAATCAATGTTATGTACTTCTTTTATTGAATATCTAGGTACTGGCTGAGAAAAATTTCTTTGATAGGGATGATTTTGTACGGGAGTTGGCCGCTTGCAACTTCCATTGGTGTAGAATTAATTTGTGGCTTATTGAAATTGAAGTTTGGTCTAGGAGTAGAATTATAGTGCAATTGGTTAAATGGTTTGGAAGTAAGCATATTATTTGATGGAACAGAAAATCTATTATTAAATTGTTGTTGCGCTGGATATTGTAATCTTGGAGCACTCTGTTGAATTGGTCTATATTGTGGTAATTGGTTGTATTGAAGGTTTTTAAAAAGATGTTGTGGGGAAGAATTATTAAAATTAGGTTGGATTGATTTATTAGGTCTGGAAAATAACAAATAAGAACTCGGTGAAGGTTTAATCAGAGA